>NC_058522.1:172013272-172619522 GCF_904849725.1 Hordeum vulgare subsp. vulgare
TACCACCACATATCCATCATCACACCAATCCAAGTCCACGTCCATAACAAAGTCGCCACCAGTCTGTGTTCCATGTTCGCTGCATACATCTACAACTAGTCTGAATTCCACCAGCTTCATATCCACCACCGATCCGAGTCTTAGTCCAATATTTACTACTTTATGTTGACTTTGAAATCACTCCATACTACGTGTTTTGATCAACTTGCACTCCATAACTTTCGTGTTGCCCGCAGTAGAGAAATCGGTACAATTTCGGAAAAAAGGGAAAAATTTCTCACTAGGAAGTTTTTAGACCATTCTAAGACTTTTTCGGAAAAAAATGTTGTTGGGCAAAAAAAATGGATTTTGTTAGTGTTCTGGGCTATTGTCTCTAGCATGGTCTAGCCTAGGACGAGCACAGTACCGTCATTCAGCATCTTTTCAACTTTGCATCTGTGAACTCATTATTACTGACCCTTTTTGCTACCATATTGGAATCCTTCCTAGCTCCACATGCATCTACGTCATGTGTTTGACACCACCTGGAAATCGCTCTATCCAAGCTTTGAGAGTCTTGACTATAATGGTTGCCAATTACTAATTGCTTCTGGGTAAGAAATGGTAAGAATTTGAGGTTTGCTTGACGGATTTGTGACACATCCTCACCACCACCACCGCCACCACCAGTTCCTGGTAGTTCGGAGGTTCACATTCTTGTGGCCATTATTGCTGCTAACCATGCCATGATCACGAGGTGACAAGAATGACTTCAACAAATGATGCGTGACCAGGTACAAGACTTCGTGACCAGCCTTGGAGAGGCCTTAGAGAAGCTACATGGTTTGGATAAGATGATTGACACCAACTTGATACTAAATTCAATGAGGTGGTTGCACGTCTACCACCACCAACTTCAGCTAACGTCCCTCTCCAACAACAACAACAACAACATCAACCATGCCCAAATTTCGTGGGACGAGCACAACGTGTGCCTCTAGACCATGTCCGAAATTCTGGTACCATTGCTACTACTGTGGCTTCTGTGGCTACTGCTGCCAGTGTTGTTGAGCAGAATGCAGATTATGATGGTGATTATGATGATGAGGGAGAGGTTGCTCCAAATCAGCACCAGGTACAAGAACCACCACAAGCACCGGGTGGTCCACATGGAGACAATCGCAATGGTAGCGTTGCACCACCCCCTCACGTACGGGATCATGGCCATCTCCCGAAACATAAATTGAATATTCCTATATTTAATGGTAGATATGTTCCTAATATATATCTTACTTGTGATTATACACAGAACAAAGTTTTACATGCTTACAATTTCTTGAGGTTAGATGTGTTGCTGCTGCTATTTGTTCATTCACTAGTTTTGCTTGTGTTTGGTGGTCCGAACATTGTAGAATACGTCATGCTAATAATACAGCTAATTGGGCTGCTTTGGAAACTGCTATGCATACTCGTTGGGTTCCACCATATTATCAACATGAATTACTGCAAAAATTGCAGCTTCTAAGACAAGGGAATTTTTCTTGTAGAAGAATATTATCAAGAATTATAAACTTGCATGACTAGATGTGGTATGGTTGAGGACAATGAAGCTATGCTTGCACGTTTTATGGGTGGATTAGATAGAGATATTGAGACTATTTTAGAGTATAAGGACTATAACACTATCATTGTTTGCAAAGGTGAACGTGAAGTGCAGGATCGAAAAGCATTGGCCAGAACTATTTTTTATGAATGTCGCACTTCATCATGGACGCCACGTACCTCATCTATGTCCACATGTCCTGCTGTAGCACCGCCTATTTCATCCACCAATTCCAACCGAGATAACAGGAAATTGGCCCCTCCGAACCCTTTGGCAAGAGAACACCTTCCAGGCCTGCACAGCACTCTTCTTCATCCACAGCATCCACACGGCAAGCACATTAGGTTGTATGTCGTCGTTTGTAGGGTGGAGGTCACTATGCAAGAGACTACCCATCCATGCGTGTGATGATTGTTAGTAAGGATGGTGGATATGACTCCGTTAGTGATTACGATGAGGACAATCTGGCTCTTATTGCAAGTGAAGAAGATGGTGTAGATGATACTAAATAAGAGACACAATACATGGTTGCTGACTATGCCAATAGGTATGAAACTTTAGTTGCTCAACGTGTTTTGAGTGTGGAGGTAACTCAAAGTGAGCAAAATAAAAGGCACAATTTGTTCCATACAAAGGGAGTTGTGATAGAACGTTTAGCTCGCGTCATTATCGACGGAGGGAGTTGCAACAACTTGCCAAGCATGGAGATGGTGGAGAAGCTATCTCTCGCCACCAAACCACATCCTCATCCTCATTACATCCAATGTTCCAACTATAGTGGCTAGTTTAAGGTAACACATATTATTTGTGTTCATTTTAGCATTGCTACATTTTCTGATTATGTTGATTGTGATGTGGTACCAATGCAAGCATGCTCTGTTTTAGTTGATAGACCAAGGAAACTTGATAAACATTCTCTACATCATGGTAGGATAAATCAATATACTCTTGTTCATAAGGATCAAAATATAACCATGATCCCTATATCTCGTGAACATGTTATGAAAGATGACATTGCTAGAGCTACTGAAGCAAAACAGAAGCTAAATAAGAGAGAAAATCAGATTGTGGCAAAAGAATTTGAGCAACACAATACGCCTACTGAACCATCATCAAGTGTTGCATCTGAAATAAAATTGAAGAGAGGATGTTTACTTGCTACTAAATCTTATATTAATGATCTTGATTTTACTACATCTGTTTGCTATTCAAAGAGGTATTATTTTGATTTGAGTACATTGTCAGTGTCAAAACCGGTGGATCTTGGGCAGGGGGTCCCAAGATGTGGACCTTGGATAGATAGGTTACAGGGGACAAATGAGATAGTGTTTACCCAGGTTCGAGCGCTCTGAGGAGGTATAACCCTACGTCCTGGTTGATTATATTTATGTGGATGAGAATTACAAAGTTGATCTACATTGAGATTGTATGAGCTAAAATCCTAGATGAGTCAACTTCGCCACACGGATGAAATGGTTTATATAGACACTAGGGGGTCCTAGTGTTGACCTACGTGTTTGTCACTTTGTAGGTTTTCCATACCAAACGATGTCCAATTCCCTTAAACTTTTTGATGATTTTTCTAGATCGAAAGAAAAGCAACAAGCATCGGAAGAAAGTTGGAGGCCTCACGAGGGTCCCACAAGCTCTCAGGGTGAGGCGTCGGTGGGGGCTAATAGATTGTGCCCCCTCGTGGCCCTCCCAACTCTATTCTTCAGATCATAAATTGTCATCTACGCTAAAAACATGAGAGGGGGTCCCAAAACACTTTTTATGCTGCCGCAAGTCTGTGTTCAGACGAGAGGCCATCTGGAGCCCCATTCTGACACCTTGTCGGAGGGGGATCGATCACGGAGGTCCTCTTCATCAAACTTGGTACCGTCACAATGATGTGTGAGTAGTTCACCATAGACCTACGGGTCCATAATCAGTACCTAGATGTCAATCTCTCTCCTTGATCTTCAATACGATGATCATCGTATCTTCGCTTTGATCCATATGATGTAATTCCGTTTGTGCGGTGCGTTTGTTGGGCTCCGATGGATTGTGGGTATATGTTCAGATTATTCATGATAAATATTTGAGTCACCTCTGAATAACTATGTGATTATTGTCTGCATGATTATGATATATTTGTAATTCCCTTCAATCTATTGAAATTGTTTGGCCAACTAGATCGGTATTTCTTCGATGAGAGAGGTGCATTGTGGTAGGTTCGACCTGGCGAGTTTCGATATCCTGGTGAAAAAAGGGGACAAATTCTGTCTTTGTGTTGCTGCTACAAAGGATAAAATGATGGGGTTTATTCATATTGCTTGAGTTAACTTTGTCTATATCTTGTCATCTTACGCCATGCATTACTTTGTTCATCATGAACTTAATACGTAGAGAGGAAACCATAGAAGCGCTCTTAAAGTGAAGTAATAGTAATAGGTGCAGGCAGGAGTCCTACCGCTTCTTCATGGTATGATGCCTATAAACAAATGATCATTGTCGTGAATATCACATAAGAATCCGCTTTTCTGTCAATTGCCCAACAGTAATTTGTTTACCCACTGTATGCTATTTTTCGATGAGAGATGCCATTAGGGAAAGCTATGGCCCCAGTGTCTATTCATAACATATTAATAAAACCTTCATTACCTTGCTATTATTTACTTGTTTTTATCTTAACATACTATCTACAATTATCTACACACCTCACTTGCTTGCAAATAACAAGATAAGAGGATTGACAACCCTCTTGCCCGCGTTGGCCGCAAGGTTGTTTGTTCTTTGAGAGAATTCCTTATTTAACACTGTGCTTAAATTTTATGCCCTATTTAACATCGAAAAATGGTTTGTTCCCTATTTAACAATGAGTCTAGATTTTATGCCTTCTATAGCATTTTTGTCCATTTTAAGCCTAAGTGACACCTGAAAAGACCATTATACCCCTCATGTGGTATTCTTGTGCACATGTTGTTGCGTGTGTGTGTGCTGCTAGTGGTGTGTGTGGGTGCTGCTTCATGTGTGTTGTTGCATGTTTGTGTGCACATGTGTGTGTGCTGCTTCATGTGCTGCTGCGTGTGTACGTCTATGCTGCTTGTGTGTTCGTGTGTTGTTGTTGTTGTGTGTGCCATTACATGTGTGTCGGCTGCGTGTGTGTGTGCGTGCGCCCCACGTATGTGTTGTGTGTGTGTGCGCGCGTGTGTGTGTTGTTGCGTGTGCGCGCGTGTGTGCGCATGTGTGGTGGTGGTGTGTGTGTGTGTTGCGTGTGTGTCCGTGTGTTGTTGTTGTTGTGTGTGCTGTTACGTGTGTGCGCATGTGTGTTGTTGCATGTGTGTGCGTGTGTTGTTCCTGCTGTGTGTGCTACGTGTGTGTATGATGTGTGTGTGTGCACGTCATGTGTGTGTTGTGTATGTGTGTGTGTGCGTGCGCGCGTGTATTGGCTGTCATGTGTGTGTGTGCGTCTGTTGTGTGGGTGTGTGTTGATGTGCGGTTGCGTGTGTGCTATTATCGCCGTGTGAGTGTGCTACCATCCATCACTGATGTTAAGTGTTGCATGAGGCTTATAATGGACAAATATGTTATAAAGGGCATAAAATATAGACTCTTTGTTAAATAGGGAAGAATTTTTTTCCAGTGTTAAATAGGGAAACGAAATTTATGATAGTGTTAAATAAGGAATTCTTTCTTGTTCTTTTGTGTTCAGCTGCTAAAAACGGTTGTGGTTGATATTCGTATTGGTTCGATAAACCTTGGTTTCATAACTGAAGGAAATACTTACACACTTTGTCTTGCGATAACCCGTTCCTCTTCATGGAAAACCCAACGTAGGTCATGAGTATCAAGGAGCCATTTTCTGGCCTCCTTCATGCTACCAAAACCACTCCTTTGCTTATAGATTTCAAGCTGCGCCACCACCAAGGTATAATGTTGCCTCCACTAATCCGCCAAGAGCCCCACACTCTGTGCTAGGAGGTCCAGTGTGTTGACCGGTAAAGAAGCTCCCTTTCCGAGCTCTGAGCGAGGTCCCCAAGTTGGCCCCCACCCACGCATGAATTGTCTAGACACTTTGGCACACTGATGCAAAATGTCGACTGCACAGAACTACCTAGATGGTGCCGCCTCCACGACTTCCATGTAAGACGGATAGCCTCCGCAAACCTAGGTTTAAGTCGCCACGTGTGTTCAAAGTGGAACCACGTCGTCCGACGCAGATATACATCACGTGAGGAAAATAGTAAGGGAATGCTCGGAGCTTATGCGGGTGGGAACATGACCTACCATTGGGCGGAGACCAAAACTCAATATACCACACTTCGGATCGGGTCAATCTCTTTATTAGTCCACATGAATCTATCCCCTACGTATGATACCTCCTGTAGCGCCATCTCGACAATACAATCGTTAAACGACGACATGAGAGAAATATCTACGTTAGAAGAGCTCTTGTGTGCAAGCTAACGAATCAGGTTAAAGTCCCATCCTCCAACACCGGGGTGTGGCACCAGTCCACCTTAGCTAGTAATTCATCCAAGAATGCGGCCGACTTCCCATGATGATCCAGGCCATTTACAATTATCCCCTCCCAACTGAGGTTCAATCGTCAGTCGGTCAAGGACATGATGAGAAAGAACTCGGCTCTGTCCATGTCCTCAATGGTGAATGAGTCCTCATGGACCCCTAAGAGGATACCACCTGATAGAACATTCGCTGGTATCCATTGCCAAGCGAAGGGGTGACTTAGTTGAGCTTGACTGAACCCTAAAACAAAAACTAATATCTGCATTCTATTTGATCGCCCGTATGTGGCCCTCTTGCATTAAGGGAGCAATTTGGGAATAGCAATTGGTGTCCTGCATTGGCTCATCTCTTTCAACAACACAGTGTTTGTTTGTATAACTGGGATATGATTAAGAGTTAACACACATAACACAGAGAGTTGCACAATGGCATGAAGAATGTGATGGACGGTGATGACACCACCATCAACTAGTTCGCCATGTCGACATCGGAATTGGCGTCATGGCCACCGTCCACCGTGTCTGACGGCACGCGGCGAATGAGTTGATCCTACACCATGTGCTTGCAAATGTGTCCCTTGTCGAGGAGGTGAGCGAGGACGATGACAACAAGGATGGTGTGGACGGTATCGAGGAGATGGAGCGCCGCATGTGGCGCGATCGTGTGAGGCTTAAGAGCATCAATGAGTTGTAACAATGGTAAAGACCCAATGGTGGCATGGAGATGACAAGGAAGGGGCGGCTCAGGCGGCCACCATTGAAGTAGGACCAGCATGCATGTCACAAGAACGGAAAGCCGGTGGGCGTCTCCTTCGACAACCTCCGTGCTTAGTGGACGGAGCAGGTCTGCTGCAACCGGAACACCACTCTCCCTGAGACATCGCAATCGGGCCACACTCCGTGCACAATATACACAACAATGCACTAGGTTCCCTTCTCTCATCGCTCGTGCATCACTACCACCCTGCACAGCACAGGTATGTGCACGAAAAGGCCATTCCGTCATCGTGGTGGTTGCATGGGACATCTATGGTGTGGCGGCGAGAGGCTGGCATGCCCAACAACCTTTGTGAATATGTAACAAGCCACCATGGAGAAACCATGCCAGGACTTCCTCCTCTCATCCAAGATCTAGTGCATGTTCATGACTGCCGGCTTCGCTCGCTCTAGCAGCAGCAGCAAAACGAGCCCAAAGGTAAATACCCACCAAGTGTGTGTTCATGGAGGACTGCCTCCTGACGCCCGTGGTGCTCTTTGTCGGTGAGCCCGTGGAGGCCCCCTCTTTGACTCCTACGCTTACGCCGCACCGCTCGGACACGCCTTGGATCTCTCCATCGATGTCGTCATCAATCAATGCCCTATTAGAGGTCGAGGGTGAGCACAATCATAAGGGCAACATTAAGGATTTATTATGGACAAAACTATGAACCGATAGCCTAAATGGAACCATAACATCGATGTGCATCTTTTCTTTAGAGGTTATCTAAAATCGAAGCATCTTGCATAGATTGGAAGGTATTAGAGATGAGCTTAACAGAGACAGGAGAAGATAGCATGTACATGCTTGCATGCCTCCATCATCCTCTCGTGCAAGGGCCCCACCATGTTCCCTCAATGTGGCTCACCTAAGCCTGATTCCGTGAAAACTGTCAATTTGAGCATTCCCAACTGGCCTGTCCGAGAGCTTTTTTAAGTTTTGTATGATGCATGACCAATAGTGAATGCAAGAACCAAGCAATCCATTTTCAACCAGCATGATCGTGGTCGGCCTCTATGCGGTCTACCAAACACAACCATAATGAGGTGACGTTCTTTGCTAGTAGTTTATTGAGGCAATGTTCTCTTATAGGTCCAATTTCATGGGCGAATCGAAAAGTCATCACAAGTGGTAATCATGCTGGACGGATCATTCCTCTTATCTATCTTCGGGAGGGAATGACGCTTTGCTCCCATGCATCCTTCTCAGCAAACAACCACATGTGCAGGATGACATTTCCCCATGAAACTATGATGTAACATGGAGTTATAGAAAGAATGTACACAATTAATAAAACATTTTCTATGTTGTATTTATAGCATGGTAGTCCTTGGTGTTGGGTAAAGTTGCATGGGAAACAAAAAAATTCCTACGCACACGCAATACCTATCCATGGTGATTTATCATCTACGAGAGGGGAGAGTGAATCTGCATACCGTTGTGGATCACTAAGCGGAAGCGTATACAACACGGTTGATGTGGTGGAACATCTTCGCGGTCCAGGTCACGTGATCCCATCACGATCCATCCCGATCTAGTGCCGAACGGACGGCACCTCCGCGTTCAGCAAACGTACAAGTCGATGACGATCACCGCCATCTTCATCCAGCAAGAGGGGCGGAGATATATATGCGTTCTCTAGCACGGATGTGTGGTGGTGGTGGTGAACTAATCCAGCAGGGCTTCGCCTAAGCACCGCCGAACTAGACTAGAGGATAAACAGATCTAGAGAGAAGTAGAGGTAGCACATGGCAATTAGGGTTAGCCCTCACCTCTAAAACCTCTAGTATATATAGGAGGGAGAGTAGGGGAGACTGCCTTGGCCCCTCCTCCAAGGAGAGGTTCGGCCGAGCCAACAAGGGGGCAATCCACCTCCCACAAGGGAGGTGGAATCCTATTAGGACTCCTTCCTAATTTAGAAACCCTTTCCACCTTTTTTTTCTTTTTGCCTTATTCCTCCACTCCAGCCACATGAGCCCTTAGGGGAGGCTTTGGCCAGCCCACTCGGGGCTGGTGTACCTCCTCTCACAGCCCATGAAGCCTTTATGTCGTCACACCCCTCCCGGTTGTCCCCAGGTACCCTCCGGGCACTCCCGGTACACTAACGATGAGCCAGAAACTTTTTCGGTGCCAAAACAGGAGTTCCTATATATCAATCTCTTCCTTCGGACCATTTCGGAGCTCCTCCTAACGTCCAGGCTCTCATCTGGGACTCCTAATAACCTTCGCTGACCAACACCTATAATTGAACTATACCGAAACATCACCGAACCTTAAGTTGCAGACCCTGCGGGTTCGAGAACTATGCAGACATGACCTGATACACTCCCTGGTCAATAACCAAAAGCAGGACCTGGATTTCTATATTGGCTCGTCAAGGATTCAATTAATCATGTATGTTGTTCCCTTTGTCCTTCGGTATGTTACTTGCCTAGATTCGATCATCGGTATCTCTATACCTACTTGAATCTCATTACCGGCAAGTCTCTTTACTCGTTCTGTAATACAAGATCCCGTGACTAACTCCTTAGTTAGATTGCTTGCAAGGCTTGTTGTGATGTTGTATTACCGAGTGGGTCCCAAGATACCTCTCCCTCACACGGAGTGACAAATCCAATCCAACACACACCTTCGGAGATACTTGTAGAGCACCTTTATAGTCACCCAGTAACATTGCGACGTTTGATATACACAAGGTATTCCTTCGGTGTCCGGGTGTTGCATGATCTCATGGGCATAGGAACAGATACATTGACATGTGGAAAACAATAGCAATAAACTGACCCAATCATATGCTACGTTTATAGTTTGGGTCTTTTCCAAGTGACAACACTTGTCTATGGCCAGGAAACCTTGACCATCTTTTATCAACGAGCTAGTAACTAGAGCCCCACGAGCGAGAGTGTGTTGTCTATGTATCCACACATGCATTTGAGTTTACAATCAATACAATACTAGCATGGATAATAAACGATTATCATGAACAAGTAAATATAATAATAACCAATTTATTATTGCCTCTAGGGCATATTTCCAACAGTCACCCACTTGCACGAGAGTCAATAATCTATTTCACATCACTATGTGATTATAATGAATCTAATAGCCATACAGTTCTTGGGTTCGATCATGTCTTGCTTCTGTCAGAGGTTTTTAGTCAACGGGTGTGAACCTTTCAGATCCGCGTGTGCTTTACAAATCTCTATGTCATCCTATAGATGCTGCTACCACACGCCATTTGTAACTATTCCAAATGACTCCTCCACTATACGAATCCGGTTTACTATTCAGAGTTATCTGGATTAGTGTCAAAGCTTGCATCGACGTAACCCTTCACGACGAACTCTTTAATCATCTCCATAGTCAAGAAAAACTCCTTAGTCCACTAGTTACTAAGGATAACTTTGACCGTTGTTCAGTGATTCAATCCTTGATCACTCTTTGTACCCCTTGACATACTCATGCCAAGGCAAACATCAGGTGGGGTACACAGCATGGCATACTTTAGAGCCTACGGCTAAGGCATAGGGGACGACCTTCGTTCTTTCTCTTTATTCTTCCTTGG
The DNA here is from genome assembly GCF_904849725.1 of Hordeum vulgare subsp. vulgare. Classification (NCBI taxonomy): domain Eukaryota; kingdom Viridiplantae; phylum Streptophyta; class Magnoliopsida; order Poales; family Poaceae; genus Hordeum; species Hordeum vulgare. Next base: position 172,023,685 of record NC_058522.1, read on the forward strand.
TCGGGCTTTTGAGTCTTACTCAAAATCACGTTTTACAAGACAACCAAGAACTCTTTCTTTGACTGATCTATTTTGAACTCCTTCAAAACCTTGTCACGGTATGCATTAATTTGAAAGTTCTCTTAAGCATTTTGATCTATCTCTTTAGATCCTGATGCTCAATGTTGAAGTAGCTCTATCTAGGTTTTCCTTTGAAGAACTCCTTTCAAACAATCCTTTATGCTTTCCAGAAATTCTACATTATTTCCGATCAGCAATATGTCAATCAGATATTCTAATCAGAAATTCTATAGTGCTCCCACTCACTTCTTTGGAATACAACTTTCTCACAAACCTTGTATAAAACCCAAAAACTTTGATCATCACATCAAAGCGTATATTCCAACTCTTGGATGCTTGCTCCAGTCCATAGAAGGATCGCTGGAGCTTGCATAATTGTTAGCATTCTTAGGATAGACAAAACCTGCTGGTTGTATCACATACAACCTTTCCTCAAGGAAAATGTCGAGTAAACAATGTTTTGACATCTTATCTACAAGATTTGGTACATAATGCAAAAACTCCTAACATAATTTCAACAGACTTTTAGCATCGCTATGAGTGAGAAAGTCTCATCGTAGTCAACTCTTTGAACTTGTTAGAAACATCTTTGTGACAAGTCGAGCTTTCTTAATGTTAACTTTTCACGATCATCGTCTATCTTCCTTTTAAAGATACATTTGTAGCTAACAGCCTTATGACCATCAAATAGTTCTTCAAAGTCCACACTTTGTTTTTATACATGGATCCTCTCCTGGATTTCATGGCCTCAAGAAATTTGTCGGAATCCCGGCCCACCATCGCTTCTCCATAGCTCGTAGTTTCATTCTTGTACAACAACATGATCTCCAAGACAGGGTTATCGTACTACTCTAGAGCAGTACATGACCTTGTCGACCTACGAGGTTTGTAGTAACTTGATCCCGAAGCTTCATGATCACTATCATTAGCTTCCACTTCAATTGGTGTAGGCACCACATGAACAACTTCCTCCGCCCTGCTACATATTGGTTGAAGTGACGGTTCAATAACCTCAACAAGTTCCACCATCCTCCCACTCAATTCTTTCGAGAGAAACTTTTTCTCGAGAAAGGATCCATTTCTAGAAACAAACACTTTGATTCCGGATCCGAGATAGGAGGTATACCCAACTATTTTGGGTGTCCTATGAAGATGGATTTACCCGGTTCGGGTTTGAGCTTATCAGGCTCAGACTTTTTCACATAAGCGTCGCAACCCCAAACTTTTAAGAAACGATGACTCCGTGACAGCAGACCTTCCCCTGCAACGGCACCAGAAGAATGCTGCTAGCACTCTCCGGCAATCAAAACTAGAAGAATGTTGTTGACGGCCCACCAACGCGTTGGATCGTAGCAGTTTTCGAGGGTAGAGTATTCGACCCAAATTTGTTGATCGCCAAACAGGAGGTCAGAGAATACTCTCGAGTATTAGCAGCTAAATGTGTCAGATTCAACCACACCTGAAATATTAGTATCTGCAAGCAAAGTAGTAACAGCAAAGTAACGAGTAATAAGAGTGGCAAGGAACAGCAGTAGTGACAGCAGTAGCATGTAGCAACAATAGAAAGCAGTAGTAGTAGCGCAAGACAAGTAACAACAGTAGAGCAAGACAAGTAACATCAGTAGAGCAAGACAAACTTGTAGGCAACGGGTCGCTGATTTGTTTGGTTGATATTCATCATGCAACAGCTATAACACGGAGAGATATGTGGCTAGCTCCCGTTCGTCAATGTGATGTAGGCATCCATTCCGTGTGTCGTCATACGTGCTTAGGGAAAAGAACTTGCATGACATCTATTGTCCATCCCTCCCGTGGCAGCAGGGTCCAAAAGGAAACTACGGGATATTAAGGTTCTCCTTTTAATAAAGAACCGGACCAACGCATTAGCACTTGGTGAACACATGAACACCTCAAACTATGGTCATCATCGGGAGTGGTTCCGGTTATGTCACTCCGGGGTTGCCGGATCATAACACATAGTAGGTAACTACAACTTGCAAGATCGGATCTAAAACACACATATATTGGTGACAACATAATAATTTCAGATCTGAAATCATGGCACTCGGGCCCTAGTGACAAGCATTAAGCATGGCAAAGTAGTAGCAACATCAATCTCAGAACATAGTGGATACTAGGGATCAATACCCGTCAAAAGTAACTCCATTACATGATAGATCTCATCCTATTCATCACCGCCCAGCGAGCCTACGAATAGATTACTCACGAACGATGAAGAGCTTCATAGAATTGCAGAGGGAAGAAGGTTGATGATGACGATGGCGACGATTTCCCCTCTCCGGAGCCCAAAACAGACTCCAGAGCTGTCCTCCAGATGAAGAACAGGTTGGGGCGGCGCCTCCGTATCGCAAACGCGACGAAATCTTCTCTCCTGATTTTTTTCTGGGATGAAAGTGAACTTATAGAGCTGAAATTGGGGGCGAGAGAGCCGTGTGGGCCCCACAAGCTTGCCCACCGCCACCAGGGGGGTGGCGGTGGCAGGGCTTGTGGCCCACTGGCGCACCTCCTCCGGTGGATCTTTGCGCAGGTATTTTTCATATTTTCCAAAAATGTTCCCCGTAAATTTTCAGGACGTTCTGAGAACTTTGATTTCTGCACAAGAATAACACCAAGGCAATTCTGCTGAAAACAGCGTTAGTCTAGGTTAGTTCCATTCAAATCATGCAAATTAGAGTCCAAAACAAGGGCAAAAGAGTTTGGAAAAGTAGATACGATGGAGACGTATGAACTGCCCCAAGCATAAAACCTTGCTTGTCCTCAAGCAACTCAGTTGACAAACTGAGAGAGAAAGAAAAACTTTGACAAACTCTGTTTGACCTCGTTGTTGCAACTATGTCTAACTCATATCCAGAATTTCAGCAAGATCACAAGTTAACCACATAAGCAAGTGACACAAAGGTTTCATGGTAAACTAATATCAATGGCATAATCAGCTAACGAGCAAATAATAATGAGTTTCAAATACCAACACTTCAATCAAAACAAGCATGAAGCAATATGAATAGGTGGTATCTCGCTAGCTCTTTCTGAGACCGCAAAACATAAATGCAGAGCACTTTCAAAGATCAAAGGCTCACTAAACATTGTAATTCATAGCAACGAAGATCCAGTCATAGTCATACTTAATATCAATCAAAAGAAAAGCATAAAAATGACAGAGGTTCTCTCTAATTGGTGCTTATATAAGAGGAGGATGACTCGACAGGAAAATAAATAGACAGGCCCTTCGCAGAGGGAAGCATTGATTTGTAGAGGTGCTAGAGCTCAAGCTTGGAAAATAGAGATAATAATTTTTGGTGGCATGCTTTCATTGTCAACGCAATGACCAAGAGTTCTCAATATCTTCCGTGCTACTCATGTTATAGGCGGTTCCCAAACAGAAAAGTAAAGTTTTATCTCCCCCTCCACCAATCAATCACACTCCACGGCTAGCCGAATCATCGGGTACCGTCCATACTAACATCAATCCGGGGGGGGTCTTGTTTTACAGTTATGATTTCGATTTAAGCGTGGAACTAGGCATTCCAATTACCGGCCCCTTTCTCCTGAATGACAGTGAATAAACACATGTCAAGGATAACACTCCTAGCATGGAAGATACCAATAGCCCCCTGTCACCACATGAGCAGTTCGGGCGTGCAAAACTAATTATTTATTGAAGGTTTAGAGAGTGGCACATGCAAATTTACTTGGAACAGCATGTAAATACCGCAAATAGGTAGGTATGGTGGACTCTCATGGAAAAAAATTGGGTTTATGGAAGTGGATGCACAAGCAGTATTCCGCTTAGTACAAGTGAAGGCTAGCAAAAGACTGGGAAGAGACCAACCAGAGAGCTACAACAATCATCAAGATGCAATGAGTTTGACTAACATTGAATGCAAGAATGAATAGGATATAAATCACCATGAACACGAACATCATAGAGGCTATGTTGATTTTGTTTCAACTACATGCATGAACATGCGCCAAGTCAAGCCACTTGAATCATTCAAAGGAGAATACCATCCTATCATACTACATCATAGTCATCTCAAAATCTATGTTGGCATTCAAGACAAACCATTATAAACTCTCAGCTAAATAAGCATGGCATCAGAAACTATGATCTCTAAGTTGTCCATGCAAAAATGGTTCTCTCACAACAAAGCTGAATCTGGGTCGACAAGCTAGTCATATTTACAAAAACAAAATAGATAGAGTTCATACCAGCTTTTCAGACTCAGTCACTTCATCATATATCATCATTATTGCCTTTCACTTGCATGATTGAATGATGTGAACAATAATAAGAATGCTCGTGCATTGGACTAAGCTGAATCTGCAGGCAAACACAAAGGAGAAGACAAAGTAATATGGCTCTTAGAAAGCTAAACAGGTATGCATGCAAGAGCCACTAAACATTGTAACCAATATCTTCTACCTTGACCCAAAGAAAAAGAAAACTATTTACACGGGAAATCTCCCAACAAGCAAAAGAAGAAAGAAAAATCTTTTTGCGTTTTCTCAAAAGGACACAAAACAAGAAAACAAAAATAAACTAGCATGGATAATATAGTAGCAAAGTGTAAACACCGGCTAACAAAGTGAAAGCATAAGAATGAATTTAAAGTCGGTGAGAACACGCACTCCCCCAATCTTAGGCTTTTGGCCTAGCTTGGTCTACTCCCATGCATGGTCCTGGCGAAATCCAAAATCATAATGGGTGTTATACGGGTGTGCTGCAGCCACTGCCTGAATAGCTGCCTCACGAAGTCGAGTAGTCTTCGCCTCCCTCTCATACTCCTCTGCCTCTCCTATGGTTATGTAGTATCTTTGTTTTACCTAAAAGTCAAAGAAAGAAGGAGCAGGGAGGGTAATATGGAAAACACGTTGTCGGTTAAATATCAGGCGGTATAGGAGGGATCCATGATCTCTCTCAAGGAACTGGTAGCGTGTTAGAGCGATACGATCAAGGTAGGGTGTACGGAGAGGAGGGTCTTCTGAAGGGATGGATATTCCTAGAAAATTTGCTAAGCGTGTAGCATAAACTCCACCAAAGAAATCCCCCTCACAGGCATTTTTATTCAGCCTCCTTGCTATTATAGCTCCCATATTGAAGCTCCTGTCACGTGTTACTGTGCTCTTAGGGATACTAAGGTCAGAAGCGCACAGGTGACAATGTGCACCCTTGTCGTTAATGCACCTACCTATGAAGAGGACAAAGTAGTGCAAGGCGGGGAAATGGATGCTTGCTATGGTGGCATGCGTGATATCTCTAGTTTCTCCAACAGTTATACTGGAGACAAAGTCTCTGACCGAAGACTTAGAAAGATCATTAATACTACCCCCATCGGGTATCTTGCAAATCCAATTGAAATCCTCCAAATCCATGGCATAGGATTTATCGTACAGATCAAATAGTATGCATGAGTCACGGCCAACTGAAAATTTAAATCTACGCACGAAAGAGGCAGTGAGCATAACATACTGTTCACATTTATCTGAGAGGAATTCTTCTAACCCGATATTGCGGACAAGTGTATCAAACTCATCATTGAAACCTTCCTTGATCATAAACTCATCGGAAGGCCATTCACATGGTTGTACCGGTGCATCCCTTAGTTCAAAAGGTTCGGGCTCCCGATAAGAAAGACGGGGACCCTTCTTAGTTGAGGAACCACCATGAAACTTCCTCCTGAACATAATTTCCTTTTGCTGAAATTTTTGAAGTTCAAGAGAAAAGTGAATGAAGACCAACCACACCTTGTAGCAACTACTCCTACTAGTGCCTAGAGAGCGTATCACACGCTAAAACTACTTGGGACCAGCTAAAATCAACCTTTCTAGCTCAAGAACAGGGTCACCAAGGTAGCAAGAATACAGGAAGGATAAAGCACTAGAGCAAAAACTAATTGGACCAATGGAGGAGTCACATACCAAGGAGTAATTTCCCCAAAACGGTTCGGAGAATGGTGCTTTGAGCAAGGAGATCAAAAATCACAAACAATGAGCAAGAACACGGGTTTGAGCTGCGAAATAATTTTTTTTGGAGGTGGAACAAGAGGCTGGGAGCTGGAATGAGTGGAGGGGGTCCCTGTGGGCCCCACAAGCTTGCTAGCCGCCACCAGGGGTGGCAGTGGAAGGGCTTGTGGCCCAATGGTCTGGCCCACAGGCCAGCTCTCAGACCCAGTAATTTTCAAAAATCCAGAAAAAATCATACTAAATTTTCAGGACCATCGGAGAACTTTTATTTTCGAGGAATTTTTCTCCTCGACGCTAAAACAGAAAACAGGAAAAACTAAACTAAATCTATCATTTTTCTTCTAAGCCACGAAAGGTGAAACCTTGGAACACAGGTTTGTGACTCCTCGATTCATCCATCTCATGGTCATCGAAAGAAATACATTAATGAGGTTGATCTAGTCTCCTCGACAATCCTTTTCGAATCGCAAAAGAGAACGGAGAATTTCCAGATAGTCACTAGGTCACCTCAACGGGGATATGTTTTTCCCCAACAAGCAAATCATACTTCATCATGAAACGAGGAATAGGGCATTCAAAGCTCCCGATCAGAATCGATCAAGTCTTTTCGATAGCATTGATGCAATGTACTTGATATCGTCTCTTCGGAAAGTGCACCTTGTGCTCATTACCGTTGACATGGAAAGTGACATTGCCTTTGTTAAAATCTATAACAGCCCCGGCCGTGTTTAAAAAGGGTCTTCCGAGGATGACAGCCGTGGCATCGTCCTCGGGAATATCCAAGATAATAAAGTATGTTAAGATAGTGGTGTTAGCAACCACAACAGGCACATCCTTGCAAATGCCGATAGGGAAAGCAGTTGATTTGTCGGCCATTGGCAGAGAAATTTCAGTGGGTGTCAACTTATCCAACTCAAGTCTACGATAAAGAGAGAGCGTCATAACACTAACACCGGCTCCAAGGTCATATAAGGCAGTTCTTTCGTAGTTTCCTTTAATGGAACAAGGTATAGTGGGCACTCCGGGATCACCAAGTTTCTTAGGAGTTCCACCTTTGAAAGTGTAATTGGCAAGCATGGTGGAGATCTCAAGATCTGGTATCTTCTGTTTATTTGTCAGGACATCTTTCATGTACTTGGCATACGGAGACATCTTGAGCATATCAGTTAACCGCATCTCCAGAAAGATGGGTCTTATCATCTCAACGAAGCGCTCAAAATCCTCATCATCCTTTTTCTTCGATGGCTTAGGAGGAAAGGGCATAGATCTCTGAACTCATGGCTCCCTTTCTTTACCATGCTTCCTAGCAGTGAATTCATTCTTATCGTATCTCTTAGGTTGTGGGTTATCAGGATTAACCGTAGGTTCAATCTCCACATTCTCATCATTGCTAGGTTGAGCATTATTATGAACACCACTGTCCATATTGTCACCAGGTTCATGTTCATCACCAGATTGTGTTTCTGCATCAGACGTAGAAATATCATTAGGTTCTTCACGTGTGATAGTATTAGGTGAACTGGCATGTAGGTTTCTATCATCCTTCTTCTTCTCCTTAGGATGAGTGGGTGTATCAGCATTGATTCCTTGAGAATCTTGATAAATTCTCTTAGGATGACCGTGAGGATACAAAGGTTCCTGACTCATTTTGCCTCCTCTAGTAATGACTCTGACAGAGTTGTCATTTAATTCATTGAGCAGGTCATTCTGAGCTTTAAGTACTTGTTCTACCTGAGTAGTAATCATAGAGGCATGTTTACTCAGAAGCTTCACATCATTGAGATTTCCGTGTACACAAGCACTTAAATGGCTAAGCATACGAGTACTTTGTTCCAAATGTCTGCTAACATAATAATTGAAACTCTGTTGTTTGGCAACAAAGTTGTCAAATTCATCAAAGCATAGGCTAGCAGGTTTGTCAAAAGGAATATCACTTTCATCAAACCTACGCAGAGAATTCACTTCTACTACCTGTATCGGGTTATCGAGACCATGGATCTCTTCGATAGGTGGTAGATTTTTGACATCTTCAGATCTAATTCCTTTATTTTGCATAGATTTCTTGGCTTCTTGCATATCTTCGGGACTGAGGAATAGAATACCTATTTTCTTCGGAGTTGCCTTAGGAGGTGGTTCGGGAATAGTCCAAGCATTATCGTTGATCAAGATGTTATTCAGTAGGGTTTCAGCTTGTTCTAGAATTCGTTCCCTAAAAACACAACCGGCACAACTATCTAGGTGGTCTCTAGAGGCATCGGTAAGTCCGTTATAGAGGATATCAAGTATCTCGTTCTTCTTAAGAGGGTGATCAGGCAAAGCATTCTATAGCTGGACGAGCCTCCCCCAAGCTTGTGGGAGACTGTCTTCTTGGAATTGAGCAAAGTTGTATATTTCCTACAAGGCAGCTTGCTTCTTATGGGCTGGGAAATATTTCTCACAGAAGTAATAGACCATATCCTGGGGACTACTCACACATCTAGGAGCAAGAGAAGTGAACCAGGCTTTAGCGTCATCCTTTAGAGAGATAGGAAACAGCTTAAGGATATAGTAGTGGCGGATCTTCTCCTCATTAGTGAAAATGGTGGCTATATCATGTAGTTTGGCAAGATGGGCTACGACCGTCTCAGACTCATAACCGTGAAAAGGATCAGATTCGACTAGAGAGATTATCTCACGGTCGACAGAAAATTCATAATCCTTATCGGTGATAAAGATAAGTGAAGTGGCAAACTTCGGGTCGTATTTCATCCTAGGTTTCAGAGATTTTTCCTTCCACTTGAGAAGTAATTTCTCAGTGTCATAGGCATCCTTACATGCAAGAACATCCTCAGCTATCTCTCCCTCATAACGTAACCCTCAGGTATATCACGCAATTCATATCTAGGAGAGCTAGATATAGCAGGAGCAAAAGCACGTTCTATCTCAATAATATCGGCAATTTGAGAAGCATCACGAGCATTGGTAGTAACTCTAGCAATATGAGCATCAAGGAAAACTCCTATTGGAACATCAGGCAAAGCAGTATCTCTAGTGGTATCAAGCATAGCATCATGAGGCATAGCATCTCTACCATCATAAGGCAAAGCAGTATCAGGCATAACATCTCTAGCAGTATCAGGCATATCATCTCTAGAAGTATCAGCATCATAAGCATCATCAAGCACAGGCGACATATCAAGATTTCTAGCAGGAGGTGATGTCGCAAACTTACTCATAATTGAGGGTGAATCAAGTGCAGAGCTAGATGGCAGTTCCTTACCTCCCCTCGTAGTTGAGGGCAAGACTTTGGTTTTTGGATCCTTTAGATTCTTCATAGTGATCAGCAGATATAAATCCCAAGTGACTCAGATAATATAGCAATACCTCCCCGGCAACGGCGCTAGAAAAATGCTGAATCCATGACTGCAGACCTTCCCCTACAATGGCACCAAAAGAATGCTGCTAGCACTCTCCGGCAACCAAAACTAGAAGAATGTTGTTGACGGCCCACCAGCGCGTGGGATCCTAGCAGTTTTCGAGGGTAGAGTATTCAACACAAATTTGTTGATTGCCAAACAGGAGGTGAGAGAATACTCTCGAGTATTAGGAGCTGAATGTGTCAGATTCAACCACACCTAAAGGATTAGTATCTGTAAGCAACGTAGTAACAACAAAGTAACGAGTAATAACAGTGGCAAGGAATAGCAGTAGTGACAACAGTAGCAAGTAGCAACAATAGCAAGCAACAGTAGTAGCGCAAGACAAGTAATAGCAGTAGAGCAAGACAAGTAAGAGCAGCAGAGCAAGACAAACTCATAGGCAATGGGTCGGTGATTTGTTTGGATGATATTCATCATGCAACAGCTATAACACGGAGAGATATGTGGTCTAGCTCCCGTTCGTCAATGTGATGTAGGCATGCATTCCGTGTGTCATCATACGTGCTTAGGGAAAAGAACTTGCATGACATCTATTGTCCATCCCTCCCGTGGCAGCGGGGTCCAAAAGGAAACTACGGGATATTAAGGTTCTCCTTTGAATAAAGAACCGGACCAACGCATTAGCACTTGGTGAACATATGAACTCCTCAAACTATGGTCATCACTGGAAGTGGTTCCGGTTATTGTCACTCCAGGGTTGCCGGATCATAACACATAGTAGGTAACTACAACTTGCAAGATCAGATCTAAAACACACATATATTGGTGACAACATCATAATTTCAGATATGAAATCATGGTACTCGGGCCCTAGTGACAAGCATTAAGCATGGCAAAGTAGTAGCAACATCAATCTCAGAACATAGTGGATACTAGGGATCAACCCCGTCAAAACTAACTCGATTACATGATAGATCTCATCCTACTCATCACCGTCCAGCGAGCCTACAAATAGATTAATCACGAACGATGAAGAGCTTCATGGAATTGGAGAGGGAAGAAGGTTGATGATGTCGATGGCGACGATTTCCCCTCTCCGGAGCCCAAAACGAACTCCAGATCTGCCCTCTAGATGAAGAACAGGTTGTGGCAGCGTCGCAAACGCGATGAAATCTTCTTTCCTGATTTTTTCTGGGATGAAAGTGAACTTATAGAGCTGAAATTGGGGGCGGCAGAGCTGTGTGGGCCCCACAAGCTTTCCCACCGCCACCAGGGGGGTGGCGGTGGCAGGGCTTGTGGCCCACTGGCCCACCTCCTCCGGTAGATCTTTGCGCATCTAATTTCATATTTTCCAAAAAATTTCCCCGTAAATTTTCAAGAAGTTCTGAGAACTTTGATTTCTGCACAAAAATAACACCAAGGCAATTCTGCTGAAAACAGCGTCAGTCCAGGTTAGTTCCATTCAAATCATGCAAATTACAGTCCAAAACAAGGGCAAAAGAGTTTGGAAAAGTAGATACGATGGAGACGTATCAAATGACAACTTAGGTTTCTCGAAACCATAGTTCATACGATGTCATATCAACGGAATTACGTGGTGCCCTATTTAAAGTGAATGTGGTTGTATCTAATGCTAACCCAAAAACTATAGTGGTAATTCGATAAGAGAGATCATAGTATGCACCATATCCAACAGGGAGCGGCTATGATGTTCGGACACACCATCAGGCATGGTGTTCCAGGTGACATTGGATGTGAAACATTTTCCACATTGTCTTAACTATGTACCAAACTCGCAACTCAGATATTCATCTCTATGATTATATCATAGACATTTTATCATCTTGTCACGATGACCTTCACTTCGACATAGCTTGAACTTTTTAATATTTCAGACTTGTGATTCATCGAGCAAATACTCATGTATCTACTCAAATCATCAGTGAAGTAAGAACATAACGATATCCACTGCGTGCCTCACCACTCATTGTACTACACACATAAAACTATATTACTTCCAACTAGTTACTTTCTTGTTCCATCTCACTTCAAAACGAAGCCTTCAGTCATCTTGCCTATGTGGTATGATTTGCATGTCTCAAGTGAATCAAAATCAAGTGAGTCCAAACGATCCATCTACATGGTGTTTCTTCATGTGTTTACACCAACACGCATGGTTCGCATGTCTCAAACGATTCAAAAAAGAGTTAGTCCAAAGATCCATCAGTATGGAGCTTCTTCATGCTTTTTACACCAATATGACTCAAGTGGGAGTGCCACAAGTAAATGGTACTATCATTACTACCTTGTATCTTTTGGCATCAATATCATGAACATATGTATCACTACGATCGAGATTCAATAAACCATTTGAAGGTATTTATTCAAGCAAATAGAATAACAATTATTCTCTTTAAATGAATAATTGTATTGCAATAAACACGATCTAATCATGTTCATTCTCAACGCAAACAACAAATAACATTTATTTAGGTTCAACACTAATCTCAAAAGTAGAGGGAACCTGTGATGGTGATCAAATCAACTTTGGAAACAATTCCAACAACCATCGTCACCTGTTCTTTAGCTAGTCTCCATTTATTTCGTAGCTTCTATTTTGAGTTACTAACACGTAGCAACCTAACCGTTATCTAATACCCTAGTGCTACGATGAGTACTAGTAAAGTACACATCAATAACATGTATATCCAATATACTTTTGTCGACATTGCCAACCTTCTCACCTACCAAGTATCTAGCGTAGTTCCTCTTCAGTGACCATTCCCCTCATTACAGAAGCACTTGGTCTGGGGTTTGGGTTCAACCATGGTCTCTTCACTAGGGAAGCATCTAGTTTGCCATTTCATAAAGTGTCCCTTCTTTCCCTTGCCCTTCTCGAAACTAGTGGTTTTACTAACCATCAATACTTGATGATCCTACTTGATTTCTACCTTCACGGTGTCAAACATCACGAAGAACTCAGGGATCATCATCTCTACCCCTGATATGTTATCTTTCATCGTCAAGCTTTCTAGCTAGGTGGCAGTGACTTTGGAGAACTATGTCAATCACTATCTGATCTCTAAGATCAACTCCCACTCGATTCAAGCAATTATAGTACTCACACAATCTGAGCACATGCTCAATGATTTAGCTTTTCCCCCTTACTTTTTAGACAAAGAATCTTGTTGGAGGTCTCATACCTCTCAACAAGGGCACTAGCCTGAAATCCCAATTTCTTCCCTTGGAACACCCTGGTATGTCCTGCGACGTTCGAAAAGTCTTCTACGCCGCAATTCTAAGCCGTTTAAGAATTATGCACTGAACTATTATGTATTCATCAAAAACGTGTATGTCAGATGTTCGCAACATCTACACACGACGCTCGGGGTTTAGCACACCGAGCGGTGCATTAAGGACATAAGCTTTCTGTGCAGCAATGAGGACAATCCTCAGTTTACGGACCTGGTCCGCATAATTGCTACTATCATCTTTCAACTAAATTTTCTATAGGAACATATTAAAAATAGTAGAGCTACAACACAAGCTACAACATAATTTGCAAATACCTTTTTACTATGTTCATGATAATGAGTTCAATTAATCATATTACTTAAGAAATCCCTCTCAAATTGACATCCCTCTAGTCATTCGAGTGTCGCATGATCCAAATTCACTAACTCTAGTCCGATCATCATGTGAGTTGAGTTTAGCTTCAATGGTGAACATCTCCATGTTGATCATATCAACTATATGATTCATGCTCGACCTTTTGGTCTCTTGTGTTCTGAGGCCATGTCTGTACATGCTAGGCTCATCAAGTTTAACCTGAGTGTTCCGCGTGTGCAACTGTTTTGCACCCGTTGTCTATCACACTCGATCATCACGTGGTGTCTCAAAACGACAAACGGTCGCAACTTTGCACAGTCGTGGAGAACACAATTTAATCTTGAACTTTTAGTGAGGGATCACATTATAATGCTACCGTCGTCCTAAGAAAATTAAGGTGCATAAAAGTATTAACATCACATGCAAATCAAAAGTGACATGATATGGCCATGAACTTCTGCTTCTTGATCTCCATCACCAAAGCACCGACATGATCTCCATCGTTACCGTCGCGCCACCATGATCTCCGACATCGTGCTGCCATCAAGGTTGTCACACTATTTATGCTGTTACAACTAAAGCTACTGCCTAGCGATATAGCAAGAGCATCTGGAAGCGCAAAATTAATTTAAAGACAACCCTATGGCTCCTGTCGGTTGTCGTAGCATCGACGTGCAAGTCAATATTTAACTATTACAACATGATCATCTCATACATACAATATATCATATCATGTCATTGGCCATTTCAGATCACAAGCATACCCTGCAAAAAGAAGTTAACCGTCCTCTAATTTGTTGTTGCATGTTTCACATGGCTGCTATGGGTATCTAGTATGGTCGCATCTTACTTACGCAAAGCCACAATAGTGATATGCAAATCGCTATTTAACCTTCTCCAAGGACCGCCTCGGTAAAATCCGATTAAACTAAAGTTGAAGAAACAGAAACCTGCCAGTCATCTTTATGCAACAAGTTGCTGTCAGTCGATGAATGCGATCTCTCCGAGTAAATTTCGTCTGGGCCGCTTCAATCCAACAATGTCGTCGAATGAAGAAAAGACTAAGGAGGGCAGCAAATTGAAAATCAACGCCCACAAACTCTTGTGTGTTCTACTCGAGATATCATCTACGTATGAACCTAGCTCTGATACCACTATTGCGGGAATGTTGCATGGGAAACAAAAAAAAATTCCTACGCACATGTATTACTATCCATGGTGATGATCATCTACGAGAGGGGACAGTGAATCTACATACCCTTGTAGATTGCTAAAAGGAAGCGTATATAACACAGCTGATGTAATGGAATATCTTCGCGATCCAAATGACATCCCGCCCCACGATCTCATCACGATCCGTCCTGCGATCCCATCACAATCCATCCCGATCTAGTGCCGAACGGACGACACCTCCGCGTTCAGCACACGTACAGATCGATGACGACTACCGCCTTCTTGATCCAGCAAGAGAGGTGGATAGATGGATGAGTTCTCCAGCACTGCGGCGTGGTGGTGGTGGTGGTGAACTAATCCAGCAGGGCTTCGCCTAAGCACTGCCGAACTAGACTAGAGGAGAAACATATCTAGAGAGAAGTAGAGGACGCACGTGCCAATTAGGGTTAGCCCTCACATATAAAACCTCTAGTATATATAGAAAGGAGAGGAGGGGAGGCTGCTTTGGCCCCTCCTCCAAGGAAATGTTTGGTCGAGCCAACAAGGGAGGAATCCACCTCCCACTAGGGAGGTGGAATCGTGTTAGGACTCCTTCCTAAATTAGAAACCCTTTCCACTTTTTGGCTTTTTGCCTTATTCCTCCACTCCTGCCGCATGGTCCCTGAGGAGAAGCTTAGGCTAGGCCACTAGTGGCTGGTCTGCCTCCTCTCACAGCCCATGAAGCCTTTGGGTCGTCACACCCTCCAGGTGGTCCCTCGGTGCCCTCCCGGCACTAATGGTACACTACCAATGAGCCCAAAACTTTTTCGATGACCAAAAGAGGGCTTCCGATATATCAATCTTTACCTCCAGACCATTACAGAGCTCCTCGTGATGTCTGGGATCTCATCTGGCACACCGAAAAAGCTTCGTTCACCAACACCTATAACTCAACTATATCGAAACATCACCCAACCTTAAGTGTGCAGACTGTGTGAGTTCGAGAACTACACACACATGAACTGAGACACTCCCCGGTCAATAACCAATAGCGAGACTTGGATGTCCATATTGGCTCCTCCATATTCGACGAATATCTCTATCGGTTGAAACTCTATGTCAATGATTCAATTAATCTTGTAAGTTGTTCCCTTTGTCCTTCGGTATGTTACTTGCCCGAGTTTCGATCATCGCTATCCTATACCTAGTTCAATCTCATTACCAGCAAGTCTCTTTACTTGTTCCGTAATACAAGATCCCATGACTAACTCATTACTCACATTGCTTGCAAGGCTTTCTATGATGTTGTATTACCGAGTGGGCGCCGAGATAGCTCTCCGTCACATGGAGTGACAAATCCCAATCTTGATCCACGCCAACCCAAAAGACACCTTCGGAGATACCTGTAGAGCACATTTATAGTGACGGAGTAACGTTGCAACGTTTGATACACACAAGGTATTCCTTTGGTGTCCGGGAGTTGCATGATCTCATGGTCATAGAAATAGATACATTAACATGCAGAAAACAGTAGTAATAAACTGACACGATCATATGCTACGTTCATAGTTTGGGTCTTTTCCATCACATCGTTCTCCTACTGATGTGATCCCGTTATCAAGTGACAACACTTGTGTATGGCCAGGAAACCTTGACCATCTTTGATCAACGAGCTAGTAACTAGAGGCTCGCTAGGGACAGTGTGTTGTCTATGTATCTAAACATGCATTTGAGTTTCCAATCAAAAGAATGCTAGCATGGATATTAAATGATTATCATGAACAAGGAAATATAATAATAACCAATTTATTATTACCTCTAGGGCATATTTCCAACACTTGGAACATTTTCTCACGGGAGCGTTCTAGAGGGAACAACATCGTTCATTCGTGTGAACCTTTCAGACCGAATGGTTTTCAATCATCCAAATGCTACAAACTTACACAAAAAATATTATTAGAAGATTGCAGACACAGTACAAAAGTTTTTGTTAGAGTGACTTACACGAACTAACAATACCATATATGGTTAGATTCCTTATGATGGAACTGAAGATCAAGTTAATCAGAAGGGGAGGGGGATGAATGTGAGACTATGATAAGTTCTTCGAAAAAACCTAATAATTGGAAGAGAAGTTGAATAACAAAAACCAAAGTTTCCATTTTTGTTCTTTTGTCCAGCTCCCCACTCTAGTACGCCTCCATTTCTATTATTACAATTTTGGTTTTTTAATAAACTATTTATTTGGCCTACAATAAACCTCTGTTTTGAAAGAACTAGAAAATATGCCCGTCATTGTAGTCAGGAAGAAAAATATTGGAATAAATAGATATTTTATTACTTTATTTTGTTCAAGTTGAATATGCATGATCAAATATTGAAGTCTCTCACATCCAAGCCACTTGCACCGACAAAATCAAGTAGGAAGTTAGCTGCTTTCATTCATATCATCGTATACTCCTCACAAGTTCTAGTATTTACTTTTTTACTAGTATAATTGTTACTATTTTAGGAATCACAGTAAGGGAAAATCTAACTAAACCTCATTAACCTTTTGAGCAGAACAAATTCTATTCACAAAATAAAACAAAATGACAATAAAAATTTATGGCTATTCCAAACAACACGCTAAATAGTGTTGACTACAACTTAAAATAACAACCAAAACTATATGAAACAGTAAATTGGTCAATTACTTGAAACATCATGTGTGAAGTTCCTTTGGCCACCACCTGCATTAGATACTAGATGACCCATTGCGCCAATTGGCACAGAGCCCAACTCCCATTTGCAAATTAAGGAAACTATATGAAATATAACATGGAATTCAAGGAGTATTTGAAGAGACCAAGAAGAGAAGAAGATAATACAATCACACATTTAGATGAATTGTTTGATATATGTTAGTATCTACATCATCCATGAAATAGATGATCTATAGCACCAACTGAAGTAGAGACCAACTATATCCTGTAAGTTAAGCACATGTTAGCCTGGAAGTTAAGTGACCTATTCAAAACACATAATTGAAGTTAATTAAACCATTTGAATTTTGCAGTGACCAATGTAGCCACTAGTGATTGTTGAAGATATGCCCTAAAATAAACCATGTATAATGATATTTCCTATGTTTAGGAATCAATGTAGTCCTTTGACATTATAATTGATGTGTATCAACAAGTACGTGATTGATTGTGAGACTATGCATTTTATGATGTGGTGACCCGGACTCGTAAGTCGTGATCACCGAATGAACGTGCAGAGTGATGGCACTGATCAATGCTCACTAAACACATAGAAACTGAGTAAAAACAGTCTTACATCCATTACGTACTGTTTTACTTGACTATGTCCTTCATGGCCAAGTCTTGACTTCGTGGCCAAGTCTTCATATATTTGGAGCGGAAATCTTCATCGATAGCGTGAACCCATGCCATCTACCATACTCTATAGGCATTATGACTAGGAAGCTTCCTAGCTCGCACGTACATCACCAAGGTATTCTTCATCATATCATGTTCTCTCCTGTCCAATAAAATAACCTTTGGCAAGCCAATGAGTACTTTGAAAGTACTAGCAAGCAACCCATGTTTGGAACAAAGCAATAACAATGCATGATATAGCACCAAGTAGTTAATTTGTAGAAAGCTAATTTTGAGTGCAATATCATGTTCAAAACAACTCGTGAAAGTATGCATCAACAGGTTTCAGATATCCATATGCACAAGTCACAAATATGAATATAAGCAGGGAGCTGCACATCTCATGTTCATTCATCATGTCAAGTCAACTTATTTAGCTCAAGTATCATCTTTCTCATGCACACGCAAACCAAGTTTTTGAAAACATCGGACATAGTTCAAGAAGCACCATGCAACTGTCCTTGACCATGGACATGGCTATTTTAATAGTTTTACACTCTATGGAGGTTGTACACTTTATCCACAAGACTCGGGAAACTTCCATGTCAAGCCACGACTCGCGATATTGCCCATACCCGAGGTTAGTACCCGAATAATGCCTTTCCCCTAATGATTCTACCACAGAGTCCACTCGTTGGCACATAACCCAAATGATGTACATCATAAGTAACATCCATGCAGGGACTAATCGTGTGCCTGGTGTCTCTAAAAATGCCCATGGTCATCCTTTCCTACCATGACACCATCTCAAGAGTGACCACATCACTCCCACCACTAGTAATGCAGGCTCTCTACTAGTATTGACCAAGGTAATCAACAAGGCACCATCCCATAATGGGTTTCTTGGTTGTTCATGTAAGGTTGGGATGGTCGACAAATCTTAAGTCTCTCCATTTTAAAAAACACTCACATATCTTGCCTCAGTACACCACTTCTTTTTAAGCGGTCACCTAATCTCAACACCATATCCCTCAGACATTAGTGTCACTCGATGGGGTTTTCAAAAAGTCTTTTGAAACAGTGTTGTTGCCAACACATGCATAATCCCTTCCCATTTGCATGGCACCTACTTTAGCATCCTATCTACTTCCCACCCGCACACCCTCATAGGATGGTTGGGTCATTGCAAGTGCAAGTATCAACAAGGAAATATCAGAGCAACCCACCAAGATGGTTACCAGTTCAACATGATTCAAATGCAAGGAAATTAAGCGCTATATGGCATGCATAAAAATAGTTTCATAGTCATGGTGAAAGGGCTGGTTGCCTGGTTCATGAAAGTCTTCGAGGTCTTCACGTGCTTCAATTACAACTCCGAGCACTTCGTCTACTTCATCAACTATCACCAGATACAACCACAATAAGCCACACAATAAGCACAGAAATAAACATTCTCTATAAATAGGAGTTTTATTTTTATAGGACACCTGTAGCTATATGAAAGGCAACCAAAGGTATTTCAATGGATATGAATCACAAGGATTTTCGAAAGGTGAAAATGGACGGATTTGTGGACTTACAAGAAGTCAACACGAAGTATTTTATTAACAATGAGTGGAGGCATTCATCTGATCGGGCAAGAATTTAGAAGACTTTTAGAAGTGCTTTCATTTGATTTGGAGTTGGGATGAAATCGCTAGAGATTTGATAAGATGGATAAAATGGAGATGGGGCAATTTATTCGGTGCAACAAAAATATTGTATGAGAAAAATGTTCACAAAGGCTAGAAAAACAAGGCATGATTTTTGGAGTCTCTAGAAATTTGACTCACTCCATTTGGAGTTGATTTGACTGCTCTAGGGATTTTACAAAGAGGCCTTAAAGAGGTTCAGATTTGAATATAAATTTTAACAGTATAGGAAAGTCTTTTTGAAAAACGTGCAAGGCACATAGTTGGATAGGATATGTTTTTAGGGTCCATTAGAAATTTGAATCATAAGATTTGTGGTATAAATAAATTTCTTGGTATTTATTTAGCCTGGCAGAAAAAAGAAATATGTAAAAGAATCTTACCTACAACAATCACTACTGGAATTGATAAATTTGCCGTCTGTCGTGCCTTTGCCGTCTGCTGACGCATGGCAAAGATGCTCTTTGCCGTCAGTTGGTACAAAACGGACGGCAAAGAGGTTGCGGATGGCAAAGGTCTTATTTGCCGTCTGCCACGTCTTTGCCGTCAGATGACGCATGGCAAAGGCCCTAAAGGCGGACGACAAAGAGCATGCGAACGGCAAAGGCATGGCACCCTAACGGCCAACTCGCGCCGCACCCCATCCACCCCTTTGCCGTCTGCCTCCCAGCCTTGGCAAACGGCACAGGAGCTCGCCCTAACGGCGACCAGCCCCCACCCCCCGCTCCCCTAACGGCCAACTCGCGCACTGCCCACACAACTCCTCCCCGCGCACCGCCCACTCCAGCGCCGCCGCCCCTCCTCCCCGTGCAACTCCTCCCCTCGCCGGAGCTCGCCCTCCCCTCCTCCCCGCGCAACTCCTCCCCGCGTCCGTCCTCCACGTGCCCCTCCTTCCCATGACCTGCCCACCCGAGTGCCGCCGCCAGCACCGGAGCCGCTCCGGCCCACCACCGCCGTGCGGCCGGAGGTCGCCCTCCCCTCCTCCCACTGCCCTCTGCCCCGGCCGCCCACTACCCCTACGCAGGTAATTTTTTTTATTTTTCGCTTTATTTCTTGTTTTTTCTTTTAAATTAGATAGTTAATTTAGATAGTTAGTTTATTTTGTGTTTTTTCTGTTAAATTGGATAGTTAGTTTTTACTTCTTCGGTGTTTATGTTAAATTAGATAGTTAGTTTATTAAGTAGAAAAAGTAGATAGAAAAGAAAAAAAATAGATAGAAAAAAGAAATGATAGATGAAGAAGGGTATGGGCCCCAAAAAAGAAATGATAGATTTGCATTTGAAGTAAATGTGCATTTTTGACAGAAGTTGCATGTTAAGCTTTTGGTCTGAAGATAGGAGGTGTTGACATAAACCTCATGCATGAAGCATTGATGTAGTTTTATTTGCACCTCTTAGATCTTAGCCTTTTGAGGTTCTCTTGTGATAGGAACATGTATGTTTGCGCTGAATTGTATGTTATGCTCCTACTCTACATGCTTTATCTAGTCAAACTTAGAAGAAAAATAAGAGAATAATAAACTAGAAGAAGAAAGAAGAAGAAGAAGAAGAAGAAAGAGGAGAGGAGGAGAAAGATAAAAGAAAGAAGAAGAAGAAGAAGAAGAAGAAGAAGAAGAAGAAGAAGAAAGAGGAGAGGAGGAGAAAGATAAAAGAAAGAAGAAGAAGAGGAGGGGGAGGAGAAAGAAGAAGAAGATGAAGAATATGATGATCAAGAAGAAGAAGAAGAAGAAGAGGAGAGAGGAGAAGAAGAAAGAAAAGGACCCCGACCCCCGACCCCCGGCCCACGACCCCCGACGCCCGACGCCACCAACCCCCGACCCTCGACCCCCGACCTCCGACGCCATTGAGACCCGACTCCCGACCCCCGACGCCCGACACCACTGACCCCCGACCCCCGACTCCGACCCCCGACTCCACTAACCCCCGACCCCCGATGCCCGACGCCATTGATCCTCGACTACAGAAGCCACTGACCCTCGACCCTCGACCCCCGACGCCACTGACCCTCGACCCCCGACCCCCGACGCCCCTGACCCTCGACCCCCGGCCCCCTACCCCTGACCCCCGACACCATTGACCCCCAACCCCCGATCCCCGACACCTCTTCGGCCTGTTGTTGACCAAAGAGACCCCAACCCCCGACGCCAGTGATCCTCGACCCCCGACAACACTAACCCCAGACCACCGACACAACTAACCCCCGACTGCCGACGCAACCGACACCCGACACCACCGACCATCGCCGCCACTAAGCCGACGGGGTCATAATTTTGTAAATTATGAGTTAGGTCACATATTTTCCGATTATGTTAATTATAAAAACATCATATTTGTGTTGATCGGGTGAATTTCAATGTGTAGTTGTTCGACGACCTCCACGTGCGTTGGACGAGCTCCGCCCTTGCGTTTGTTGGTGAGCACAAATGACTTCTCCTCGTACCCCCTTAATTTGCTCTGTCCCGGTCTTCGTGCCGATGAAACTTGCTAGCCATAGGTTTCTTCAATCATGAGTATGCGTGACCAGTATGCATCTCCCGTTCGAAAGGGCGACATCTATAAATATGCATTTCTTTGCATATTTATAACCGCCATCCTTTCGAATTGTCCAACATTATCCATGGACAGCCCGAGTATGTGTAGATTGGGTTTGTTTTCCCATATGCTGTGCTCCGGATCCGATGCGGAATTTCGTCAGTGCCTCCCCTGTTGTTCTCCGGGTACACATCCTCTCTGCTTATTGTCGAGACGTGTATCAGGAGAACAGCGGGGAGGTGCTGCCGAAATTCTGCGTCGCATCTGGAGCAAAGCATGGGAAAACGAACCCAGTCTACACATACTCGGGTGGGATTAGGACCTATCTTTACCTATTAGCGTGTAGGTTGCATGGACGTAATAAAACTGAGAAACTTGATTAGCGTATGAATATAGATGATGAATTATATATTTATTTCTTGTGCCCCCATAGGTAGCTAGGCAACATGAGTGATCGTGCTTGGACGTACACTGGTCACCCTAGTCAGAAAGACATGACCCATGAATGGTTAACAAAAACGAGGGGGTTTGTGAGAGCCGCATCTGCAAATGGCCAGCATAAAACATGGTGCCCCTGTCCCAACTGCGACAACTGGAAAAAGCAGACATAGTTTGAAATGGTAAACACCTGCAGAAGTGGGGTTTTACGCCTAATTATATGGTGTGGAATTTTCATGGTGAGTCTGACCAGCGTGCCAGAGCTGAGGTGAGTCGTCGTCACACCGACGAGCATGGTACCGGGATTGAAGACATGGTGCAAGACTTTCATGATGCTCGTGATTCGAACGATGAGATGGAGGAATCTGCAAAGGCCTTCTATGAAATGCTGGAGTCTTCAAAACGTCCTCTCCACGAGCAGACTGAGCTTTGTCAGCTCGATGCCATCGCACAAGTAATGGCTCTGTAGGCTCAGTTCAACCTAGGCAGAGAATGCTACAACGCGATGATGACGATATTTGGGCGCTTTCTACCCAAAGGCCATGTACTGCCTGTAAACCTGAACCAGCCAGAGAAAATCCTCCGTGTACTTAAGATGCCCTATGAGAGGATACATGCCTGTGAGAATGGATGTGCCTTATTTAGGCTTGAGTATGCGGCCTTGAACTATTGACGCATTTGCAATTCTTCCAGGTATATTGTGGTAGACAACGGCATGGGTGAGAAGAATCAGACCAAAATCCCCATTAGTGTTCTTCGATATCTGCCAATCGTACCAAGACTGCAACGTCTTTTCATGGTCGAAGAGACGGCCAAACAGATGACATGGCACACATTGGGCAAAAGAACCGAACTAGATGCGGATGGGAACAAGATGCTGGTACACACTTCAGATGGTTTTGCGTGGAGGCACTTCGATGCATTACATAAGGATAAATCAGAAGATCCAAGGCAACCTAGAGTTGCCATCAGTACGGATGGGTTCAATGTGTATGGTATGACGGCAGCACAATACAGTTGTTGGGCTGTATTTGTCATTTCACTCAATTTCACACCCGGAGAGATTATGAAAAGAAAGAACATATTCCTGACGTTGATAATTCCAGGGCCCAACTATCTGGTGAAGAATATGAATGTGTACATGCAGCCGCTTAAGGATGAATTGCAAGAAGCCTGGGATAAAGGGATCAAGACCTACGACGCGGCTACGAAAACAAATTTCAAAATGCATGTGTGGTACATGTACTCGACGCGTGATTATCCGGCGTTTGCGCTATTCGCTGGCTGGTGTGTGCATGGAAGGTTCCGCGCACCACATGCAAGGCAGCTCTTCAGTTCCATTGGCTGCAGGCTGGTCGCAAGTATTCTTGCTTCGACATGCATAGACAATTCATGGATCCTGACCATAAGTACAGAAAAGACAAGAAGAATTTCATCAAAAGTAGAGTTGTCAAAAACACTGCACCAGCTGCGTTGACAGGCCAACAAACCCTTGATCAGTTAAACGCTCTCGAGCCTGATCCTTCATTCAAAGGGTATAATACGGAACACGCCTGGACTCACAAGTCAACCTTCATTCACACTGAAAAGAATATTGCGGAGGCCATTTTTGGTACATTGTTCGCCATAGAGGGGAAGTCAAAAGATAATTCTAAGGCTAGAATCGACCTGGAGGCTCTATGTGATAGACCGTTGCAAAACATGCGACAACGGAAAGGAAAGCAAAGCATAGCAAAGCCAAACGCATGGTTCAATCTTGAAAGGCCAGCTATGAGGGAAATGCTATTGTGGGTGAAAATGCGGTTGATGTTCCCCGATGGGTATGCTGCGAATCTAAAGAGGGGAGCGAGTCTTGAGAAATTGAAAATATTTGGCCTCAAGAGTCATGATTGGCACATATGGATTGAGCGGGTAATGCCGGTGATGTTGCGTGCCTTTATCCCTGAGGATGAATGGCTAGTACTGGCAGAGCTGAGCTATTTCTTCCGTTCTCTTTGTGCGAAAGAACTATCGCCTGACGTGCTAGATGAAATGGAAGAGTTGGCGCCGGAGTTGATCTGCAAATTAGAAAAGATCTTTCCACCGGGCTTCTTTAATCGAATGCAACATTTCATTTTGCATCTCCCGACCGAGGCAAGAATGGGGGGGCCCGTTCAAAATCGATGGTGCTACTCAACTGAGAGGATGAAGAAGACGCTTCGAGCTAAGTGTAAAAGTAAATGTAGAATTGAAGCATCGATGGCCGAGGCATTCATTACTTAGGAGGCGGCAAAGTTCGTGACAGCACACTACGAAGCCAAAAATCATCATTTGCATAACCCGAAGCCTCGATAAAGTGATGGCGCTCGAGAAAAAGTTCGATCCAACCTCAGCCTATTCAAAGGTAAGCTCGCACCATCCGGTGCTTCAAAAGGGAAATTGTTGGATGTCGAAGAATGGCGGACCATTTCATTGTATATCTTTACCAACCTAACAGAAGTGCGGCCGTACATCGAGTAAGTTCTCGGTAATTTATTGTTCCGCAACTTGTAATTGCTTTGAACTACTCTTATTCCCGGATATTTGATATGGTCGATACGTCGCCGAATTCTCGGATGGAGCGGTCATCGAAAAGGATTCCGTCGCCGAATTCGTGACAGCACACTACTCTTCGTGGTAAGTTTCTTCTTCATGTTATTTCAAATCTTGCATTTTAATGTCCGTTTCATTTGAATCTTGCATTTGTTCAGTCTATGTGCGAGAAGAACGGCCAAGTCCCTCCGCCGATGCCAGTCGTTAACGTGGCGGGGACGGTGAGTTTCATTTCAGTGGAGTGATCTTAAGAGTGTCCTCATGCTAACTACACATTGCAAATGATGTTTGGTGCAGAATATGTCCCGAAACGCATCGCACGACCCTTCTACAATCGAGCCTTCTCCAGGGCAGCCTTCTCCAGGTGAAACAAGCCAGAGCCACCGTGCTTGACCCTAACTTAGGTATGTTATTTCTAGTGTTTTAATAAAAGATAGCTAGATGACATAATTAGCTTAGTTAGCTCCAAAAAGACATATTTAATAAAATATAGCTAGATGACATAGTTAGCTTAGTTAGCTTAGTTAGTTTAGTTAGCTTAGTTAACTTAATTAGCTTAGTTAGTTTAGTTAGCTTAGTTAGCTTAATTAGCTTAGTTAGCTTAGTTAGCTCCTCCTTCTCCTTCTTCTTCCAGCAAAGCCTAAATTGGCCAATTATCCATCTAAATGACATAATTAGCTTAGTTAGCTCCTAAATGGTCTATTTAATAAAAAAAATGACCTATACTTAGCTAATTATCCTCGAAATGACATAATTAGCTCCAAAAAGGCATTCTTAGCAAATTTAGCCCGAAGAAGGAGATGAGAGGAGAAGAAAGAGGAAAAATGAAAGGAAGGAAGAAGAAGAAGAGGAGAAGAAGAAGAAGTAGAGGGAGCAGGATAAGAAGAAGGAGGAGAAGAAGGAGAAGGAGCTCCTCCTTCTCCTTCTTCCTCCTTCTTCCTCCTTCTCCTTCTCCTTCTTCTTTTCCTCTTCTTCTCCTCTTCCGTCTCCTTCTCCTCCTCCTCCTCCTCCTCCTTATTTTACTTCTTCTTCTCTTTCTCTTATTCTACGTAGCTATATTAGACTCATCCAACAAAGCCTAAATTGGCTAATTATCCATCTAAATGACATAATTAGCTTAGTTAGCTCCTAAATGGTCTATTTAATAAAAAATGACCTATACTTAGCTAATTATCCTCGAAATGACATAATTAGCTCCAAAAAGGCATTCTTAGCCAATTTAGCCCGAAGAAGGAGACGAGAGGAGAAGAAAGAGGAAAAATGAAAGGAAGGAAGAAGAAGAAGAGGAGAAGAAGGAGAAGGAGAGGGAGGAGGATAAGCAGAAGGAGGAGAAGAAGGAGAAGGAGCTCCTCCTTCTCCTTCTTCCTCCTTCTTCCTCCTTCTCCTTCTCCTTCTTCTTTTCTTCTTATTCTCCTCTTCCGTCTCCTTCTCCTCCTCCTCCTTCTCCTCCTCCTTCTTTTACTTCTTCTTCTCTTTCTCTTATTCTACGTAGCTTAATTAGACTCATCCAACAAAGCCTAAATTGGCTAATTATCCATCTAAATGACATAATTAGCTTTGTTAGCTCCTAAATGGTCTATTTAATAAAAAATGACCTATACTTAGCTAATTATCCTCGAAATGACATATTTAGCTCCAAAAAGGCATTCTTAGCCAATTTAGCCCGAAGAAGGAGACGAGAGGAGAAGAAAGAGGAAAAATGAAAGGAAGGAAGAAGAAGAGGAGGAGAAGAAGTAGAAGGAGAGGGAGGAGGATAAGAAGAAGGAGGAGAAGAAGGAGAAGGAGCTCCTCCTTCTCCTTCTTCCTCCTTCTTCCTCCTCCTTCTCGTTCTTCTTTTCTTCTTATTCTCCTCTTCCGTCTCCTTCTCCTCCTCCTCCTCCTTCTTTTACTTCTTCTTCTCTTTCTCTTATTCTACGTAGCTTAGACTTATCCAACAAAGCCTAAATTGGCTAATTATCCATCTAAATGACATAATTAGCTTAGTTAGCTCCTAAATGGTCTATTTAAGAAAAAATGACCTATACTTAGCTAATTATCGTCCAAATGACATAATAAGGCTTACGTAGGTGCAACATGACCTATTCCCCCTAACTTAGGTATTAAATGGCCTATAATTAGCCTAGCTAGATCAAAAATGGCTTAATAAGCATAGTTTGCTCCGGAATGACCTATTTTACCCAAGTTAGCTCTGAAACGACCTATAGTTAGCTAGGGTTCCACCTAAATGACATAATTAGCTTAGTTAGCTCCTAAATGGTCTATACTTAGCTAATTTCTCTCCGAAATAACCTATATATACACTACTTCATCTACTATTATTCTTCTAACTTTCTTATTTGTCATTTTGCAGATTACCTTCACTTCACGGGAAGCTTGGCAAATATTGATGGAATGCTTAAAGATGATTTCTTGTAACATGGGTTGTATTGAAACTATTGTAGTATATCAAAATATGAAACTTTGTATGCACATGGATGAAACTAGTGTAATATATGAAAGTTTGTATGCACGTGGATGCAACTTGATAGCTGGATATAAGAGGTTATTTTAATATGGTTATGAGTACGGAAAGAAATTTTTTTATGTCAAATATATATCTATATCCTGATTATTGTTAAAAATGCTGGATATAACAAAAAATAAATAAAAAAGGGGCTGTTTCCCCTCTTTGCCGTCTGCCCCACATGGCAAAGGGGGGGAGGCAGACGGCAAAGGGGGGAATCTGCCCCCTCTCTCTTCCCTCTTTGCCATCTTCCCCCACATGGCAAAGGGGTGGAGGCAGACGGCAAAGGGGGGAATCTGCCCCCTCTCTCTCCCCTCTTTGCCATCTGCCCCCACATGGAAAAGGGGTGGAGGCAGATGGCATAGGGGGGAATCTGCCCCCTCTCTCCCCTCTTTGCCGTCTCCCTACGCACGGCAAAGGAGGGGAGGCAGACGGCAAAGGCAGACGGCCTGCCGTTAACACTTAACGGGGACGTTGCACCCTTTGCCGTCCCAGCTAATTTGCCGTCAGCCTACTCATGGCAAAGATTCTTTGCCGTCCGCTTTGGGAAAGCTGACGGCAAAGAACCTCTTCACCAGATTTTTTTTTACCGTCTACTTTGTCGTCTGCTGACCGACGGCAAAGCCTTTGCCGTCCGTGGTTGCACCCTTTGCCGTCAGCTTTGGCGGACGGCAAATTTATGAATTTCAGTAGTGAATGGGCTAAACAGCGCCCTGGGCGTAAGCCCAGCAGCTCGGCCGCGGGCGCAGGATGCTACATCGAAGGCGCATCAGCCTCAATAAGCCTTTGGGGCATGAAGATGGCTATGGGAGGATTCACTTCCACATAAATGGTTGGGGCCCAACCCATGCCTCGCTTATATGTTGATCCTGACCATCAGGTCTTCTCCCACCCCCCGCTCGAGCCAGTGCGAGATAGGGAAGTAGTGTCCAAGTGGCACAGGCCGCGTTCGGCGGCCCTCGGGTCCCCAGAGTGCTTGGGAGGGAGCCCCGCATCTGACCGGGGGTTCCATTCTTGCCGGGGAGGAACGAGGTGAGTGTTGTCAGGCTCTGAAGGAAGCACGTGGTGATCGGTGCACTGTGGAGGGTGTCGGAAGCGTTATCTACCGTTCATCGCAGATCCAACAGTCGTGACATAAAGCGACATTTTGGAAATTTCGACAAAGCCCCTGGCCGGTCGCGTGTCCCTCTCCTGCTCGTAGCCGTGCGTCCCTCTTCTCCTCTGGCTATAAAGCCATGTAACTTTCCCCTTTACCAACTTTATGCTTGTTGTAATCCAGGGTTGAACCCAAGCCTCCAGTGGCGAGCTACATTACCATTTCCTTCTTAGTAAAACTCCAATTCCTCGCGATTTCTCCTCTAAATTGAGCTCCTGTTCCACTATTCGTGATCATACTCTGTTCGTAGTTGGCTAGTGCTTGAAAATTGGTATCGGAGGCCTAGTCTTTCCTTGGCAAAAAGGGGGCGGGCGCAGCAAAATGGTAGATCTCAAATCGGAAAGCGGATGCTGATGGATCTTCGTCCTGGTTGCTGGAGCACCCTGCTTTAGTGGTAAAACCCCAGGCTTGGAGATCGATCCAGTACAGGGGAAGTTGCTGGTGGCGGTATGAGCAACGTGAGGTAGGTAAATTCCCTCCCTTTTCCCTCCCTTTGAAGCAGTTGGGATTGTGGTCATGGCTGGAGTAGCAGAGTCGGCCACAACTGCTGATTTGCAGCTTGGGTCATTAGAGTTAGATCTGAAAACACTGAGGCAAGAAAGAGATGAGAATAGAAAGGAGTTCCACCAGTTCCAAGCAACAGTGAACAAGAATTTCATCACAATGTAGAATATTTTTGACAAGATCCAAGGTAACTTCAGGAGGTTATTACTAGACCCTGATCCGGGTAAGGATGATGAAGCTGATCATGCATCAGTACATGGAGCAGCTGTGGAGAAAGACAACCCTCGAGGATCACCTATGGTTGCACGAGGGCACCCAAAACAGCTAGCAGGACATACACCATCATCTGTGACTATGCCTGAAAAATTTGTTGTTGGAGGAGTAGGTACAACAGTATTAAGGGATCAAACTGGAAGGGAATTGAACATGGATGGTACATTGAAGCAACCCTACAGGCATCCAAACTTTGGCATTAACAAAGCTGAAGGCATGGGTCAAAATGCTATGGCTGTGCATGCTGCTCAAGGGGAAGAATTGCAGGAGATAGATGGATATGATAACAACTACAGAAGAGGAGTTAGTACCCCCAATGGACAGTAGAAGAAGCCCTCTAACTGTGAAACCTGCTAAGCTCAACATGGTTGAATTTCAAGGAGATGATGTTGAATCCTGGATACAGAATCTAGAGCAATATTTTGCTGCTGCAAGAACACCTATTGAGCACAGGACTGAACTAGCAATATCTTACTTCAAAGGACCTGTTGTGCAGTGGTGGAGAGGTACTGGTTTTGCCCCTGGTAACATTGCTGGGCATAAATTCTGCTCCTTACTGTCTGAGAGATTCTCAGTACAATCTGTTTGTGATATTGTCACTTCCTTTCATGCTGTCAAGCAAGTAACAACTGTGACAGGATATGTGGAACAGTTTGAGCAATTGAGGAACATCATGAGAAGGGAGAACCCTGGAATTCCAAATGAATATTATGTGAATAGCTTTATAGCTGGCTTACAACCTTACATCAATAGTCATGTGGAGTGTTTCAAACCCAAAGATATGCAAACTATTTTGTGGTATGCAAGGAGGATGGAAAAAAGCACAACCACCCCTGTAGTGGTGCAGACAAAGCCTTACTTCCCACAAGTGAAGAGACAGCTGAATTTTGAGAAAACACCTGGCCAGAATAGTACGCCTCCTCTAGCAGAAAATACACTTATCCAGTAAGCTAAGAAAAACCAGGTCTGCTACAACTGTAGGGAACCATGGGTTCCAGGCATAGACAGGTGTGCAAGGTGAGCCAGAAAGCACAGATTCAAGCCCTATTAAATCAAGAAGTAGAGAACTCAGGTATGATATTTCTGACTAATTTTGAGGATCCTGACTTGGACACACAAGAAGCACCAACACCTGAAACTGTACAACAAGTTTCAGCACATGCTGCTCATGGCCTTAATTCAGCTAAAAACACATTCATTTTGTTAGTAAAAGTGGGGGAAGTGACAGCTACTGCTCTGGTAGACAGTGGAAGCACTCCAACATTTGTATATCTTGAAATGGCAAGCAAGATGTCCATTGCACCTGTAGCTAACACTAAGGTGAAAGTGGTGGTAGCTAGTGGAGAGGTACTGTGGAATGAATTTACTATCAAAAACTGTCCATATGAAATTCAGGGCAGTAAATTTTGTGACAGTTTCAGGATCCTTATGTTGATTGGGTATGATAGGATATTGAGAATAGATTGGCTTAAGAAATATAGTCCAGTTCAAATGGATTTTATCAAGATGGAGTTGAAAATTGCAGGCACACAAGGTCAAGTAATCACATTTGTGGATGAAACTGTTCCCTGGGAAAAGATCACTGAAAGCAAAGACAAGACTAGCAGGTTAATGCAGCAAGCTGTATGTGGCTTCTTTTTGTTTCCTATATGTGGAGCAAATTATGAGTTAGCAGCTACTGAGGTACCTAATGATTTGTAACCCCTACTTCAACAATATGAGAAGTTATTTCAGGAGCCTAGTGGATTGCCCCCTAGCAGACCCTATGATCATAGTTTTCCACTCATAGAAGGAGCAAAAGTGGTGAACCACACGCCTTACAGAGTACCACATCATCAAAAGGAAATTTTGGAGAAAATCATTTTGGACTTGCTGAAGAAAGGACTGATTAGACCTAGCACCAGCCCTTTTTCTTCTCGAGTGTTGATAGTGAAGAAGAAGGATGGATCTTTGAGGCTTTGTACTGACTACAGGAAGCTGAATGCTATCACTGTAAAGAACAAATACCAAATACCCATCATTGAGGATTTATTGGATCAGCTGAAAGGAGCAAAGTACTTCTCAAAAATTAACCTAAGAAATGGGTACCATCAGATAAGCATGGTAGAAGAGGATATAGCAAAAACTGCTTTTTCAACTCACATGGGATTTTTTGAATATCTGGTGATGTCTTTTGGGCTCACTAATGGTCCACCATTATTCCAAGCACTAATGAATCTGCTATTTGGCCTGCTAAAGTTTGTAGTTGTTTTGTCTGATGACATAATGATCTTCAGTCTGACATGGGAGGAGCACAAGGAGCACCTCAAGCAGGTGTTTGAGATCCTGCAAGAAAATAAGTTGTATGCCAAAATAGAGAAATGTTCATTTGGGCAAAAAGAAGTGGAATATCTAGGTCACATTATCAATGAAGGAGTGTCCACAGATCCTTGCAAGATTAAGGATGTTCAGGACTGGCCTATTCCTGCTAATATCACTGAATTAAAAAGTTTCATTGTTATGAGTGGTTACTACACGAGATTTATTCAGGGATATGGGATAATTTGCAGACCATTGTTTGATTGTCTGAAAAATAATGCATTTGATTGGAAGCGGGAACAAACCAAGGCATTTGAGACATTGAAGCAGAAGCTGACTAACACTCATGTGCTGGCTTTGCCTGATTTCACAAAACCATTCATTTTGGAAACTGATGCTAGTGGTTATGGTTTGGGAGTTGTTATAATGCAAGAAGGAAGAAAACTCTCCTATTTCAGTAATGCAATTGGCCCAAAAGCTGCAGCTATGTCTACATATGATATAGAAGCTCTAGCCATCATTAAGGCAGTTAAAAAATGGAAGCATTACTTTGCACCTACTGCCTTGGTAATCAAAACAGATCAAGAAAGCCTAAAGTACATCCAGGAGCAAAAGGTCACTGAGGGCATTCAGCATAAACTCTTTTTGAAGCTACTGGGTTATAATTTTATTGTGGAATACAAAAAAAGAAAGGAAAACAGAACTGCTGATGCTTTCTCTAGGGTGAAACATAAGCTTTCTGCTCTAATTGCAATAGCTGTGTCACCTACTTGGGTCCAGGAGATTATTAAAAATTATGAGGATGATGAAAAAATCAAGGAGTTTATTGTTGCATGTGTGGTAGATAAGGAAAACATTACTGCTTATACTTTCAGTAATGGAATTCTGAGGTATAAAAGTAAGGTGGTGGTAGGAAAAACTACCGAGCTGAGACAAGAAATAATGAAAGTGTTTCATAATTCAGAACTAGGTGGACATTCGGGTGAGAGTGAAACTTATCAGAGGGTCAAGCTAGTTTTTCACTGGTCAGGCCTAAAGCAAGATGTTGTGTTGTTTGTCAAAAGTTGTCCTGTCTATCAGGTTAACAAAGCATAGCACACACCATATACTGGTTTACTAGAGCCTCTTCCTGTTCCTGATTTTGCTTGGGCACATATAAGCATGGATTTTGTTGAAGGATTACCTGTGTCTGAGAGCAAAGACCTGATCCTAGTAGTGGTGGATAGATTCACAAAATATGCTCACTTCATAGCCATGAAGCATCCTATATCAATTCAGACAGTTGATAGAGCATTTTCTAACAATGTCTTTAAGCTGCATGGCATGCCTATGGTTATTGTTACTGATAGAGATAGAATCTTCACGAGCAACTTGTGGTAGCAACTTTTTAAATCCTTGAAGATGAAGCTACACATGAGCACAAGCTACCACCTCAGGTGCATGTGCTTCCAACAACCTAGAAAGTGGCATGGATGGTTGGCCTTGGCAGAATGGTGGTATAATACTTCTTACCACACATTCTCGGAAATGACCCCATTTCAAGAATTATATGGATTTCCCCCTCCAATGGTGGTTGAGTCAGCACTTCCTAATTCAATATGGGCAGAGAGTGACAACTTGATGCAGAATAGGGAGCTGGCTATGGAAGTGATCAAGCACAACCTCAGTAAAGCTCTGGCTAGGATGATGCAGTATGCTGATCAGAAAAGAAAGGAAAGAGAGTTCATAGTGAGAGACATGGTCTATCTAAAAGTATAGCCTTATAGACACACCTCTCTCAGCCTGCATAAGCACCTCAAACTGCATTCTAAGTTCTATGGCCCCTTTAGAGTGTTGGCAAGAGTAGGCAAGCATGCTTACAGCTTATTACTTCCAGAGGGATGCCAGTTACACCATACCTTCCATGTGAGCCAGCTGAAAAAGCACATTGGTGAGCATGTGGTGCCATCTCCTCAACTGCCTTTGGTGAATGCAGATGGAACTATCAGAAGAGAGCGTGAAGCTGTGTTAGACAGAAAACTTGTTCCTCGGCGCCAAGGTGAGATAAGCATTCCTATGGTTCGTTGGCTGATCAAGTGGATCAATATGCCTGCCGAAGAAGCTACTTGGGAAGTTGCAGCTTTTATCTAGAAGATTTTCCCTGCGTTTAGAGCTTGAGGACAACCTCAGATTCAAAAGGGGACTATTGTCAGGCTCTGAAGGAAGCACCTGGTGATCAGTGCACCGTGGAGGGTGTCGGAAGCGTTATCTACCGTTCATCGCAGATCCAACGGTCGTGACATAAAGCGGCACTGTGGAAATTTCGACATAGCCCCTGGCCAGTCGCGCATCCCTCTCCTGCTCGTAGCCGCGCGTCCCTCTTCTCCTATGGCTATGAAGCCATGTAAGTTTCCCCTTTACCAACTTTTTGCTTGTTGTAATCCAAGGTTGAACCATAGCCGCCGGTGGCGAGCTACATTACCATTTCCTTCTCAGTAAAGCTCCAAATCCTCGCGATTTCTCCTCTGAAATGAGCTCCTGTTCCACTATTCATGATCATACTCTGTTCTTAGTGGGCTAGTGCTTGACAAGCCTAGGCTATGGTAGAGGTCGAAGACGGGCAGCCATGGGAGCGGTGCTCCGTCCATCGGGAGGAAGGGAACACGTGGGCGGATCTTGCGGCGATGCAGGGATGTCCCTTGTGCAACAAAAAGGAGTAGGGAGTCACCGAGGAACTCGAATTTTGAGCGAGGCTGCTGGCAAGGCTCTGACCATTTCCGTCAATGCATAGAAGAGGGCATCTATTTGGGACCGTGCATTGCGCCCGTGCATTAGTTATTGTGCCCAGGGAATTTCATTGGTTATTGCGCCCGTGCATTGCAAGCGAGGCTCACGGCCACCCGCGGGCACGGCTCTATGTGGTTCTCGTGGGTCTAGTCCAGCACGCGGATTGCAAGAGGAGGAGAGGGGCAAGCTCGAGGCGGGACCCCAGCACAAGCAATGAGTGGTGGAGCTCTGCAGCATCGGGCACGCGCGAGCAAGGTGATGAAGGGGCGAGGAAATAGGGGACCGTCACATTGGCGTGTCCCGAACGTCGAGGGTAGTCAACTAGCCAGCGGGGAGGAGCTCGAGGCTATCAGTGGCTCGGGATGGGCGACGTCATAGTGTGCCAGAGCACAGTAGCGCGCTTCAGAGCGCGAGCCCTGCATGCAAGGCATGCCTTTTGGTGGATGGGTGCGGTCACCCTTGTCCACTTGGCCTAGGAGGGAGTAAACAAAGTGTTGAAAGCCATGGATGCCCTGGGGGTGCCCTGGTTGAGAAGAAAAGTTTAGAGGGATAGAAATGAGTGTTGTCTAGGGGTGCAAGTGGGCGTTCTACCCCTCTCAATCATGGACCTGAGTGGTGAGGTTGCTACTAGAGGTAAAGGGGACTAGTAAAAATTTGGGCTCAAGGAGAGCACCTCTCGTCCTTCAATTATTGAGCAAGAGCAATGGTCAGAAGGTCTTTGATGGCTATCTGAGATAGCTAAAGTATTCCCATTGCTAAGAGCCTAAGAAACTTAACATGATAAAATGGTTGGGAATATTAAACTTGTTCATCAATTTTGAGATTCGTTGGAGAAAGTTTC
Source organism: Hordeum vulgare subsp. vulgare (assembly GCF_904849725.1). Lineage (NCBI taxonomy): Eukaryota > Viridiplantae > Streptophyta > Magnoliopsida > Poales > Poaceae > Hordeum > Hordeum vulgare. The sequence continues at coordinate 172,058,784 of NC_058522.1, forward strand.
CAATGTAGACATGGTAAACTACAAAATTGGTTAGAAATGGTTTTGTCTAGATCTAGCCAAGAGAACTAATTCCTCCTAATGTTCCACTTGGTGTGGTGGCTTTATTTGAGGTTTAGAGCATGCCCAAAAAGTTTGGGATCAATTGGGGAAACTTGACAATGTAAAATTCCCAATTCTAGAAATCAGCACAAGTGGTTTTGACGGGATTTGGACAAGTGCATATGTTCTCCTTGATGCACCACTTGGTGTGGGTGCATTGTTACAATTTTCGAACATGCCCACAATGTTTGAGAACAAATGGAGAGACTTTGGAATGCAAAGTTGCTCAAGTTTGGATATGGACAAAGAGGCTTTTGGAATATTTTTGTGAACCAAAATGATTAGAATTGTGATGAAACTTGTGAAGGTCATCACATATATCAAGTGTGACTTGCTAGAATTTTATTGGAATTATTTGAGAATATTTCTTATATAAATAATTGAAATACTTGAAATAGATAGAAAATGTTTTCAAGGCTTTTGGCCAACATTTTTCAAATGGCTATGTGTTGAAGCTCTTGTATATGGAAAATATATGCCGAGTGAGTTTCCCTAAATTTTCTCAAATGTTTTGTAAGCATAAAAATAAATTTCCCCTATAAAGGACCATTTTCAAATAACAATTTTGTGGTTTTGGGAATTTCTTTTCGTAATAGGTCCAAATAAAATATTTGGTCCAAAATATTTATCCTAATATGAGGACTTGTAGCACAAACCTCAATTGAGGGATTTTTCAAAGCTTAAATCAAATAAATGCTTTTTGGTTAAAATCATTTTTTGTAAAAATAGATTAAAGTCCTGCACACATGGTATGGCCATTGGGCAAAGATTTGGAGCAAGGATATGAGCCTAGAGAGTAGAAGAATTTGTCTGACCTAGGGCAGAGTTAAGCAAGCAAGCAAACAACAATCAAGTCAAGCATCCCAAACACTACAAAATAATTGGTCCTATTTTTTGAGCTATGTTAATGTAGCAAAATAAGTCAAAACACAGGGTGTGACCGACCTACCAACCTAAGATTCCTAGGCTAGGCATTGAAAAGATACAAAATTCTGGTCTAAGGTAGTCTTCACGTTCCCATGTGGCTTCTTTGACGTGACTGCTCCATCGGGTCTTGAAGTGCTTGATGATTCATCTTCGGCCATTTGTGTTCGTCGCCACGGGCGCATGCTTTCGGCATTTCTTTGAGTGTTTGTTCTTCTAGGCTCTTCATAGCTTGTTGATAAAGATTCTGGGCTGAGTCTTGTCCATAAGAGTAAGCTTAGATACTCTGTGTCTAAAACGTGTTCTACCATATGGGGAAGGTTTTTGAGGGGGGTCCTAGATGAGCCGGCAACCCAAAAGTATAGACGAGCCACCAAATCCCCAAGGCTTGAGGCTTTAGAAGTGATGTAAACCACCCTTGACAGGGGTCTCACCATGATCCTGTCAGGGTTCACGTACTTGATTCTGCCATAAAGGGGCTATTTTAAGTTCTCTCGGTTTAAAAAGGCTTCTTCATGTCTGAACGGCCATGCTTCTTGACATAGTTGATGTAGCCGGTAGAGAAGTGGTAGTTGACCTCTATTGGTCCTTCTACATCTTCTTCATCGTCGAGGTTTCCCAACCTAGTGGTTCTTTATCTTGTTTGGTAAGAATTGTTTTGCTGCTTGGAGGAGTCCACTTCTTCAACGTAAAACCTTACGGTTCAGGAATGTGGCGATCGGTGTTTCCTGGGCTTGTCCAAATAGGACTAGGATGTTCCTTATCTTATTGGGTAAATAAGTATGTCATCCATGAGGACAACATATTTCTCCAACCATCATATAAGCACATTGCTCATGGGATATATGAGGGGAGAGGGCATTTGTTCTAGAGAGTCACTTGTGCAAGGGTTTGTGGTCCAATGTCATCTAGTTATCGATGCCCATCTCCCTCACAGACATGATCGGGGTGGTTCAGGTGGAGTATTGTCCATAGACTAATGACTTAGAGCCAAGACCTATGGTCATAATCCGACCTGCCTCGGCAAGGCCTCAGGGTTTCAAGGAGCTTAGGATGTGAGTGAACGTCTATCATCTTATCCTTGAGCATAGTTCTTGGATGCCAATAGGGCTATGTATTTCTCCAAACCGAATCATCCGATATCATGAAAAGTACCATCTCATATAAGTCAGCTCAAATCATCACTTATGCTATTCAACTCCAAGGTTTTGAGAGAAGGACTAAACCAAAAATCTCATAGGTATACTATAGCCAACTCACATGTATACCTACGTAAAAAATCCTCGGGAAGCATACAAGACGCCAAGCCTAATTACGACACTACAAATACAAGTGCTCAGCTAAATTATCCAGGGTCTAAGGTACTACATCTATGCTAAGGAAACACGAAATATACCAATCCAATATTTTGTTTCCTTCCAATGAATCCGATCAAGTGATCCTTATATGCCATCAATCACTACATGACATACTACTCCTATAAATCCAATATCAATGGGGTTCTACATAATCTCCTAGAGTTCCTATAATCCACATATCATTGCAAGGACTATTATCATAGTATGTCCACCAACTTCGAATATCATGACCAAGTAAACTCCAGGGTTCAACTTATAGATTCTAAAATGTTCCCTAACGTCATCCAATTACTTCTACTTATCATCCACCGACAAATATGGTATCATGATCAAGATCCGTGGACTCAATCCAAATTACTCCAAACCATGTAGTCTCATTATCATCAACACTCTATTACGATTACCTATTTAACTCCAAATCTCATGTCCAACAAGAACTTCTACTTCTTCCTCCAATTAGTTATTGTAACCTCATCAAGCCACTAATATTACTTGACAAAGTCAGCTATCCTACCACCGAGAATTTCGACTTGTTATCACTATTTTCCTACTAAATCCAATTTACTCAAAGGAGAATTTAGATATGCTATTCTATCATTCTGATCCACCAAGTTCATTTACCAGCATAAGGGTCTTATGATCCACTCAAGGGGCTTAGCTATATGCTCAAGGCGCCAATTATAGTTGAAAGTGCATTATATCGTCCAGAGGGGGTGAACAGGCGATTTTTGTGACTTCTTCATGCAACAGAATAAGTATGTAGGCAAATGTGCAACACAACTAAACCAAAGTATTCATGATGAAATAAAACATGTAATTCGCACGAGTAGCGTGATCAGGATATGCAGGTGAAGAACAAGTGAAGTGAAGAATTTGGGATGAGGAAATTGCGAAAGTGTTCAGCCAAATTCTTCAAACAGTAATGATCAATTTCATCAACACATAAATGAAGAAATAGAAGGGTTGAGGAAACAGAAACAAGTACTCGATCAAGACAATTATTTGATGACCAAGTTCCAACTGTTGTGGTAGTCGTACGTCAGGTTTGGAGCGGCTTGGTATTTAAACCAAAGGACACATAGTCCCAGGACACTAAGTCCTTACCGTATTATCCCTCAGCTAAGGACGCATAGTCCTCACCCAACACTCATGGTATGTCTTTAGGGCAGACTTCCAAACCCTCACAAACTCGTTCACCCGACAACCCACAATTTACCGTTGGATGCTCTAGAAAAGTGAAGCCTAACCGTTTGGAAGATGCACAGCCTTCAAAGGTAACAAGCGTCAGTTCGACACAGGAACAATCTCTTCAGTTATGCTCAATCACTTTGGGTTTTGGGTTTTGGTTTGGGTGTTTGGGGTTTTTTCCCACTGATGATTTTATCTCAAAGTCTTCAAGGAATGGGTTTCTCTCAAATTACAAGTTTATATTTCTCTCGCGGAGGAGCCAACTAGGTAGTGGTGATGGGGGCGGTTATTTATAGCTTAGGAACAATCCCGACATGATTAGACATAAATACTCCAATGATATGACCGTTACGTGGATAAGATTTGGGGACAACTAGTTTATGATGTAGCAACGGTCGGAACTTTCAAGCTATGAAAGTCCTCATGTCTCACATATTCCTCACTTGTAGGTAATTCGCACTGGCAAAATCCTAACTCCCCAGTTAGGGAAATTTCCTCCGAGACAAGAAGATCCTAACTGAAGATCCCTTGTCATGTAAGTACAGAATTTGACTAAAGTGTACAAGATTTCCAAAGGCTTGACTCGAAGGATTGGGTATGTGTAGGCTTTGAGATGAGCATCACTTTCAAACTTTTCCTTAGTTCTACCTCTACCCCCTTTAATAGTACGATGATCCTATGACTCAAAAGAAGGGAAATGAAACTAGGAAAAAAAAGTCTTCACGCTTCAAAGTCCTCATATCAATACCTTCAAAGACACACCAATTTCCTCTCTTTCATAGTCTTCGAGAAATTACCAAAGTCTTCAGCCGAACACATTCATTTCGAATAACACGAAGAAAATTGGCCAAAAGTGTCAGACCACTACCCGACATAAGCTAACAACTCATACAACCTAACACTTCAGAAGAACGAGAGTTGCAACTTAAAAAAATATAGCCCATAATGTAAGACCGCTTGAAGACTAACTCAGATTTCTCCCCCTTGGTCATCAAGTGACGAAAAGGGATAAAACTCAAGACTAATGGCCCTGAATAATTTCAACTTGTTTCTGGAGGAGGAGCGCCAGCGTTGTTGGGGTTGTTTGTTGTTGTCGGGCTAGCAAAAGTGTTATCAAGATTCTCAACTTCATCAATTGAGCGTGATGAAGAAAATGAACTTGTCACCAAGAAATGAACTTGGAACTTCTTGTATTTATTCTAGGGCAGCCACGAACAATCAAAGTCATGCTGAAATTCCATCTTGAGTTATTTAGAAGTCTTGAGGTGAGACATAATGGCCCATGTGCGATCGAATATTTCATGAAGATAGTAGTGATTCTTCCTCACGTGATTATGCATCATAGTCGTATCACGCACAGTGGCACCAAACTAACGCTTTACCCACTTGTGAACGCGATCGACCGTTTTATGGAGACTTAGCAGAAGCTCACGGCTAGTCATCACGCACGAGGCAAACTGATGAGGAACTTTAGCAGAGACTTTTGCAGTAAAGTCAAGTGATACAATGTCATCATTTGTTGAGTAGGAAGCTGCCTTGCGATATTGTCCATCATGGGGACGATATCCTTCATCAATAATTTTTTGGCCCTTGCCTTCAATCATCTCAAATGATTTCTTGATGACTTCGAGTGGAGGCAGATAGCTGAAATGATTATGAAAATCAGCTTTGTAAGGAATTGAGGATCTGGCGTGATGAATTTCATGATCGATGGCGCATAAGGTTTAGTTCAAAGGATGACATAGAAATATTGGCAAAATGCTCGTGAAGAAATCGTGAAGATTTATGGGAATCCCATGAATGATGTTGAATAATAAGTTCTCAATGATTCCCACAATGTCATCTTCTTCAGAGTTGTGCCCTTGATATGGCTGAGGATTTTGGTCAAGATGCAGTACACAGTCCTTTGCACATACAACAGATCCTTGACAAGAAATGAGGTCCTTGGTGGCTTGCCAAGAGCCAAAGGCTTCATCATCACTTGCATCAGGTGATTGGGCATCTCAGGTTCATCATAGATATGTTTCGCTCCTTCTAAGGGGACTCCAACTGGGACCACACGAAGCGATTCCATTACAGGAGTAGTGCAATGTGTGTCTTCGGTCATCCAATCAAGAATCTAAATGTTTACGTCTTGTGCTTGACCATAATGATGCAAAGTGGCATAGAATTGAAGAGTTAGCTCTACGTTCCAGTCACATGTATTCATGCAGAACAACAATAGGGCAGCATCATGAAGAACATTAAGGACTGGCGTGAAGCTGGGAAGGAATTCCATGTTTGAATGAGGAATTGCTGATGCCGAAAAAGCTTGTTCTTCCCAAAAGCACATTAACCTAGAAGTTCATCTGAGTGGCAGTCCCGAACCTCTTGTGCCTTATCCTCGCAGAGTCATAAAGATTTGCATTGATGAAGAAATGATGTTCATAAAAAAATTCTCATTGAGGAATTTTGGTCAGTTTGTACCATTGAAGGGCAAATGAGTATTCGGTTGAAGATTTGGCTTTTATCTTCCCACAAGTCTTCAGAGCTCTTCTTCAGTTTGAGGACATTGTGCCACAACTACTATTGACTGAAGATTTTGAACATGAGTCTCATCAGCAGTATCCTCACCTTGAGGAGTTGTTTCTTCAGCCACAACTTCTTTAGTTTGAGGAACAAGCTTTGCAGATTCATCAATGACCGGTGCAGCAATATCCTTAGTGGCGGGTTGATTCACAGTTTCTCCAACTGATGCAACTGGTTCTTCCTGTGGGATAGATTTCATCGGAGTGTGTTTGTCCTCAGACCCAGTATGAATTTCTTCAGTGATATCAAGGGACATAGGATTTTGAGGAAGTGGAGTGGCCAACGCACTACAGGAATCAAAACCTTTGTCGTCTGCCCTAACGGACGACAAAGAGGTGATCCACCAACGGCAAAGGTCTTTGTCGTCAGCCTCCTGTCGGCAATGTTACTACGACTACTTTCGATAGCATATCACCTTCTTTGCGATCAATCAGCTCTAAGCGGACGGCAAAGGTCTTTGCCGTCAGCCTCTAGCACCGAGCAGACGAAAAACATTCTTAGACGGCAGCAGACATGCAACACCATCGTTAGGGCTAAGGGAGGCTTTGTTGTCTGCCTTCCTCCCCCTCTTTGTCGTCTGCTTTCCTCCCCCTCTATGCCTTCTGCCTCCCCCCTCTTTGTCGTCTGCCTCCGTCCCCCTCTTTGTCGTCTGCTTATATGGGCCAGCACAGAGTTGGGCCAGCGCAGGACTCAGACTCTTTGCCATTTGCCTCCCTACCGCTTTGTCGTCAGCCTCCTGATGCAGCGGATGGCAAAGAGCCCATATGGCCAGCTGCAGCTACTAAGGTTGCACAGCTGGGTGCGACGTGGCACCTTTCCCGTCAGCTGCATGAAGGCAAAGGCCTTTGCCATCAGCTGGCAGATGGCAAAGAGGCCATATTGTCACATTTTTTGTTTATTTTTTCTATTTCACAACATATATATATATAATTCATAGCACATATATGATATACATATAAAGTTCATCAATCCAGTTGTTCATCAATGTACATCCCATATACCGAAAGAACTAACATATACAAAGTTTCATCCATATATACATATACATATAGTTCTACATATATTGTTCATCCATATATACATATACATATAGATCCACATTGTTCAAAAACTCAAATGAAAACTAGAACTAAAGCACTCCAATGCCAGCTTCCATGCATGTAGTACATCCAATCTGCAAAATGGGAATAAGAAAGTCAGAGGAAGAAGAACAACAACATATATATGACAAATAAGCTAAATTGAAGAAGAAAGAGAAGAAGCAAGAAGATAAGAAGGAGAAGAAAAACAAGAAGAAGGAACAGGAGGATGAGGAGGAGAAGGATAAGGAGGAGGTGAAGAAAATAATAAGAGAAGAAGAACTTCTCTTCTTCTTCTCCTCCTCCACCTTCTCCTTCTCCTTCTCTTCTTTTTCTCTTCTTCTTCTTCTTCTTCTTCTTCTTGTTATTCTTCTTCCTTTTTATTTCTCCTCTTATCCTCTTCTTGGATCTAAATTAGCTAACTATGTCTTTTTGGAGCTAAATGGGCTAATTATGTCATTATAGAGGAAAACAAGCAAAGTATATAATATTAATGAGCTAACCAAGGTTCTTATGCCATTTTGAGCTTATAATGTCTTTTAGGAGCTTAATTAGTCATCTTAATGACCTAACCAAGGTTCTTATGATGTTTTCACCTAACTAAGCTAATTATGTCATTTTAGAGGATAATTAGCTAAGTATGTCTTTGTTGGGGAAAATAAGCTAAATTGAAGAAGAAACAGAAGAAGCAAGAAGAGAAGAATGAGAAGAAAAAGAAGAAGGAGAAGGAGGAGGAGAAGAAGAAGAAAAGAAGAAGAAAATAAGAGGAGAAGAAGAAGGAGAAGAAGAAGGAGAATAAGGAGGAGAGAAGAAGAAGGAGAAGAAGAAGGAGAAGAAGAAGGAGGGCTCCTTCTCTTTCTTCACCTCCTTCTCCTTCTTCTTCTCCTCCTCCTTCTTCTCCTTCTCCTTCTCTTCTTTTTCTCTTCGTCTTCTTCTTTTGTGTTTTCATTTCTCCTCTTCTTGGAGCTAAATTAGCTAAGTATATATTTTTGGAGCTAAATGGGCTAATTATGTCATTTTAGAGGAAAACAAGCTAAGTATATAATATTAATGAGCTAACCAAGGTTCTTATGCCATTTTGAGCTTATTATGTATTTTAGGAGCTTAATTAGTCATTTTAATGAGCTAACCAAGGTTCTTATGATGTTTTTACCTAACTAAGCTAATTATGTCCTTTTGGAGGATAATTAGCTAAGTATGTCTTTGTTGGGGAAAATAAGCTAAATTGAAGAAGAAAGAGAAGAAACAAGAAGAGAATAAGGAGAAGAAAAGAATAAGGAGAAGGAGGATGAGAATAAGAAGAAAAGAAGAAGAAAAGAAGAGGAGAAGAAGAAGGAGAAGCAGAAGGAGAATACGGAGGAGAGAAGAAGAAGGATAAGAAGAAGGAGAAGAAGGAGCCCTCCTTCTTCTCCTCTTTCTCCTTCTTCTCTTGTTCTCCTCCTCCTTCTTCTCCTTCTCCTTCTTTTATTTTTCTCTTCTTCTTCTTCTTCCTTCTTTTCATTTCTCCTCTTCTCCTCATCTTGGAGCTAACTAGCTAAGGATCTATTTTTGGACCTAAATGGGCTAATTATGTCATTTTAGAGGAAAACAAGCTAAGTATATAATATGAATGAGCTAACCAAGGTTCTTATGCCATTTTGAGCTTATTTTGTCTTTTAGGAACTTAATTAGTCATTTTAATGAGCTAACCAAGGTTCTTATGATGTTTTTACCTAACTAGGCTAATTATGTCGTTTTGGAGGATAATTAGCTAAGTATGTCTTTGTTGGGGGAAAATAAACTAAATTGAAGAAGAAACAGAAGAAGAAAGAGGAGAAGAAGGAGTAGAAGAAGGAGAGAAGAAGAAAAAGAAGAAGCAAAGAAGAAGGAGAAGAAGAAGGAGAAGAAGGAGGAAAGAGGAAGAAGAAGGAGAAGAAGGAGGGCTCCTTCTCCTCCTTCTCCTTCTTCTTCTCCTTCTTCTTCTTATTCCTTCTTTTCATTTTTACTATTTCAATTGAGCTTATTATGTCATTTTGGAGCTAAATTAGCTAAGTTATGAAACTAGTGGTTTCACTAACCATTTTCGAGCTAAATTAGCTAAGTTATGAATATAGTGGTTTCACTAACCATTTTTCCTAGTAGAAATCAAGTAGGAGCTTATTATGTCATTTTGGAGAAAACTTACCACAGTGGTCATCAAGGAGGAGAAACACCAGGGTTGCTCGCATCGGCTTCGTTTGGAGACGGTTGCCCTGGAGAAGGGTCATGCGATGCCGCTCGAGAGTTAATCTGTAGAAAAGATATTTTGCAATGTCTCAGTTAGCATGATGACACTCAATTGTTAATACTAGTTTATAATTACCATTGAAATGAAACTCTTCGTGCCAATCGCAGAGAAGACGGGCATCGGCGGAGGGGCTTGCCCGGTCTTGAAGATTCAGTTTTGAAGAGTCAGTCGTATTAGTTAGTAATGAAATAGACATTACACACAGGATTTGGCTAATGTGAAAAGAAACTGACCACAATAAGCTCGTACATGGACAGGTGAGCCGCCGCATTCCGGGCCCTCTCCTCCTCAATCTATGGAGCCGTGGTCTGGTCCCTCTGCTCAAGAGCAGCCTGAAGAGCAGCTTGGCTTGCCGCTCTCTCTTTTTCAGGAGCAGCCTCATTTTCCGCTCTCTCTTTCTTAAGAGCAACCTGCAACATTATTCCTCGTTACCACAGTAATGATCGATGGCCACACCCACAATGAAATGGATGAAAGTTTTCTGAGTTCGCATAACTAACCTAGATGGCAAGATCGACTGGCCGTGGATTAGGCGTTATCTCAGGACAGGATCTCGACTGGCGCGCCTTGATCTCTGGGCGAGTGAGTGGACAACGTATTATCCCATCACCAATGGCTATGGAGCCATGGGGCCTACTGCTACTAGATATCATCACCAGCTCTGGATCCAAAGGTTCCTGGCTCGGGTTAAAGTCCTCCCCTTTCCTAGCCTTCCCCGTGTCCCTGTATTTCACGAGCTTGTGGTGGGATGAGATGTTGGTGATGTTATTTGGATCATCCAGGCCAGACTCAGAAAATGCCTTCGCCTTCTTGTACGAGGCGGTATGGGCCATGCCATAAAGTAGTACAACTCTGGCATCTCCGTCTTTTTGTGATGCGCCTAAAAGAGAGGAACGAAGTATTAGTAAGAGCTCAAGCTAGGATGAAGAATGAATTGCATGAATCATGAAGAAAACCACATACCCAGTTTCGTCCGAACTGAAGTAAGTTGGCGCCGCCTTGATGGAGTGGCACACCAACCATTTGGCTACACCGATCCTTCACATTGTCGTGAACGGCTCGCTAGTTGCATGTGCACCACTCATCCACCAACGCCTCCCAACAATCCATCTTATCCGCACACGATCTCGGGGGCATCTATAAGTTATTAGAAAGAATTTTGAGCTCTACGCCTATGAATCAAGTAAAGAAAACTACGTACAAGGCCTGAGGAATAGGTAATTACCTTCATGTACTGCTCCTTCTTCAGATACTTTCCACGGCACTCCTTCTTCTGCTTCTTAATAACACACGTGGTGTAGTAGTCTCGAATGGCCTGCGGGCGAGCGTCATGGCGCATGTTCTGTCATAACCAGCTACACTCGGCCTCGATAACCTTGGCCGCCTCCTCCTCATATCCCTCCTCACACCTATAGAAGGTCTGCAATTAAACGAAAAAAAAACCGATTAGTACAATAATTAACTATATTGTTAATTTTAGATTGTGTAAAAGGATAATTTACCCAAAAGCTGTTGATCACCATCTCGGCTCACGTGTGGCACAAGACACCATCTATAATATCCTCCGGTGGGGCCTCCACAGCCTGGTAGTTCTCCCAGGTAAATCCTAGTGGAGGAACCTGACCCTCACCAGGCAACGTGACAAACCCCGGGAAATTTGTCCGGCAAAGCACATCAAGGACGTTGTTTGGCTTGCGGAGTCCACCAGGATGTTTCCATCCCCTGCAGTATGATAAGGTCAACACATTAGATATTTGAAGAAACTTGAAGGCAGAAGCTAAAAAAAGAGTAAATTTACTTACCTATCCCCTTGAGGCTTAATCACCGGCCTCTGCTCGTGGGTAGCCGGCGCGACCGGGAGAAGAGTACTACCACGCTTGTACACGGTGGCCCTGTCCACCTGCATGTCGCCCTCAACATCCGTAGACTCATCCCCGCCATCAACAGAACAGCCACCCGGACCCTCAGTCCAATCCGGCACCTCGGTCCGATCCGGCGAGGCATCCCATCCGGACCTCTCCATGTCGGCCGAAGCGTGTGTGGCAGGAGTCTCCTGGGACGTATCCTCAGGAACCGGAGTCTCGTGGGCCGAAGGCACCTCGACCCGAGGCTGAGCCTGGACCAGAGTCTCATGGGTCGAATGCCCGTCCACCCGAGGCTCCTGGACTAGAGTCCCCATAGCCTCCTCCGCAAACGAGTCCACCATAGTAGTCATGTGCTCGGGTGAATGAGCTGGTGGTGGTGGCGAGGACGGCGCAACAGTCCGCCTACCTCTTTTGCGGTCACCACCTCTCCCTGTACCCTTCCAATTCTTCCGCACCCAACCAGCACCTCTCCCAGTGGGCAATGCCGTTGACAAAGAAGCACCCGCGGGTGGTGTCGTCGGACTGTCTACCAAGGCTCTACGGAGAGATAGGGGTGGAATGGAAGTACCACCCCTCATGCGGGCCGCCGAAGAAGAACCCATCGAGCGATTTAGACCCGCGCCCACCATCTTCCAACACATGCTGACCTTCCATGATAAAGATTAAAACAAATTAGTACAACATAAAAAAATTGAATAACTGACATGAATAATAATATGTACATATATAATTTAAGTTGGGAATCTTACAAACTAATAATCATCATCAATAAATGCATCATCATCATGAGTATCACGCATGTCTTCATGAATGACGTGCTCATCGGGTTCAACGACATGAAGTTGTGGAAGGCCTTTGTGTAATCGGTCAAGCATTGACAGGTCGTCTGCATCAATAACCTCTTCTAGTTCCAGCTGTGCTGGTTTCGGCTCAGGGGTCAAGTCGTATTAATTGTTGCTCTCTACTTCCATGTTTTGGGGTGAAGCACGGCGGTTCTTGAAACGTTTCTTCGAAAGACGTGTTTCTTGGAAGAATTCTCCATCATATGTGTATGGGTTAATCTGAGGTTCATAATCCTGTTCATTTGGGGGAGGTGGTGTGACACATGGCGACGCTTCATAAACAACATACTAACCTTCCAGACTCCTATCATTTTGGCATGCCCACGGTAGATAGAAAACTTGGGTCGCGTGTTGAGCCGTAATATAGACATCCGGAACATCTAAATGGGTGTTTGGATTGACTTCGACAAGTCGTATATGTTCATGAGTCCTTCTAGTCTCCTTTGGCTGGAACCAATAACAGCTGAAGACTACGATGTTCGGTGGGTTTTCACCATAGAATTGAAGTTCATAAATTGCTTCAACTCTTCCATAATACTGGATACCACCTTCGCCGATAGCAGAGACACCACAATTTGTAGTTCTCCGGTCGGGCATAGATAGCTCTTTGCTAAAGGTACGAAAGAGATACCCGTTGATGTTGTATTTCTCAAATGAACGGACCTTATAGTCAAAATCATTACCGGCTTGTCTCAATTCGGCGTCCATAGAATCTGAATTAGCCTACAAATTTAATACGAAACAATTGTTGCATTAGCCAAAAGTTAGACCAAGAAATAAAATGGTCCATTATCTAAATGTTTCACCATTCTTTGACATCCAACATTATTGGTTTCGAAGCACCGACTGGTGCGAGCTTCCCTTTGAATAAGCTGAGGTTGGATCCACCTTTTTAGGGTCTGCATGATTGTACCGAGGCTTGAGATTATGCAAATGATGATTTTTGTTTTCGTAGTGTGGTGTCACAAAGTTTGCCACCTCCTTAGTAATGAATGCCTCAGCCATCGACGCTTCAATTCTATGCTTATTTTTACATTTAGCTTGAAGCGTCTTCTCCATCCTCTCAGTTGCATAGCACCAACGATTTTGCATGGGCCCACCCAATCTTGCCTCGGTTAGTAGATGTAAAATCAAATGCTGCATTGGATTAAAGAAGCTCGGCGGAAAGATCTTCTCTAACTTGCACAACAACTCTGGTGCAAACTCCTCCATGTCATCTACCACGCTAGGGGACAATTCTTTCGCACAAAGAACAAGGAAGAAATAGCTCAGCTCCTCCAGGACTAGCCATTCCTGCTCAAGCCATATGTGCCAATCCTGAGTCTTGAGACCAAAGATTTTTATTTTTTCAACAATCGCTCCCTTCTTTAGATTCACTTCATACCCATCGGGGAACATCAAGTGCATTTTGACCCACAAGATAATTTCCCTCATAGCTGGCCTTCCAAGATTGAACCAAGCCTTTGGCTTCGACAACTTCTCCTTTCCTTTGCCTTCTCTCATGTTTTGTAACGGTCTGTGACATAGTGTCTCTTCATCGATTCTAGCCTTAGTATTATCCTTTGTCTTCCCATCTATGTCGAACAATGTACCAAAAATAGCCACTCCGATATTCTTTTCAGTGTGCATCATGTCGATATTGTGTCGAAGAAAGAGGTCTTTGAAGTAAGGCAGATCCCACAAGCATGGCTTGTGAGTCCAGGCATGTTTTGAATTATACCCCTTCAAATACCCTGGACGCTCTGGATCAGGCTCGAGGGCGATTAACTGATCCAGGATCTGTTGGCCTGTCAACGCAGGTGGTGCCAAGTTTTTCACAACTTTACCTTTGGTAAAGTTCTTCTTCTCTTTTCTGGACTGATGGTCGGGATCCAAGAACTGTCTATGCAAGTCAAAGCAATAATACTTCCAACACTCTTGCAACCAATGAACCTGAAGAGCTGCCTTGCATGTGGGGCACGGGAACCTTCCATGCACACACCATCCAGAGAATAGAGCATACGCCGGCAAGTCATGCATAGAGTCCATGTACCACACATGCATTTTGAAGTTTTCTTTTCTAGCGGCATCGTATGTCTAGACCCCATTATTCCAAGGTTCTTGCAATTCATCCTTAAGCGGTTGTATGTACACATTCATATTCTTCCTCAGATAATTGGTCCCTGGAATTATCAACGTCAGAAATATGTCCTTTCTTTGCATAATCTGTCGGGGGGAAGATTGAGTGGAATGACAAATACATGACAACTACTGTATTGGGTTGCCGTCATGCCCAAGGGATTAAAACCATCCGTGGCGATGCAGACTCGAGGATTCCTTGGATCTGCCGATTTATCCTGATGCAATCCATCGAAATGTTTCCACGCTTCCCCATCCGATGTGTGTACCGCCATCTTATTCCCATCCGCATCTAGTTCGGTTCTTTTGCCCATTTTATGCCATGTCATTTGTATGGCTGTATCTTCGACCCTGAAAAGATGTTGAAGCCTTGGTATGATTGGCATATACCGAAGAACACTAACTTTGATTTTGGTCTGCCTCTTCTCACCCATACTGTTGTCTACCACAAGATACCTGCAAGACTCGCAATTGCGACAATAGTCCAAGTGTGCATGCTCCTTCCTAAATAAGACACATCCTTTCTCACATGCATCTATCTTCTCATACGGCATCTTAAGTACATGAAGTATTTTGTCCGACTGGTACAGGTTTGCAGGCATGACATGCCTTTGGGTAGAAAGCGTCCAAATAGTGTCATCATCGCATCATAGCATTCTCTTCCCAAGTTGAACTAAGCCTTCAGAGGCATTACTTGTGCAATGGCATCCAGGTGACAAAGCTCAATGTGCTCCTAGAGAGGACATTTTGAAGACTCCCACATTTCATAGAAGGCCTTTGCAGATTCCTCCATCTCATGTTTCGAATATCGAGCATCATCAAAGTCTTGCACCATGTCTTCGATCCCGGTACCATGCTCGTCAGTGCAACGACGAACCACCTCAGCTCTGGGCGTTGTATAGACTCACCATGAAATGTACAAACCGTATAATTAGGCTTAAAACCCCTCCTCTACAGGTCTTTAATCATTACAGCCTCTGTCCTCTTTTTGTAGTTGTCGCATTCAGGACAAGGGCACCAGTTTGTTTCCTAGCCATTTGCAAATGCGGCTTTCACAAACTCTTTGGTTTTGAGAAACAATTCTTTCATCATCTCTTTCTGACTAGGGTGACCGGTGTACATCCACGCACGATCACTCATCTTGCCTAGTCATTAAACACACAAGAAATATAGTTATATATAATTCAGCATATATATTCCATGCAACCTACACGCTAATAGGTAAAGATAGGTCCTAACCCCACCCGAGTATGTGTAGATTGGATTCATTTTCCCATGCTTTGCTCCGGATCCAACGCAAAATTTCGACAGCACCTCCCCGCTGTTCTGCTGATACACGTCTCTGCAATAAACAAAGAGATGTGTATCCTAAGAACAACAGGGAGGCACTAACGAAATTATGCATCGGATCCGGAACAAAGCAAATGGGAAAACGAACCCAATCTACACATACTCGGGCTGTCCATGGATAACGTTGGACAATTCGGAAGAATCACTGTTATAAGTATATGCAAATGCATGCATATTTATAACTGTAACCCTTTCGAACGGGAGACGCATACTGGTCACGCATACTGATAAATTAATTTACCTATATCTAGCAAGTTTCATACGAACACCGACACAAAGCAAATGAAGGGGCGGGGAGGAGATGACATTTGTACTTACCCACGAATGCAGGGGCGGAGCTCGTAGAACGCACGAGGAGGTCTTCGCACGGCAGACCTCACAGCGACAAGACAACTGTCACATGTAAATCCACCCGATCAACACAAATATTTTGTGTTCATGAATAAAATTGAAAAATATTTGACCTAACACAAATATATGACCTAAAAAATGAGCCAGAAAGGTTTTGGGCTTTTTGCAAAGGAGAATCCATAAAAGGTGACCCTTGCAAATGGTCCCTAAGTGCTAGTTGGAAGAGGGACGAATATTGTCTGATGGTAATAACTTTTTTGTGATTTCTACTCTTATTCCTTCATATTGTTTGTCATGATAATAAACTTCAGATTTTTTGCCTTTTTTGCTGCAGGTTGTGAAGCATCAAACCGAGCACATTTGTAGTTCGACGAGTGGAAAAGTGACAAGCATGACAACTCAATCTTGGGTGGCTGATAGGGCAGCGACTATGTTGAAGAAAGATCCAACCATTGGTGATGTGAATATACTGAGCAGCGTGAGCGCTTTAGGCTACATTGCTTCCACAAGTAGTAGCCCTGGACCTGTCACTAGGACCCAAGCTGCAGCTCAAGCTTCTACTCGAGCCCCGAAGTCTCCAGCAAAAGGGAAGAAAAATAAAATGACTCCGAAGAAGAAGAAATTAAGTAAACTGCGATATTGTTTGTGGTTGTCATTGAACTCCCTTCTATTGATGTGTATGTGAGGTGAAAAACGGAAGCCACACTCATTTTTCAACCCATTTGTCAATCCATAGCTAAACATAGATAACTAACCAAATAAACCAAACCGAAGCCGCACTCATTTGTCAATCCATTTTTGGTTTGAAACATTAGCTAAACCAAAGTTGCACTCATCTGTCAATCCATCGCTAAACATAGCTAACTAACCTAATAAACTAAATAGCTAACCTAACTAATTTAACATAAATAAAAAAAGGAAAAACCAAATAAAAATAGGGGCGGCCGGCCCGGGGGGGGGGGGGGGGGTCACCAGCGGGGGCGGCTGGTGCGTTGTGGGCGGTGGGGCGGTGGGGTGGCTGGTGGCGGGGACGATGAGGCATTAGGGGTGGTGGGGCGCTGGGGTGGCGGGGAGGACGGGCGCGACGGGGGCTGTGGTGCAGCGGTGCGACGGGGCCGGTGGGCACGTTGGGAGCGGCGTGGCGTCGGGGGCTATGGGGCGGCGGCGGGATAGGGCCGGTGGGGCGACGACGACGGTGGCTGAGGGGCTGGCGGCGGTGGGCGTCGGGGATAGAGGGGAGTGAGAGTGGGGGTGGGGGCGATGACCGTTGGGGAGAGAGCGGTGTGGGGGTGGGGGCGACGGTCGTTAGGGCATGTACCTCTTTTTCGTCTGCCCCCCGACGGCAAAGAGGTAAAAGGCAGACGACAAAGAAAGATGTCGTTAGGGGGAGAGAGGGGGTGCGGGGTGGGCCGCCCCATGCTCTTTGCCATCAGCTCACACACGAAAAATAGCACCCTGATGGCAAAGAGTACCTTTACAATCAGTCTGCTCTTTGTCGTCTGGTTTCTGGTAGCTGATGGCAAAGACGGTCTTTGCCATCATCCAACAGACGGCAAGGAAGCAGCAGATGGCAAAGTCTGTGATTCTAGTAGTGGACGTGAGTTGTGATGAGCTTCTTCCCAACAATCATTGTTGATAACTAGTGTTTGGCTACCAATGTCCACGTCTTCATCCATTCATTCAATGCCCGCCTCTGCTCTCTACTGAAGCGGAGGTGATGATGCTTGAGGAATTGAAGTGTTTGGTTCCACTTGAATTTCTTCATCAGTCTGCTCTGTGGAAGCAGTAGATCGATTTTCGTTAATTTCTTCATCCCCTTCTAGGATGACATGCTCGATGCCAAATGGCACCATCCCTAAAGAGGGTCCCGTGATGATTGGAGTAGCATCAATTGGTGCACTCGACGAACTTGACAATGTCCGCAGGCGTTTGGCTTCTTAGGAGTCTGTGCTTGTTATCGCCTTGTGCTACTTAGCGGCTTCGTTTTCAGTCCCCTTTGTTTTCTTGACTTGTGATGCAGAAGGAAGTGTCAATTTCTTCACCTTTGAAGATGTTGCCGTTGGAGTAGATTCATCATGCACGGCTGATGCAGTCGTCCAGGCAGGAGGGTTTTCTTCACGCGCAACAGTTACTTAAGCACGCCCGACATGTTCTTCAGGTTCCAAGTCTTTAAGCGCTTGAATTTCTTCATCCCTGATAGTTTCTTCGGGTGGCTTTGTAGAGCAGCTGGCCTGAGGAATTTGTGGTTGTGTTCGAGCTGCAACCCTGGTGTGGTGATCCGTGATGGTTTTGGTAGACACGTTGACGAATATGACATTTGCACCTTTCGAGTATGCATGATAGCGACAATATTCTTCATTGAGGCTTCTGATCTCACTCTGGGTGAAAACAAGTTGGTCAGGGGTCAAGGAGAGGATGTTGTTCTTCACAAACCTCTGCTTCGTAGTTTGTTCCTTCCTAGCCCTTTTGGCCTTCTCAACTTTCCATTTTTCTTCAGCAATGAATGGAGCTAACACATGGCTTGGCCTAGGCGGAAGATGCAGATCATCAATCGGAGTATGAGGATTTTGATACCATAGGTTGATTAAGTCTAGCACCACCATGTGATCTAGCTTGAGAGGAATATTTGTGCCTTTAGCTTGAGAAACCCTCTCCTGTTTATTTATGATGATTGGAGATAATTCTTCATCTTCAGCCTCTTCTTCCTCAAATACAGAGGGAATGTTGAAGACCACCTTGTTGCGGCTTGGTCTTTTTCCTTGCCCAGCGGTCATCTTTTTCTTCATGGTTGCACTTGAAGAAGTGTGTGCACAGCCAGAAGAAGAGGGCGTGAGGGAATTACAGCCCCCATTGTACGTTAAATTGTTTCCTGATGCACTCGAAGTGAGGACTTTGTGGCAGTCGCTGAAGACATTGCCTCCTCAGTTGGAGGAATTTGATGGGAGGAATGTGAAGTTGAAGACTTTGTCTTCACAGCTGATTTATTCACCAAAGCTCGCTTCAGAGTAGTTTCTCTGCTGGATGCTTCAGCGGAAGAAGAGGTGGTAGCAGCAACTGCAACAACAGTCTCTATATTGAATCTCCTCACGATATCTTTTGTAGTCTTCTGCAGTTTTTCTTGATGCTTAGCACATTCGGCAGGAAATTCTTCACTAGTGACAGGATTGTGGGATCAGCGATTTGTCCATCCCCCAAAGGAGGTCTTGGGACAGGAGGTTTTAGTGTGAATTTCTTCGTGGTCTTGGGAGTCACATATTTGTAATCCCTCCACTCTTTGGCCCATATCCGTTCTATTTTCTGTATGCACGTCTTGTGATTCTCTTTGGTTTCCTTCCCATAAATTTCGTCATCTCGCGTGCAATATTCATCATATATGTCTTCAGGGATTTCAAAAGCCGTGTTGGTCTTAGGCTTCTTTCCACCCTTCTGTTGTTTCTTTCCTTCACCCATTTTCTTCACTTGAGGAATTTGACCTTTTGAGGACTCTCAGGAGGAGTGCAAACTTTCTTCAAGAAATGTTGCAAATGAGTTAAGTTGATGAGAACCTAGAGATGCGTCAGCATAAATTTTGTACCTGTGAACGGAGTATAGGTGCGAAGAATTTTAAGAGGTGATATGCGTTATCAAAAGTGACTGAAGTTAAGGAATTTGACCTAATCTTTCTTGACTAATTTCGTTAAGTGTTCTTGACTTAGGTTCTAGAGTTGTACACATCCAAAAATTTCACACAATAGAGGAATCTCTTGATGAATAGTGTATCTTTTGGTGTTCAATTTTTTTTGCACAGGCCAAAATGTTTTACCTTTTTGCCTCAACACTTTCAGTTATCATTTGGATGTGACTAAATACAGGTATAAATTTTGTCTTGATTTTTTTCATTTCAAACTTTTTGGCCCCGGGAGCATATGCTCCCGGAAGCCAAATGGCATTTCAGGAATGTGTGTCCTTTCATGGAACATTCAAAGATCCTAAGATATTTAGCTCACACCACAACTTGCAAAATATCTTTTCATCCAAGGGCTTAGTGAAGATTATTTCCAGTTGTTCTTTAGTCTTCACGTGGCGGAGGAAGATGTTGCACTTGAGTAGATCACAAAGAAAATGATGACGAATCTAGATGTGCTTGGACTTCATGTGTTGTATTAGATTGTTTGCAATCTTGATTGTGCTCCATCCACACTAGTTGTGCACTTCACAAACGAGCAGCAATATACCCAGCTTCAACAATGGAAAGTGACACACAGTTCTGTTTCTTTGAGGACCAATAGACTAAGCATCATCCGAGGAAATGGCAGGTTCCTGATATTAACTTCTGATCCACACACTCATGAACATGTTCAGAGTCAGAATATCCAACGAGATGAAATTTTGAGGCCTTGGGATACCATAATCCAAGCGTTGGTGTGTGAACTAGATATTGAAGAATATGCTTCGAATCCTTATGGTGTGACTCGTTCGGTGTCGCTTGGAAACGGGTACACATGCAAACACTATGCATAATATCTGGCCTAGATGCACATAGGTACAATGAGTAGTAAATCATGGAGCGATATACCTTCTGATCGAAATCTTTACCATTTTCCTTTGTGGAAAGGTGGCCGCTGTTATGCATTGGAATTTTACCGCCTTTGCACTCTTGCATGCCGAATTTCTTCACTACATCCTTGAGGTATTTCTCTTGAGAGATGAAGATGCCATTGCATTGTTGACGAATTACTAGTCCTAGAAAGAATTGGAACTCCCCCATCTCTAACATTTGATATTCTTCACCCATCATGTAGGAAAATTCATCACTGTAACGTTTGTCAATACAACCAACGATAATATCGTCTACATTTATTTGGTACACAAATAGTTCATTGTCATAGGATTTTGTGAAAAGTGTTGAATGAGGTGAACCGGGTTTGAAGCCTTTCTACATGAGGAATTCCTTCAATGTGTCATACCCTGCCCGAGCGGCTTCCTTGAGGCCATAGAGGGCCTTGATGAGTTTAAAGACTTTCTCAGGATGCTTTGGATGTTAAAAACCTGGTGGCTGAGTGACATATACTTTTTCCTGAAGCTTAGCATTGAGGAACACACTTTTCACATCCATTTGATATAAGGTTATATTGTGATGGTTAACATAAGCAAGCAATATACAAATAGCTTCAAGTCTAGCAACACGTGGAAAAGTTTTGTCAAAGTCAATTCCTTCAACCCATGCGTAGCCTTGTGCTACAAGTTGTGCCTTGTTCCTCACTACCTCACCATCTTCATCTTTCTTGTTTCAATAGATCCACTTGGAACCGATGATATTGTGCTTACGAAGATCGTGACGATTGAGAAGTACCCACAAATAGTTAAGCTTGAATTGATGAACTTCTTTTTGCATTGTTTGAAACCACTCACGCTCAATGAAGGGTTCATCCACTTTTGAGGGCTTTGTGATACACATAAAGTAAGAGTGCCCACAAAAGTTAATTAAATGTGCAGCTTTGAGCTGGTAAGGGGACGTGGTGCATTTGTTTCCTCGAGGATTTTTTCAATTTGCACTTCATTTGCCATCCTTGGATGCGTAGGTTGAAGACTTTGATCTAGTTGAGTAATTTGATCAGGAGAAATTTCCTTAGGTCCACCAGCCTTAATTTTTTAATTTCCTGGGATGAATTCTTCAACATGGAGTGGTTCTTCAGTGGGAATGATATCTTCAGTAGCCTTGAGCATAATGTATTCCTCACGAGCCATTTCATCTAGCACAGGAGGCACATGCTCTCTTTGCGAGCCATTAGTTTCATCGAACCGCACATCTACAGTGTCAAATACTTTCTTGTGATAGTTGTTGAAGACTCTGTAGGTATGCGAGTCCTTTCCTTAACCAAGCATGAAACCCTTATGTACTTTTCGTGCAAATTTCGAATTGTGGTGGGAATCCCTAATCCAGCATCTTTGCACCGAAGACTTTGAAATAACTTACATCAGGTTTCTGGTTAGTGATGAGTTCATATGAGGTCTCTTTGAAGAATGTGTGAAGATATACCCTCTTGATGCTGTGGAAGGCAGTGTTGATTGCCTTAGGCCAGAAGGGACGAGGAGTCTGATAGTCTTCAAGCATAGTGCAAGCCATCTTAACAAAAGTCTTATCATGCGCTCCATGACGCCATTCTATTGAGTTGTATAAGGGGTAGAGACCTCATGAGTAATACCAAGTTGATCAAGATAGTCATCAAGACCAGTGTTCTTGAACTCTTTCCCATTGCCAATCCTGAGTCCTGATGTGCTTGATCTTGACACCGAAGTTCGTCGAGGCCCTTGACAAAAATTGTTTGAAGACTTCTTGCATTTTAGTTTTGTAACATATAACATGTACCCAAGTGTAACATCAATAATCATCAACAATGCCAAATCCATATAGAGAAGATGCATTGGTTATAGTAGCATAATGAGTAAGTCCAAAGGGACATATGAAGCAATTCAAAAGGACGAGTGGTGGTCATGATAGTCTCTGAGGGGAGCTTGGATCTGGTCATCTTTACAGACTCACAAGCCCTGCACCGATGATCCTTGCGGACTTTGACACCCTCGATGCCTATGACAAGCTTGTTATTCGCAAGTGTGTGCAGATTCCTCATGCCTGCATGATCAAGTCGTCGATGCCACAGCCAACCCTCTGAGGCTTTTTAAAGTAGACATGTGATGGACCGTGGACCTCTAGAGAAATCAACAATGTACAAGTCTCCTCTTCTAAAGCCTTCGAAGACTATGGATTTGTCAGATTCCATGATGACTAAACATCGATTTTTTCCAAAGATCACAATTATATCAAGATCACAAAGCATTGAGACTAACATGAGGTTATGCCTAAGGAATTCGACAAGCATGACTTTGTCTATGTGCTGGTCCTTGGATTTAGCCATCTTATAAAGACTGAATACCTTGCTCATTCCTTCGTCTGCATAGGTCATATGATTTAGTGCTGATGGAGTTAATGGAATGTTCATCAATGGACTCTTGTTAGCAGTCATGTGATTAGTACATCTACTCTCGATAACCCACTCAGTGGTTTTGGGGTTGTCATCCTGCACATGAATTGGTACTCCTTACCATCGCATATTTTTCACAGTGAAGAATATGATTTCAAATTCATCGGACATGAATTAGAGTAGAGTTAAGATAATATGAGGACATGTGAAATGATAATCATTTCATCATGATTACCTTGTGTCCTATCAACCATTTCCTCGGGTCTCTAGCAAATTCTTAACATGATCAAGCTGAATTGAATTCCTGACCTGCATAAGAGGTTAGTTCAATTTCTTCACCACCCACATATAAAGGGGTGGCAAAGAGTTCATCATCCTATGAGCACCATATTATAATTTTGGCATTGAAGCTAATGCACTTCATTTCATAGGAGGGGGTTAGTGTACTCGAATGCATTTGCAGAGAAATTCTTCGAGGACTTATGAACATAACGGTTTGAGGAATAGTGCACATATTCATGACCCTTGTAGTTTCCCTGCATATCAGAAGCATTATCATGAGTATTAGAAGAATTTTGATCATATGAGGAATTTGATCCTCTTGAAGACTTTGGTCCACTTGAGGAATTTGATGTGGGGATCCTATTCTTCATGGGTGGTGTCATGAGGACATTCACCTGAAGACTTTCCAAGCTGCTTCTGGGAACTTAGGTTTTCCACAAGGGTGCACCACTACTACAATTAGTTCCAACATATCTAGCAAATAATTCAACATTTTGATTTTTGAACTATTTATAGTTGGAGTCAAATGACTCATCGGAGTAATATGAAGTTTCACATGCAAAAAGCCTGATAATGTACATGGTCAACAGGAGGAACTTTTGCAGCACTCCATGAGGTTTTGCGATACTGCTCATGTTTCTAGTATGATCCATCAGCATTCAATTTTCTCTCAAATGCAATACCCTCTTTCCTAGAGTTTGTGTTACGAATATACTTTTTGAGCACATCGCAAAGGGTTTGATACCCTTTGAGTCTTTTGTATATGCCTGTCACATACAATTCCTTCAACCCTGGATTTTTCTCAATGACATTTGTGGTTTCCTCAAGTGAGGAATTTGTGACTACAAATATAGTTGAAGAATTTGTAGCAATATAAGCATTTGAACTTTAACTTGAAGAATTAGCAGATTCACATTTGATGCGTTTCATGCATGGTGGAATGAATTCTTTTCGAGCGTTACTAATCTTTTGAGCAAACAAAGAATCATTTTCTATTCGAAGATCATCATGAGACGCCCTTAGTTTCTCAAGATCTTGCTTTCTTTGAAGAAATTCATAAGAATTCTTCTCATGATCATCCAATAGATTGTCATGACGTTCTTGAATACTATCAAACTTAGACTTAAGACTATGAACATCATCAGTTAGGGTCCAAGTCCGATCCATTTCCTTGTTCAACACGTCATCGCTTTTGTCTAGCAGTTTTTGCAGCTTTTCACGAGCATTTTGTTTCTTAGTGGAAGCATTAGCAAGCTTTTAGTAACTAGGTTTGTGATAATCATCAGGTTGACAGTCACTTGAGTCAGAAGAGTAAGTGTGTTTGGGTACCTTGGACCCTTTTTCCATGAAGCAATAGGTTGGAGAAAAGGCGTCGTCGCAGTTATCGGTGTTGTTGACATTTTCATTTTCTTCGAGGTCAAAGATGGATTTTCTCATGAATGTGTTAGAAAGGGCAAGACTTTCCACACTAGACTCTGACTACTCCTCAGATCCCTCCTCTTCATGACATTCCTTAGATTCTTCCTCGGAATCCATTTCCTTGCCAATAAGAGCCCAGGCCTTTCCCAGATTGTTCTTCTTGTGCTATGAGCACTTTGATGATGAGGACTCTCAAGATTTCTTATTATTCTTTGATTCATCAGAACTATCATCCTTGTACTTCTTCGTCTTTGATTCCTTCACCCTGCGAGGATAATCAGCAATGTAGTGACCAGACTTCTTGCATTTATGGCAGGTTCTTTACTTGTAGTTTTCAAATGAATATTTTGATTTCCTCACATCTCCTGTTGATTATTTTCCGAACTAACCTCATGTGGAGAACTGATGGAATTTCCTCACAATCATAGGAATTTCTTGACTAAGTTCTTCAGGATCACCAAGACTGCAACCAGAGTCATCTTCTTCGTATGAGGAAACAATCTTTGTCTTCAGTGCATGAGATCTTCCATAGTTTGGTCCATAGAGATCTCTCTTCTAAACATGTTGGAATTCATGAGTATTGATATTCCCAAGAATATCTGGAGGATCTATTCACTTGTAGTATCATTGCTCTTGAATCATCAAAATCAGTGTATCGACTGAAGAATCAAGAGATATCAGCAGTTTCCTCACCACCTCATGGTCGATCATGTCATTGGCCTGAAGAGCCTGTTGCTCATTGGAGATATGAGTGAGGCGATCGAAGGTTTGCTAGCAATTTTCATTATCGAGTCTATTGAAGCGGTTGAAGAGATTGCGAAGAATATCAACCCGAGAGTCACGTTGAGTAGACACTCCTTCATTGACCTTGGACATCCTCTTCTAGATGACCTTCAAGTTACTTGAATCTCTTCACATCAGCAGCGTTGATAGTTTTGAACACAGTGGGAACACCTATTTACACAACGTACAAGAGATCGCTCTCAATTGCTTCGAGATGCATGCACATCTTGTTCTTCCAATAGGGTTAGTCCGTCCCCTCAAAGGTCGGACAACCTGCAGTGAACTCTATCATACCTGAGGTTCACATAACTAAAACTCTCGGTGTTTAAACAAAAATCACAGAGAACAAGGGAGTACCTTACTCTGATAGCAATTGGAAGTGTGTTATATCGACTAGAGGGGGTGAATAGGATGGTTTTATAAATTCGTCACTGAGGACGTTCCTTGTGAGGAAATTGCTCAGTCACAAACAGCGTGCAGCAGAATAAGTACTTAGGCCAAAGTGCAACACATCAAAAGCATAGTATTCATGGTGACATGAAACAAGAAATCACACAAGTCGCGTGATAAGGATACAGAGATGAAGAACAAGCAAAATGAAGAAATTGGGATGAGGAAATTGTGAAAGTCTTGAATCAAATTCTTCAAACAGTAATGATCAATTTCATCAACACATAATGTGGAAATAGAATGGTTGAGGAAATAGAACCACTTCCTTGGTGAAGATAATGATTAGATGAGCCAGTTCCAACTATTGATAGTCGTAGGTCTCGTTTGGAGCTTCTTTGTATTCAAACCAAAGGACACACAGTCCCGGACCCTAAGTCCTAACCATATTCTCCTTGAGCTAAGGACACACAATCCTCACCCAACACTCATGGTAAGTCTTTAGGGCAGACTTCCAAACTGTCAGTGTTCTGAAAATGGGGCTACCCAGACCTGCCTGCCTGTGGCCCAGGGCCGGCTGATATGTCTCCAACGTATCTATAATTTTTGATGGTTTCATGCTATTATCTTGTCAAACTTTGGATGTTTTGTATGCCTTTTATATCTTTTTTGGGACTAACTAATTAACTCAGTGCCAAGTGCCAGTTCCTGTTTTTTCCATGTTTTTGACCCTTTTCAGAGGAGGATTTTAAACAGAGTCCAAACGGAACGAAACTTCCAAAAAGATTTTTTCTGAAACGGAAGACGATCGGGGGACTTGAGAATCAAGGCAGGGGGTCACTAGGGACCCGACAAGACCCCTAGCCGCTGCTAGGGGGGGCCGCACCTCCCAGGCTTGTGGGCTCCCTGGGCCACCTCTACCCTAGATCTTTCGCCTATATATTCCCAAAAATGAGAGAAAAAATCAGGAGAGCATCGAAAGTACATTCCGCCGCCGCAAGCTTCTGTCTCCGCAAGATCCCATCTGGGGCACATTCTGGTGCCCTGCCGGAGGGGGGACTCAGACACGGAGGGCTTCTTCATCAACACCATGACCTGTCCGAGGATGCGTGAGTAGTTCACCATAGACCTACGGGTCCACAGCTAGTAGCTAGATGGCTTTCTCTCTCTCTTGGATCTTCAATACAAAGTTCTCCATGATCTTCATGGAGATCTGTCCGATGTAATCTTCTTTTGCAGTCTGTTTGTCGAGATCCAATGAATTGTGGATTTATGATCAGATTATCTATGAATCTTATTTGAGTTTGTTCTGATCTCTCTTATGCATGATTTCATATCCTTGTAATTCTCTTCGAATTGTGGGTTTTGTTTGGCCAGCTTGATCTATGATTCTTGCAATGGGAGAAGTGCTTGGTTTTGGGTTCATACTGCGTGGTGACCCCACCCTGTGACAGAAGGGGTAGCGAGGCACGCATCGTGTTGTTTCCATCAAGGGTAAAAAGATGGGGCTTTCATCATTGGTTTGAGTTTATCCCTCTACATCATGTCATCTTGCTTAAGGCGTTACTCTATTCATCATGAACTCAATACACTAGATTTATGCTGGATAGCGGTAGATGTGTGGAGTAATCGTAGTAGATGCAGAAAGTATCGGTCTACTTGTCTCGGACGTGATGCCTATATGTATGATCATTGCCTTACATATCGTCATGACTTTGCGCGGTTCTATCAATTGCTCGACAGTAATTTGTTCAGCCACCGTAATATTTGCTATTTTTAGAGAAGCCTCTAGTGAACACTATGGCCCCCGGGTCTACTTCACACCATATTTTCAGCCTTACTCTTTTACTTCATTGCACTTTCCTCCTTCAGATCTCACTTTGCAATCAATCTTGAAGGGATGGGCAACCCCTTTATAGCCTTGGGTGCAAGCTCGTTCGTGTTTGCGCATGGACTCTGGACTTGACGAGATTCTCCTACTGGATTGATACCTTGGTTCTCAAACTGAGGGAAATACTTACTGCTCCTGTGCTGCATCACCCTTTCCTCTTCAAGGGAAAAACGAATGCAAGCAAGTCTCCGTCAACGTGTCAATTTCTGACGCTGTTGTTTGAGAAGTAGCAGAAGGATTTCTGACGCCGTTGCCGGGGAGGATCAAGTCAAGAACTCATCCAAGTAAATGTCGCAAACTCATCTCTTGCATTTACTTTTTTGCCTCTCGTTTTCTTCTCCCCCACTTGTGAAAAAAATAAATTTACAAAAATATTTTCCTTTTTCCTTTGCCTTTTTCGTCTGCCCCTTTTCTTCGTTTGCCTTTTTCGTTCGCCCTTTTCTCTTGCTTGCTTTCTGTTCGGTTGTGTGCTATGTACCTTCAATATGCTTGCATCTTCGCTTGCTAAAAATCTAGTGATATGGATCCTCATCCACTTGCTAATCTCTTTAAGAGATCCAATTATGTTGATCCAATTGCTAGTGAGTTGAGTGCACTTGACTTTCTCTATGGATTTTTGCTTGAGATGCGCAAATCTGAAAATCGTGATGAAGAAATTTATGAAGTGATTCACGAGGGGTGCTTGAATGAAAAGCATGATCGCAATGGTTTCACTATAAATTCTATTAGTGACAATCATGCTAAAAATATGCAAAACCCTAAGCTTGGTGATGATTTTTCTTATGATCTTGAAAATTTGTTTAAACC
Source organism: Hordeum vulgare subsp. vulgare (assembly GCF_904849725.1). Lineage (NCBI taxonomy): Eukaryota > Viridiplantae > Streptophyta > Magnoliopsida > Poales > Poaceae > Hordeum > Hordeum vulgare. The sequence goes on from NC_058522.1 coordinate 172,087,323, forward strand.
TCATAATGAATATGTTATTTGCAATAATTTTGAAAGTGGGTTTGGAGAAGTCATGACTTTAGTTGATGATAATCCCACTATTTTTGAAGAGCTTCAACTTTGCATGCATGTGGATGATGAAAAGAATATCCTATGGGATAGCTATATTGTTGAATTTGATTATGATCCCACATGTAATTGCTACGAGAGAGGAAAATATTGTGGTAGAAACTTTCATGTTACCAAATCACCTCTCGTTATGTTGAGATTGATATTGTCTCTTTCTTCTTCCTTGCATATGGTAACTATTGGTTGTCTTGACAATCTGTTTTCCTATAAAATGCCTATGCATAGGAATTATGTCAGGCTTAGATGTGATTTTCACATGCTTTATGATGCTCTCGTTGTGCTTCAAATCTTGTCTTTTGTGTGACCATCATTGAATTATCAATGCCTCGTTAAGGGCGTTAAACAATAGCGCTTATTTGGAGGCAACCCAATGAATTTATCTTTTTCTTTCTGTTTTGTTGCGTCCACACCATCATAATTCTGTTATGATAGTGTATTTTATGTTTCATTTTGTGTTTGAGCCAAGCAAAACCTTTATGACTAGTCTTGGTGACAGAAACTTTTCGCTCACGGGATTATTTTTCATTTTTATTTAGAAAGAGCTTCTGAGTTAATTCTTTTTTATTCTAGTTGATATGCCTTTTTCCTAGGAAGTCGTAATGTTTCAGAATTTTTGAGGTAACAAAAGTATACGAAGTATACAGATTGCTACAGACTGGTCCGTTTTTTGACAGATTCTGTTTTTGTTGAGTTGGTTGCTTTTTTTGATGGATAGTATCGGGTGGTATTATCCAAGGAAAAGTGAGAATACAGTAATATAACACAAATATAAATAGAAATCAAGATTGCTACAGTACCTAAAGAGGTCGTAGTTTGTTTTCTTCTGCTAATCATATCACGAGTTTCTGTTTAAGTTTTGTGTTGTGAAGTTTTCATGTTTTGGGTGATGTTCTCAAGGACAAAGAGATAAGGAGTGGAAAGAGCTCAAGCTTGGGGATTCCCAAGACATCCCAAGCCAAATTCAAGGACACCAAAAAGCCTAAGCTTGGGGATGCCCCGGGAAGGCATCCCCTCTTTCGTCTTCAATCCATCGGTAACATTACTTGGAGCTATATTTTTATTCACCACATGATATGTGTTTTGCCTAGAGCGTCTTGTATCGTAGGAGTCTTTTCTTTTTGTTGTGTCACAATCATCCTTGCTGCACACCTTTTCAGAGAGACATGCACTCATCGTGATTTTGCTATCACTACTAGGAAAAGGCCTACTAGTGGCGCACCTGTTTTGGCTACAAATGGCGCACTACAGGTGCGCCACTAGCATCACGCCATTAGAATTTTTTACTAATGGCGCACCACAGGTGCGCCATTAGTATCTGGTATACTAATGGCGCACCAGGCAGTGCGCCATTAGTATAGCCCGTGGTGCTCCATTAGTATGCCTCCCAGGGCATATATACTAATGGCGCACCAGGCAGTGCGCCATTAGTATAGCCCATGGTGCTCAATTAGTATCTGGTATTCTGGCGTATATATGTTTTGTTTCAAAACCACAAATTCAACAACACATAACATATATATCAAATATATAACATATAATATGTGCCCAATAGTTTTACTGATCCACAACACATAACATATATGCAAAGTTGCATAACAAATTTCATGACCCATATATAAAAATTCCATAGCATCCATACATCCAAAATTTGATTGCATCCATATATACATATCATTCCATAGCATCCATACATACATAGCTCCATAGAAAATATAATGCACAACGATACTTTGCGGGCATTAGTAAGTAATATTTAGCACTAAAACAAATGCCTTCATGTCCATATCATAGTCCAAAGAGCATCCGCGTGGCAACCTACAAGATGAAATCATCAACATGTCAAATTTAACACTCTAAATCATGAAGATTACGTGGCATCCATGGACCATGAGAACAACAGTACAAAAGAGAGTTCATTAGGTTAGCTTACAGTATATGACAAACTTAATATCTTGTTAAATGGCATCAACCTAAAAGTGCTACCATATCTATGGTGAAATGAATAGAACAAAAGATGTAAGATGTAAAATCAATAGATTTCATAAGGTTCTTTGGTGACAGTAGTAAATAGTTGCTCTCTACATGATAACCAAACTCACTGGTTATGCTTAAAGATGTATGATTAGTCAAATCATTATCAACTACAAAAGTTCCACATGAGCTTGCAGACAAAAAGGTAATACAACATGAAGTTCTCTTGAAGTAAATGTTTAGATGCATTTTCTAAGTAGTCGAGAGAATAAGAGAAATGCTAGGAAGACTACCTTTTTGCAAATGTCTAGTCGATTTTAATCCCGTGGAAACCATGTTATGAGGAGATGGTATATCAAACTTGAAAGGCACTGTCAACATCAAAATAATGCAGTCATGTTCCAGGTGTCTCCTATTCAATTGGGAGTGCTTAAGAATGTAAGCTTCAAAACAAAAGAAAGTATCCTAGAACATGTTTATATGGTACACTATACTTGATATCTCAGATTGACTGATTCCCTATGAGATATGGCTTGTCCAGCACAGTGTTCACCAAAGTTGTTCATGCTTTCACAACGATATCTCAAACACATTCTATTACTCTATGTAGTTATAAGTTGCCTAGGTGCTAAACTCGAAGAGAAGTACTGAACCAAACGGAAACACTTTTACTTGAAGGAAAGGGCCTGGAAGTACGAAACCCAACAGAAATATTACTTATTTAGTTAAGATGCCTAGATGCTAGACTCAAGTGGAAGTATTGAACTAACAGAGACACTTTTGCTTGAAGGAAATGTCCTGGATGCATGTATGAACACCCTCAGAAATATTTTCATGTGTATGTACAAGCTAAGCCCACAAACACATTCGAAAGCAGGCAGGGAAATGGTATGTAAGGAAAATAAAATGATGAATTAGCATTAGCAGACCAAGATGGTGTGTATCTCATTGAAAACGGTGCAAATAAATAAGTCTTACGTGTAAAGCAGTCCTGTCATCATTCCCAGGTAGAACACTTGTTCGGGAATCCTATATATTGAGTAAATGGTATGTAAGTTGATAATTCAGCAGATAAGGAAATAGCATACTGGTATTGTATACATATGTGTATGATATTACAACAGATGAAGCCATCAAATGTATCGACATCGACCAAGCCTTGTATCACTTGATCACAGAATGTACAATCCTTTATGAGATTACAACAGAAGAGCGCATGCAATGACGTGATCTATTCAAGTGCAAGATTATACATTACCCACCACTGCCCATTGATGGGAGAAAAGCTAGAAGATAGATCAAGATCTCGAGGATAAAATTGCATAGCATACCATGTTGGTTAATTTGTCATGTTGACCATTTGATAGAGTTACCGAGGAAGCCGAAGTATGGCGTGTTTGATCAACCGTCTTTGAGCCACGCCCTCGGCCTGTTCCACCACGTCCCCTTCCACGGCCTTGGTTTTTCCTGCTTGGGTTTTCCGAAGGAAGTCGTGCGTCCGCGACATCTAGTACTTTTGTTACCGCATTAGCTGATCCCTAGAATTCACAATCATGAAAGAACGCACCAGACAGAATTTTTATTACAAGGAATGTAAAGCAAGTGCAAAATAGAATTGTCCGTGTTTAATTCTACCTAATTCATGCTAGAAGATCACACCTCAAAATTTCCAAGAGCTAGGCCGTGGTCATCATCCGGGGATCTCGGACGCTTCAGTGTGTTCTTCTGTATCAAGAACTCCTCGCCATTCTGCTCAGCAAATATAGCAAACATTAGTCTAGGTTACATTGCAGAGCAGAGCAGAGCAATTGCAGGGGAAACGGAAGAGATGGGAGTACCACGAGGCCGCTCTTGCGGGGGCTGGTGTCGCGGAATACATTTGGGACCGCATCCTTGATAACAGGGCGCTCATCTTTTTCTAGAGGTCGCCATTTGTACAATAATATAAGCCCATAAATTGGCCTGCAAAAACACCAAATTGTTTGATACAGTTGATTCTGGAAAACGACATTCATGGTAATGGGCAGCAGGGTAGCATACTGAAGATCATTTAGGGCATCAAGATCAAGTGAGTAGAGTTCATCAACCTTTTAAGGAATAATAACATAGAATATTATAAATAACGGCTTTTAAGGAGGTAAAAAAGATTCCCACATTTCGTAGAAAAAGCACATGTAGAAACCAGAAACAGATTATTAGCCCCGAAAACTTAAACGAGATTGTTGTGCAACATTTTTAAAAGAAAGCGTCATTGTGCTTCAAAAACATGATCAAGTGTAGGCAGTGGTTGCCGGATGAGTCAGGAGTGAATGGAGGGTGAGTTTAGGAGCCCCTGGGGGAGCTATGTATGTTTTCCTCGGTTGTTCCCGCGTCAGAGTAAACATTTAAACATCGTTGCTGCCAGCTATGCATACATTGCTTGCAACTACTTTTTTTACATGACATGGGCCACCATATAATTTCAGATATGTGTTCCATGCCATAAACTTTACAGAAGCATAGCTAACAGAGATTAACACCCCTATTTGGGGCATGACTAATACTTAGATCCTCTGTATAGATTATGCTTCGTCTAAGGTGCCAAAAAAACACAAAGAAATCATGGACCACCATATATATGTTGAGACACCGCCACAAATTGACAAAAGCATAGCTAACAGAGATTAACAAAGAAAAATTACCATGATGATTGAATCATGGGTTAATACGACCAGCACTCAGATTTCAGATCATCTCGAGAGATCATGCCAGGTGTAAGGTGAAAAGAATCATGCACAAATAAAAACCATAAGAAAACAAATTATCTCCACGATTGTTCTTCTGATCAATTTAAACAAATTGCACACTCTAATGAGACAAACATTACAAGTAGAGTTAAATTCGTTCTTCCAGCTCTCTACACTCGAAACTTAGCATATGAACAGATCGGCCCCAGGTGATGAGCACCAGTGGGGCACGAAAGCATCCGACCGGCCATGAAACACCAGCGATGTGCATAGGCATCAAAACAGGGATGTCCATAACGAAATGAAAACCTTATACAACTTCACATAAGTGTCCCACGACATATATAAATTTCTAACAGAGATTAGCGAACCACTATAATCACAAGAGTAGCATTACTGGTTAGTACGGCTAATATTCGGATTTCAGATCATCTGTAGAAATTATGCACAGATAACAAAAATGCTAAGCAAACCGATTATCTCGAGGATTATTCCCTGATAATCAATTCGAAGCTAATAATTACAGGTTAAATTCGTTGCTCCACCTTTGTGGTCATCATGAAATCGAAACCACAGACGGCTAGACCGACATGCAATCTCACAACTTGACATGAGTGTCACATAGCTAACGAATATCAACGAAGTAGCAAAGCAACCACAGACCACAGTGCTTGCAGCACAAATTAACACGACTGACATTCGGATTTCAGATCATCTCTAGAAACTAATTGTGTTTCGTGCGAGGGTGCCAATAATCATCCACAGATAATAGAAAATCTATAAAGCAGGCAGGTTATGTCCAGGATTATTCTGTAATAATCAATTCGGAATAAATTAGATGCTAAAAGATGTTATGGCGGAGGGGAGGGGTGGAGATGGTAGAGTGCGGACCTGACTTCATGTCGATGCGTTGGATCCTGCCGTAGCGGTAGAAGAGGTGGTCGAGCTCCGAGTGGCGGGTGTCATAGTCCAGGTTCCCCACGAACAAGGGCCTCATCTCCGCCGATGAGATCCGATCCGAGACCCTGCCTGCCTGCACGCGTCAAGGAGAGGGTTCGGGTCGGGTAGCGAGGGGTCCAAACCAGTGCCTGGAAGGGGGCGATTCGCGGCGGCAGAGAGAGGAGAGGAGAGGGGAGGCGGTGAGCGGTACCTGCGTTGCCGGAGACGAGAGGCCTGGTCTGGGTCTAGGTCGAGGCTCCTTCTCAGGCTTGGCGCTCGCTACAGTGGTGGCATGTGTCGTTGGCCATATTCCCGGCCGCCGTGTCAGATTCGGACATCTCCACGCACGGCGAGAGGTCATCTATGGGAGAGGGGACTGGGAGGGCGGGTCAGGGGGTGGAGCATCGCGGTGTTGTGCTGGCAGTGGTGGTAAGACTGGGTTACTAATGGCGCACCTTGCAGGAATGCGCCATTGGTAACCAGGTTCACTAATGGCGCACCTGGTATGTGGTGCGCCATTAGTAGTTTTGCAAAAGAATAAAAATTATACTAGTGGCGCACTAGTTGAGCGGTGCGCCATTACTAGTTAAACTAGTAATGGCGCACTCTGCCCCGGTGCGCCATTAGTACTTTTGGGGAAAAAAAAGTTTGTTAGTAGTGGAGCACCGTGTGTGTGGTGCGCCATTAGTGTCCATCACATTAATGGCGCACATGCACATGGTGCGCCACTGCTATATAGTAGTGGCTCACCACTTGTCCGGTGCGCCATTAGTGCCTATATTATCTATAGACCTTTTCCTAGTAGTGTAGAATGCTAATCGTGCTTCACTTATATCTTTTGAGCTAGATAATTTTGCTCTATGTGCTTCACTTAGATCTTTTAGAGGACGGCGGTGCGTGACTTGGTAGTTGACTTGTGCTATGAAAGTAGTCCCAAAGGTGATAGGTACCCAAATAGGATACAAAAACCTCCATCTTCATGTGCATTGAGTAGAAAGAGAAGTTTTGGTTCCTCTCAATTAGTTTTGAGACGTCGATTTGGTAATATTAAGAGCTATGTTAGTAGGATGTTGTGAATCTAGAAATACTTGTGTTAAAGTTAGTGATTCCCGTAGCACGCACGTATGGTGATCCATTATGTTAGGAAGTTGGAGCATAATTGATCTATTGATTGTCATCCTTTGTGTTGCGGTCGGGATCGCGCGATGGTTAAAACCTACCAACCCTTCCCCTAGGAGTATGCGTTCAGCACTTTGTTTCGATTACCAATAAAAACTTTCGCAACAAGTATGTGAGTTCTTCATGACTAATGTGAGTCCATGGTATAGATGCACTTTCACCTTCCACCATTGCTAACCTCTCTAGTGCCGCGCAATTCTCGCCGGTGCACAAACCCACCATATGCCTTCCTCAAAACAGCCACCATACCTACCTACTATGGCATTTTCATAGTCATTCCGAGATATATTTCCATGCAACTCCCACTGTTCCGTCTCATGACTTGTGCCGTCACTCTCATATTGCCATTGCATGATCGTAAGATAGCTAGCGAGATGTTTCAACGTCATACGCCAAGCTAGATCTTTGCACATCCCGGTACACTGCCGGAGGCATTTCCTATAGAGTCATCATTGTTCTGAGCTTTCAGCTGTGAGTGAATAAAAGTGTGATGATCATCATTATTAGAGCATTGTCCCATGTGAGGAAATAAAAAAAAAAGCCCAAACATCCCAAATATAAAAAAAGAGAAAACAAAAAAGAGAGAAAAAAGGGGCCCAAGAGCCCAAATAAAAAGAGAGAGAGAAAAAGAGAGAAGGGACAATGCTACTATCTTTTTCCACACTTGTGCTTCATAATAGCACCATGTTCTTCATGATTGAGAGCCTCTCATTTTATCACCACCATATACTAGTGGGAATCTTTATTATATAACTTGGCTTGTATATTCCAAAGATGGGCTTCCTCAAAATTGCCCTAGGTCTTCGTGAGCAAGAAAGTTGGATGCACACCCACCAGTTCTCCTTTTGAGCTTTCATATTGATATCTATTAATGGGCATCTCCATAGCCCTTTGATACATTGAGTCAGTGTGACCATCTCCTCCCTTTTTGTCTCACAACCACCACCACACTCTATTCCACCTATAGTGCTATATCCATGGCTCACGCTCATGTAAAGTTTGAGAATGTAAGAGTGTGAAAACCGTGGTTGTGCATGATTTAAATTAGTTGTGTGAGGATGATGGAGCATAGCTAGAGTATATGATTTTGTAGGGATAACTTTCTTTGGCCTTGTTATTTCGAAAGTTCATGATTACCTTACTAGTTTGCTTGAAGTATTATTGTTTTGATGTCAATAGAAAACTATGCTTGGGGATCTTAACATTCATGTAACATGAAATAAGTTACAAAGGACAACTATGCTAGGTAGCATTCCACATCAAAAATTCTGTCTTTATCACTTCCGTACTCGAGGATGAGCAGGAGTTATGCTTGGGGATGCTTGCTACGTCTCCAACGTATCTATAATTTTTGATGGTTTCATGCTATTATCTTGTGAAACTTTGGATGTTTTGTATGCCTTTTATATCTTTATTGGGACTAACATATTAACTCAGTGCCAAGTGCCAGTTCCTGTTTTTTTCCTTGTTTTGACCCTTTTCAGAGGAGGATTTTAAACAGACTCCAAATGGAACGAAACTTCCAAAAAGATTTTTTCCGAAACATAAGACAATCGGGGGACTTGAGAAGCAAGGCAGGGGGTCACCAGGGACCCCACAAGCCCCCTAGCCGCGGCCACGGGGGCCGCGCCTCCTAGGCTTGTAGGCTCCCTGGGGCACCTCTGCCCTACGTCTTTCGCCTATATATTCCCAAAAATTTCAGAAAAATTGAGGAGATCATCGAAAGTACTTTTCTGCTGCCACAAGCTTCTGTCTTCGCAAGATCCCATCTGGGGCACATTCTGGTGCCCAGCCGGAGGGGGATTAGGACACGGAGTGCTTCTTCATCAACACCATGACCTCTCCGATGATGCGTGAGTAGTTCACCATAGACCTACGGGTCCATAGCTAGTAGCTAGATGGCTTTCTCTCTCTCTTGGATCTTCAATGGAAAGTTCTCCATGATCTTCATGGAGATCTATCCGATGTAATCTTCTTTTCTGATGTGTTTGTCGAGATCCAATGAATTGCGGATTTCTGATCAGATTATCTATGAATCTTATTTGAGTTTCTTCTGATCTCTTTTGCATGATTTCATATCCTTGTAATTCTCTTCGAGTTGTGGGTTTTGTTTGCCAGCTTGATCTATGATTCTTGCAATGGGAGAAGTGCTTGGTTTTGGGTTCAGACCGTGCGATGACCTCACCCAGTGACAGAAGGGGTAGCGAGGCACACATCGTGTTGTTCCCATCAAGGGTAAAAAGATGGGGCTTTCATCATTGGTTTGAGTTTATCCCTCTACATCATGTCATCTTGCTTAAGGCATTACTTTGTTCGACATGAACTCAATACACTAGATGCAGGTTGGATAGTGGTCAATGTGTTGAGTAATAGTAGTAGATGCAGAAAGTATCAGTCTACTTGTCTCGGATCTGATGCCTATATATATGATCATTGCCTTAGACATCGTCATGACTTTGCGCGGTTCTATCAATTGCTCGACAGTAATTTGTTCACTAACCTCAATATTTGCTATTTTGAGAGAAGCCTCTAGTGAACACTATGGCCCCTGGGTCTACTTCACACCATATTTTCAGCCTTACTCTTTTACTTCGTTGTACTTTCCGCATCCAGATCTCACTTTGCAATCAATCTTGAAGGGATTGGCAACCCCTTTATAGCCTTGGGTGCAAGCTCGTTTGTGTTTGCACACGGACTCTGGACTTGACGAGATTCTCCTACTGGATTGATACCTTGGTTCTCAAACTGAGGGAAATACTTACTACTCCTTTGCTGCATCACCCTTTCCTCTTCAAGGGAAAAACCAATGCAAGCAAGTCTGTGTGAACGTGTCAATTTCTGATGCTGTTGTTTGAGAAGTAGCACCGGCCCACCTCATCAACAAGCAAAATCGGGCGCAGCACCACTCAAGGCAAGGTCCTCGCGAGGGGCCAAGCCTCGCGAGGACGAATAGCATCAAGACCCGCATGAGGCCTCATCAGGACCCCTCCGGAGTGGCGGATATTCCGAGGCGAGTCCCGGCCTCAGGAGTCAAGGATGACGCGGAGGAAGGACATACATGCAGCAGACAGTAGGATGGAGCAGTTTCCCCTTTAGTGCAAAGGGGGCAAGGACGAACCGGGGTTCCCAGTGCATCTCCCAAAGTTTTCCTTTCTGGTGCGACAAGGCCATCGCCGCCCGCAGCAGGATAGTCGTCGTCCCTGGACCCGTCCCTGCAGCGCTGGCAGCCACTTTGCAGGCGAAGACTACGTTTGGGCACGGGAGCATGTTCCCCTGTCCCCCTTCAAAATTGGACATTGTGGGATCCCTTCCCGCCGGAACGATAAGGGAAGAGGACCGGGGATGCCACTATATATAGAGAGAGTAGGTTACTTCATAGAGGGAGGCATTCCATTCATTCACCCACTAGCACCACACAAAGGCCACCCAGCCTTCGGAGGCTCTCGAACACTGTACTAGTTCATCCGCCAACCTCCACGAGAGGCAATCCACCAAAGTAGGAGTAGGGTATTTCGCTTCTCAGCGGCCCGAACATGGGTAAACTACCTTGTTCTTTGTCTTCCTCGACATCGAGTGAGTTATCTGCCATCCCCAGCGAGTAGCAAGTTAGGTGAGGCGAGCCCGCGAGAGATCTTCGTACACTCCCCTGAGTTCGAATCCTTAGGGTTTTGCGGAGACCGAAATCCGACATTTGGTGCACGAGGTAGGGTCATATCAATGTTTCCTCCAAGCTCCGCCTTCACCAAGCTTCGCCGCTCCAATGGCAGAGGCTCGCCGGGCTCGTGCCAAGCGTCGCGCCACCTGTGTTTCTCAGACGGTGCCCATGGGCCCCGCCGCCGTGCCGGTCACCATCGCCCATGGTGAACGCCAACACGGGTTTCGAGCAAGGTTACTCCCAGTCTGCTACCGAGCAGCCCGACGGCCTCACCACCACTCCGTCGCTCATCAGGGCTTCTGGGTCGGCCTCACGCGCCCGGCCAGAGATGCCGCATGGACGATGCGTGCTTGCCATCAAGCTACTCCGCTAGCGGCCCGCCCTTGACCGCCACAACGACTCGCTCCGGCACATCGAGGAGCTCGTCTCCGCTGCCGATGATCCCGCGACGTTCTCCTGCTCGTTTCGACCCCCACCATCCCTGGTTAACGACGAGGAGCAAGACGCGCCACTACCACCTCCGCGACGTGGCGCGCGCCCCGAGCCCAAGCAGGAAGTTTGTGCCCGCGACCGGCCTTGTGATCCCAGGGTGAGGCCAGGCGATGAAGCAAGTTGTTAGGTGGTTCCTTGGCCATGCGTCGACGCGCGCGCACTCCCTATGCAGCAAATCCCATGCCAAAAGCGTGCCCCGCTCTAAGCAGATCCATTGGAGCAGCAGGACCAGCTCGCCCTCGCGCGCGCTGCACCTGTCAGGCTGTTGGGGTGCCTCGCCATCGCCCCTGAGCTCTACCCAACTGCGTGGACCTTCAATTTCAAGCCCTACCTACCCCCGCGCTTCGACGAAACCCTTGACCCAGCCGAGTTCGTGCAACTATACACGTTGAGTATCAGGGCGGCAGGAGGGGTCGACAAGGTCATGGCTTTCTGGTTCCCAATGGCGCTCAAGAGTGGCGCGCTCTCTTGGCTCCTCAACCTCCCAGGGGGGTCCATCACCTCCTGGGATGATCTACCGAACACTTCATCGCCAACTTCTAGGGCACCCGTGAGCGTGCTCCCACCGTGAACAACCTGCGGCGCATCAAGCAGCAGGAGCGGGAGACCGTGCACAAGTTCATACATCGCTTCACGGCCATGCGCATCAAGATCCCCAAGGCCTCGGACGTGGTCGGTATCTCGAACTTCTACGACGGCGTCACCAACCTCAAGATGAAGGAGGAGCTTGCCATGAGTGATGAATTGAGCACTGCACTGGAGATGTTCAACCTGGCAAACAAGTGCGCCAGGGCTGAAGAAGGTCGCCTATCGCTCCTCGAGCCTCGGGCGGTGGAACCATAAGAGAAGAAAACCAAGGCCAAGGAGACGAAGGGCAAGGCTCCTGTGGTGCTCGTAGCCGAGCCTGAGGGGAAGCACGGTCGAGGTGGCGAGCGTCCATCACGAGGGGGCCAACGTGCATATTCCATAGCACCAGCAGCCATGATACCTCTGAGAGCCACGAGCTCTGATTGGTCTGTGCTGAGCACTTCAGCAAGCGCCCCGGACGGAGAGACAGAGGCCCCGCGCGCGGCGGTGGTCGTAGTGGAGGCTGTTGGGACGACCGGGAGCCGTGTTAGGGGTTGCATGAATAGCCTCATGAAGACCGTTGGCGCGGCACGCCTCAGAAGGATTGCTGGCGCCATGACCTTTAGGAGGGGCAACGACGAGGTCAGCCTCGTGAGCCTCGGCCTCGTGATGCTGGGATGCCTCCGCCACCCAGAAGGAGGGATGAAGGCACGCGGAATGATGGGTCTGGGGGCTTCGAGGAGGTCAGGGCGATGGCCTCCATCCTGGGCGGCGCCCAGACCCCGGCCTCGAACCGAGCCTTCCAGCAGTTCGCCCAGGAGGTGAATGCGCTCTCCCGAAGCATGAAGCGATGCACCCCCTCATCTGGTCCCATACCACCATCACCTTCGACCCAGGTGATCAGGTCAGGTGCTCGTTCGGCCGGCATACATCCCATGATGTTCACCATGACCATCAGCAACGTCCTCGCCACCAAGACCCTTATCGACAATGGAGCAGGGCTCAACGTCCTCTCGGTCGAGACCTTCGAGATACTCCAGATCCCGTACGAATAACTCATGCCGACCAAGCCCTTTTCAGTAGTCACGGAAGGGTCCATCGTGCCCATCGGGCATGTGCGTCTCCTAGCCACCTTCGACGAGTGCAAGAACTACCACACTGAGATCATCGTCTTCGACATCGCGCACATCCACCTGCCGTACAACGCGATCCTTGGGTACCCGGCTCTCGCCAAGTTCATGGCAGTGACCCACCATGGCTACAACATCCTCAAGATGCGAGCTAGAAGCAGCGTCATCACCATCACCTACAACGAGAAGATGTCATTTGTACACTCGAGCGCGCCTACCGCGCCGCAGCGGTGGAACGCTCAGAGGACGAAGAATACGAGCGACCTCACAAGGACCCACACAAGAAGAAGAAGCAGCTCCTCCACACGGAGCGCCCTCGGACTTCGGGCTCCGTGCTCAGGGACGGGGTCATGCCTCCTATCACATAGGAAGGCGGGCTCGGCGCCCCCTTGGGTGTCACGACTAAGATGCGGCCATTTCCTTATTTGGGGGCGAGGTCTCAAAAGGGGAAAGAGGCGCATCTACGCATTTCACAAGCAAGATAATCATAGCAATATAAATAGCTGAAAGAGTGACAAGTAGGACATACACTTGCCATCTGATAAAGTACATAGTCATACAGTCATACATTATTCAGAACAAGGAAGGGTCCGGTTAGAGACAAGATAAACAGCAAAATCTATGATATCCCGCATAGTAGGCCCACGATCATGACCATGGCCTCTAGTCCTCCGGATAAGTCACGTACAACCTGTTGCTGTCCTCATCGAAGTCCCACTTCACCTGACTGTCATCCGGAACTCCTGTATCAGAGGTACCTGTACCTGTGGGTGTTTGTTGTAAACCGTGAGCCACCTGGACTCAGCAATCTTATGACCTTGGCACCGAGTCTAACTAAGTTAAATAGGTGAGGAAGGTTAAGTGTTTGAGTTTGCAGCAACCTAAACTTATATGGTGGCAATCTTATGATGAACACTATTAATATATGTGGTGGTCTACGTAAGACGGTCGAACACTAGAATAATCACTAAGTGATCCTGAACAACAACTTACGTCATTCATAACCCCACCGTGTTCTAGGTCAGAGCAGGGGCTCCGAAGGAGACGGTCACGGTTACACACTCAGTTGGCAAGTTTTATTTGAATTACTTTAAGTTGTCTAGAACCGGATGTTAACAAAATATCCATATTTTCCACATAACCGTGGGCACGACTTTCCGAAAGATTAAACCCTGCAGGGGTGCTCTAACTAGTCCATCACAAATTACCACAGGCCGCATAGTAATCCTCTACCACAAAACTCGTGATCTCGTCGGATTCCTTGGAGGAAATACACAACTCTGAGAAGACCCAAAGATCCAACGGAATCCCAATGCGCAAGATATCTCGTAAAAGGTAAAACTAATCCAGGGAACGTGCTGACAGTCCTGATAGGAGTCGCGTATCTCGTTCTCAGGGAACGACCGGATGAGCTAGACGTCAGGTTGGCTAAACCCTGCATGACCAGGGGGCGTCGAACATCGCTCAGGTTGGCCCAACACTCATGAGGAACACTGGCCCAGGTTGTTGATTCATTCCTCGGGGTAGCTCTTCCCTATGCATTTTATTAGGTTATTAGCAAATTAACACCAAAGTTGGGCCTCACTTGAAAAGCTTTAATCTAAAAAAGTTATCAAGGGGGTCCCCATAACAACCTAGAACATGTTAGGAGCGCTCAGTTATGGAAATAAACACTGGTAGCCGAAACTAAGGCGACAACAACGAAATAAATCACCCGACAAAAGGCTAGGCCTTCCGTTATTTACCAAGTATATAGGTGCATTAATTAAATAGCAGTTATATAAGATGATATGAAATTGCCCATGTTATCACATGGACCAACTGGCACCTACAATTAGCAACGCTAACAATTAGTGGTTGAGGAAGCCTACTTAGCCAAACCATATTTGCTAGGAGGGGAGGTGTTTGAGGTTTCATGGCAATGTTTGATGGCCTATATATAATGTGGTAGGCAGCGGAGATGTAACGAAGGAAACGTAACGCTAAGCATAACAAAGCTAGAAACGGTGTCAAGGCCATGATCATCTTGCCTGTGATTTCTTCAGACTGGAACTGCTGTTGTTCTTCCTGCACGAACACTCCGGACTCCTCGAACTCGTTTCCGGCCTTGGTAACTACCCAAAAGAAACAACATCTAATAAACACTAACAACAAATGATGCAATAGACAACAATATGCATCCATGGACTCCTCCAAACACACACATAAAATGACCCTACATCGATGAAACTATTATGACCTCACCCCACGGGTATTTTTACAGAGATGCCCAAAATAAAAAACCAATAACAGCCTTGGATTATTTGGAATTTTCTACCCCAAAACCATATATCATACTGCCACCTTTGCATACATAAAAACTCCATAAACAGTAAAAGAAATACTACACCAGATTAGTTTTAGCTCTACGTAGACCAGGAGCTGTTCCTGCCCTGCCTTATCTGGTATATGCCAGATTAGGCAATTCCACTTTTGGAATTATTCTTCAAAAGGAAATTTAGCAGCCACGAGTTAACTCTATTTGACCAGTGCCCAAAATGGCAAGTCCTTAACTGGACATATTCCAGAAAAGGAAATATGTCAATTTAGCTAAAGGAAAAATCACAAACAAAAATAAATATATCAGATAAATAATATGAGGAGGGGACCCATGTGGCAGTGGCCCCTCATTGGATGACGTGTGGGTCCACAGGTCCCACTGTCATGCACACACAACAGCTAATAGACCACACACGAGTAAAATAAAAGATGCCAGAGGGGCTAATCGAACCCAAAACCTCTCTGCTGGAGATATCGGCCTGCATCACTGGGCTAGCTACTGCTAGTTGCTTTACCAGCGGCATCCTACCAGGTAAAGTAGCACTACTACCGAATCCACCCAGGGGAAAACAAACCGAAACAAAAGGGGCGCCAGGGGGGACTCGAACCGACAACCTCCTGGAGCGGAGGAACCGGGGCAGGACCTTGCGTATCTCGCTTCTGCTTGTCGACGAGCGCCATCACTGAACCATCAAGGGAACGGTGCGGTGCTGGATCTGGGAGACGCCGGTTGGAGCTGGAGACCGAGGAGGAAAGGCGAGTGCTGGAGAAAGGAAAGCAATAACGGACTGACGCAACAAGTCAGGTTCGTATTAGCTCAGGGAGAGACAGAAGGCAAGGGAGACCCGACATCAGCCACGTGACGCGCACCGTCCTGGCCCATAGGCATTTAGGTCCCACGACGCGTCAGGACTTCCCCCAAGGCTTTGCCTAGAGGCCGGCGCGAGCACGCCTTGCGCCTAGAGTCTACTATCGGCGTTCTTGGAATGGGGGTACCCAGACCTGCCTGCTTGTAGCCTAGGGACTCGGGCGCAACAGCACTCAAGGCAAGGTCCTCGCAAGTGGCAAAGCCTCGCGAGGAGGAATTGCATCAAGACCTGCAGGAGGGCTCATTAGGACACCTCCGGAGCGGCAGATATTCCGTGGCGAGACCCGGCCTCAGGAGTCAAGGATGACGCGGAGGTAGGACAAGCGGGCAGCAGAGAGCAGGAGGGAGCAGTTTCCCGTTTAGTGCAAAGGGGGCAAGGACAAATCGGGGTTCCGAAGGCATCTCCCAAAGGTTTCCTTTCTGGTGCAACAAGGACATCGCCGCCGGCCAGCAGGACAGATGTCATTCCTAGAACCGTCCCTCAAGCGCTGGCAGCCACTTTGCACGCGACGATTACCTTTGGGAAGGGGACCATATTACCCCGTTCCCCTTCAATATTGGCCGGTGTGGTATCCCTTCCCGCCGAAACGATAATGGAAGAGGACCGGGGCCGTTACTATATATGTAGAGAGTAGGTTAGTTCAATTGAGGGAGGCATTCCATTCATTCGCCTACTGTTACCACACAAAGGCCACCCAGCCTCCGGATGCCCTCGAACACTTTACTAGTTCATCCGGCAACCTCCACGAGAGGCAATCCACCAAAGCAGGAGTAAGGTATTATGCTTCTCAGCGGCCCGAACCTGAGTTTGTGGGTGTTTTGTGTCTTCCTTGCCATCGAGTGAGTTCTCTGCCATCCCCAGCGAGTAGCGAGTTAGTTGAGGCGAGCCCACGAAAGATCTCCGTACACGCCCCTGAGTTTGAATCCTTAGGGTTTTGCGGAGCCGAAATCCGACACAAACATTCACAAACTCGGTCACTTGGAAATCCACAATTTATTGATGTATGCTCTAGACTAGTGACGCCTAACTGTCTAGAAGATGCAGTCTTCAAAGATAAAAAGCATCGGTTCCACACTAGAACAATCTCTTAAGTGATGATCAATCATTTTGGGTTTTGGTTTTTGTTTCGGTGTTTGGGGGTTTTTCCTCACTGATGATTTTCTCTCAGAGTCTTCGTGGAATGGGTTGCTCAAAAATGACAAGTGTCAGTTTCTCTCCTGGAGAAGCCCACCAGCTAGTGGTTATAGGGGTGAGTATTTATAGCCTAGGAGCAAAACCGACATGCTCTTACATAAATGTCTCAATGATATGACCATTATGTGGATAAGGTTTGGGGACATGTGGCGTGCGGCGTAGCAATGGTCGGAACTTTCAAGCTGTGAAAGTCCTCATGTCTCTCATGCTCCTCACTTGTAGGTAATGCACACTGGCGAAATCCTTACTACGCAGTAAGAGAAATTTCCTCAAATTCCACAAGATCTTCATGTCTGCCACTAAAGAATTTAACTAAACTATAAAATATTTCCAAAGGCTTCACTCCAAGGATTGGGTAGGTCTAGGCTTTGAGATCAGCATCACTTGGAAACTTTTCCTTAGTATTACCTCGACCACCTATAATAGTATGGTGGTCCTGTGAATCAAAAGAAAGGAAATGGAACTACGAAAACAAAAGTCTTCACGCTTCAAAGTCTTCATATCAGTATCTCCAAGGACACACCAATTTCCTCGCTTTCAATATCTTCTAGGAATTACCAAAATTTTCACCTCAAGAGTTTCAATTTTAGGGGTCGATATTCTTCAAATAACTCAAACTCTTTAGTGACTTATAGAGCCTATGTACACTCACAAACACATTAATGGGCTAACCTATAAATCCTCAATACACCAAAATCACTAACGGGCACTAGATGCACTTGAAATAGCCACCTTAAATCATAATCTACAAGTTGTATATATTTAGAATGATCCTTCTTATATCATCAAGGTTCTTGTACTAGCTTAAGAACGAAAGGTGTTTTCTCACTATGATCACTCATTCCATAATGAACCCTATGCTATGTGGGTCACTGAAACTCAAAAGGTGCTCTCGCAAATCCGTGTATCAAACATGTGATCAGAGGTTTGATTTGGGGTAGCTTGTGAGGTATAGGTCAGTCTAATGAGGATTTTCCAATCTCAAGGAAAGATCATAACTCTATGGGGTTGTGTCTAGTTGAGTATGTCGTAGTTAAGGTCTTCAATGTTAGTTGTCCGTCAAGGTGGATCCCTTGTGCATGTTGTCATGCTGGTCTTCTGTTGATGAGAGGGGGTATAGGGAAACTAGCATAGGGGCAGTGCCTAAGGGGAGTGGTATGGTGCAAGCGTTATCAAACAAGTGCCGAAAAGCCAAACAAAATGTCAAGATGAGGAAGGCGATATAGTCACGTACTTTTTGCCTAGGGCAAGAGTTAGACTTATATCGAAGCACAAACAAGCAGAACAAACAACACACAACATGATTCCTTTCGAACCATCACACAGACTCGACTTCGCATAGGGGATGCACGACCTATCGTACCCTAGTGGTCCTCGGACTCAATAGTCGTTCTTGCTTCGTATCTTGGAGAGGAGCCCGCTTAGTATTCAGGTTCTTATTCAGGCGTCGCTATGTTTCTTGTTGTTGTTTTTCAAAACGATCCGGGTTGATCCTAAGAAATCTTCAATGACTTCTTTCTGGTAATGTGACGATGAAGGTGGTTCCTCATGGTTGTCGTTAACAGAGTCTTCTATTGTCTTCTTAATCTTGTCAATGTCTTCTTGTCTTTCAATACATTGAGCATTCCGAGTGGACATTCCTTTATGCAATGACATCCTAAAGACATGATAGAGTTGTGACCTATCGGTTACGTTGGTGACAACATTGACACCAAAAGCGGGGGATGAAGAGAACCGTCTTCCTGCTCGCTATGGTGAGGCGGACGAAATGGCGAAGTTCTCATCCACCGAGGGTTATCGATGCAACAACGATAAGGATAGTCTTGCCTTATTAGGGATGCATATCGTGATCTTACATATCTTATGTGCTGATAATCGTAGGCCAGGGTTGCAGTACTCCTAGACAGTGTTGAGGGTGTCACCATTTCCTGAATCTTGGTGTCCTTATTCCACGAGCAGGTATCTTCTATTGGTGTCGTCTTGTCTTAGAATTGTCAAACATATCTCCCAAATATATGGGTGATCGTTCGGCAAGGTCGCTTCCTTGCATGTTACCCACGAGGATTTCAAGGAATCCAGTGGTGAGGGGCACAAAGGTGCTAGCGACCATTTGCAAGTTTTGAAGACGTCCATGAGGTGAGTTAATAGAACAAGGGTGGAAGTGCTAAGGGAAAACCTTCACTTCCAATGAAAATTTAGAAGATGCGAGAAACATATAGGTTTTTAAGTGGTTTGAAGGGTCTAGATAAATAGTTTGTGCTAACTAATGTCCATGCTAACTAAGGCCTTCCTACAGTTAGGTTGGCTTTGATACCAGGCATGTGGGAACACCGACTAACAAGTCGTGATCATCGAATGAACGTGCACAGTGAACCCAGAGATCAATGCTGACTGAACACACAAAAATTGTGTAACAAGAGTCTCACATCCATTACTTACCGTTTTACTTTAATATGGCCTTCAGGGCCAAGTATTCATATATTTGTAGTGGAAATCTTCATTGATAGCGTGAACCCATGCCATCTACCTTAACCCTACAAGCATTCTAACTCTGAAGCGTCCTAGCTCCCACGTAAAATACCAAGGTATTCTTCATCATATCCTGTTCTTTCATGCTTGGCCAATAAAATAACCAGTGGCAAGCCAATGATTACTTTGAATGTACTCGCAAGCAACCCATGTTTGGAACAAGGCAATAACAATGCATGATATAATACTAAGCAAGGAATTTGCAGAAAGCTAATTTTCAGTGCAATGACATTTTCAAAAAAAAATTGAAAGCATGCATGAACAAGTTTTAGATATCCATATGAATAACTTACTTATATCAATAGAGACATGGGGTTGAATATCTCATGTTCAGTCATCATGTGAAATCATCTCACTTAGCTCAAGTATCATCTTTCTCACACACACACAGACCATGTTTGTGAAAACATCAGATGTAGTTTAAGAATCACCACCCAACTCTGCTCGACCATGGACAAAGCTATTCGAATAATTTTAAACTCTACACAAGCTATAGATTTACCCACAAGACTCAGGAAACTTCCGTGTCAAGCCATGACTCACGGTATTGCCCATGTCAGAGGTAAGTACCCGAACAATGCGTTTCCCCTAACAATACTAACAAAGAGTCCATTTGTTGCCACAAAAACCACATGATGTACATCAAAAGAAACATCCATGCCCGGACCAACGGTGTGCCCAGTGTTTGTAAAAACAGCCCATGATCATCCTTTCCTAGATGACCCTATCTCTACGGTGACCACGTCACTCCCGCCACTAGTAATGCGGACTCTCTACTAGTACCGACCAAGGTAATTAACAAGGTCCCGTCCCATAAGGGGTATCGTGGTTGCGCATGTAAGGTTGGAATGGTCTACAAATCTTAAATCTTTCTCTTTTTGAAAACACACACATCTTGCTTCAGTACACCATTTCTGTCTCAAGTTGTCCCCTAATCTCAACACCATATCCCTCGGTCAATAGTGCCACCCGACGGGGTTTTTGAAAAGTCTTTGAAAACATAGTTGTTTCCAACACATGCATAATCCCTTCCCATTTGCGTAGCATCTACTTTAGCATCCAATCTACTTCCCAACCGCACACCCACATAGGATGGTACGGTCGTCCCCAGTGCAAGAATTAACACGGAAATATCGGAGCAACCTACCAAGGTGCTTACTGATCCAACATGATTCAGGTGCAATGAAATAAAGTGTTATATGACATGCAAAAAATGGTTTCATAATCATGGTCAAAGGGCTGGTTTCCTGGTTCGGCAAAGTCTTCGAGGTCTTCATGAGCTTCTACGCCAACTCCGAGGACTTCATCTACTTCGTCAACTATCAACGGAAACAACCACATTAAGCCACACAACAAGCAGAGAACAAAAGTACTTTATAAATAGGAGATTTATTTGAATAGGACACCTTTGGCTAGAAGAAAGGTAATTGAAGGGATTCCAATTGTTTGGATCAGAAGTATTTTTGAAAGGTGAAAATGGAGGGATTTGTGGACCTACAAGAAGTCAACTGAAAGTATTTTCTTAACAATGAATGGTGGCATTCATGCGATAGGTCATGATTTTAGAAGACTTATGCAAGTGGTTTCATTGGATTTCCAGTTGGGATATAATCCCTAGAGATTTCCTAAGATGAATTAAATGGAGACGAGGCTATTTATTGTGTTCAAAAGGAATATTGTATGAGAAAAATGTTCACCAAGGCTAGAAAAATAAGGAATCATTTTTGGAGTCTCTATAAATTTGAATCAGCCCATTTGGAGTTAAATTGAATGCTCTAGGGATTTTACAAAGTGGCCTTAAAGACGTTCACATTTGAATATAAATTTGAATGGTATAGGAAAGTCTTCTTTAAAAATGCGTGAGGCACGTATTTGGATAGGATATGTTTTTAGGGTCCATTAGAAATTTGAATCATAATATTTGGAGTAGAAATGAATTTCCTATGATTTATTAGGCTTGTTAGGAAAAAAGAAATAGGTAAAACAATTTTACCAACAACAATGAGCTGAACAATGCGGTGGGGCACGATAGCTGCTGGGCCGGCCCAGCAGTTCGACCGCAGATGCAAAAGGCCATGTCGAAGGTGCATCAGCCTGAATACGCCTTCGACGCAGGAAGAGAGCATGGGAGGATTCACTTCCACTTAAACGAGTCGAGCCCGGGCCTTCGGTCACTTACAGGTGAAGCTCGACCGTCACGTCTTCTCCCACCTCCTCCTCGAGCTAGGGTGAGATAGGGGAGTTAGGGCCGAGCGCTCGCCCGCGTTGCACGGGCATGACAGGCCACCTCCGATGGTGCTCCGGCCACCAGAATGCTTTGGAGTGAGCCCCGCATCTGACTAGGGGTTCCATTCCCACGAGGACTACCGGGGTGAGTGCAGCCTTGATTGTGGTGGAGGCCGACGACGCGTGGCCATGGGAGCAGTGCTCCAGCCATCGGGGGGAAGGAAAACCCGCGGGAGGGTCTTGCGGTGATGTACGGATCTCCCTTGTGCAGCAAAAAGGAGGAGGGAGTCGCCGGGGAGCTTGAATTTTGAGCAAGGCCGCCGACAAGTCTCCAACAATTGTTGTCGATGTAGAGGACGATGGAGCGATTGAGGAGTGCTTGGAAGCTAATGGGAGGGAGAGACAGTGGAGAGGGTGTAGCAGGGACTCGGGGGACGCTCTATGTGTCGTTGCGCCCCGTACGCAATAGGTAAGGCTATCGGCCACCCGCGGGCACGACTTTGTTGGCCGAGGGAGACCGTTCCTAGGTCCATGCAGTGCTCATGGGTCTAGTCCAGGTCGCAGGATTGAAGAGGAGGAGTGGGCCAAGCTCGAGGCAGGAACATCGTGCGAGAAGCGAGTGGCAGAGCTTTGCTGCGTCGGGCATGTGCGAGGAGGGTGATGGAGGCGAGGAAAGAGGGGCCCAACACATTGGCGTGTCCGAGACGTCGCGGGCAATCTACTAGCAAGCATGGAGGGGCTCGAGGCTATCGGGGTCTAGGGATCACTAGTAGGAGAAAGCCTAGTAGTAGTGCTTGGTTTACCCATACTAGTAGCGCTGGTGGCAGCGCTACCGCTAAGGTACTACAGCTCAATTTTAGCAATAGCGCAGGAAAACCAACGCTATTGCTAAGTACACTTAGCAGTAGCGCTGGCAGGCAACAAGCGCAGCTGCTAAACCAGTGTTGCCGCTAAACACCAACCAACACTACTTCTAATATTCCTTCTTTCAAGAAATTAGTTCCCGTCTATGTATTTGTGCATGCTCTATACAATAGTTTCATCATATCATAATAAACATACATTATTCTCATCATATCATACACGTACATTAGTCTCATCGTACCATCATCATCATCATCATTATCCAACACAAATATCATCACATCTCCAAAATAGCGATACACAAGCCATGTCTCGAATAAATGCAACTGCCACAGCGGACGGGAAGGGGGGGAACCACGGACGGCAAAGGCTTTGCCGTCGGTCAGCAGACGACAAACTAGACGGTAAAAACATTCCGGTGAAGAGGTTCTTTGCCGTGTGCTTTCGTAAAGCGGACGGCAAAGAATCTTTGCCATGAGGGGGCATACGGCAAATTAACTAGGACGGCATATACTGCAATGGCCCCGTTAAGTGTTAATGGTAGGCGTCCTCTCTTCGCCATCTTTCGTCCCCCCCTTTGCCATGTGGGGGCATACGCCAAAGAGGGGAGAGAGAGGGGGTTGATTCACCCCTTTGCCATCTGCCCACCCCCCTTTGCCATGTGGGGGCAGACGGCAAAGAGGGGAGAGAGAGGGGGCAGATTCCCCCCTTTGCCGTCTGCCCACCCCCATTTGCCATGTGGGGGCAGACGACAAAGAGGGGAGAGAGAGGGGGCAGATTCCCCCCTTTGCCGTCTGCCTAAACCCCTTTGCCATGTGGGGGCAGACGGCAAAGAGGGGAATCTAATTATGTCATTTAGGTCGTTTCGGAGCTAACTTGGGTAAAATAGGTCATTCCGGAGCAAACTATGCTTATTAAGCCATTTTGGATCTAGCTAGGCTAATTATAGGCCATTTAATACCTAAGTTAGGAGGAATAGGTCATCTTGCAGCTATGTAAGACTTATTATGTCATTTAGGAGAGAACTTAGCTAACTGTAGGTCATTTTTTATTAAATAGGTCATTTTGGAGCTAACTTAGCTAATTTTGTCATTTAGTAGGATAATTAGCCAATTTAACATTTCTTGCATGAGTTTAAGCTACATAGAAGAAGAGAAAGAGAAGAAGAAGTAAAAGAAGGAGGAGGAGGAGGAGGAGAAGGAGAAGGAAGAGGAGACGAAGAAGGAAAGAAGAAGGAGAAAGAGAAGGAGGATGAAGGAGGAAGAAGAAGGAGAAGGAGGAGCGCCTTCTCCTTCTTCACCTCCTTCTTCTCCTTCTTCTAATCCTCCTCCTTCTTCTTCTTCTTCTCTTCTTCTTCTCTTCTTCTTCTTCTTCCTTCCTTACATTTTTCCTCTTTCTTCTCCTCTTGTCCCCTTCTTCGGGCTAAATTGGCTAAGAATGCCTTTTTGGAGATAATTATGTCATTTCGAGGATAATTAGCTAAGTATAGGTCATGTTATATTAAATAGACCATTTAGGAGCTAACTAAGCTAATTATGTCATCTAGGTGGAACCCTAGCTAACTATAGGTCATTTCGGAGCTAACTTGGGTAAAATAGGTCATTCCGGAGCAAACTATGTTTATTAAGCCATTTTGGATCTAGCTAGGCTAATTCTAGGCCATTTAATACCTAAGTTAGGGGGAATAGGTCATCTTGCAGCTACGTAAGCCTTATTATGTCATTTAGGAGAGAACTTAGCTAACTGTAGGTCATTTCTTATTAAATAGGTCATTTTGGAGCTAACTAAGCTAATTATGTCATTTTGTAGGATTATTAACCAATTTAGCCTTTCTTGGAAGAGTCTAAGCTACGTAGAAGAAGAGAAAGAGAATAAGAAGTAAAATAAGAAGGAGGAGGAGGAGGAGGAGAAGGAGAAGGAAGAGGAGAAGAAGACGAAAAGAAGAAGGACAAGGAGGAGGAGGAACAAGGAGGAAGAAGAAGGAGAAGGAGGAGCTCCTTCTCCTTCTTCTCCTCCTCCTTCTCCTTCTTCTTATCTTCCTCCTTCTCCTTCTTCTTCTTCTCTTCTTCTTCTTCTTCTTCTTCCTTCCATTTTTCCTCTTTCTTCTCCTCTTGTCCCCTTCTTCGTGCTAAATTGGCTAAGAATGCCTTTTTGGAGCTAATTATGACATTTGGAGGATAATGAGCTAAGTATAGGTCATGTTTTATTAAATAGACCATTTAGGAGCTAACTAAGCTAATTATGTCATCTAGGTGGAACCCTAGCTAACTATACATCGTTTCGGAGCTAACTTGGGTAAAATAGGTCATTCTGGAGCAAACTATTCTTATTAAGCCATTTTGGATCTAGCTAGGCTAATTATAGGCCATTTAACAGCTAAGTTAGGGGGAAGAGGTCATCTTGCAGCTACGTAGGATAATTAGCCAATTTAGCCTTTCTTGGAGCTAACTAAGCTAATTATGTCATTTAGATGGAAGTCTAGCTATTTTTTATTAAAACACTAGAAGTAACATACCATTATCGTCATCACAGCGGTGAAGCACAGTTGCTCTGGCTTGTTTCACGTGGAGAAGGCTCAACTATAGAATGGTCGTGCCATGCGTTTCGGGAGATATTCTGCACCAAACATCGTTTGCAATGTGTTGTTAGCATGAGGGCACTCTTAAGATCACTACACTGAAATGAAACTCAGCGTCCCCGCCACGTTAATGACTGGCATCGGCGGAGGGACTAGGCCGTTCTTCTCGCACATAGACTGTACATTTGGTTTCGACAAGTCAAACTTTTTATTTATTAATGAAATGGACATTCAAATGCAAGATTTGAAATAACATGAAGAAGAAACTTACCACGAAGAGCTCGTATATGGCCCTGTTAGATGCATCATTCCGTGCACTCTCCGCCTCCACCAATGCAGTCGTCCTCTCCTCCAGCTCCCTAATTTCCTTATCCTTCTTCTCCATAGCCGCCTGCATTGCCTCTCTCTCTTTTTGAATAACAGCCTACAACACAACTCATTGTTAGCAATGTAATCATATTGGTTCCAACGCACAACATAATGCGGAAAGATAGTTGAGTCCATTAAACTAACCTCGATGGTGAGCTCGACTGGCCGTGGACGATGTGTTATCTCCGGACAAGAGCTCGTTTGGCGTGCCATTATCTGCCGGAGAGTGCTAGGACAACGTATAAGGCCGTCTCCAATGGCGATCGAGCCATGGGGCCTCCCGTTGCCAGCTATCATCACCAACTCTGGATCAATAGGCCCCTCGCTCGGGTTAAAGTCCTCCCCTTTCCTCGCCTTCCCGTGATTTCTGTACTTCACGAGCTTGTGGTGGGAGGAGATGTTGTTGAAGTTTTCTCGATGCTCGAGGTCAGACTCAGAGAATGCCTTGACCTTCTTGTACGAGGCAGTATGGACCATCGCATACAGGTCATACATCTGTGGCACCTCCATCTTATTGTGAGGCACCTAAAAGAGAGAGAGAGGGGAAAATTGTATTAGTAAAGCGCTCAAGATAGCATTAAGAATGAATTGCATGAGGCATGAAGCAAACCACATACCCAGTTCTCGCCAAATTGGATTAAGTTGACGCTCCCTTGATGGTGAGGCACGCCAACTATTTTGCCACGCCTCTCCTTGGCGTCGTTGTGGCTGGCCTCCCACGTTTCGGAGCACCACTGATCCACCAAGGCCTACCAACAATCCATCTTATCCACACACCATCTCGGGGGCACCTAAGTTAATAAATAGAAATTTGAGCACGTAAGAACCAAATGAAGGAAACTAACTACAAAGCCTTAATAATATGTAATTACTTTGATGTAATGCTCCTTCTCCATCTTAACATCATGGCACTTCGCCTTGTCAAGCCTAATACGCCACGTGGCATAGTAGTCTCGAACAGCCTGCACCCGAGCCTCGTGCCGAAAGTTTTGAAGTAGGCGGCGACATTCGGTTTCGATAACGTTTGTCGCGTCCTCCTCGTATCCCTCCTCACTCCTGTAGTAGGTATGCAAACGAGACAACACCAATAAGTACAATCAATAGCTATGGTTGATTTATAATTGTGTGAAGGAGAAATTAGCATGAACTTTCGGATCACCATGTCCGCCCTCGTGTCACACAAAACACCGTCGATCTCCACCTCCGGCGGGGCCGGGGCACCCAAGTAGTGCTCCCAGGTCATTCCTACCTCTCGCTCCCGACCGGGCAACGTAAGAAACCGTGGGAAGTTTTTATGGCAAAGAACACCAAGGACGTTGTTGGGCTTGCGGACACCCTTGTCAACAATCCAACCCCTACATTATGACAAATTAAAGCCAAAACATTAGGTATTTGAGAAAACGCGAAGGCAAAAGGTTAAATAAGAGTAAATTAACGTACTTGTCCCCATTTGGCCTAACCGACCACCTCTGCTCGGGGGTCGCTGGCACGAGCGGGAGCCCCGAACTACCACGCTGGTAGACGGTAGCCCCCTCACCAGCTCCTCGTCGCTACAAACATCCCACTGGGTCTCTTGGGACGTACCCTCATCCCTGCTTTGCTCCAGAGTCGCCTGGAAGGAAGCCTCTGGGACACGAGTCTTGTGGGTCGAAGGCTCGTCGACCTGAGGCTCGTTGACCCGAGGCTCGTGAACCGGAGACCGTGTAGCCTCCAGCTCAGAGGAATCCACCCTAGAAGTCATGTGCTCAGGTGAATCAGCTTGGGGTGGTGGCGGAGACCGTGTAGCCGCCACCTCAGTGGGCGTGGCAGCCACCGCCCTACCTCTCCCGTGGCCACGTGTACCTTTAGTACAACATAAATACCAACATGAGTAATAAAATGTATATAAATACCAATATGCATACAACATGAGTACAACATAAATACCAACATGAATACAATGTGTACCTTTAGTGCCTCTCGACTTCGCGGGGGGTCGACCTCCTCTCACGGGGGGTGCTCCTTGGATAGTAGAGAGCCACACTCTCCGAAGAGGCGAGGCAGGAATGGAAGTACCCATCCCATCACCCGACGACGAAGAAGGAGCCGCGGAGTGCTTTCGACCCTTTCCCACCATCATTCAACACCTGTCATGACAAAGAGTAAATGAAATTAGTACAACATAAATACCAACAGGACTAATAAAATGTATATAATTTAAGTGTATCATCGTCATAAATACCAACATGACTAATAAAAATTGAATACCTAACATGAACTCAAAATTTATATATAGTATAATAGTTGAATACCTGACATGAAGTAATAACAATCGTGCTCGTCTATATATGCTTCGGGGTCAATAAATGCATCATGATCATCACTATCATCAATAAATGCATCATCATCATCACTATCACGAAGAACATGTGGAAGGCCACCATTATGTAATCGGTCAAGAAGTGACATGTCATCCGCAGCAGTAACCTCTTCTTCTTCCAGCTCTTCCTGTTCAGTCTCAGGGGTTAAGACGGATTCACTGTCGCTGTCTACCTCAATGTTCTGGGGTGAAGTAGAGCGGTTCTTGAAACATTTCTTGGACATACGTGTTTCTTGGAAGAATTCTCCTTCATATGTTTCTTGGTTAATGTGAGGTTCGTAATCCTCTTCATTGAGGGTAGGTGGTCTAAAATGTGGTGGCACATCATAAACGACATCCCAACCTTTGAGATTTGGATCAGTTTGGCAGGACCACGGTAGATAGAAAACTTGTGTCACCTGTTGAGCCGTAATATAGACATCGGGAACATCTAAGTGGGTGTTTTAGTTGATTTCGACTAGTACTATATGTTCATGAGTCCTTCTAGTCTCCCTCGGCTCAAACCAATAACATTTGAAGACTACAACGGTCGGTGGGTTTTTACCATACAATAGAAGTTCATAAATTGCTTCAACTCTTCCATAATACTCGGTGTCTCCTTTGCCGATAGCAGAGACAGAACAATTTGTAGAATTTAGGTCAGGCATAGATAGCTCTTTGCCAAAGGTACGAAAGTGATACCCGTTGATGTTGTATTTGTCAAATGAAGGGACCTTATAGTCAAAACCATTAGCGACTTGTCTCAACTCGGCGTCCATAGACTCTGCATCAGCCAACAAGTTTAATACGAAAGAATGGATGCATTAGCCGCAAATGAGACCAAGAAATCAAATGGGCCCTTA
This sequence comes from Hordeum vulgare subsp. vulgare, assembly GCF_904849725.1. Taxonomy (NCBI): domain Eukaryota; kingdom Viridiplantae; phylum Streptophyta; class Magnoliopsida; order Poales; family Poaceae; genus Hordeum; species Hordeum vulgare. Next base: position 172,116,239 of record NC_058522.1, read on the forward strand.
ATGGTAATTAATTACCCTTTGTTTGAACCAAGAGATGAAACCGGGATAGTCGCCTCCATGGTTTGCGAGAAGCTCATACTCTTCGACGGAATCCTTTTAGATGACCGCTCCATCCGAGAATTCGGCAACGTATCGACTATATCAAATATCGGGAATAAGAGTAGTTCAAAGCAATTAGAAGTTGCGGAACAATAAATTACCGAGAACTTACTCGATGTACGGCCACACATCTGTTAGGTTGGTGAAGATATACAATGAAATGGTCCGCCATTCATCGACATCCAACGATTTCCCTTTCGAAGCACCGGATGGTGCGAGCTTACCTTTGAATAGGCTGAGGTTGGATCGAACTTTTTTTCGATCGCCATCATTGTACCGAGGCTTCGGGTTATGCAAATGATGATTTTTGGCTTCGTAGTGTGTTGTCACGAAGTTTGTCGCCTCCTCAGTAATGAATGCCTCGGCCATCGATGCTTCAATTCTACGTTTACTTTTACACTTAGCTCGAAGCATCTTCTGCATCCTCTCAGTTTAGTAGCACCATCGATTTTGAATGGGCCCCCCCCCCATTCTTGCCTCGGTCGGGAGATGCAAAATCAAATGTTGCATTGGATTAAAGAAGCCCGGTGGAAAGATCTTTTCTAATTTGTAGATCAACTCCGGCGCCAACTCTTCCATTTCATCTAGCACGCCAGGCGATAGTTCTTTCGCACAAAGAGAACAGAAGAAATAGCTCAACTCTGCCAGTACTAGCCATTCATCCTCAGGGATAAAGCCACGCAACATCACCGGCATTACCCGCTCAATCCATATGTGCCAATCATGACTCTTGAGCCCAAATAGTTTCAATTTCTCAAGACTCGCTCCCCTCTTTAGATTCGCAGCATACCCATCGGGGAACATCAATCGCATTTTCACCCACAATAGCATTTCCCTCATAGCTGACCTTTCAAGATTGAACCATGCCTTTGGCTTCACTATGCTTTGCTTTCCTTTCCGTTGTCGCAAGTTTTGCAACGGTCTATCACATAGAGCCTCCAGGTCGATTCTAGCCTTAGGATTATCTTTTGACTTCCCCTCTATGCCGAACAATGTACCAAAAATGGCCTCCGCAATATTCTTTTTAGTGTGCATCACGTCAATGTTGTGTGGGAAAAGGAGGTCTTTGAAGTAAGGCAGATCCCATAAGCACGACTTGTGAGTCCAGGCGTGTTCCATATTATACCCTTTGAAGTATCTTGGACGCAAAGGATCAGGCTCGAGAGCGTTTAACTGATCAAGGGTCTGTTGGCCTGTCAACGCAGCTGGTGCAGTGTTTTTGACAACTCTACCTTTGATCAAATTCTTCTTGTCTTTTCTGAACTTATGGTCAGGATCCGGGAATTGTGTATGCATGTCGAAGCAAGAATACTTGCGACCAGCCTGCAGCCAACGGAACTGAAGAGCTGCCTTGCATGTGGTGCACGGGAACCTTCCATGCACACACCAGCCAACGAATAGCGCAAACGCCGGATAATCATGCGTCGAGTACATGTACCACACATGCATTTTGAAATTTGTTTTGGTAGCCGCGTCGTAGGTCTTGATCCCATTATCCCAGGCTTCTTGCAACTCATCCTTAAGCGGCTGCATGTACACATTCATATTCTTCCCCGGATAGTTGGGCCCTGGAATTATCAACGTCAGGAGAATGTTCTTTCTTTTCATAATCTCTCCGGGTGGCAAATTTAGTGGAATGACAAATACAGGCCAACAACTGTATTGGGCTGCCGTCATACCATACACATTGAACCCATCCATGCTGATGGAAACTCTAGGTTGTCTTGGATCTTCCGATTTATCCTTATGTAATGCATCGAAGTGCCTCCACGCAAAACCATATGAAGTGGGTACCAGCATCTTGTTCCCATCCGCATCTAGTTCGGTTCTTTTGCCCAATTTGTGCCATGCCATCTGTCTGGCCGTCTCTTCGACCATGAAAAGACGTTGAAGTCTTGGTACGATTGGCAGATACCGAAGAACAGTAATGGGGATTTTGGTCTGATTCTTCTCACCCATGCCGTTGTCTACCACAATATACCTCGCAGAATTGCAAATGGGGTGATAGTTCAAGGCCGCATACTCAAGCCTAAATAAGGCACATCCATTCTCACAGGCATGTATCTTCTCATAGGGCATCTTAAGTACACAGAGGATTTTCTCTGACTGGTACAGGTTTGCAGGCAGTACATGGCCTTTGGGTAGAAAGCGTCCAAATATCGTCATCATTGCGTGGTAGCATTCTCTGCCTAGGTTGAATTGAGCCTTCAAAGCCATTACTTGCGCGATGGCATCCAACTGTTAAAGCTCAGTCTGCTCGTGGAGAGGACGTTTTGAAGACTCCAACATTTCATAGAAGGCCTTTGCAGATTCCTCCATCTCATCATCCGAATCTCGAGCATCATCAAAGTCTTGCACCTTGTCTTCAATCCCGGTTCCATGCTCGTCGGTGCGACGATGAATCACCTCAGCTCTGGCACATTGGTCAGACTCACCATGAAAAGTCCACACCGTATAATTAGGCGTAAAACCCCACTTCTGCAGGTGTTTACCCATTTCAAACTCTGTCTGCTTTTTCCAGTTCTCGCAGTTGGGACAGGGGCACCATGTTTTTTGCTGGCCATTTGCAAATGCGGCTCTCACAAACCCCCTGGTTTTTGTTAACCAATCACGTGTCATGTCTCTCTGACTAGGGTGACTAGTGTAGATCCAAGCACGATCAGTCATGTTGCCTAGCTACCTATGGGGGCACAAGAAATAAATATATAATTCATCATCTATATTCATATGCTAATCAAGTTTGTCAGTTTTATTACGTCCATGCAACCTACACGCTAATAGGTAAAGATAGGTCCTAATCCCACCCGAGTATGTGTAGACTGGGTTCGTTTCCCCATGCTCTGCTCCAGATGCGATGCAGAATTTCGGCAGCACCTCCCCGTTGTTCTCTTGATACACGTCTCGGCAATAAGCAAAGAGGATGTGTACCCGGAGAACAACAGGGGAGGCACTGACGAAATTCCACAACGGATCCGGAGCACAGCATATGGGATGATAAACCCAATCTACACATACTCGGGCCGTCCATGGATAATGTTGGACAATTCGAAAGGATGGCGGTTATAAATATGCAAAGAAATGCAGATTTATAGATGTCGCCCTTTCGAAAGGGAGACGCATACTGGTCATGCATACTCATAATTCAAGAAACCTGTAGCTCGCAAGTTTCATCGGCACGAAGACCGGGACAGAGCAAATTAAGGGGGTAGGAGGAGAAGTCATTTGTGCTCACCAAAAAACGCAAGGGCGTAGCTCGTCCAACGCACGTGGAGGTCGTCGAACAACTGCACATTGAAATTCACACGATCAACAGAAATACGACGTTTTTATAATTAACATAATCGTAAAATATGTGACCTAACTCATAATTTACAAAACTATGACCTCGTGGGCCTCTAGAAGCCCGAAAAGCATCTTCTCGTTCAAAAGAAGGCAGAAGAGGTGTCGGGGGTCGGGGCTTAGTGGCGTCGGGAGTCAGTGCCGTCGAGGGTCGGTGGTGTCAGGAGTCGGGATAAATGCGTCGATGGTCGGGGGTCAGTGTCGTCGGGGGTCCAGGGTCACTAGCGTCGGGGGTTGGGGTCTTCTCGATCAACAAGGGGCAAAAGAGGTGTCGGGGGCCCGGGGTTGGGGGTTAGTGGTGTCGGGGGTCGGGGGTATGGGGTCGGCGGTCGAGGGTCAGTGGCGTCGGTGGTCGGGGGTCGGGGGTCAGTGGTGTCGGGCGTCGGGGGTCAGGAGTCGGGGGTCGGGGGTCGGGGGTCGGGGGTCAGTGGTGTCGGGCATCGATAGGTGGGGGTCGGGGGTCAGTGGTGTCGGGCGTCCGGGGTCGGGGGTCGGGAGTCGGGCGTTAGTGGCGTTGGGGGTTGGGGGTCGAGGGTCGGGGGTTGGTGGCGTCGGGCGTCGAGGGTTGGTGGCGTCGGGCGTCGGGGGTCGGGAGTCAGGTGTCGGGGGTCCATGGTGTCGGGTGTCGGGGGTCGGGAGTCTGGTGTCAGTGGCGTCGGGGGTCGGGGGTCGAGGGTCCAGGATTGGTCGTGTCGGGCCTCGGGGGTTGGTGGCGTCGGGCGTCAGGGTCGTGGGCGGGGGGTCGGGGGTCGGGGTCCATTTCTTTCTTCTTCTCCTCTCTCCTCTTTTTCTTCTTCTTCTTCTACTACTACTTCTTCTGCTTCTTCTTCTTCTTCTTTCTCCTCCTCTTCTTCTTCTTCTTCTTCTTCTTCTTCTTCTTCTTTTCTCTCCTCTTCCTCTTCCTCTTCTTCTTCTTCTTCTTCTTTTTCTTCTGCTTCTTCTTCTTTCTCCTCCTCCTCCTCCTCCTCTTCTAACAGTAACCAAATTAACACTAAACTAATAGTAACCTAATTAACCTAAACTAACAATAACCAAACTAACATTAAACTAATAGTAACCTAATTAACCTAAACTAACATTAACCTAATTAACACTTAGAGTAACCTAAACTAATAGATGCACTGAAATGAAAAAAAAAAGAAAGGAAGAAAATGAACTCACCAGGGAAGTTGCCGCGGGAGGGGTATGGCCGCCGGGAGGGGTGTGGCCGCGGGGAGGGGTGGCCGCAGGGAGGGGTCGCCGGGCGGGGTGTAGCCGCAGGGAGGGGGTGGCCGCAGGAAGGGGTCGCCGCGGGGAGGGGTGTGGCCGCGGGGAGGGGGTGGCCGCGGGGAGGGGCCGGGGTGGCCGCAAGGAGGGGGTCGCCGCGGGGGGGGGGAGTGCCGCGGGGAGGGGGTCGCCGGTGGGAGCGAGGGGGGGCGGCGGCAGCGGCGAATGAAAGTGAGCGCGAGGGGGAGAGAGACAATATTGTGGGGGGGAGAGACAGACAGTGAGCGCGAGGGGGAGAAGACGGCCGTTACACGGTCGGCCCCTTTGCCGTCCGCCCCCCGACGGCAAAGGGCCCCACGGCAGACGGCAAAGGCTGACCCATGGAAAAGTTAGCCTTCCGTTGGACACGTCAGGCATGGGACCCACCCGTGCTCTTTGCCGTCTGCCCTTGGTCCCTTTGTCGACCGCTGGCAAACGGGAAAGGCCCGACACATGGAAAATAGTATTTTTGCCATCAGTCTACCCTTTGCCGTCCGCCTTGTGCGAACTGACGGCAAAGAGCTTCTTTGCCATCAGCCAGCACACGGAAAGACATGGCTGACAGCAAAGAACTGGATCCCAGTAGTGATGGTCATGGCACACACCAACATGTTTCATCATCTCTATCTAAACCATGATGTAGAATATAAGAGCGATCAGTATGAGCAAGAGCACGACTATGTAGTACTTCTTGAGGCACTGGTTCGCTCCATCTCTTGCCGTAGCATCCAACTTAAGTAACTATTTTCCGCTTCGGCTCTCCTGTCGTACCCTCTGTGGCTAGCACCTGGGTACCTGTGAACCTAGGCCCGAGCGTCAGGCCAGTGGTCATACACTCCCTAAACCCTCCCAATGAATATGACATAGAAGTACTTCACCATTTGTGATCTATGGACATGCATCATAAGTTGTTGAATTCAACGATACTATGCAACATAATGGACTTGAGAAACATAAAGAGGCATGGTTAGCAAAATACAAGCAACCTATAGTAAACATTAATAACGAAGTTCCTCGTTCCCAAACTAATTAACTAGAGCGATCTACACTAGTTCATACCCAAACTAATTAACGAGAGTGATCTACGCTAGTTCATCCACCCGCCAAGACAATAGTACAAACTAAACATACACATTGTCATCGTCAATCACTCCTCCATGTCGGTGCTCGAATCTTCATAGTCAGGGAGGAAGCACCCAAGCTTCATGAAAGGCTTCAGGTCTAGACGCTGAGCGAGTAGCAGTGTTCGCACATTCTCCCGCATCATTGGCCCATGGTAGAACTTCCTTCACGATCACGTGGGCAAGTTCCCATTGTACATGATAAAACTCATCCCAAATTCGATGATACGTTGTCCTTCCTATGCTTGTGTCCGAGTTGACAATCTCGGCATCGCTGGAAGCAACTGACATGTGAAGGAGTTGATTATCCCTTCAGTACTCGATTAGGTGATGCATGTCGTAGACTCCAACAACCTGGCTATCGTTCAGTTGTTGGATGCAGAAGAAGTCGGTCTTATAGACAAAAGGCGGCCCTTTATGCCTGTATGTCTTCACCTTGATATATCCACCAGTAAGGCCGAAGGTTAAAATGGCACAATCGAGAACACTCTTTATGGGTGTGTAATCCCTTTTCTTGATGTTCTTCGCTGAGTCCGAGTATAGAGCATGGGAGTATTGAGGGTACAAACACATGAGGATGCCCCACCGCTGCGCAAAATAGGAACACCTGAAATTAGCCTCCATGCTTGCAAAAGAATGATTAAAAGATACGAAAGGATATCTGCGGATAACTTATGTGGGATGATACATCACGAGAATTGTTTCCTTGTCCTTATTAGCGATCATGAACTCGGGGATGTACTTGCTCCCATAGTCACGGTGCTCTTGGAAAACAGTCAAGAAGCTCTCGTGCATATGATACGGGTCCACGACGTAGAAATATTCTATGTTCTCGCGCGTGATGATGTAGTTGAGATACAGTTCATACAAGCGGATGAACTAAAAATCCAGCTTGGTCATGTGGAACATGTCATAGACGTAGACAAATCACAAGAACAAATTATCTACGGGCCATGTATCGACATATGACCTCGAGTCCGGAACCTGGGCCACATAAAGCGGGTATCCTGGATTTTCCGAGATCATAAGGATTTTCCCTCTCGCCAGCACATCATCATGAAATCTCCTTAGATCATTGTGTTTGTATGTTCTCTAGCGCTTTTTGAGGTAGGATCAGGTGGCCAATGAAATGGAAACGCTCCGCACCTATTACATGTATTCTTTCTGCCTCCCCGGGCTTCATAGGCGGCTGGCTAGTTGAAGAAGCTCTGGCGCCTTTTAGGGCTTTTCTTGTCCGTCTCCTTCTTTACTTCTTGGTGGGTGGGGGTAGTGAACCCGCCATAGCTTCCCTACCCACCAACCCAAGTTTCATCGGGCTAATCGGTGGACGACCCTTATACGTCTCCATCGTATCGATAATTTATGAAGTATTCATGACATATTTTCCTATGTTTATAATAAATTTATATGGTATTGATGCACTTTATTTAGAACTAAACGGACTGACGCTGTTTTCAACAGAATTATCGTGGTGTTGTTTTTTGTGCATAAAATGGAACTTCTCGGACTCGCCCAAAACTTTATTATGATTTTTTCTAGAACATACGAGCAAACTTGGAGCGAAGAACCACAAGAGGAGGGCTGCTACAGAGGCATAAGCGAACAGGGCACGGCCTGGGCCTTGGCCGCTCCTATAAGTCCAAGAAACCCCAGAAATAACATGTGAACTTCCGCTCTGCTGCCGCAACTCTCTGTATTGCCGAAAAACCAATCTAGAGCGATTCCAGTACCCTACCAGAGTGGCAAAAACATCATCGGTGGCCATCTTCATCTTCCCGACGGAGGCGTTGACGAGGAGGGAGTAGTTCACCGTCGAGGCTGAGGGTATATACAAGTAGCTATGTGTTCAATCTCTCTCTCTCTCTCGTGTCCCTGATATAGCAAGATCTCAAGAACACGGGCTTTGTTAATAAATTTGGATCATATGATGTATTTCCCTTACCATGTACTCCCTCCGTAAAGAAATATAAGAGTGTTTAGATCACTAAAGTAGGGACGCAGAATTACTAGTCGAGAATCGCCGTGCTCAATGATCCCAGAGATCAATGCTCACCGAACACAGATACTGAATAAAGAGTCTTACATCCAGGTACCGATTATTACAACACGTGACCGAAGGGTCAAGTTCACAAGACAGGACCTAAGGCCAAATCACACGAGTACACTAATAGGGGAAAACAAAGGGGCTAAACGGGTGCCCATGCCATCAAGCCTACACCGAGAGGCATTCTGACTCGGAAGCGTCCTAGTTCGCATGGGTGTCACGGAAGACATACTCATCTCCAAACTTCGGTCCTTCCATGTCTGGTCAATAACATAACCAGTGGCAAGCCAGTGAGTACTTTGAATGTACTCGCAAACAACCCATGATATGAACAATGAAAGTGAAGGATAACAATATCATGCATTTCTAGTATAACTCATCGGGGTGGAATGATCATTGCTTATGCATCAAGTTAAAGATTTACTCTTGAAGAACAGGTTACATATATCAACATATCTGTTGAGGGCTGAACCATCCGGGTTCACCATATATGCCAAGTCACCAAACTTGGTCATAGCATTGCTATCATAGCAACACTTTTCTCATCACCACACACACATACTCACACTTACGCACTCTTGGTTTATGCGGAAATATCAAGACATAGTATAAGCAGGATTACCCAACTGTCCTTGATCGTGGACACGGCTATTCGAATTGTTTACACTCTGCAGAGGTAGTATGCTGGACCCACGAGATCCGGGGAAACTTCCGTGTCATCCACTACTCGCGGTATATCACATACCCGAGGTAAGTACCCGATCAATGCCTTTCCCCTGACGATACTAGACAAAGAGATCCACTCGATTGGTACCCAGCCCACATGTCGTACGTCTTACGAGCATCGACTCTGGACAGTACCGACAATGCGGGGATCAACGGTGTGACTAGAACTCATAAAAATGGCATAGTCGTCCTACCCGGCATGACCCCATCACGAGAGTGACCACACATCACTCCTGCCACTAGTAATGTGGCTCTTTGCTAGCACCGACAACAGTAATTAACGTGGAAGCGCTTGGTTCCCTTAAGAGGTGTGACTCGGAGGTACACCAGATCTCCGGGAATGAACTCCACATTCCTGCGGCGAGAGTCCGCATAACTCTTTTGTCGCGACTTGGCTACCTTTAGATTTTCTTGGACTAGTTGGACCTCCTCTTCTGCCTGTTGCAAAACATCCGGTCCGAAAATCAGCCCGTCTCTGGTTTCTGAACAGTTGAGCAGGGTGTGGCATTTTCGTCCGTACAACACTTCGAACGGAGACTGGACTGGTAGCTGTTGTTGTATGAAAACTCAGCGAACGGCAGACAGTTTTCCATTTGGCTCCATGCGCTAGGACACATGCGCGGAGCATATCTTCGATTATCTAATTTACCCTTTCCGTCTGTCCTCCCATCTGCGGGTGGAAGGCGGTACTGAAAGAGAGCTTGGTACCGAGGGCTTCCTGAAGTTTCCTCCAAAACCTTGAGGTGCACTGCGTGCCTCGGTCAGATACAATCTCCTTGGGAACTCCATGAAGGCTTACTATGCGTTCGATATAGAGACTAGCCAACTTGTGCCCGTCATATGTGGTGTTGACAGGGATGAAATGGGCCACCTTGGTCAAATGGTCGACAATGACCCATATCGAGTTATGGCCCTTGCTAGACCTTGGTAGACCAGTAATGAAATCCATCCCTACCTTGTCCCACTTCCATTTCGGCACCTGAAGAGGTTGTAGCAGTCCTGCGGGTCGCTGATGCTCAGCCTTAACTTGCTGACACACAACGCACTTGGCCACATATGACGCGATTTCCCTCTTCATGCCGTGCCACCAGAATGTTTCTCGGAAATCTTGATACATCTTGGTACCACCGGGGTGAATGGAGTAGGGTGTATCATGATCTTCCCATAGGATGAGTTCCTTGAGTTCGGCCTTGTTGGGTACGCATAAACGTTTCCCGAACCACACCACTCCTTGATCATCCTCCAAGAATCATGGGGCCTTTCCTTCTGGAATCTTCTTCTTGATACCTTCGATGCTCTTGTGACCCTTCTGGGCCTCCTTGATGTCGTCTTCGAGCGTTGGTTTGACTTCGAGATTATATAGGAATCCTGGTTCCTCCAGTTCCAATCCGAAGTTCTCCAATTCTTCGAATAAGGCGGGCTGCCTTTCCTTAAGCATGACGTTTAAGGTGCTGGTCTTCCGACTCAAGGCGTCGGCCACTACATTTGCCTTACCGGGATGATATTGAATGCTGAGGTCGTAGTCTTTGATTAACTCAAACCATCTCTGTTGCCTCATAGTCAATTTCCTTTGGGTGAAAATATACTTCGGACTCTTGTGGTCGGTGTATATTTCACATCGCTTCCGAGAAGGTAATGTCGCCGTGTCTTCAGGGCATGCACTACTGCTGCTCACTCGAGATTATGGGTGGCATAATTCTCCTCACGCGAGCGCAATTGCCGTGACAAGTATGCCACGACCTTGCCATCCTGCATTAGAACCCCACCTAGCCCGGTCCTCGAGGCATCACAGAATATCACGAACTCCTTGCTGATATCTCGAGTGGCCAATAACGGGGCGGTATTTAGCCTCTTCTTCAACTCTTGGAAGCTTGCCTCACATTCTGGCGTCCATTCTAACTTCTTGCCTTTCTTCAAGAGCTGTGTCATAGGTCGCGCGATGCGGGAGAATCCTTACACGAACTTGCGGTAGTACCCTGCGAGTCCGAGAAATCTCTTGACTTCCTTCATGTCGATTGGCGATTCCCAGTTGGTTACCGTGGTAATCTTAGAGGGATCAACTGCGAGTCCACTTGCCGTCATGCTATGACCTAGGAATACAACTTCGTTCAGCCAAAACTCGCATTTGCAGAACTTGGCATATAGTTGGTTCTCTCGAAGCTTTTCCAATACTAACCTCAAGTGTTGTTCATGCTCTTATTCAGACTTGGAAAAGATTAATATGTCGTCAATGAATACAACGACAAACTTGTCCAAATATTCCATGAAAACGTTATTCATGAGGTACATGAAGTAAGCTGGGGCATTGGTCAATCCGAAGGACATGACAGTGCATTCGTACAAACCGTACTGAGTCACAAATGCCGTCTTTGGAATGTATTCGGGTCGAATCTTTAGTTGGTAATATCCAAATCGAAGGTCAATCTTGGAGAATACCTTTGCTCCATTAAGCTGGTCAAACAAGTCTTCAATCTTGGGGAGTGGATACTTGTTCTTGATCGTGACCTCATTGAGTGATCGGTAATCGACGCATAGTCGGATTGTCCCATCCTTCTTGGACACGAAGAGAACAAGTGATCTCCAAGGTGACACACTTGGATGAATAAACCCCTTATTGAGTTGCTCATCCAGTTCCTTCTTCAACTCCGCTAGCTCTTCGGATCCCATCTTGTAAGGCTTCTTGTAAATATGCCTTGATCCGGGCATGAGTTCAATGATGAACTCGATGTCTCGGTCAGGAGGCATCCCTGGTAGCTCATCAAGAAAGACATCCGGGTACTCACACACTATTGGCACTCAGTCGAGTCCTTCCTCTGATAGGATGTTAACTCGTGCCACTCGAGTGGGTACTAGCTCAGAGACATACTTGACTTTGACCCCTTGGTCAATTGTCATGGTAATGGCCCTGTTAGCACATTCCTAGATACTGTGATGCTTGGCCAACCAGCCCATACTGAGGATTACTTCTAGGCCTTGCGACTTAAGCACAATGAGATCCCCTGAGAAGCTCGTCCCATTGATAACTATCCCAAACTTCCTACACCATAGGTTGGTTCTTAAAACTGCTCCCGAGGTTTGAATTGCCATATGCCCACGAAGCAAGGTAGGTTCTAGTCCACAATTTTCCGCAAACTTTTGCGTAACAAAGGAATGCGAATCACCACAATCAAACAACACTGTTGCTGGGGTAGAGTTGACGAGGAATGTACCGAGAATGCAGTCCGGGTCTTCCTGTGCCTCTTTTGCGGAAAAATGATTAATCCGCCCCTTGCTGTGATACTGCTGATTGCGGGGAGCCTAGTTCCTGCCTGGTTCTCCTTGGCCTGGATTTGGCGCATTGGGGCGCGGAACATCGGGTTTCTTATTGCGGCACTACCTGGAATAGTGCCCTGGTTGTCCACACCCGAAACAGGTAACTTGCGCTGGAAGGTTAGGCTTGCCCCCACCGTTCTTTGGAGGTGTGCTTGCTGGCTTGACACTGACTTGCTGAGGTTGGTAATTCTGGCGAAATGTTGGGTGCTTGTACTGCTGCCGCTGATAGTTGGGTCTTGCTAGGGCTGACTGCCATGGTCGTGGTTTTGAGTTGATCGGTCCTGCATTACTTATTAGCTTGCGCTTACGGGTGTCGTCCATTGCACGACGCTTGTCTTCCAACATAAGAGCCTTATTAACCAGGTCACTGAAGGTCCGACATTCACAAGGATCCAGTTGATATTGGAGTGACTGATTCAGTCCTTCCATAAAGTGCTGACATCTTCAGGTGCATACCTTGATAGAAGGTTGAACTTCTGCAAATACTCCTTGACTGACCCACTGTCTTGCCTTCAGGCTAGGAATTCCCGCTTCTGAATGGTCAGCATCCCCGGAGGAATGTGAGCGGCGCGGAATCCATCCTTGAACACGGCCCAAGTGATCACTTGCCCGGCTCGCATGATCTGAAATCCATCCCACCAGGGTCTAGTTGTGCCTCCGAGATAGTGGGTTGCATAGAGAACTTCTTGTTGTCGTCAGTGCACTTGACCAATGCGAGAAGGTCTTCGATAGTGCGGATCCAGTCATCAACATCCAAGGGTTCAGTCGTCTCCGTGAATATGGACGACATAGTCCGCATAAACTCAGAGAGAGTTGATCGACCGTTGCCATTCCCGTTCTGCGGCGGGTGGTTCACCAAAGTTTGAGCCAGCTGCCGGATAGCGGCATTGTTGGCTTGGCGCTCCTCCCGAAGAGCTTGAAGGAATTGAGCCATCGTGAAGCTTTCAGGGGGAGGCGGCGGCGGAGGTACATCGTCTTGCTGCACATGGTGATCTCCAGCTTGAGCTTCCCCTACAGTTCCCTACTACTGTCCTGAAGAGGCAGAGCCGGGGTTGCCGAAAGTGTTGTTGCGAGTTGCATTCACCATCCTGTCACGGGAGTAGACATGTCAAATTCTGCTGAACCGATTGCACTCGAAAGGGATGACGTTGTAGTAAGGAGGGGGTCTGGTGTGTGCTGGTGTGCAAGGTTTTATGACAAAGGTTTTTGAAAGAACTACTGCATTAATTTAAAACAAGCGATGGAGTCGCTCACAAGCTGCTCAAGGCAGAATGCGACTTGCATCCAACAGGTTCACACAACAACTGGGTCATAAAATCCTGATACAAGAACTTCTACGTTCGGTACATCCTACGTTGCTACGCGATCGACTGCGCGTTCTCATAAGCCGACTCTGTGGGATCTTCGTCTTCATCTTTGTCTTCATCTTCATTAGTGCTTCCCTTCCTCGAAGGGGTAGGGGAAGGAAGTAAACCATCTCGACGTCTCTTGGTTGGTGAGGTAGCGAAAAGCTCGGTGTACTCTTCTGCGGTTAAGCGTCGACTCTGAAGAGGAACCGCCTGAAGCAGGGGTATTCCTCCTCGGGAAGCAAAGCCAGGTGATATGACAGGTGCTCCTTCTTTCTTCACCTTGTTGTTCTTCATCTTCTCCATACGACGTAGGTCCTTAACTTGGTGTAGCTCTTGGCGAATCCTAGTTGACTCCTTGATCAAAAGATGCGTCAAGGTGTGTGAGGAGAGGCTGAAGTAGGTCTGAAACCTTAATGGCATCCCATCGTCAGATGAGGGGTTGAGTGTCCAGCTTCCGTCTATCTTATCCTTACCAAAAGGTAAGTGACGAGCAGCGGGTTCGTCCGCCATCTCAGGAAGGATGTCGCGGAGTCGCACGAGTGCCTCTCGTGCTGCAGTCTGCATGGCCAATATCAGATCCTCCATTTGTGGCCCTTCAAAGAACCAGCTAGTTGGGGAGTCATTATCCTTCACTCTCACGTCCACGTGATACTCCTTGGTGTCGGCGTTGACCCAGTGTTCGTGGTAGAGAAATACGGGCGTGCGACGCACTTGACACTTCTCCAGGCTATCACTCAAAAGCAGAGAAAATCCCGTTTCCAGAAGCGTCTCGGGTACGGCGGCTGATGACCCACAAGTATAGGGGATCAATCGTAGTCCTTTCGATAAGTAAGAGTGTCGAACCCAACGAGGAGGAGAAGGCTGTGATAAACGGTTTTCAGCAAGGTAATAACTACAAGCACTGAATGTAGCTGTAACAAGTGATGGTGTAGTGAGGTGAATCGTAGCAAGCGAAAAGTAACAAGTAACAAGTAGTAGATATGGTGCAGCAAGTGACCCAATCCCTTTTGTAGCAAGGGACAAGCCTGAACAAAGTCTTATAAGAGGAAGCGCTCCCGAGGACACACGGGGATTTCTGTCATGCTAGTTTCATCATGTTCATTACTTTGATAGTTTGATATGTGGGTGGACCGGCGCTTGGGTACTGCCCTTACTTGGACAAGCATCCCACTTATGATTAACCCCTCTCGCAAGCATCCACAACTACAAAAGAAGAATTAAGAGAATGTCTAACCATAGCATTAAACTAGCGTATCCAAATCAGCCCCTTACGAAGCAGCGCATAGACTGGGGCTTAAGCTTCTGTCACTCCAGCAACCCATCATCTACTTACTACTGCCCAATGCCTTCCTCTAGGCCCAAATATGGTGAAGTGTTATGTAGTCGACGTTCACATAACACCAGTAGAGGAAAAGACAACATACAACATATCCAAATATCGAACGAATATCAAATTCACATGACTACTATTAGCATGACTTATCCCATGTCCTCAGGAACAAAAGTAACTACTCACAAAGCACAATCATAATCATGATCATAGGTGTAATGAATAGCATCAAGGATCTGAACATAAAATCTTCCACCAAGTAATCCAACTAGGATCAACTACAAAGAGTAATCAGCACTACTAGCAACCTTACAAGTACCAATCGGAGTCACGAGACGAAGATTGGTTACAAGAGATGAACTAGGGATTGGAGAGGAGATGGTCCTGATGAAGATGTTGATGAAGATGCCTCCCCTCCGACGAGAGGAGTGTTGGTGATGACGAAGGCGACGATTTCCCCCTCCGGGAGGGGAGTTTCCCCGGCAGGATCGTCCTGCCGGAGGGGATCTACTCAAGTTCCGCCTCGTGGCGGCGGCGAAACCACGAAAAAGCTCCTGAATGATTTTTTTCTCGAACGAAACCCTTGATATAGCAAAAGAGGGTGGCCAATAGGCCGCCAGGGTGCCCACAAGCCCTGTTGCCGCGGCCAGGGGGTAGGCCGCGGCAACCAGGCTTGTGGGCCCCCGGTTGCTCCCCTCTGTCACTTCTTTCGCCCAGTATTTTTTATAAAATCCAAAAAAAATCCACGTTGATTTTCAAGACATTTGGAGTTGCGCATAATAGAGCACCGAGACTTGCTCCTTTTCTAGTCCAGAATTCCAGCTGCCGGTATTCTCCCTCTTCAAATAAACCTTGCAAAATAAGAGAGAAAAGGCATAAGTAAGGTTCCACAAAGTATAATAACAGTCCATAAAGCGATAAGTATCAACATGAAAGCATGATGCAAAAGGGACGTATCAACTCCCCAAGCTTATACCTCACTTGTCCTCAAGCGAAAACCAAGACCCAAAACAAGTCCACATGTTTAGGGATGTAGGTGTCGATAAAACATAATACGGACATGAGGGCATCATGATCACACATAGAACAGCAATCCATCATAGAGATTCTTATGGGAATTTACAATTCCTTCACAAAGCAAAGTATGAAACAAAAACCTTAACAAGAAGTGCCCAACAACTGTCCAAAGTCATTGGAGCAATTGCAATTTATCATAATATCAGAAAGAGTCAAATAAGAGATTGTAAAGAAAATCCACGTACTCAATCATCTCTTTTGTTTCCCACAATTGTTACAACTCACGTGGTACTCATGGTATCGAAGTTTCAGTTGGACACAGAGAAAGATAGGGGCTTATAGTTTGCCTCCCAACCATTTACCTCAAGGGTAAAGTCAAGAAAAATAAAGCATAAGTACTCAACTCCAAGTTGATATATGAATATAGATCTTTCCCAAGCATATGACGTTCACCAAGAAAAAGGCTAAATAAGGAATTGGTGAAGATCACCATGACTCTTACAAGGGAAAAAAGTAAAGGTACAAGATAGGCCCTTCGCAGAGGGAAGCAGAGGTTGTCATGCGCTTTTGAGGTTTGTATGTGTGTCCTCTTAGTGCGGAGGAACGTCACTTTATATTGCCTCATGTGATAAAGAACTTTATTATGAAGTGTGTCGCTTTTATGTCTTCCTCATCACAGGTTCGTACAAAGCATATTTTCCACACACTAATAGATCATACATATTAGAGAGCAATTTTTATTGCTTGCACCGATGACAACTTACTTGAGGGATCTTATTCAATCCATAGGTAGGTATGGTGGACTCTCATGGCAAAACTAGGTTGAAGGTTTATGGATGCAGAAGTAGTATCTCTACTTGGTGCGGGAGTTTTGGCTAATACGAGGTGGAAGCAATCGTCACATGCTAAGGGATCTCTAATCATATAACACTGTTTGGAACCAAGCAAACACAATTCATTATGTTGTCTTCCTTGTCCAACATCTACTTCTAAGCATGTAATAGTTTGGTGAGTGTTCACAATTATAGAAGGTGTCTAAGATGATATATTTATATGTGAACCTCTCTTTCCTTATTATTTCTTATTAATTGCAACAATGACTGAGGTCTATGTTGGTCTACTCTCAACAAGTTTCAATCATCATACTTGTTATATTTCAAGCTATCACTTTCCATAAGATCATCTCATGATCTTTCATGCTATCGTTCTTTTCATACTTTTGATCACGGCACAAGACAAAGCCCTTGACTAAGATACTCTTTGTTATATAGCTCGCAAGCTCGAATACATCGGGGGAGAGACAAAACTAAAAGACTCAAACTAAAAACACTAAAGACTTATTCCACTAAGAGAAGAAATAAAAACTGAACAGGAAAGAACTAAAACAAAGGTAAAAGGAAAAGATATAATGGTGATACGATACCAGGGCAACTCCCCCAAGCTTGGCAAAAGCCAAGGGGATTGCCCATACAAATGCTTAGTTGTCTTCCTTTGGTGGTGATGGTGGTGGTGTTGTTGAAGTAGTCTTTGCCTTTGATTCCAAGAGAGTTATCAATCTTTGATTTATACCTTTGAGATCTGCGACATGGTTTTCCCGCAAAACAACTTCACGAGAAAGGGAAATATTGCGAGCAAGAGTTGTTTCACAAAACCTCAAGAGTTCAATCAAGGAAGGAGACATCACGTGCAGGAAGGGTTGGAGAAAATCTACTCCTTCAACGTCTTCAATGTTGAACCAAGGCTGAGCTTCCTCCCTAGCTTGGGTTTTCTCCTTAGTTTTGTCCCTGGCTTCCGTGACTTCTACTCTTTTCATATCAGCATCTTGTTCTTCATGAACTTGAGGGAGATTATTCTCCCCAACAGATTCCCGAGAAATCTTTGCTCTAAATCTGCGGCAAACAACAGGCTCGAAACGAAAACAAAGGAAAACTCGGCGCTACGGAGATCAAAACCCTCGGGCGTATATATAATGATTTTTTCTGGACCAGAAGGAGTGCTCCGCAAGAAAACGGAGTCCGGGAGGCACACGAGCTGCCCACAAGCCCTGTTGCCGTGGCTAGGGGGGTAGGCCGTGGCAACCAAGCTTGTGGCCGCCTCATGCGCTCTCCGGACTACTTTGTATTTTTCTAATTTTCGATAAATTCCAAAACGGAGAAATTTTCCTATTAGAAAAGGTTCGGAGTCCAATTACTTACTGAAACAAATACCTCTTGGTTTTCAGGGTCTGTAACAGGGTGATAAACATCCCTTATGTACTCCTATGGAATTATGATATCGATGATATTGGTCTCAACATTTATGGGAGTACCAGAGATATAATGTTTGATTCTTTTCCCCTTTACCACTCTAGGAAAATTTCCTTCCGTGTTATTGATTTTGATGGCACCGGAACGATATACCTCCTCGACAACATAGGGACCTTCCCATTTAGAGAGGAGCTTGCCTGCGAAGAATCTTAAACGAGAATTGTATAGTAGGACCTACTCACCTACACTGAACTATGGTTTTTGTATTCTTTTATCGTGCCATCTCTTAACCTTTTCCTTGAACAACTTGGCATTCTCATATGCCTGGGGCCTCCATTCATCTAGTGAGCTGATATTAAAGAACCGCTTCTCACCTGCAAGTTTGAAATCAAAGTTGAGCTCTTTCATTGCCCAATAAGCTTTGTGTTCCAGCTCAAGAGGTAAATGACAGGCCTTAACATAAACCATTTTATATGGCAACATGCCCATGGGATTCTTATAAGCAGTCCTATAAGCCCATAGCGCATCGTCAAGTTTGCTAGACCAATTATTCCGAGATCTATTGACAGTATTTTGTAAGATCAATTTGATCTTCCTATTACTCAACTCCACTTGACCACTAGACTCAGGATGATAAGGAGATGCAACTCTATGGTTGACATCGTACTTAGCGAGCATCTTGCGGAAAACACCATGAATGAAGTCTGAACCGCCATCAGTCATCAGATATCTAGGGACTCAAAATCTTGGGAAAATGACTTCTTTAAGCATCTTGATAGAGGTGTGGTGATCAGTATTTTTAGTGGGGATAGCTTCTACCCACTTAGTGACGTAGTCCACAACAACTAAGATGTGAGTGTGCCCATTGGAGCTCGGGAAGGGTCCCATATAATCAAAGCCCCAGACATCAAATGATTCAATGACAAGTGAATAGTTCATAGGGATTTCCTGACGCTTACTGATGTTCCCTATTCTTTGACATTCGTCACACGACAAGACAACCTTACGGGCATCCTTGAAGAGAGTGGCCCAATAGAAACCTGATTGCAATATCTTATGAGCAGTTCTATCTCCAGCATGGTGTCCTCCGTAGGCCTCGGAATGACACTTCTGCAGGATCTGTCCCTGTTCATGTTCAGGCACACAACGTTTGATAACACCATCTACTCCTTCCTTATAAAGGTGAGGATCATCCCAAAAGTAATGTCTCAAATCAAAGAAGAATTTCTTATTTTGCTGGTAGGTGAAACTGGGTGGTATGTATTTGGCTATGATATAGTTTGCATAATCCGCATACCACGGTGCACTATGTGAAGCGTGGATGACAGTCAGTTGCTCATCAGGAAAGCTGTCATCAATAGGTCGTGGGTCATCAAGGACATTCTCCAGTCTAGACAAGTTATCTGCCACAGGGTTATCAGCACCCTTTCGGTCAACGACGTGCAAATCAAATTCCTGTAGTAGGAGAACCCATCTGATTAGCCTAGGCTTAGCGTCCTTCTTCGCCATAAGGTACTTAATAGCAGCATGATCAGAGTGAATAGTCACTTTGGAGTCAACTATATAAGATCTAAACTTTTCACATGCAAACACGACTGCTAAAAACTCCTTCTCCCTAGTGGCACGGTTTCTTTGGATACTGTCTAGAGTTTTACTAGCGTAGTGAATGACATTCAACTTCTTGTCAATTCTTTGTCCTAGGACGGCATCAGCAGCATAATCACTAGCATCGCACATGATTTCAAAGGGCAAGTTCCAATCAGGTGGTTGAACAATATTCCAATCAGGCGGTTATCAAGGCCTTCTTAAGTATTTCGAAAGCTTCCTCACAATCCTCATCAAAAATAAAAGGAACATCCTTATGCAAGAGGTTGGTAAGAGGACTAGAAATCTTAGAGAAGTCTTTAATGAACCTTCTATAGAAACCAGCATGACCTAGGAAACTTCGTATACCTCTGATATCTATGGGGCAAGGCATTTTATCAATTGCATCAACCTTAGCCTTGTCAACTTGAATGCCTCTCTCAGAGATTTTGTGTACTAAGACGATGCCTTCATTAACCATGAAGTGGCACTTCTCCCAGTTCAAGACGAGGTTGGTATCTTTGCATCTCTGTAAGACTCGATCAAGGTTGCTGAGGCAATCGTCAAAGGAAGAACCGTAGATGGAGAAATCATCCATGGAAACCTCAACAATCTTTTCACAAAAGTCAGAGAATATAGCCATCATACATCTTTGAAAGGTGGCAGGTGCATTGCACAATCCAAAAGGCATACATCTATAAGCGAAGGTACCGAAGGGGCATGTGAAGGTGGTTTTCTCTTGATCAGATTGTGCAACTGGTATTTGCGAGAAACCTAAATAACCATCTAGAAAGCAGAAGTGTGTGTTTTTAGATAGCCTTTCTAGCATCTGGTCAATAAACGACAAAGGATAAT
Source organism: Hordeum vulgare subsp. vulgare (assembly GCF_904849725.1). NCBI lineage: Eukaryota > Viridiplantae > Streptophyta > Magnoliopsida > Poales > Poaceae > Hordeum > Hordeum vulgare. The sequence goes on from NC_058522.1 coordinate 172,136,506, forward strand.
GGTCTTTCCTAGTTGCCTTGTTCAGTTTCCGGAAATCCATCACCATCCTATAGCCTGTAATAATCCGTTGTGGGATTAATTCATTCTTATCATTAGGAACGACGGTAATACCTCCCTGCTTAGGTACTCAATGTACTGGACTTACCCAATCACTATGAGCAACAGGATAAATTATTCCTTCTTCCAGAAGCTTTAATATTTCTTTTTTCACGACCTCTCTCATCCTAGGATTTAATCTCCTTTGATGATCAGAAACTGGCTTAGAATCAGGATCGGTTTTAATCTTGTGCTGACATAGAGTGGGACTGATACCCTTAAGATCATCAAGAGTATATCCAATAGCCTCACGGTGGTTCCTCAAAGTTTTTAATAACTTCTTCTCTTCATGATTTGAGAGGTGAGCACTAATAATAACAGGATATATCTCCTTCTCATCAAGATAGGCATACTTAAGAGTATCTTGTAACTGTTTCAGCTCGAACACAGGATCACCCTTTGGTGGGGGAGGATCCCCAAGCAGTTAAACAGGCATATTATTCTTGAGAATAGGATATTGTTCTAAGACAATTTTATCTATCTCATCTCTTTCTTCCATATGCATATCATTTTCATGCTCAAGCAAATATTGCTCTAAAGGATCCGTAGGAGGTACGGCAATAGAGGCAAGAGCAATGATTTCATCCCTACCAGACGACTCTTTTTCATGGGGTTGTCTCCCAAACTTGGAGAAGTTAAATTCATGGGACACACCCTCGAAACTAACAGTTATAGTTTGTTTAATGCAATCAATGTGAGCATTGATAGTGTTGAGAAAGGGTCTACCAAATATGATGGGACAAAAGCTATCTTGTGCAGTACCAAGGATGAGGAAGTCAGTAGGATACTTCGTCTTACCACACAGGACTTCTACGTCTCTCACAATTCCCAAAGGGCAAATAGTGTCTCTATTAGCTAGCGTAATAGTGACATCAATGGGTTCTAACTCAGCAGGTGCAATCTCATCTTTGATTTCATTATATAGGGAACGGGGTATGGCACTAACACTAGCACCCATATAACATAAACCATGGTAACAGTGGTATCCTATCTTGACAGAAACAACGGGCAGGCCAACTAGAGGTCCGTATTTGTCTTTCACGTGAGGTTTAGCAATTCTAGCAGAGTCCTCACAGAATTTACAACATGCCCATCTATGTATTCGGCTAAGAGATCTTTGATAATAGAAACACTAGGTTTGACTCTAATGTCCTCAGGGGGTGCAACTGGTCTAATATAACCCCTACGTATCACAGTTGGAGCTTTAGAATAATACTTTATCCTAGCAGGGTAAGGTGGTTTCTCAGCGTAGGCACAAGGAACAACAGGATCACTAAAAGCAATGACTTTCTCCTCAACTAGATTGGTTTTGGCTATGTTCCTTTCTACAGGAGGATGATATTTAAACCACTTCTCTTTGGGAAGATTAACATGAGCATCAAAAGAATCACATATAGAAGTTACTATCTCAGAGTCAAGTCCATACTTAGTGCCAAAGTCTCTAGAAGTGTTTGTTTCAACAAAAGATTTAACGCAATCAAACTGGAAATTCATACCTGACTCCTTACCTTCTTCCATCTCCCAATCTTCAGAGTTACATTTAATTCTTTCCAATAAATTCCACTTGTGTTTAATATCCTTCTTCATAAAAGAACCGGTATAAGAAGTGTAAAGCATGGTACGATCTTCATGGGAAAGCCGAGCATAAAAGTTTTGAGTGATAATTTCTCTCGAGAGCTCATGATTGGGGCATGAATATAGCATTGATCTTAGCCTCCCCCAAGCTTGAGCTATGCTTTTCCCTGTCACGAGGCCAAAAGTTGTAAATATAATTCCGATCACGATGTACTAAATGCATAGGATAGAACTTTTGATGAAATTCCAATTTCAACCGATTGTAGCCCCATGATCCAGTATCATCACATAGCCTATACCATGTCAACGCCTTATCCTTCAAAGATAAAGGAAAGACTTTCTTCTTTAGTTCACCCTCGAGCAAACCTACAAGCTTAAATAAACCACAAACTTCATCTACATAGATTAGATGCAAGTCTCGATGTGAAGATCCATCTCCTGTAAAAGGATTAGCCAAAAGTTTTCTGAGCATACCCGAATGAATTTCATAAAAGATATTTTCAGTAGGTACCTCAGGTTGAGGTACAACTCCTCGTGCTTCCGTTCGTGGTGAAGATACCCCAAACAAACTCCTCAAAGAACAATTTCCATAGTGACAGGTCAAAATGAATTTCAGCACAGTATATAAATGTTTCCTTACCAAATTGCACTTACCAAAGGCGCTTCCTCCCCAGCAACGGTGCTAGAAAAGAGTCTTGATGACCCACAAGTATAGCGGATCAATCGTAGTCCTTTCGATAAGCAAGAGTGTCGAACCCAACGCAGAGGAGAAGGCTCTGATAAACGGTTTTCAGCAAGGTAATAACTGCAAGCACTGAAAGTAGTGGTAACAAGTGATGGTGTAGTGAGGTGAATCGTAGCAAGCGAAAAGTAACAAGTAACAAGTAGTAGCAATGGTGCAGCAAGTGGCCCAATGCATTTTGTAGCAAGGGACAAGCCTGAACAAAGTCTTATATGAGGAAAAGCGCTCCCAAGGACACACGAGAATTTCTGTCACTAGCCTGAACAAATTTCTGTCATCGTGGTGCGCATGGGGGTGCAGAGAGATGTTGGGGTTGAAACCATGGTCTCAGGACGTGGTATTGGACTGCCCGAACCGTCTGCTGCAGAGAGAGAGAGCATTCGTGGCCGCGCAAGCTTGGCCAAATCTGGACCGCCCGGGCAAGCGTCGCGCGAGCTCTAGCGCAAGAGAGGAGGGGCCCTGAGGCTTGCCCGATGCAGAGGGGCTGTCGGGGAGGAGGTTGGACATCTCGGGGGAGGCTGGAACTGGCCGAGGGCATCGCCCCCACCTCGGTGACTCCCTGTAGCGCGCCTAGAGCGCAGTTTTGGCATGCTGGTGCGCTCTGAGGCACCTTGGACGTGTCTAGCATGTCCTGGCACTTGCTGGGGGCGTGGCTAGCCGTTTGGTTTTAGTGGGAGCTTTGGTTGGTCAAAGGAGTCAAGAAATATTGGTGCTGTCAGTCATGAACTGAGGTCTAAATTGGCGTTTTTGGCCTTTCCACTTTGAACCAGTGAGGGGCCAGTTGACTAGGGTTAGATAAACTTGTTGGTTGCTTAATCTAAGAGTTTGAAGCAAAGGAGTTTGGTTTAGCTGTGGCTAAAGTGGCTTTTTCCTATCTGTCAGAAGATGTTCGACAGTGGTCACAGGGGGTTGCACCCCACCACTGGTGGTGAGACTTAACAGGTTCAGTTTTGGTGATAAACCATGGATTTCTACCAAATTTTAGCTACAATGGACAAGTTTAGCTTTGTAAACTTGAAATCACTCCAATATGACCAGATTTGTTCCTTCCAAAGGGAGTGTGGGCAAACTAGGTCCCACAAATTCCGTTTTTGGTGTATAACCCTCATTTGAGGTATTAAGCACTCCTGCAAAGTTTTAGCCTCATTGGATAAACTTTGCTATGTAGAGCTGCTCTAACTTGATTATGGACAGACAGGGTTTTGAGGTTATTTGGGGTCCTTATCCACCTTTGATCAAGCTAAAACTTTATGTGGACACTAAACAAGGCTTAGGGACAACACTGGAATTTCTAGGAATTTATTGAGAATGTTTCCTTTGGAAATATCTCAAAATGCCAAAACACGCAAAAATAGCTTTTATAGTTTTAATCAATAAATATAATATAAAATGGGGTTTAAAATCCCATTTATGGAAAATATATGTGCTTTTGATCATCTCTAAATTTAATCAGATTTTTCCAAAGCAGAAAAGTATTTTTCCAAAGCAGAAAAGTATTTATAGAAATGGACAGGTTATTTAGATCAGGGTGTGACATGTAAGATCTGGGTGTGACATGTAAATGCTTTTATATTTTTTTACAGAGGTAGTAGTTGTGATGAATTGAGTCTTTTCCTTTAAGATCTCGTCATGTTGGATTTCACATATTGGTATGACATAACCATATGTAAGTCTTGCGTGGGATACCCATAGTGACATTGGGGTTTTCTATTGATTCACTTGATATATGTCGAGGCATCAATTTGCGGGTTCCGGTGACCTTGGGGATCTATGCATAGGGGTTGATTGCACGTTTTCATACCATGTTCTCCGATAGAAATCTTGGGGTGCTCCTTGCATGTTATGTTTGTTGAATTGAATATGATAGCTCTGAAATTGTTTGATGCATATTGCATAATTTACCCACGGATACTTGAGGTGACATTGGAGTATCTAGTTGACATTAGGGTCGATTGATATGTATCATTGGTGTTATACTAGTACGAACTCTTAGGTAGATCGAACGAAAAGGATAGCTCGATGTTATCTTAGTACGAACTCTTGAATAGATTTAATGAAAAGGATAGCTTGTTGTTATCTTAGTACGAAATCTTGAATAGATTGATCGGAACGAATAACTTTGAGGTGGTTCTACTACCTACACAATTTCATCTTATTGTTCTCAACTTGATAGAAACTTTGGAGTGATTGTTTGTTGCATGTTGAGGGGTCCAACTATGCTAGCATTGTTGAGAAATTGCACTAGTGAAAGTATGTACCCTAGGCCTTATTTCCAAGCATTAATACAACGTTTTGCTCGGTGTTTTCCACTTGTCACCTTGCTGTTTTTATATTTTCATATTACAAAAACCTATATCTACCATCCGTATTGCACTTGTATCACCATCTCTTCGCCGAACTAGTGCACCTATACAATTTACCATTGTGTTGGGTGTGTTGGGGCACAAGAGATTTCTTGTATTTGATTGCAGGGTTGCTTGAGAGAGACCATCTTCATCCTACACCTCCCACGGATTGATAAACCTTAGTTCATCCACTTGAGGGAAAATTGCTACTGTCCTACAGAACTCTGCGCTTGGAGGCCCAACATGAGTCTACAAAATTAAAAGTTGTGTAGTAGACAGACCCTCGCATTGTTATTGCTGGGTAGAGGCGGCATCTAGGGGCGTATCATGAAAGGATTGCATGAAGAGAGACTTTTTGCAATCACCCTTAGAACTCCGACTCCGAAAAATCAGGTGGGATCAAGTCATCTCCCCGCTCATAGCATGAGTCATAGGCATGAGCATCGTCATAACCGATATTGATATACTGGTTAGGGTCATCATCATCCTCCTCCATGATATCATCAGAATTTGCTTCTTCGACGGGGGCGATGTCAACTGGCACTAATGGAGGATCTCACTTGTCGCGTCGTCCGCTATCACCCGCCACGACAAGTGCAGGTAATTGGGTAAGATGGGTGGTGTTCATACCTTGTTGAGGAGTTGTCGTTGGTGTGCTACCGGGCGCCTCGGCACGAAGAAGAGTCTTCGCCAAGGCAAGAACTAGCTCTTGCATGCGCCAATCCGTTTAGTGGTCTCGTCATTTTCGACTAATATGGGAAGAAGAAAATCGTCGAAGACACCGAGCATGCAAACTTTGAAGACTCCATGGGGCTTATGTCGGTTGTGGAGCATGCGGTCCTTCGGCTTCATGATCGTTGCCTTTCCCACGCCAACCTTCTAGCCGTTGATGTCATATGGTAGGGTGCACAGGTTTTCATCAGCCTGCAAAGACATGTCTACAACATCAGACATCCGAAAGGTAACTAAAAAGAAAAACTATAGATATGCTGGTTTAGAGTGTATGATGCGTAATTACCGTGATGGCGTCGAGCTCAGCCAAAGACAAAGCCCTGCCGAGCATGCTAGAGATGGAGGACGGGCTGCTATGAACAAGAGCGAGCGCAGGTATAGGAGCATGCGCAGTTGCGTGAGCAGGTGCTTGCGGTGCGATGTTCATCGAATTTCACCCGACAAAGCTGGGAAGGGGAAAGTCCTTTGGCCATTTTTCTGGACACTTCTTTGTCCAATCGCAAATTGCCAAAGCCAAGCTGCGAAAGAAAGCTGTCCGATCTACATTGACCCTTTCTTTGAATAAATTGACAAACTCTTCTCTGGTCTCAGCTTTGCTCTTATCGACCGCAAGCGCGTCCTTTTCATTGTTGGTCAGTTGAGTAAGCATCCGTCTCTGCCTTTGTTATCCGGCTTCTCGTGGCAGAACTTCTTCCACAAGGTGCCATCTACGATGCCGTGCACACGTCCATACGACATATGTATGTCCATCGAGACATTTTTTAGTATGTTCAGGGCGAGGTTGAATGGGTTGTCCCACTTGGGTGTGACATTCCCGGATTATGCAATAGTACCCCCCTGAAATCAAGCTACACCGATCACCATAATTAAGCTAATCATGTTTCCAAACAGTGCTTGATCAAACTTTGAGTCATTTCTCATTTCAAATTTCTTTTGAAATTCCAAATTCAATGAATAAGTCGAATAAATATTTTGTCAAACATAAAAACAAAAATCATGGTTAGATGGAAAATATTAAAATGATAATTATAAAATAGGAAACCATATTTTATAAAGCCCTCTTTTGTCTCAAGATAGTAATTAAGAGTGCCACATTCATTATTATATGCCTTTTATTTTAATAAATTACAAATAACGAGTCCCAAACATTTTATGAGATTGCAATAAATATCAAAATGAATATTAGACCAAATGCCCTATTTTTACAAAAGATAATTATTACAAAATAAATATAACAAAAAATTATATATAAAAAATACAATAGAATAAAAATAACGGAAATTTAAAATAAAAAGAAACCCCCACCCCACTTGGCCGGACCCTACCGGCCCACCTAAAACTAACACATTTCGGCCCACTATACCACAAGGGGTATGTAAGCCCCCACTCCCCGTGTAACCCTAACCCCCCAGCGTCATTCCTCCCTCCCCCAAACCGAGCCTCCCTTGGTGGCTCGCGTGCTCCTCCTCACCCCTCAAGGCTCTCTCCCCCTTGGTGGCTTGCAAGCTCCGCCTCACCCCCCGAGGCTCTCTCCCCCTAGCGGTTGGCCGCTCCCCGCCTCAACTCCCACACCGGCTGGTGTTGCCACCACCGGCTACCGCACCGTGCCACCCGTCGTCGGCCGCCCCATCCACGTCGGTCTTCCTCCACCTCGCCACCACGCCGCCTCCTCACCTCGCCTCCCGAGCCTCTGCATACCCGAGAATGTCGTTGAGCACCACTGGGGCTTCTCTCCTCCCCCAACTCCGGTGGCCCCTCCTCTCCTACGCTGCTCCTCCCTCGGCGACCCCATCGCGCGCTACCCGCAGCCCCCGCCGCTGCGCCCCTAGCCCGCTCGCTGCTCGCCCCTTCCTTGACCGCCCCATCGTCCCGGTCCCTCCCTCCGGTGTTCTGCGCCTCCTCCGGCCACCTTAAGCCCCAGCCGTCGCTCCGGCGCCCTCTCCCCCCTATGTGCTCCGCTCGACCAGGCTCCCCCCATTAAATAACTATTAAAATAGTTAAGTTAATTAATGAATTTAAACTAACTATTAAAATAGCTTAATTGATTAATTAATTGGTTAATTATATAATTTAGATTAATTAGATGATTAATTAAATCATTAAAGGAATTAATTTGGGTGATTAATTGGGATGATTAATTAGGTCAATTTAACCTAAGCTAAATAAATTAAAATCTGCTAACCCCTTAACTAAGTATGATTAATGTAAATAAAACCTTTTCAAAATGTGCCTACGACACGTGGGGCCCATTGGTCAAATTGACCAGTCAACACCCACTGATGACTGATGATGTCAGCATGACATCATGCTGATGTCATAGCTAAATATTGAATTTAATGAAATCTATTTAATTCCTCAATAATTAAGAAAATATTAAAACTTAATATAAAATAATTTGTAATCCGGATGAAAATATTGTCTACATGAAAAGAGATCAGAAAAATAAGACGAACCCGGATACGCTATCCGTTCGTGTGTCACGCGTCTCTATCATAACGAACATGCAACTTTTCCTACTGTTTCGCCTCTCCGGTGGTAGCTAGAGACTCGGGAAATATCATCACATATTTTCTCGATCCGTCCATGACAAGTGATACTCCGTAGCTCATGCCCAGCCCTGGATATAGCCATGTCATGCATTGTGTTGCATCTGTGCATTATATTTATTGTTTATTCCCCCTCTTCTTATCGGCAGAACCCGAGACTGACACTGCTGTATGGCAAGACTAGCCACCTGACGACCAGCCATTTTCCACAGAGCAACAAGGCACGCAAACCCCCTTGATCATTCCTATATCGCCTATTTCATTCTCCCTCATGCTTGCATTAGATTTTGCTACTCTTGTAGTTAGCTCCTACATCTGATGCACAACCACTTTTTGATGAACTGCTAACTTATTGTACCGCACTTTAAACTGCTTATTATAGGTGGAGTAGTGATCCCCTTTGACCATTAGTCCAGTTGCCCCCTACCTTATCATCAAGCCTCGATCATCTGCTCGACGAGCCAAGACCCGTGACAGCACTCACACCCACTTTGTTGTACGGCACTGCTGAGATACTTGTTGAGAACGTTGCATGGGAAACCAAAAAATTCATATGCACACAAAAGACCGATCATGGTGATGATCGTCTACGGGAGGGGAGATCGGATCCACATATCATTGTAGATCGCTAAGCGAGAAGCATTAAGAAACGTAGTTGATGTAGTCGAACGTCTTCGCGGTCTGAATCGCAAGCATCCCACAAACTCCGTCAGGATCTAGAACCGAACCGACGACACCTCCGCGTTCAGCACAAGTACAGCTAGTTGACGATCTTCGCTTTCTTGATCTAGCAAGAGAGACGAAGATTTAGCTGAATTCTCAGGCAGCACGACGGCGTGGCGGTGATGATGGTGGAGCTACTCCGGCAGGCCTTTGTCGTACTGCACCGAACTAGCTACGGGGTGGCACGAAGTGGTGGAGGGATAAGGGGTTGCACAATGCCTTGGGGTGCAAAAAGCCTCTCAAACCTCCACTATATATAGGAGGAACAAGATGGAGGGTTGGCTTGGCTCCTACTCCAAGGAGAAGCTTCGGCCGAGCCCAAGAGGAATGAGTCCTCCCCCAATTCGGTTTGTTAGAGGACTTCTTCCCCACTTGTCAACCTCCTTACTTTTTTCCCTTCTCCTTTTATTTTTGCTTTCAGCTGAAATAGGATTATTAGGCTGGCCTCACCAACCCACTAAGGGCTGGTGCGCCACCCATGGTCCTATTAGGTTCTCTCCCGAGTGGGTGGCCCCTCCCGCCAAAACCTCGGAACCGTTCGTCACACCCTGTACTCTACCGGAAATTCCCGAAATATTTCCGGAAGCCAAATGCAAGATTCCTATATATCAATCTTCGTTCTTGGACCATTCCGGAAACCCTCGTGACGTCCGGGATCTCATCCGGGACTCCGAACAACATTCGGTTACCAACATAAATAATTCAACTACACCAAAACATCACCAAACCTTAAGTGTGCAGACCCAGCGGTTTTGAGAACTATCTAGACATGACCGAGATAATCTTCGGTAAATATCCAATAGCACGAACTGGATGCCCATATTGGATCCTACATATTCTACGAAGATCTTATCGGTTTAACCTATACGTCAAGGACTCAGTTAATCCCATATAATGTTCCCTTTGTCCTTCAATATGTTACTTTCTCGAGATTCGAGCATCGGTATCCCTATACCTATTTGAATCTTGTTACCGGCAAGTTTCTTTGCTCGTTCCGTAATACAAGATCCCGTGACGAACTCTTTTAGCCACATTGCTTGCAAGGCTTGTTTGTGATGTTGTATTACCGAGTGGGCCCCGAGATACCTCTGCGTCATGTGGAGTGACAAATCCCAGTCTTGATCCAAGCTAACTCCACGGACACCTTCGGAGATACCTGTAGAGCACCTTTATAGTAACCCAGTAACGTTGCGATGTTTGGTATACACAAGGCATACCTCTGGTGTCAGTGAGTTACATGATCTCATGGTCATAGGAACATATAAGTGACATGTAGAAAAATTAGCAACAAAATGACACGATCACATGCTACGTTTATAGTTTGGGTCTTGCCCATCACATCATTCCCCTAATTATATGATCCCGTTATCAACTGACTACACTTGTCTATGGCCAGGAAACCTTAACCATCTTTGATCAACGAGCTAGCCAACTAGAGTCTCACTAGGGACATTGTTTTGTCTATATATCCACACATGCATTTGTGTTTCCATTCAATAGGATTATAGCATTGATAGTTAACATTCTTCTTGAAACAGTAAATATAATAATAACTATTTTATTATTGCCTCTAGGGCATATTTCCAAAAGTACTATTGAGTACCGAGGGTGACACCTCGATACGTACTCCTGATATTAGCTCTGTAGTGTAGTTGACCTGCCGTGGTTCTCAGAAGGTGATCCTCCTTCACCACCTCCGATAATGACTCTGTCGTACAACCCATCAAGCGAGGTCCATCGAGGGTGAAACCTCGGATCCCTGTGATGTTATAACCACAAAGTTACTTGACCGTGCTACTGGGAACATGACTGATATGTTGTGGGTGTATTCCCGCATTGATGTGATGAAGTGTTAATTAAAATACTAATGGATTTGGGTATTTGATCTGGGTTGGTTGTAGACCTTTTCGCACTTACCTTGACATGGGAGAAGGTATGGGTACCCTATGTCGTGGTATCAGCCAAATCTCTTTAGATGTGATCAATGGAGCGGCCCGCGCCCGAGTGGTCCGGATAAGCATCGTTCTTGTAAAAAAGGTGCCAGGACTCACATCGGCGGCCAACACAACGTGCAAGAGCGAAAAGTGCGATGTGGCCATGAACCCTGCACGTTTAGGATTTAGACCGGCTGGCTAGACTCTCTCTTGAGCCTAGCTGGGGATGCGACGTGTTGATATTCCGAGGCCGGCATGACCCTGGAAAGTGTGTCCAGCCAGAGTTTATCGAGCATGACGGCTAAGATGGTGCACCCCTGCAGGGATGAAATTAACTTTTTGAATAGTCGTGCCCAGGGTTACAGGACGACTTGGAGTTGTGCCCCGAACTTATATTACTACAAGTGTTACTTAACTGGAATGTTTGCTCCGGGATAGCTTTCTCGCAGGGTGTCGAGGAAGATTCTTTGGGTGTGACCATAATTAATATTGCTGCAACAATATGACTATATATTTATGCTATTTTAATCTACTCTTGCATATTGATGCAAGACACCTTAAGATGCTACTCTTAGATAGGACTAGTCCCCTCTCTCTATTCTTGTGTTGCTGGAATCAGTCCACATATAATTATGCATACTTAGCATAATTCTGATATCAGTCCTGCGAGTACTTTGGATGAGTACTCACCATTGCTTTGCTACCTATTTTACCCCTGATACGATTGGTATGACCAGATGATGGATCCTAGGAGTTGGCGTATCCCGTAGACAATGACTGCAACCTGATACGTCTCCAACGTATCTATAATTTTGGAGTGGAAAGACTTCGCAGATACTTGATGGCGACTCCCACCTCCCACCTCCCACCTTGGCGATCTCATGGAGATCGGGATTTCTAGTTCGCGTTTGATCCTCGTTCTCCGCTCATCATCTCAGATGCACTCCAACGTTCTCTTACGTAGTCATGCATGTCTCGCATGGCTGGTTCCACGTTGGATCTGGATTTTTCTCCTGGTTTGGCTTTCGCGGATGAGGTTTATCGGAGCTCTGGTTTTTCGGTGCACCCAATGAAGCATTGACTCCATTTCATTATGGTGGTCTCCTTTGGTCGTCATGCTTTCCGCCTTGCTGAGGAATCTGTCGCCGCCGCGCTTGAATCGGCCATTGTGGGTTCTGCCATTGAACTGCGAGTTTCTCAAGTCACAGAGTCGGTTTTCTCTTTCAAGGTTTCTTGTGAGTAAGTTGGTTTTCACATTTTGGCTTTACGTTCTTACAAATGTTCAAGCTTTAAGTGCTATTTTCATCTATGGGGTTATGGTGGTCCTAATTGCCGTCGAGAATTTACGTTATGGAAGAAGCAATGCGATGCAGAATGGATCATTGTGAGCCCCGCCAAACGAAGAGCAGCACTAGGTCTGATGGCAATGCATTCCAGACCTCTTAAGTCATCTATTAAGTCGGGATCTTCTGCTCGCAAGCAATTATCCTCTGCAACCCTGCAGCAATATGATGTTTGCAAAGGCTACAGATGCCCTATTTCTCACGATGAGCCCATTACACTCTCGAAGGATGGTTATTCGATCCCTCCGCAAGAACGGGTTATTATTATTGCACCGACGCCGGCGGAGCTCCGGTCGACGTCGGCCTCGCCGCACATCACTTTTGGCTCTGTTCATCAGAACGTATCTCCTCCCGGATCATCCGGTACCCAGCTTGAAAAGTGCGATATCAGTGGGATTTCTTCCTCATCTTGTGTAGATTCAGCTAATCCCTCCGTGCTAGGCGGGATTTCAAATAATTTCAAAACTTATTTGCTGGATAGCTTAGACAGTGGGCCTCTTTCTGACCCCATTAATGGGTACTTGGCGACGACAACTAAAGCTGGGCTAGATACTTGTTCTCAGCCAGGTATTCCTTCTTCGCATGAGGCCCACCATCTCTTCGACGAGTTGATTAATGGAATGGTTCAAGAGATTTTTTCCTGCACAATTTCTCATCTCGCGGGCATCTAGCTTCCAACTGCACCGCCACGCCGATTTGCTCTGCCTGCGGCAGCGTGGGCCATGCCAAAACTGCGTGCACTTCCTTTATGCGCGATAATTATCTCACTTGGAAACGCAAGAGTCCCACCACCTCCCCTGTAGCAGATATCTCTGGAACCTCTGCTAATCTTGGGGAAACTGCAAAGCCTGCCGAGCAGTTCCTCCCTGTCTCATCACACCCATCGTCTCCCCGTACTCCTTCTGAGACGCTGCCATTGATGCCTCCTCCTCCTGTTTCGTCGACTGCGATGGCCAACTTTGAGTTTGACCCTCTATGCTTCGTCCCACAGGGTCATTACATCATTGATGAAGGCCCCGATCGCCTCTCGCGGACCTTCATCACGCCGGCCATCCCCATTACTCGCAGGCATGAACAGTACATCATCGCCAAAGTGATGCCCGCCCCTCCTACCGAGTTGGTCGCCCAGGTATGACAAGAGGTTGTCGCCCTTCTGCTCAATAGGGGTTTCCATGTTCGCTCAACACACCCATGGATTGAGGGGGTTGGTCTGTTTGAACTCCGGGATGTTCCGGAGAGTTTTGCTACTGTTCAGATGGTCCCCCAAGCACCGGGGAACGACACCTTTGTTCGTTTCATGCGGCACAGTGATGGTGCAGGTTTCCGAGGGCAAGCTGGTTTTCGTTAGGGCTGCCTGATGCTTCTGGGGGTCCCTTTGGACTTCTGCAATACAAATGATCTCCGGGCTGCTATCAACACATTTGGTGAGTTCCACCATTGGGTCAGCGATGACCCATATATGGTTCGATCCATTGTCTTCGCATCCTTTCGAGAGGATATGCTGGTGCCGCGGAGCGTCACCTTTTCTGAATATGCTGCCTGGGGAGGTGCTAAGGTTTCCTCGTCTATGCCGGTGTACATCTTGGGAGCAACTTTTGCTGAGCAGGTGCCCAACGGTGAAGACCCCATGCCCCTCAATGGCAACCCAAATCCGCTTCCTGGCCAGCTGATCAATGATGGTCTGTTTTTTGCCTTACCATCATATCCTGCACTGGGGTGGAACGCGGTGTCACCACCACCTCCGGAGCGAGAACCACAAGTCCCGGAGGCCGGAGGATGACGTTGGGAACCTGAAGCCCCAGAAGCTCAACCTGACGCACCTGCACAAGATCAGGAATCTATGGTCATTGATCAACCAACCTCCTCTAACTCTGTCCATGAGCTGGTGGTTCTAGACCCTCAGACTACTGCTGATGAGGCCAATGCTGTGGAGATGGCTGCTGCAAATCCTGCTGCTGATGAGGTGGCTGCTGCTGATCCTGCCCCTCCTAATGGTTTCGCTGCAGCGGCAATCAGCAATGCTGAGGATAAAGTGCCAGAGGAAGCAGAGCATGCTCAGGAGGCTCATGTGTTTAACCCCTTGGCGATCGTCCCCTACCAACGGCCTGTGATTCAGCAAACTCACCTGGTGGTTGGTACGGCCAGGGTTTTATATGGTCCGCCACTGCCACTTGTGATCTCCTGGGCCAGGTCTTTTGAATCTCTTATGGGCGCGACCTGCACTATGCATGTCCCTCGCCATCTTCAGATGCCCTCAGTGTTGCCGATCATGATCCCCAAGCGATCATGGTCACCTGCTTTCGATGATGATGCTGCAGGGCCAAGTTTGGTGTTTGTAGATGACACCCCTGCTCCTTCCCCTGAAATGACACATGTCAACTCTCTTTCAACAGCACAGGCTTTCTCTTTTGCATCACCTGCTGTCAAGAAGAAGGGGCCCCGCAAGCAGGCAACGCCCATCGTCGACTCATCTGTTCGCCGCTGCACGAGGGGTTCTATCAAGCGATATGGATTCAAGCCTGTGCTGCAGGAACTCCCAATGCACGTACCTAAGAGGTGGAAGCCCAAGGCCAAGCCCATGCAGGACCCTGTGGGCGATCCATCAGCCCAGGAAGAGGTACCGCGGGCAACACCAATCCTTGTGCTTCAAGCAACTGGTCAAAACTTGGGATTGCTGCTGAGAAGCTCTGTGTGGATCGTCTTATGGAAGATCCTGCTGCATCCAAGACCCCGACTCCTGATGTTTAAACCAATGTTGCTATTGCTCTGTTCTGCTGATTGTTCAGTTCGTCAGACTACTGCTCGTTTCTTGTTAATGCTTTCTGAACCTTGGTTGTGTGGGTTATCATGTAACTCCACTTTTGCTATATCTCATAGTTGTCATGGAAAATTGATCTACGCGAAGTTGGCGCGTTCTCTGCTGGAATGTGAGTGGGCTCAATTCAGATCATAGGCAACGTGTTGTTCGTAAGAAAAGTGATGAGAGTTTGGCCTCAGTAGTTTGCCTGCAAGAAACCAAAATGCAGCCTATTGACTTCTGATCAACCAGAAGTTTTTGTCCTAAACGATTCGACCAATATGCATACTCCCCCTCTCGTGGTGCCTCTGGTGGACTTATAACTCGGTGGAACTCCTCTGTTCTTACTGGTTCCTTAGTTGAGTGCCAGCCTTTTGCTCTAATTATATTGTTTACCTCAAATCATACTACAGAATCTTGGACCCTGGTAAATGTCTATGGCCGTTGTCAGGGGGAGGCTAGAGATCTTTTTGTCAGCTGGCTATATAATCTCAACATCCCTGCTGATGTTAATTGGTTGTTGCTTGGGGATTTTAATTTTATTCGCTCACCATCTAATAGAAATCTTCCTGGGGCTGATGTGAATGATATGTGCATCTTTAATGAGATCATTGGTCACCTTGGCCTACTTGAATTACCTATTAAGGGCAGATCTTTTACCTGGTACAATATGCAAGATTCACCTCTGTTAGAACAATTGGATTGGTTTTTTACATCTGCTACTTGGATTTCATCATATCCTCTCACACAGGTCCTCCCTTTGGCAAAAACTGCATCTGACCATGTCCCGTGTGTAGTAACAGTTAACACTTCCATCCCAAAATGCAATCTCTTTAGATTTGAAAACTACTTGGTTGAGATGGATGGTTTCATGGATTGTGTCAAGGACTCTTGGAAAATTCGATCCAGGAAAGGTCATATCACTGCCATCATCACGGACAAGTTGAAACACTTACGCCAGGCCCTAAAGAAATGGCAAACCAGCCTCTCTCAACTGAAGCTTCTTTTTGCTCGATGCAACCAGTTTGTGCTTTGCCTTGATGATCTGGAAGAGCTCAGACCCCTATACAGACCCGAAGCTAAATTCAGGGTGATTGTAAAACTACACCTAGATCATCTATTACACTTACAGTTCCTTTACTGGAAAAAAGAGTCACAGTCCATTTCATCAAAGTTGGACAAGAGAACACTAAGTTTTTCCATGCCATGGCAACTGAAAGATATAGAAATTTTTTTGTTTCCTCTCTTAAGTTGAATGATGGTTCTATCATCTCTGATCATTAGCAAATTGTTGGATGTTTCTGGACTTCCTTCAAGGACAGGTTGGAATCCTCTCAGGGTATTAATATGGTTTTTGACCTGCAGTCCCTAATTCAGAAGGTGGATGGGCTTGATGTGCTAACACAGCCTTTTACCAAGACAGAAATGGACCAGACTGTGCAATAAATGTCCACTGACAAGGCCCCTAGTACAAATGGTTTCAATGGTCTATTTTTGAAGAAATCCTGGTCCATTATCTGCTCTGAATTTTGTCAATTTGCAGCTGATTTCCATGCTGGCAATGCCAAGCTTGAAAACATGAATACATCTTATATACTTTGATACCCAAAAAGAGTTCACCTATCTCTCTAAGAGGGATGTGGCTTAAGTTTTTATCTAAAATGGTGGCCAACAGACTGCAATTGCAAGTTATGAAATGCATACACAAAAATCAGCATGTCTTTATCAAATCTAGAACCATCCAAGATTGTGTGGGCTGGACACTAGAATATGTGCACCAATGTCATCAATGCAAACAACCCATTGTCATCCTCAAACTGGATATTGAAAAGGCTTTTGATTCGGTGGAACACAAGATCATTTTTTAGACTCTCACGTACAAGGGCTTTAATGATAGATGGATTCCCTGGGTGTAACAATTACTCACTTCTAGCTCTTCGTCAGTGCTTCTAAATGGAGTTCCTCGCAGGAAGTTCATGTGTAAGAAAGGGGTCAGACAGGGGGACCCCATGTCCCCTCTTATCTTTGCAATTTCTACAGACTTCCTTCAAACCTTGGTCCATCAACTTTTGGAGGATGGCCTCATTCAGCTACCAATTCCATGTCATGACAGAGACTTCCCGATAGTGCAGTATGCTGATAACACTCTCATCATTTTACCTGCAGAGGAATCTCAGTTTCTTGAATTCAAAAAAATTCTACTTATGTTCTCCCAATCCAGTGACCTTCAAGTGAATTATCATAAATCTGCAATGCTACACATCAACATTGATCAAAAGAAACTCCAAATGTTAGTTGATGCTATTGTTTGCAAGGTTGGTTCCTTGCCCTTCACATATCTTGGCTTGCTAGTAGGAACAACCAAACCAAGGATAATTGATAATACGGAAAGAAGGCTGAGTGCTAGTTCCACCTTCCTGGCTTAGGGGCCGTTTACAATATTTGAACTCAGCTCTGTCTTTAGTCCCTATCTTCTTCCTCTACAGCTTAGATATTCCTCCAGGGATTCTCAAGCAGCTAGAGAGTATCCAAAGACAATGCCTATGGAGAAAGAATGGTAAGGATCATGCCCCCTCCCTTGCTGCCCGGGATCTTGTGTGCAGACCTAAGATGAAAGATGTGCTGGGGATCATGAATCTTGCTGTCCAGAATGAAGCCCTGTCGCTCAAACATGTGGGCAAATTTCTGAACAAAGCTGATATACCCTGGGTCAAGATAATTTGGAACACATATTACCACAATACAGTTCCCTAGGGTACTTCATTTTGTGGATCATTT
Source organism: Hordeum vulgare subsp. vulgare (assembly GCF_904849725.1). Taxonomy (NCBI): domain Eukaryota; kingdom Viridiplantae; phylum Streptophyta; class Magnoliopsida; order Poales; family Poaceae; genus Hordeum; species Hordeum vulgare. The sequence continues at coordinate 172,154,117 of NC_058522.1, forward strand.
TGGTGGAAAGACATCTGCAAGCGTCTGGATAATTTCAAAGTTGTTACATATGTTCAACCCAACAGAGGTGACACCTTCTTGTTCTGGTCTGATTCCTGGTTGATTGGGAATTCTACCAGACCTCTGGCTTCTAGGTTCCAGAGGCTGTTCTCTTTGGTCATTGATTCTTTTTGCACTCATGAGGAAGTTTTCCATGCATTCCAAGAGAGCAGTATGCTTTCCATGTTCCACTTGCCTCTCTCCGGACAAGCCTATCAAGAATTAGGAATTTTCAACACTCTGCTCCAGAACCATGTTATAAATCCTAATGCTAATGATATCTGGCTGTGGAGTAAAGATTCAAAGGCTTACACTGCTAAGAAATATTATAGCCATATCCACCAATCCATGATGCCAAAACCCTCGTTTAGTTGGATCTGGAATAGTTGTACTATGAAAATCCAGATGTTTTCCTAGTTGTTGATCATGGACAGACTCAACACTCAAGATATGATGGAGAGGAGCCACTGGAAAGTACCTAATTCAAATCTATGTGTTCTATGCCATGCCAGGACCAAAGAGGATAGAGATCATCTGTTTTTCAACTGTCTTTTCAGTACCAGGGTCCGGAATTACCTTCAGATATCATGGCAGGGTCACACCATGTGGACTACTTCTTTAGCTGCAAGAAAAGACTTTCAACATCCCTTCTTCCCTAAAGTAGTCTTCATTGCTTCCTGGAACATCTGTACTGTGAGAAATGTCAAGGTTTTCAACCATCAGCAACCCAAGTTCAGAAAATGGAGGTCTAGTTTTATTCATGATATTTCCCTTTTAGCCCACCGAATTAAACCTAGTTTTAGGGATGATCTCCTTAGATGGATTGCATTATTACCTCCTTGAGGTTTGTATCTCAACCCCCCTCTATTCTTTTGTACATGCTTTTGCTCTCTTGTACATACAATCTCTTGTTATGTGAATAAAGGAAAAGGTTGTGGGGTGATTCCCTAAAGTAGATGGTTAAAAAAACTTATCTATAATTTTTGATTGTTCCACGCTATTATATTATTTGTTTTGGATGTTTTATTTGCATTAATATGCTATTTTATATTATTTTTGGGACTAACAAATTAACCTAGAGCCTATAGTGCTAGTTTTTGTTTTTTCCATGTTTTTGAGTATTGCAGATAAGGAATATTAAACGGAGTCCAAACGGAATAAAATCTCCGGAATGATTTTTCTTGGCCAGAATAAACATGCCACACTTGGAGAAGGGGTAGGTGACCTGTCGGTAGACGACAAGCCAGCAGGGCGCCCCCCCCCGCCGGCTTGTAGCCCCCCTACAGGCCTCCTAATCCTAATTTTCGTCATATAAATTCCCTAATATTCCCCCAATACCAGAAAGAGACACCAAAAAATACTATTCCGCCGCAGGGAGCCTCTGTTCCCGTGAGATCCAATCTGCGAGCCTTTTCCGGTAATTTGCCGGAGAGGGAATCGATCACAGAGGGCATCTACATCAACTCCATTGCCCCTCCGTTGATGTGTGAGTAGTTCACTACAGACCTACGGGTCCATAGCTAGTAGCTAGATGGCTTCTTCTCTCTCTTTGTTCTTCAATACCATGTTCTTCATGATTTTCCTCGAGATATTTCAGATGTAATACTCTTTTGCAGCGTGTTTGTCGATATTCTATGAATTGTGGGTGTATGTTGAGATTATCTATTAATATTATTTGAATCTTCTCTGAATTCTTATATGCATGATTTCATATCTTAGCAATTCTCTTCGAGTTATTGGTTTGGTTTGGCCAACTAGATTGGTAATTCTTTCAATGGGAGAAGTGATTAGTTTGGGGTCCAATCTTCGAGTTATTGGTTTGGTTTGGCCAACTAGACCCGGAGAGCTGGATTATCTACTACTATTCTTCTGATAATATATTACACACACTGTCGTTTGACATCCTTGAAACTTCCTTTTCAGATGCGCCCCGCAAGGCAGATCGTGCGCCTGACTATGGTTGTCTATGTGGATGGGTTCCCGGCCATTTTGGACGACCTCTTTACCAGGGTGGGATATTCCTGGTACCCCGAGTACATTGTGTAGGAGGACTTCCGCGAGTTCAACCATTACCAGTACTAGGCTGAGGTTCGCATCTTTGATCGGACGGACATCTCAACCAACGATCTCCACACCTTTTGAGGTGTTTGTTGACGATCTATATGTCCATCCATGATGTTGCCTACATTGATATCACTCACCTCCATTGAGCGCACCCTTGCCTGGAGGAGGCTGCTTTGACATACATCCCGTATAATCCTGCTGGGGATGAGACTGGATCTGATCTCACTACCCACACTGTTCGTGTTGGGGAGCATAACGGCCGATCCTACATTGTTGTATGTACCCCCTATGCGAGTCCTTGCTACGACCCGCAGGTTCTGGTGCAGTACATTAAGGCGCTGGATCGTGCCTTCCGAGCTCAGACTATGAAGTTGTACGCCACACATACTTGTCTTTACGACGTGTTGACACAGCTCTAGCCAGCAGTCGACGCGAGGATCCACCCTGAGTTCATCCTCCACCCATGTAAGACAGAGCTACCACCAGGTCTTGAGTGGCCTATTGTTGGAGGTTGTACCCCTTGACTTGGACCTCTGCTCCCCGATTCGATGCGGTACAAGCACATGAGTCGCCGGATCTCTTTTTGTCTACTTGTGTTAACATGTGCCTTCTATTTGCTTGCATCTTTTCTTGCAAACAATCTATTGATATGGATCCTCATCCACCTACTAATCCTTTCAAGAGATCCAATTATGATGAACTAGTTGCTAGCGAGTTGAGTGTACTTGATTATCTCCATGAAGTTTTACTTGATATTCATGAATCTGAAAATTGTGATGAAGTGATTCATGATGTTTCCTTGAATGAAAAAGCATGATTGCAATGATATTTTCATAAATTCTATTAATATCAATTGTGCTAATGATATGCAAACCCACAAGCTTGGGGATGCTATATTTGATGAGTTTGCCATGACCACTACTTACTGCAATGATCATGATTGGGGTGCTAAAGCTTCTTATGATATTGATAATTTATTTCATGCACTTGATGAATACGATATCGAAAGTGGGTTTCGAAGACTGTCAACTTTAGGTAAAAAGAATCCGACATATTTGGAGAGTGTTCAATCTTCTATTTTTTTTATAAAACTGGGTTTGGAGAGGTCATGACTTTAGTTAATGTTAATCCCATTACCTTGGAAGATTGTAAGACTTTTATTCATGTGGATCATGAAAATAATGCTTTATGTGATAGCTATATTGTTGAATTTATTCGTGATGCTTCTGAAAATTACTATGAGAGTGGAACATAAGCTTTTACACATTGCAATAATATCAAGTTTCTTCCCTATTTTATAATTGTGTTTTCTTGTTTTAATTAGTGTTTGAGCCAAGTAAGACCTTTGGGATGGTCTACGGTGTTTGCAAGTTGATTTCGCTGAAAAACAGAAACTTTTGCTCTCGGTCCAGGAATTTTGTAAATTCACTGGAACGTGATTTTGATCTGAACTTTTTACAAAAGATTGATATACAAAGTTCCATAAGTATTCGAAGTTTATAGATTGCTACAGACTATTCTGTTTTTGACATATTCTGTTTCCTTTGTGTTGTTTGCTTATTTTGATGAATCTATGGGTTGTATCGAGGGGTATGAACCATGGAGAAGTTTGAATACAGTAAATACTACACCAGGATAAATAAATAATGAGTTCACAATAGTACCTAAATTGGTGATTTATTTTTCTTATACTAATAGATCTCATGATTTTTCTGTTGAGTTTTGTGTTGTGAAGGTTTCAAGTTTTGGATAAAGATTTGATGGGATATGGAATAAGGAGTGGCAAGATCCTAAGCTTAGGTACGCCCCTGAAGGCATCCCCTCTTTCATCTTCAATCCATCGGTAAATTTACTTGAGGCTATATTTTTATTCACCACATGATATGTGTTTTTCTTGGAGCGTCTTGTATGATATGAGTCTTTACTTTTTAGTTTTCCACAATCATCCTTGCTGTATAGATCTTTTGAGAGAGACACACTGGATCATGAATTTATTAGAATACTCTATGTGCTTGACTTATATCTTTTGAGCTAGGCAATGTTGCTCTTGTGCTTCACTTATATCTTTTAGAGCACAGTGGTGTTTTATTTTATAGAAATAATTAAACTCTCGTACCTCGCTTATATTATTTTGGGAGTCTTTTAAACAGCATGGTAATTGGTTTATGTTATGAATTTAGTCCTAATATAATGGGCATCCAAGAGGGATATAATAAAAACTTTAATATTAAGTGCATTGAATATGATGAGAATTTTGTTTCCTTGCATATAGTTTTGAGATATGAAGATGGTACTATGAGAGTCATGCTAGTAAGTAATTGTGAATTGGAATAAATACTTGTGTTAAAGCTTGTGATTCCCGTAGCATGCACGTCTGGCGAACTGTTATGTGATGAAGTCGGAGCATGATTTGTCTAATGAGTGTCAAGCTTTGTCTGGACATCGGGATCGCGCGATGGTTAACTCCTAACAACCCTTCCCCTATGAGCATGTGTCTAATACATTGCTTCGATAACAAATAGGCTTTTGCAATAAGTATGTGAGTTCTTTATGACTAATGTTGAGTTCATGGATTATACGCACTCTCACCCTTCCACCTTTGCTAGCCTCTCTAGTACCACACAACTTTCGCCGATACAATAATCCGACCTTCCTCAAAATAGCCACCATATACTTTCCACAAAACAGCCACCATACCTACATATTATGGCATTTTCAAAGCGATTCCAAGATATATTGCCATGCAGTACCACCATCTCGTTTTTTATGACACGCACCATCACTTCCATATTCCTTATAGACTCATATTTTGTTCTAGATATGGAGTTGTAATCTTTTAGTTGAGAGTTAAAAAAAGTGTGATGATTCGAATTATTAGAGCATTGTCCCATGTGAGAAAAGGATCATGCAAGCTATGATTCCCTGACAAGTTGGATGAGTTTTCATACTTTAAAAAAATAAAAGAGGCCAAAGATTCCCACCAAAGAAAGAAAGAAAGAGAGAAGGGACAATGCTACTATCTTTTTCCACACTTGTGCTTCAATGTAGCACCATGTTCTTCATAGAGAGTCTCCTATTTTGTCACTTTCATTTAACTAGTCAGATTTCATCTTTTGCACAACCACTTAGTTTTATTTTTGAGCTTGCATACACTTATAACTCCGGTCCATTTATTGCAAGGAAATCCCTACTCACTCACATTGATATCTATTGATGGGCATCTCCATAGCCCGTTGATACGCCTAGTTGATGTCAGACTATCTTCTCCTTTTTTCTTGCAACCTCCACTATATTCTATTTCACCTATAGTTCTTTATCCATGGTTCACGCTCATGTATTGTGTGAGACTTGAAAAGGTTTGATAACATGAAAATTGTGAAACCATTTCTTGAATTTTATGGGGGGTTGTGCATGATTTAGATACTTTGTGTGGGGAAGATGGAGCATAGACAGACCATATGATTCTTTAGGGATAACTTTCTAAGACCATGTTATTTCGAAAGGACACAATTGCATTTTTAGTATGCTTGAAGTATTATTGTTTTTATCTCAATATTAGACTTTGTTTGGTATCTTATAGATCTGATTATTCATGACACAATAAAGAACATTACATGGATAAATATGTTAGGTAGCATTCCACGTCAAAAATTCTGTTTCTATCATTTAACTACTTGAGGACGAGCAGGACTTAAACTTGGGGATGCTTGATACGTCACCAACGTATCTATAATTTTTGATTGTTCCATGCTATTATATTATCTGTTGTTTATGTTTTATATGCATTAATATGCTATTTCATATTATTTTTGGGACTAACCTATTAACATAAAGACTAGTGCCAATTTCTATTTTTTCCATGTTTTTGAGTATTGCAGATAAGGAATATTAAACGGAGACCAAATGTAATAAAATCTTCGAAATGATTTTTCTTGGGCCAAAAGAAACCTGCCAAACTTCGAGAAGGGGCAGGAGCCTGCCGGGATTCGACAAGTCTACAGGGCTCTCCCCTTGCTTGTGGGACACCTACAACCCTCCTAACCCTAATCTTCGTCCTATGAATTCCCAAATATTCCCCCAATACCAAACAGAAACACCAAAAAATACTGTTCCGCCGTCGGGAGCCTCTATTCCCGTGAGATCCAATCTGGGAGCCTTTTTGGTAATCTGCTAGAGAGGGAACGATCACGGAGGTCATCTACATCAACTCTGATGATGCGTGAGTAGTTCACTACAGACCTATGTGTCCATAGCTAGTACCTGGATGGCTTCTTCTCTCTCTTTGTTCTTCAATATCACGTTCTTGATGATCTTCATGGAGATCTATCCAATGTAATACTGTTTTGCGGTGTGTTTGTCGAGATCCGATGAATGTTGAATTTATGTTCAGATTATCTATGAATATTATTTGAATCTTCACTGAATTCTTATATGCATGATTTCATATCTTGGCAAGTCTCTACGAGTTATTGGTTTGGTTTGGTCAACTAGATTGGTAATTCATGCAATGGGAGAAGTTATTAGTTTTGGGTTCAATCTTGTAGTGTCCTCGTCCAGTGACAAAATAGGGGTAGCGAGGCACGTATTGCATTGTTGCCACCGAGGATAAAAAGATGGGGTTTTCAGCATATTGCTAGAGTTTATCCCTCTACATCATGTCATCTTACCTAATGCGTTACTCTATTCTTCATGAACATAATACTCTAGATGCAGGCAGGAGTCGGTCGATGTGTGGAGTAATAGTAGAAGATGCAGAATCATTGCGGTCTACTTGACACGGACGTGATGCCTATATGCATAATCATTGCCTTGGATATCTTCATAATTATTCCCATTTCTATCAATTTCTCGATAGTAATTAGTTCACCTACCGTATTATTTTCCTTCAAGAGAGTAGCCTCTAGTGAAATCTATGGCCCCGAGTCTATTTTCCATATTGTACTTTCACATCTATAAACCAAAAATACAAAAAATATATTGGTGCCATTTATTTACTTTTGTTTTACTTTTCGTTCTAGCAATATTTTCTATCTATCTCAATCAGATCTCATCCTTCCAAATAACTATGAAGGGATTGACAACCCCTTTTTAGCGTTGGGCGCAAGTGTTTGAATGTTTGTGTAGGTGCGAAGACTGGGGCCTTGCTTGTTCTTCCTACTGGATTAATACCTTGGTTCTCAAAAAACTGAGGGAAATACTTCTCTACTTTGCTGCATCACCCTTTCCTCATCAAGGGGAAACCAACGCAAGCTCATGAAGTGGCACTACGTCGATGGTGCCTACTACTATGTGGAGGCCGCTAAAAGACCAGGAGTAGTTTAGGAGATTCCTAGGAAGGAGGCCTCGCCTCGTCCGATTGTTGTATCTATTGTGCTAGCCTTCTCTAAAGCATTATCATGTTTCATGGATGTACTCAGATATTTGTTGCTTCCGCTAACTCGTGTGTTTATCGAGCTCCTGTTTTCTAGCCCTCGAGGCCTCTGGCTTGTAATATGAAGCTTGTATGTTTTAATTTGTGTCTAAAGTTGTGTTGTGATATCTTCTAGTTAACACTGGAGCTTGTTGTACGCATTTGTGTGTATGATTAGCGTATGATCAAATTGAAGGAGTCACAAGTTGGTATTAGAGACGACTGCCTGTAGGTACCCCCCCCTTTCCAACTCCTTGGCCGAAGTTGAGTCTCATATTTGAAAAACTTTTACTAACATTGTTGTGTGGCTTACGGGCCCACATCTCAATCAGGTGGTAAGAGTATCTTTTACTCCTCTTCTATACTCTGGGTTTTCTTTTGGGTTAAAGATTTTACTAACTCTAACATTAGGTTCTCGTAATCACATCGACCCGGAGAACTAGATTACCTACTACTGTTCTTCTGATAATATATTACACACACTCTCATTTGACATCCTTGAAACTTCATTTTTAGATGCGTCCCGCAAGGCAGATCGTACGCCTCACTATCGGTGTCGATGCGGATGGGTTCCCGGCCATTTTGGTCGACCTCTTAACCTGGCTGGGATATTGCTGGTACCCCGAGTACATTGAGTACAAGGACTTCCGCGAGTTCAACAAGTACCAGTACTAGGGTGAGGTTCGCATTTTGATCGGACTGACATCTCCACCAACGAGCTCCACACCGTCTGCGCTGTTGGGTTGAGAATCAATATGGCCGTCCACGATGCTGCCTATATCACTATCACCCACCTCCATGGAACGCACCGTCACCCGGAGTAGACTGCTTTCAGATACATCCCGTATACTCCTGCTGGGGATGAGACTGGATCTGATCTCATTGCCTACATTGGTCGCGTTGGAGAGCGCAACAATCGATCCTACCTCGCTGTCTGTACCCCCTATGTGAGTCCTCGCTACGACTCAGAGGTTCTGGTGTAGTACATTCACGGGATAGATCGTGCCTTCGGAGCTCAGACTATGGAGCTGTACACCACGTGTACCCGTATTGACGACACGTTTACACAGCTCCAGCTAGTAGTCGAGGACAGGATCCACACCCTGAGTTTAGCCTCCACCCACGCACGACAGAGCTACCACCAGGTCTTGAGTGGCCTGTTGTCAGAGGTTGTACCCCTGCACTTGGACCTCTGCTCCCCGATTCGATGCGGTACAAGCACATGAGTCCCCACGGGATGTAGAATCCGGCCCCTTGGTTCTCCTACCGGGGTCACCGTCAGCTACCTTGATTAAGCCGTTTTCTCCGACGTAGATGTAGCATTATCGCTATGTCTCGTTGTTGTATCACTCCACCGTGTGCCTCTGTGCCGCCTAGTGAGTCTAGGTTATCGCCTAGTGAGTCCAGGTTATCGCCTAGTGAGTCCAGGTTATTGCCAAATTTTAAAGTTGTAATCGACGGTCTATAATCGAAATTATGTATGGGTTTGTATGTTGAACTTGACTACAATGAAGTATCCATCGCTTTTCCTTTCATCATGATTGATTACTTCATGAATGACTACATACCCCTGCAATTACTTTATGCTAAACTACCCCTCTTAAATTTTAGCAGGATGGTTAGACCCATTGGCCGCCCGCATGGCGCCGCAAACGATCCACCCCCCGCCTCCTAAATATATGGCTCGCATGACCCAAGAGTTTGAACTGAACCACCAATTTATGCAAGGGCTCATGGACCAGTTCCCAAGGCCGAATATGAATCAACAGCAAGGCGTGACACCGCAAGACTTTTGTTTCTTCAACCCTGTAATTTACCGCAGCTCAACTCAGCCTCTTGATGCTGAGGACTCGCTCCGTGACATTTCTTATGTGCTGGAGTCTTCCAATGTGCCCCTGGCGAGCTATGTCAACTTTGTAGCTTGCTTTGTGAAGGGTCCCACTGCTCAATAGTGGGACAGTCACAGGCTCTCTCAGCCCGTTGGAACATTCATCACATGGATGGAGTTCTAGGCCGCCTCCTGTGCTTGCTACATTCCTTAGGGAATCATGGACCGGAAGAAGTGTTAGTTCCGCAACCTTGTCCAGGGCAAGAAAACTGTGGATGCTTATCAAAGGGAAATTCTGGACTTATTCCGCTACGCAGAAGAAGACATTGCAACTGATGCTCGCAATCACGAGAAGTTCCATGATGGGCTCCACACCTGACATCAAGCTGGCACTCCTTGTTTAGGAGTATGCTCATTTCGTCACCTTGGTGAACAAGGTAATTCAGGTTGAAACTGGTCTAGAGGAGTACATGGATAGCAACAAGCGCAACCATGGCATGGGTTCATCTTCGGTCGCATCTCCACACAAGAGGAAGATGTGGATTCCCCACAACATGTATCATGCACCCGCTCCTGCTCCAAGGTCGTCCTATGCTGCACATAGTCTGCCTCCTCCACCACCTAGGCAGTCGAGGCTTCCAGCTCCACTACCTCGAGTTCCTCCTTCCCGGTCGGAGGATGGGCCTTGCTTCAATTGTGGTCGTCCAAACCACCGTGCTAGAGACTGTAGGAAGAATTTGAATCAGCTCGCACTTCCCTCAACTCGTAGTGGCAACAATCAGAACCGCCACAACAAGGCTAAGCATGCTTATGTTCATGGTCAGGCCAACAACATTGAAATGGGTCAATCTCAGGACCAGCCTGCTACCGTGATGGGTACACTGCTGTATTGTTTGATAGAGGAGCATTGCATTCCTTTACGTCAGAAAATTTTGCATACATCCATGACATTACAAGCGAAGAAATTAACATCCTGATTGTGGTAAACCCCCCGGGGGCCAATGTCGAACCTCGATGGTTTTCCCCAATGTTCATGTTGAAATTGAAGGGTTCGAAGTTGTTGTCGCTCCCATTTTGCTGACGTCTTCCAACATTGACGTGATACTGGGAATGGAGTAGCTAAAAGCTCATACAGCTTCAATTGTTTCTGCGAACAAAACCATCCATCTCTTACACCCTTCAACTGAGTTAATAAGCTACCATGCTGATCTCGTTTGAGATGCTAAGGCACGGCTATATGCCTTGACTGCATTAAATGCATCGCCTATTGAATGGATCAAAAACATTACAATTTTCCGGGAATTCCAAGATGTCTTTCCAGAAGAACCTCCGGGGATTCCCCCTGCTCGAGCTGTCGAGTTTGTCATCGACTTGGTACCCGATACCACTCCTATCGCCAAGCGTACTTGTAAAATACCACCACATGAACTCCTTGAACTTAAGCAAGAAATTGACAATTCGCTTCATTTGGGTTTCCTTTGTCCAAGTTCCTCTGCTTGTGGAGAACCTTCTCTCTTTGTTAAGAACAAGAACGGGACAAATCATTTTGTTCAGGACTACCGCCCTATCAATCAGGCCACTATTAAAAACAAATATCCTCTTTCTTAGATAAATTATCTCTTTGATCAACTTTTTGGTTCCTCAGTCTTCTCTAAGCTCGACTTGAGGTTGGGATACCACCCGATCTGTGTTGGCAAAGAGGATATCCCAAAGACCGGCTTTGTTACTCTCTATGGATCATAGGATTACACCGTCATGTCCTTCAGCTTAACCAATGCCCCGACAACCTTCTCTTGTTTGATGAATTATATATTCATGGACCACCTCGAACCATTCGTCGTGGTATATCTGGATGATATCCGGGTACATTCAAAGAATAAAGAAGAGCATGCCGAACATCTTCATCTTGTACTGGATAAGCTTCGGGAGCATCAGATCTATGCGAAGTATTCCAAATATGAATTCTCGCTGGATGGAGTGACATGCCTTGGTCAGGTGATCTACAAGGATGCTATTCTTGACTGGACTCCCCCGAAGGAGTTCAAGCTATTCTTGACTGGACTCCCCTGAAGAATGTCCAAAATATGTAGGTTCAGCCTTTGGAATTCCTCTGAAGTCAGAAGTTTTCTCACACTCACCAGCTATTGTCGTCGATTCATTGAGAACTTGTCCAAAATTCCAAAGCCCCTAACAAATATGCATCAAATAGGTGCTCAGTATGACTGGACTAACAAATGTCTGGAAAGTTTCCAAGCACTCAAGGAAAAACTGACATCCGCTCTGGTACTGCTCCTCTGGATAAAAAAAGGATTTTGTTATATATTGTGATCCTTCTCGTCAAGGAATAGGGTCTATCCTTATGCAAGATCACAAAGTGATTTCTTATTCCTCACGTCAGCTCCATGCTCATGAAGAGAATTATCTAGTTCATGATCTCGCACTTGCTGAACTAGTGCATTCACAAAAGGAGTGGCAACACTACTTTCTTGGTAATCGTTGTGAGATCTACAACGATCATGAAAGTCTGAAGTACCTATTCACTCAGCCGGATCTAAACCTCCGTCAGGACATGTGGATGGAGCGTATAGAAGATTTTAACTGTGGTATATCTTATACCCCCGACAAGGTTAACATAATGGCTGATGCCTTGAGTTGCAAGTCATACTGCAACCACCTCCAGGTTCATAAGGTTCACGACCATCTTCAAGAGGAATTCCAAAGGCTGAACCTACATATTGTTCATCAGGGTTATCTTGTTCCCCCTCCTGAAGATTTCCCCCGTTGAACCTCCGTGTTGTTAATTAGGGTTCTCTTAGTAACTGGGTTGCTGAACCAGATATTGTGTGCCACGTCAAGACTATTAAGCTCTATGACGATGATGTCCAAAGAATTAAACGCTATCTTGTAGAGGATAAACCCTCTTTCTTCACTGTTGCTGAGGATGGTGCTTTGTAATTCAAGGGTCACCTGTTCGTTCCAAATAAATAGAAAAACCTCAGAATTACTCGATGGGTGATGAAGGAAGCTCATGACACTCTGTTGTCTATTCATGCGGGTAGTACCAAGATGTACCAAGACATCCGTCAAAGATTCTGGTGGCCAAATATGAAACAAGACATTGTGTGCTATGTTGGAGAATGTGATATTTGCTGGCCAATCAAAGCAGAACATCAAAAGCCAGCTGGAATTCTGCAACCCATCTCTTTCCTAAATGGAAATGGGACCATGTTGAAATGGATTTTGTCACTCGTTTTCCAGAATTGTTTCACTTCAAAATTCTGGGAAAATTTTCAGAAGGCTATGGGGAATCATCTGTCATTCAACACCGCATTTCACCCTCAATACCTCGGACAAGTTGAATGAGTCAACCAAATTCTCGAAGACATGTTTCGAGCTTGTGTCATTTCTTTCGGTAAGAAATGGGAAGATTCCTTCCCATATGCCAAGTTCTCCTACAACAATAGCTATCAAGCTAGTCTGAAGATGGCCCCTTTTGAAGTATTGTATGGACGGAAGTGTCGAACTCCTCTAAACCGGTCAGAAGCTGGGGAATGATCACTCTTCGGTCCGGATATTATCCAACATGCCGAATATCAAGTCCGCATTATTCATGAGAATCAGAAGGGTGCTCAGTCTTATCTGAAAAGTCAGTATGAACGTCATCATCAAGATATAGTCTATCAACCTGGTGAAAAGGCTTATCTTCGTGTTATGCCAATGAGAGGTGCACACCGTTTTGGGACCAATGACAAGCTAGATCCTCGCTATATTGGTGCATTTACTGTTCTCGAAAGGCATGGACAAGTAGCTTTTCAATTGGAACTACCGGTGAACCTTTCTCAGGTTCATAATGTCTTCCCTGTGTCTCAGCTCTCTCGCTGCTTCAAAGAATCTATTCGAGTAGTGTATCATGATATGCTTGAACTACAACAAGACCTGTCTTATAAATATTATTCGCTTCACATTCTTGATCAGACTGAATGTCAGACTCATCGCAAGGTCACCAAATTCCTTAAAGTAAAGTGGTCAAATCATTCTGAAGATGAAGCCACTTGGGAACGGAGGATCAACTTCGTGATGAATACCCCGAGCTCTTTCCTTCTACCTCTTAATACTCGGGGCGAGAATTCTTGTTAGTAGGGACAGTTGTGACATCCCCGAATATATGCTATAGTAACCCCATAAAATCAAGCTATGGCGATCAACATAACTAAGCTAATCATGTTGCTAAATCGTGCTTGATCAAACTTTGGGTCATTTCATATTTCAAATTTCTGTTCAAATTCAAAATTCAATTAATAAGTGGAATAAATATTTTGTCAAACATGAAAACAAAAATCATAGTTAGGTTGCAAATATTCACATGATAATTATAAAATAGGAAACCTTATTTTCTCAAGCCCTCTTTTGTATCAAGATAATTATTAATACTGGTCAATTCATTATTAAATGTGTGTTATTACAATCAATTACAAATTACGAGACCCAAACATTTCATGAGATTGCAATAAGTTGCAAAATAAATATCAGACCAAATGCCCTATTTTTACAAAAGATTATTATTACAAAATAAATAAAACAGAAATTATATATATATATAAATAAATAACCCCCAACCCACTCAGCCGGCCCCAACCAGCCCGCCTAAACCTAATCCACGCCGGCCCACAATACCCCACGGGGAATGTAAGCCCCGACTCCCCGTGTAACCCTAACACCCAAGTGTCATTCCTCCCTCCCCCGAAATCGAGCCTCCCCTGGTGGCTCGCGAGCTCCCCCTCACGCCCCGAGGCTCTGTCCCCCTGCGGCTGGCCGCTCGCTACTCCGACCCGTGCATCGGTCGGTGCCGTCACCGTCGGCCACAGCGCCGCACCACCTGTCGCCGGCCGCCAAGTCCACGCCGATCTTCCTCCACCTCACCACCATGCCGCCTCCTCACCTCGCCCCTCCACCGAGCCTCTGCATCCCCGGCAACACCGGTGAGAACCACACATGCTCCTTCCCTCCTCCCTCTCCTCCCCCAACTTCGACGTCCCCTCCTCTCCCACCTTGCAGCTTCCCCGACCACCCCACAGCATGCTGCCCGTAGCCCCCGCAGTTGCGGCCTGCCTAGCCCGTGCGCCACTGCCATCGCTGCTCGCTGCTGCCTCGACCACCACATCCGGCCACCGCACGAACCGGTGGCACCTCCGGCTCCCCCCGCGCAGCGGAGTGGCGCCTTTGACTCATCGACCTCGCTGCAGCGCTGGTTGCCATCGGCGCGCCCTCGCCAAGCCCCCGGCACCTCCTTGCCGATGTGGGTTAGAAGGGATTAGGCCCCCCAATAACCCCTCCCCTATCCGAATGACAATGGGGGCCCAATGCCCCCGATTCAAAATTAAAATAATTATTAAAATAGTTAAGTTAAGTTAATTAATTAATTAAGATTAATTAGATGATTAATTAAATCCCAAAAGTAATTCTGTCTAAATTAAATAAATAAATTAAGTAGGGTAATAAATTTGGATGATTAATTAGGTTAATTAAACCTAAGCTAAATAAAGTAAATTCTGCTAATTAATTTAGTTAAGTAGAGAATTACAGGTGGATCCCGACCGCCTTAAATAAATCTAAGTAATTTAAATTAAACAAATTAAAATGTTTCTAAGATAGATGGGGCCCACTGGTCAAATTGTCGAGTAAACCCCCACTATTGAGTGATGATGTCAGCATGACATCATGCTGATGTTATGGCTAAATATTGAATTTAATTAAATCTATTTTATTCCTAAATAATTAATAAAACTTTAAAAATTAATATAAAATAATCCATAATCCAGACAAAAATGTTTTATACATGAAAGTTGATTAGAAAAACGAGATGAACCCGGATAACGAGACGAACCCGGATACGCTATCCGTTCGTCTCTCACACATATCTATCATAGCGAACTTGGAAATTTTCCATCCGTTTCGCGTGTCCGGTAGTAGCCAGAGACCCGGGAAATATCATCAAATATTTTCCCCAACCGTCCATGACGGGTGATACTGCGTAGCTCATGCCTAGCCCTACATATTGCCATGTCATGCATCGTATTGCATTTGTGCATTATATTCATTGTTTATTCCCCTCTTCTTACAGGTAGACCCCGAGACTAACGCTACTACCGTGTACGCCTACCCACCTGATGACTAGCCCTTTGCCGCAGAGCACAAACGCAAGTAAACCCCCTTGATCATTTCTTTATCGCCTATTTCTTTCTCCCTCACACTTGCATTAGATTTTTCTACTATTTGAGTTAGCTCCTATATCTAATGCATAGCCTATTTTTGATGAACTGCTATCTTACTGTACAATAGTTGAAACTTCTCAGTATAGGTGGAGCAGTGATCTGCTTTGACCATTAGTCCAGTTGCTAGTGTTTTTTATCAATCCTCGATCATCTGATCGACGACCCAAGACCCGTCACAACACTCACACCCCTTTGTTGTACGACACTGCAGAGCTACTATCGCCTCACCGACGACTGAGACGACCCCTCGCTTTCGTTTACCTTTTGCTGCTGCTCTTTCTGCAAAAGGAACGTGGATGGTTTACAAATGTGACAAAACATGTTGTCGAATGCATTGGAAGCTAATATAAGGTGGTAATATAACAATTACCAGTAGTCTCATGAACTCCCTGGTGTTATGGTCCATGTAAAAGATATTATTGATGTGGTCCCACTTGTACCGGCTCCTAATCCACTAATGCTTTTGAGGATCGGTGAACTCCGCCAAGGTGTCTGGGATTCCGTGACTTTCATCTACGGCGTCCTCCTTCGCCCATTCGTGCATCTTCCCCTCATAACCACGACTTCCGAGGTGGTGGGGAGGCGTGTTCCTGGCCTGGAGTGCCTTCATTTTCTCTGACTTTTTCTTGACTTCTTTTGTATCGCAAGTCTCCTTGAATTTTCCATAGTCCTCTCCCGTTAGTGTCAGATTGTTATCAAGAATCTTGGACCACGATTCATTCTTCGCAATTGCTTTTTTCACCCTTACTTTCGAGGTGGACAAGGCGTTGGTGAATGTCAGCATTGCCTTGTTGTTTATCTTTATCATGGGTTCGTCATCCCATGGAAGTCTACTTTCAGTCTGCTCGGGGAACAAGAACCCATTGTGCAACTTCGTTAGGAGCATGTGCTCCATATGTGGTATCTTCCTTAACTTCTCGTCGTTGATGTTCGCCTTTTCCCTGAGGATGCATCCTAGTTGATTATCGTAGCACGCGCGTGCTTCTTCCAGCACCATTGGCTCTAATTTCTTGGTGTGCATCTGTGTGACCACAATTTTTCCGATGTGGATCTTGTTTGGTTTTCTTGCACTCTTCGGCTTCGGTCTTTCACCGGGTACATCAGCATCGGTGCCGGTCTTGGGGGTGGTTTCGGTGTCGGTGCCAGTGTCGGTGTCGAGGTTGGTATCACTGCCACCCTCCACACGAACTGGTATTCGTCCAGGTAATCTAATAATCATTTGCTAGCTCAGAACGGTCTTCTTAGAGGCGACTAGAACCCCGAGCTTCGTCGTGGCTAGAAATATTTCCTATGAATATTTAAGTATGCTAGTTTAATTCTAGGCCGAATAAAATGAATAATAAAATGGGTCCTATATTTGGTCGGAATGTTGATTCAATCCTCTTCCGGCAAACCCTGGGCACTCGATATGTCCTAGTTTCTAGCACAAGTCATGCCGAAATTCACGAAAATTTTCGGCATGACCTTTGCTAAAAAATGAACATAGGAGCACCTGAAATTTGCCGTAAAGGAAATGAATCAACATTCCGGCAAAACATAGGCCACTCGGATATAGCATAATGGCTGCATTATTGACATAAATGATCCCAACTTGTCTTTGCTTTGGCAAAAAGAAATATGGATACGAAGGAGTAGTAAATATAGTAAGCCAAGATGATGCAGGTACATAAATGGACAGAATCTAAGCTGGATGAAAACAAAAAATGTTCAAAGACGCAACTATTTAAGGTTGCAAATTATTAAAGGTAACAAGACACTCAATTTTGTCATAACTGGAAAATTACCCCACAAACACTAGAGTAAATACCCACACCTAAGATAATACCCTCTAGGGAGGAGGGAAGATTAACAATATGATGTAATGTAGTTCTGTCTTTCATCAATTTTTGTAGATTTTAACCAAATAAATAGAGAACTATCACATATACAAAACCAAATATGACTAAGGAAAAAGTTTGACCAAGCTTGGTGTCGTTGATGTTGATATTTCTTTTCATTAACTTGCTCAAACTATGTAGATTGCTGAAAATAATAGTGCGCACTATATTTTATGTAGAGGGATTACCGACTAAGTTAGGAGGTTATAATGATCTTTTTTGTTTCAACATTATCAATAAACAACTAGGAGGTTATAATTTGAAACCCTATGATTCACATCAAACATCTCATCTAGAAAGAATTAGTAAGGACTCTATCATGTCATAAATACTTCAAACGAATCTAGCTAAAAGTTCTAGGTTTAAACCAAAACCATCATTTTCCCCTTATCACCTCACACGCTTTCTATCTTTGATCAACACTACAACTCTATCACCATCAATAGCAATCTAAAGTGTAGCATATACTACTGTCCACGTTAGTTCTTATTACCCAGCCTAGGTATTGTATCTCGAACTTGGTGAAACATCTCCAACAAGTCCAATTCTAAAAGGAAGCCGCGTGTCATTATCCCTTTGATTCCAACAGGAAATCGAGACACCGATGTTGATCTACGCATGTATTTCATCTTTTGTGACCCTCCAAAGTCATCCGCACCAACCCAATCTCCTAGATAATGAGCTCATTCAGCCTAACCCTAGCTAGCAATCGAAACCTATACAAAAAGGGGGGTGAGGATGGGGAAACTCTCATGTAGACATCATCGTCTGAACGGGAGCTCTGCCTCTCCCGGCGGCGACACTTGTGGTGGGACTTGCCGTCATTGCACACCTTTAGCATAAAGGAGCAGGAGGTGGACGGCGTGACGTCCTTACAACGAATGTAGCGGCGGAAGACGCGGCGGTCGCTCCCCAAACAAGAGGGGGAACCTGTGGTGTCCATGCTGTCGGAGGACGAGGAGGAGGAGCTGGCGGACGGTGGTGGCAAGATAGGAGTGGGGGAGAGGAGGGAGAGGGGGGAGTGGGGGAGAGGGGGAGTTAGGAAAACATTGAGCCAAGTTAACGGAACATAGCAGTAGCGCTGGATAAGTCCCAGCACTACTACTAATTTAGCAATAGCGATGGTGCAAATAAAGCGATATTGGTAACTCAACATAGAAGTTGCACTAGATTAGTGCGAGCCCTACTCCTAACTTTGGTATAGCGCTGGTACAAATCAAGCGCTACTGCTAACTTTTTTATTTATTTGTTTATTTTTACTAATTTTCTTTTCTTTTTATTATTCTGCTTTCCTTTTATGTTTACTTTTGTTTTTTCTTTTGTATTTCTTTCTCACTTTTGTTTTTGTTTTTTGTTTTTATTCTGACGGTGTCACATGCAGTAGTCGACGAGAACGTCTCCCTCCCACACTATGCGAGTATCGCTGGAACCATGTGGTGGTAATTGAAGGGGATACGATGCATGCATTATTTGACTGATAACGGTTACATAAGCGCGTATACAAAACACATACATATATATAAATGATTGTTTCTCAGTTGCGGCAAAGACATTTCATGACTCCATCCATTCCAATGATGTTCCTTTTGCCTCTCCTCATGACAACACAACTGGGATTGGTTGGGTCGGTTATGAAGAAGCATTGTGTCGCGTGCTTAGCGTGTACCCATGGCTCAGTTTTGGTGATGATGTTAACGTTCAGGGTAAAGCTCTTCATGTCGGGTATAGACATGGTAGTGAAATACTTGTTTTCTCTTACAACGGCCTTAGCCCATCTAACACGGAACATCGTCACATCGTAAATTCCGGCGTAGTTAAGCTCCCAGATCTCTTCGACCCTTCCATAGAATCTTTTAGTTGTGCCATTGGAGTCGGTCACACATTCAATCGTCACCGCTGAGTTCTTGTAATCACATCCCATGTCTTTGGCCTCCGTGGAGAACGTGTACCTGTTGATATCATATGCCTCATAGGACGCAAGATTGGGAGGGGGGCCATGTGCTAAGGCTTGTATGAGAAACCCGTCTTAACTGTCCTCTTTCACGGGATTATCAAGAACTTGCTCTTTGAACCAATGCAAGAAAGCGGCGTTGTGCTCTAAAGTAAGTTCGTCGTCTGTATTCCACATCCCCTGATCACGATAATTCTTTGCGATGATTTCGGTATGTAGTGTCACATAATCATTTACCACATCTAGGTGTTGTAGCACTACTAAGTTAGCCATGTCAAAGTCGTCCCGTCGACCGAGTAGTCCATGTGCAATTCCTTCCAGCAGTTGTTGTGACCTTCTCCTCTGAGCCTCCAATGGTGCTTCTTGACGGGCAAACCAACAATAGGGTCAATGCCTCCTATATAATTATTGCAAAATGATATCCACTCTTGGGTGAGATGCCCCTAGATGATGCTTCCCTAGGGATGGTACATGTTATGAACGAATCCTTCGAACGTCATCATGCTATGAAGGAATGTCGGCCCGAGGTTGATGATGTCGTCCATGATGTGGACATAGAGATGCACCATCACGTCAAAGAACGCGGGTGGGAAATACATCTCAAGCTCACATAGTATGACAACAATCTCTTCTTGTAGCCTTCGGAGCTGCTTCACACTGATGGACTTTTGAGAGATAACGTCGAAGAAGTTGCTAAGACCAGTAAGCATCTCTAAAGAGAACCGAGAGAATCTACATCATCATCAGGTGACAGTCATGAGACTTCATCCGACTGAAGCTTTTCTTCTTGGTGTCCAGAAATCTGCATATCTTCCCAGAGTAGCCCGAACCAACTTTGATTGTAGTAAGGCTCTTGATGAACTGATCGATCTCCTTCGCACTTAAGGTGAAGAATGAATTGGGGCAATAATTTTCCTCTTTCTTGTTGACTTTTCTTCCCCTTGGCCCCGCCGACGTCTCTCTCTCCGACTCCTCCATTGACTTTTTACGGAGCATGTGGAGATCCCTCCTGATCTGCAAATCTTCCAAGTCTTTCCTTGCCTTTGGCCCATCCTTGGTTATCTCCGGCATGGTCATTCGTGTGCCAAGCAAGGCAATGATATGCATTCTTCATTGACCCATTCTTCATGATATGTATTTGATCAAGGCAATGAGGCATGTCGTGATTGTGCCGGTACTCCAAGTCCCACAAAACAAACCTCATTTTCCACACCTTCAGTAGTGGCTCCGGCGCCTTTTCCATCTTTCCCACCAAGGGGCATTGTTCCTAGTTATTCAATAGTTTTTTCATTTTGGCGCCGCTTCTCTTACGTAGAGGTCCTCAATGCTCAGCCAAAACATTGAATAGATCTCCTCGTTTTCTCCATGAGTCATCCTTTTCGAGCGTTGTATAATGCCCAATGTAGACTATTTTTACACACCTCCCATCTTTCATTGACATAAGCTGCTGAAATGTTGTATCATACATGCACCTCGTGCATCTGTAGTATCCATGGCACATCTGGCCTGAGGCGTACCCGTAACCGAGATAGTCGCGCACCATCATCATCAACGCGGATCTCATATAGAAATAATCTCCTGTGCTGGCGTCCCTTGTCTTCACCGGTGATTTCCATGATGTGTCGAGCTACTCTTTCAGAAGCCCCATATACAGGTTTATATTATTTCCCAGTTGTTTAGGCCCTTGAATCAGCATGCTCATGTGTATGTAATTTGTCTACATGCACTTCCACGGGGGGAGGTTGTACATCCATACAAAGACATGCCATGTGTTGTGGTTGGTGCTGTGGTTTCCAAACGGATTCATGCCATCGGTACATGCACCAAGCACGATGTTCCTTGCATCTTCCCTGAAAAATCAATATTCGGCGTTGAATTCTCTCCACTAGCTAGCATCTGCGAGGTGTCTCATCTCCGGATCATCTCCATCATCTGGCTTCTTCCTCTTCGCGTGCCAGCGCATGAGCTTTGCTTCCTTCTGATCTACGAAATACCTCTGTAGACGGGGAGTGATCGGAGAGTACCATACAACTTTTTGAGGAGATTTCTTTCTTTCCTTCTTGTACCGAGGAGCATTGCACACTGGACACCTAGTTTTTTCCGTGTACTCCCCCTGATAAGTGATGCAATCTTTGATGCATGTGTGGTATCTAATTTGTGGCATATCAAGAGGGCAAACAATTTTCTTGGCCTCCTCGACACTAGTAGGACACAAGTTCCCCGCAGGAAGAACTTTATTATGTAGATACTTAAAATGTTCATTGAGGCTTTTGTTTGTCCATTAGTTTTTGGCCTTCATCTTTAGATGTTCGAGCGTGAAAATCAAGTGGGTCACCTCGGGATCCCAACCAT
This sequence comes from Hordeum vulgare subsp. vulgare, assembly GCF_904849725.1. Taxonomy (NCBI): domain Eukaryota; kingdom Viridiplantae; phylum Streptophyta; class Magnoliopsida; order Poales; family Poaceae; genus Hordeum; species Hordeum vulgare. Next base: position 172,175,910 of record NC_058522.1, read on the forward strand.
CATACAATGGAGTCTAAGAGTATACTTTAAGTTGCGCTAGCTTGGGCTCCTCTCTAGAAGAAACAATATCGCTAGTCGTACTCTTGTGAAGGAGGTCTCAAACATGAGGGTCTTGCATGACTGAACATAGTAGCGTCAAGGACTGCGACGTGTCCGTCATCTCTTCTCTACCATGTCTCTCGCGACGGATGGGCGCGACCGCCCATGTCCAACAGGCCTATGAGGGAGCAAACTAAGTTTTGAAAGCCCTGGATGCCGTGGGGGTGCTTTGTTTGAGAAGAAAAGCTGAGAGGGAAAGAAATGAGTGTTGTCCAGGGGTGCAAGTAGGGGTTCTACCCCTCTCAATCATGTAGCTGGCTACTGAGGTTACCACTAGAGGTAAATGGGGACTAGGATGGGCTCTGGTAGAAATTTGGGCTCAAGGAGAGCACCTCTGGTCCTTCAATTATTGAGGAAGAGCAAGGGGAGAAGGTGTTTGATGGGTGTGTGCGATAGATAAAGTACTCCCCTTGCTATGAACCTTTAAAGGATCAAATGGTTGGGGATAATTAAGTTTGTTCACCAATTTTGAGATTCTTTGAAGAAAGTTTCTAGTGTAGACGTGGTAAACCCTAGAAATGGGTAGAAATGCTTTTCTCGAAATCTATCACTACTGGAATCCAGAAATTTGCCGTCTGTCGTGCCTTTGCCGTCTGCTGACACATGGCAAAAGTTATGTTTGCCGTCGGCCTTTCCTTTGCCCTATGCCAGCAGACGGCAAAGGAACCAAAGGCAGACGACAAAGGGGAGTTATACGGCAAAGGGGGCGCCACCCCAACATCCGCAGCCGACCCCACCCCACACACCCCTTTGTCGTCTGCCACCCAGCCTTTGCAGACGGGAAAGTGGGCGCCACCCTAACGGCGCCCGGTTCCAAACCCCCTCCCCTAAAGGTTCTCGCGCCCACCCACCTACCCTCTCTCTCTCTCACTCTCGCCCTACCCTCTCTCTCGCCTGCCCACCCTCCGTCGCCGCCACTGTCGCCGTCGGAGCCGCTCCGGGCCACCACCCCACCCCGGCTGTCACAGCCGGCCCCGGCCACCCCAGCCCGCTCCGGCCCTCGTGGCGCCCATGCCGCCCCCTACGGTCGCCCATGCCGCCCTCCTTCCTTGCGCCCGCCTGTAGTCATCCATCGCCGCCGCCGCCGCCCCCCTGACGTCGTCCACCGCTACCCACGCTGCCCCGCCGCCCACTCCCGGTAAGTTCTTCTTGTTTTTCTTTTTTATTAAGTTAATTAGTTTAGTTTTTTATTGTAGGTTAATTTAGTTAGTTTATTAGGTTAGTTTATTAGGCTAATTAGTTTAGTTAGTTAGGTTAGAAGAAAGAAGAGGAAAATAAGAAGGAAAAAAATGAATAGAAAAAAGGAATAGAAGAAAATAATTAGAAGAAGAAGAAGGAAAAGAAGAAGGAGAAGAAGAAGAAGAAGAAGAAGAAGAGGAGAAGGAGGAGGACGACGAGAAAAAAGAAGAAGAAGAAGAACAAGAGGAAGAGGAGGAGGAGGGTTAAAGAAGAAGAAGAAGAAGAAGAAGAATAAGAGGAGAGAGGAGAAGAAGAAAGAAGAGGAAAAAGGAACCCCGGCACCTCAACACTGACCCTCGACCCCCGACCCCCAATGCCCGACACCATTGACCCTCGACCCTCGACCCCCGACGGCATTGACCCCCGACACCGACGCCACTGACCCCCGACCCTTGACTCCACTGACCACTGACCCCCGACCACCGACGTCACTGGCCCCCGACCCTCGACCCCTGATGCCACTGACAATCGACCACCGGCCCACGACCCCCGACACCCGACGCCTGACGCCACCAACTCCGGACCCTCGACCCCCGACCCCCGACACCACTGACACCCGACCCCGACCTCCGACGACCAACGCCTCTCACCCTCGACCCCCGACCCCCGACTCCAGACCCCCGACCCCCGACGCCCGACACCACTGACCCTCAACTCCCGATGCCACTGTCCCTCGACCCCCGACCCCGGACCCCTGACGCCACTAACCCTCGATCCCCAGCCCCCGCACCTACACCCGACCCCCAACGCCACTGACCCCCAACCCCCGACCCCCGACACCTCTTCGGCCTATTGTTGACCAAAAAGACCCCCGACCACCGACGCCACTGACCCTCGACCCCCGACGACACTAACCCCTGACCACCGACGCCACTAACCCCCGACACCCGACACCACCGACCCTTGATGGCACTGACTCTCGATGCTACTAAGACCCGACTCCCGACGCCTCTTCTGCCTCCTATTGAATGAGAAGGTGCTTTTTCGGCCTTTCCGGAGGCCTACGGGGTCATAGGTTTGTAAATTATGAGTTAGGTCACATATTTTCCGATTATGTTATAAAAACATCATATTGGTGTTGATTGGGTGAATTTCAATGTCCAGTTGTTCGACGGCTTCCACGTGCGTTGGATGAGCTCCGGCCCTGCGTTTGTTGGTGAGCACAAATGACTTCTCCTCCTACCCCCTTAATTTGCTTTGTTCAGGTCTTCGTGGCGATGAAACTTGCTAGTTATACGTGGACGAATGTGAATGTTTGCATGCAACCGCTTAAGGATGAGTTGCAAGAATCCTGGGATAATGGGATCAAAACATACGACGCCGCTGCCAAAACAAATTTCAAAATGCATGTGTGGTACATGTACTCAACGCATGATTATCCGGCGTTTGCGCTATTCGCTGGCTGGTGTGTGCATGGAAGGTTCTCGTGCACCACATACAAGGCAACTCTTCAGTTCCGTTGGCTGCAGGCTGGTCGCAAGTTTTCTTGCTTCGACATGCATAGACAGTTCCTGGATCCTGACCATAAGTTCAGAAAAGACGAGAAGAATTTCATCAAAGGTAGAGTTGTCAAAAACACTACACCAGCTGCATTCACAAGACAACAGACCCTTGATCAGTTTGATGTTCTCGAGTCTGATCCTTTGCATCCAGGGTACTTCAAAGGGTATAACATGGAACACGCCCGGACTCACAAGTCATGCTTATGGGATCTGCTTTACTTCAAAGACCTCCTTTTCCCACACAACGTCGACGTGATGCACACTCAAAAGAATATTGCGGAACCATTTTTGGTACATTGTTCGGCATAGAGGGGAAGTCAAAGGATAATCCTAAGGCTAGAATCGACCAGGAGTCTCTATGTGATAGACCGTTACAAAACTTGCGACAACGAAAAGGAACGCAAAGCAAGAGAAGCCAAAGGCATGGTTCAATCTTGAAAGGCCAGCTATGAGGGGAATGCTTTTCTGGGTGAAAATGCGGTTGATGTTCCCCGATGGGTATGCTGCGAATCTAAAGAGGGGAGCAAGTCTTGAGAAATTGAAAATATTTGGTCTCAAGAGTCATGATTGGCACATAAGGATTGAGCACGTAATGTTGGTGATGTTGCGTGGCTTTATCCCTGAGGATGAATTGCTAGTACTAGCAGAGCTGAGCTATCTCGTCCGTTCTTTGTGTGCGAAAAAGCTATCGCCTAGCATGCTAGATGAAATTGAAGTGTTGGAGGCGTAGTTGATCTGCAAATTAGAAAAGTTCTTTTCACCGGGCTTCTTTAATCCAATGCAACATTTTATTTTGCATCTCCCGACCGAGGCAAGATTGGGGGGGCCGTTCAAAATCGATGGTGCTACTCAACTGAGAGGATGCAGGAGACGCTTCGAGCTAAATGTAAAAATAAACATAGAATTGAAGGATTGATGGCCGAGGCATTCATTACTGAGGAGGCGACAAACTTCATGACAGCACACTACGAAGCCAAAAATCATCATTTGCATAACCCGAAGCCTCGTTACAATGACGGTGATCCTAAAAAAGGTCAATCCAACCTCAACCTATTCAAAGGGAAGCTCGCACCATTCGGTGCTTCCAAAGGGAAATCATTGGATGTCGAAGAATGGCGGATCATTTCATCGTATATCTTCGACAACCGAACAGAAGTGCGGTCGTACATCGAGTAAGTTCTCGGTAAACTATTGTTCCGCAACTTCTAATTCCTTTGAACTGCTCTTATTCCCGGATATTTGATATAGTCGATACGTCGCCGAATTCTCGGATGGAGCGGTCATCGAAAAGGATTCCGTCGAAGACTATGAGCTTCTCGCAAAGCGTGGAGGCGACTATCCCGTTTTCATCTCTTGGTTCAAACAAAGGGTAATTAATTACCATTAATGGGCCATTTGATTTCTTGGTATAATTTGCAGCTAATGCGTCCATTCGCTCATATTAAACTTGTACGCTGATGCGGAGTCTATGGTCGCTGAGTTGAGACAAGTTGCTAATGGTTTTGACTATAATGTCCATTCATTTGACAAATACAATATCAACGGGTATCACTTTCGTTCCTTTGGCAAAGAGCTATCTATGCTTGAGCTAAATATTACATAGTGTTTTGTCTCAGCTATCGGCGAAGGAGGTACCGAGTATTATGGAAGAGTTGAAGCAATTTATGAACTTCTATTCTATGGTGAAAACCCACTGACCGTCGTAGTCTTCTAATTTTATTGGTTTGAGCCGAGGGAAACTATAAGGACTCACGAACATATAGGACTTGTCAAAATCAACCAAAACACCCAATTAGATGTTCTCGATGTCTATATTATAGCTCAACAGACGACACAAGTTTTCTATCTACCGTGGGCCTGCTAATCTGATCCAAATCTAAAAGGTTGGGATGTCGTTTATGAAGTGCCACCACATTTTAGGCCACCTACCCTCAATGAAGAGGATTACAAACCTCACATTAACCCAGACACATATGAAGGAGAATTCTTCCCAGAAACACATATGTCCAAGAAACGTTTGAAGAACCTCTCTACTTCATCCCAGAACATTGAGTAGATAGCGACAGTGAATCCGTCTTAACCCCTGAGCCCGAATAGGAAGAGCCGGAAGAAGAAGAGGTTACAGCTCCGGATGACCTGTCACTTCTTTACCGATTACATATTGGTGGCCTGCCACGTGTTCTTCCTGATAGTGATGATGATACCGCATTTATTAATGATAGTGATGATCATGATGCATTTATTGACCCCGAAGCATATATAGATGAGCACGATTGTTATTAGTTCATGTCAGGTATTCAACTGTTTACTATATATACATATATAAGTTTTGAGTTCATGTTAGGTATTCAATTCTTATTACTCATGTTGGTAATTAGGATGATGATATTACATTTTATTACTCATGTTGGTATTTATGTTGTACTAATTTCATTTACTCTTTGTCATGAAAGGTGTTGAAAGATGGTGGGAAAGGGTTGAAAGCACACCACGGCTCCTTCTTCGTCGGCGGGTGGTGGGATGGGTACTTCCATTCCTGCCTCGCCTCTTCAGAGAGCGTTGCTCTCTACTCTGCATGGAGTGGCCGCTTCTTCGACTCTCGCGGCCCCCGTGAGAGGAGGTAGACCCCCTGCGAAGCTGAGAGCTACTAAAGGTACACGTGGCCGTGGGAGAGGTAGGGCGGTGGCTGCCACGCTTCCTCACCGCCAGCCCAAGCTGATTCACCTGAGCACAGGGCTGCTAGGGTGGATTCGTCTGAGGTAGGGGATACACGGTCTCTGGTTCAGGAGCCTCAGGTCGACAAGCCTTTGACCCACGAAACTCGTGTCCCAAAGGCCTTCTAACAGGGGACTCCGAAGCAAAGCAGGGATGAGGGTACGTCCCAAGATGCCTAGTGTGATACCTGGCCTGATCTGGGTCAGCCTGAGCCAAGTGGCCATGCTGATAGCGACGAGGAGCGGGGTGAGGGGGCCACCGTCTACCAGCATGGTAGTTCGGGGCTACCGCCCATGCCGGCGACCCGCGAGCAGAGGTGGTCGATTAAGCCAAATGGGGACAAGTAAGTTAATTTACTCTTATTTAACCTTTTTCCTTCACGTTTTCTCAAATATATAATGTTTTGGCTTTAATTTGACATACTGTAGGGGTTGGATTGTTGCCAAGGCTGTCCGCAAACCCAATAGCGTCCTTGGTGTGCTTTACCGGAAAAACTTCCTGGGGTTTTTTACGTTACCCGGTCGAGAGCGAGAGGTAGGAATGACCTGGAGCACTACTTGGGTGCCCCGGCCGCGCCGGAGATGGAGATCGACGGTGTTTTGTGCCTCACTATGGCCGACATGGTGATCAGACAGTTTTGGGTAACTTCTCCTTTACACAATTATAAATCAACCATAGCTAGTTATTGTACTAATCAGTGTTGTCTCGTTTGCAGAGCTTCTAGAGCTGTGAGGAGGGATACGAGGAGGACGCGACAAAGGTTATCAAAACCTAATGTCGCCGCCTACTTCAAAACTTTCGGCACAAGGCTCGGGTGCAGGTTGTTCGAGACTACCATGCCTATCGGCAAAAGGCGATGTGCCACGATTCTAAGATGCAGAAGGAGCATTACATGAAGGTAATTACATATTATTAAGGCCTTGTGGTTAGTTTCCTTGATTTGATTCTTACGCGTTGCGCTCAAATTTCTCTTTATTAACTTATGTGCCCCCGAGATGGTGTGTTGATAAGATGGATTTTTGGGAGGCCTTGGTGGATGAGTGGTGCTCCAAAACGTGCGAGGCCAGCCACAAAAACACCAAGGAGAGGCATCGCAAAATGGTTGGTGTGCCACACCATCAAGGGAGCGTCAACTTAATCCAATTTGGCGAGAACTGGGTATGTGGTTTGCTTCATGACTCATGCAATTCATTCTTAATGCTAGCTTGAGCCCTTTACTAATACATTTTTCCTCTCTCACTTTTAGGCGCGTCACAATAAGTCGGAGGTGCCACATATGTAAGATCACTAAGCGATGGCCCATACTACCTCGTACAAGAAGGTCAGGGAATTCTCGGAGTCTGACCTCGAGCATCCAGAAAACTTCACCAACATCTCCTCCCACCACAAGCTCGTGAAGTACAGAGATCACGGGAAGGCGAGGAATGGGGAGGACTTTAACCCGAGCCAGGGGCCTATTGATCCATAGCTGGTGATGATAGCTGGCAACATGAGGCCCCATGGCTCGATCGCCGTTGGAGACAGACTTATACGTTGTCCTAGCACTCTCCGGCAGATAAAGGTACGCCAAACAAGCTCCTCTCCTGAGATAACACCTTGTTCACGGCCAGTCGAGCTCGCCATCGAGGTTAGTTTAATGGACTCAACTATCTTTCCGCATTACGTTGTGCATGCGAACTAATCACTACTAGAAAAAAAGCCTATAACTAATATGGACATTAATGGCGCACCATGCATGTGATAATTAGTGTCCATATTACTAATGGCGCACCATGTGTCTGGTGCGCCATTACTATATTTGACCTGGCCCCCCACCCTTTCCTACACTTACCAGTGGCGCACCATGGGAAGTGCGCCATTACTAGTTTTAACTAGTAGTGGCGCACCAAGTCCATGGTGCGCCACTGCTAATATATTTTTTTCAGGTTTTTTAAAACTACTAATGGCGCATTCTTACCAGGTGCGCCATTAGTAACCCTGGTTACTAATGGCGCGTTCTTCTTGGGTGCGCCTTTGGTAACCTGGGAGGAGTAGATATTTTTGACAGCCCACTTCACACTCACTTTCCCCCCACTTCATTCTCTCCACCACTTCACACTCACTAGTGTCGGCTGCCTCCTCCTCCTCACCTCATTTGCACCATATATTCACCCAAATTAACTGGTTAAATTTCCTTTTCTTGATAGGTAAGTAAGGGGAAACCTTTCTTTATGTTCTAGATCTACTTTTTTCTCCCTCCAACACGTGTACACACTTTTTAAGGCCTAGATCTACGTATGTTTGTGGTGTTGCATATGTTTGTGTTTGCAGGTACCGGTATTTGAAATGCGATAGTTGCCAATATTTTGCCGAAATGTTGATTCATTTCCGTTTCGGCGAGAATTTGGCACTATGCATTCTTTTTGGTCTTATTTTAAGGCAAAGTCATGCCAAATTTTTTTTTGGTTCTAACATATCGTTTTGCTCTACCCCGCAGGCGACAATGGTCTGCACGATGACCGAAGGCATCATGAATAGGTTTTTGAGCTCCGCGAAGGCCGAGATGCTTCAAAAGAACGACACGGAGATAAGATGTCCGTGTCGAAGATGCAAGCTGAAGAGCCTTATGGACACGGATTCCAGATAGGTGTGGGACCACCTACTCGTGCGTGGTTTCATGGATGGCTATCGGTGGTAAGGTGATGAAGATGATTATGAAGTCGTCCATGGGGGCCGGGCAAGAAAAAAGGAAGGGTTGCAAGACAATAGCGGCGAGGGCGGGCTAGAAGACGAAGAATCTCCAGGACATGATCACGAAGTAGATGGAGGACACAGTCATCATGTAGAAGATGCCGGACATGATGATGAGGAAGATCAAGACAAAGGGCATAATCATGAAGATGAAGATGCCGGAGCAGATGACGATGGACCATCGATGGGCTGGGTGTAGGACCCTCATATTCAAGAGCTGCTTCTCAAGCAGATGGGTAACGCAAGAGCTGCCGCTCGAGAGAAAGCCAAGCTGGATCAACGGGAGATAGACACGGTTACTCCATTCTATGAAGGATGCAGGACCGAGGATACCCACCTGAAAGTAACGCTCATGGCTCTAGAGATGAAGGTAAAACACAAAATGACCGACACATGCTTCGACGAGAACATGTCATTCTGGCACAAACGTCTTCCCATGGGGAACAAGTGCCCGAACAGTTTCGAGGAGGCGAAGAAAATCGTGTCTCCTCTAGATTTACCACGCGTGAAATACCATGTGTGCATGAACGATTGCATCATTTATCGGGACGAGCATGCGGAGTCTACCATATGTCCGGTGTGCGGTGTTACTGGATAGAAGAAGAGGAAGAAAGCTCCTCGAAAAGTGGAGTGGTACTTTCTGATCACTCCTCGTCTGTAGTTGTATTTCGCGGCCTAAGCAAGCAGAGCTCCTGCATTGGCATGCGGATAGGGAGGAGAAGAAGCGAGAAGACGAAACTGATCCAGAGATAAATAAAAAAGACAACATGTTGAGTCACCCTAAGGATGCGAGCCAGTGGCAAGCGTTGAACTTCAAACACCCAGAATTTGGGGACGATCCAAGGAATATCATGTTTGGCGCGAGCACCGATGGAGTCTGGCCGTTTGGCAGCCAGAGAAGCGCACATAGCACCTGTCCTATTTTTGTGTGGATGTACAACCTTCCCCTCTGGATGTACATGAAGAGGAAGTACATTCACATGAGTATGCTAATTGAAGTGCCAAAACAACCACGGAACGACATCAATCTGTATTTGGGGCTGTTGAAAGAGGAGCTAGACACGTTGTGGAAAACGCCAGCCAATACGTGGGATGCCGTAGCGAAACAATATTTCCCTATGAGAGCCGCACTGCTCACAACGGTGCACGACTATCTCGGTTACGGATATGTCACAGGGCAAGTGGTCCATGGATTTTGTGCATGCGTCAGGTGCATGGATGACACAATCTATCGCCAGCTAGATAGAGATCCCTGGTCTTTGAAAACAGTGTTCATGGGACATCGAACGTGGCTTCGCGACGATGACGCATGGACAAAACGCAAGGATCTGTTCGATGGTGAAACCGAACCCCGAAGAGCCCCACGTATGAGGAGCGGCGAGGAAATATACGAGTTGTTGAAAAATTGGAAAGAGTGCCCACTGCCGGGAAAGAAGCGAAAGGCGCCAGAGCCGCTTTTGAAGGTATGGAAAATGAGGTCTGTTTTCTGGGACTTGCTGTACTGGAAGATCCTCCGTGTGCCTCACAAGCTTGATGTCATGCATGTCACGAAGAACGTGTGCGAGAGTCTGCTTGGTACCCTTCTCAACATGCCAGAGAGGACCAAAGATGGGCCGAAAGCAATGGCAGACTTGCAATCAATGGGCATCAGGGAGGAGCTTCACGCAAAACACCCTAATGATGATGATGATGATGATGAGGCGAAGGACACGGAAAGTCATCGCAAAGGCAAAAATGCCAAGAAGATCGAATATGATGGCCCTCCCGCATGCTTCACTCTAAGTCAGAAGGAGATCGATCAGTTTTCACCTGCCTCGTACGAGTAAAACTTCCTTATGGTTTCGCAGGGAAGATAAGCAGATACCAAGACTCAGCGAAGCAGAAGTTCAGCGGGATGAAGTCTCAGGACTGTCACGTGCTGATGATGCACATACTTGCAGTTGTAATCCATGGGATCATGGACGCGCACGTCCGTCAAACGCTATTTGGCCTATGCAACTTTTTCGACATCATCTCTTGGAAGTCGGTTGGCGTGAGGCAAGTCAGAAGGCTACAGGAAGAGATCGTGGTGATACTATCCGAGCATGACATGACTTCCCGCCTGCATTCTTTGACGTTATGGTGCATCTGCTGGTCCATATCGTGGAGGATATCATCCAACTCGGGCCGACGTTCCTGCACAACATGATGCTGTTCGAAAGGATGAATGGTGTCACCAAAGGATACGTTCGCAACAGGGCACGTCCAGATGGAAGCATAGTCTAGGGCTTTCTGACCGAAGAGTGCATCTACTTCTGCACGAATTATCTAGGAATCGAGAACCCCGTTGGTCTGCCCGCCAACAGGCACCTCGGCAGGCTCGCTGGATAGGGTCACTGCGAGGGTCGCCCTAAAACGCATGTCGACTTCAAGGGTCGACTCGCCAACTTTGGAAGAGCTAACCTAGTCGCGCTACAACACATAGACGTGGTCGATCCTTGGGTGGTTGAGCACAAAACTTTTATTGAGAAAATGTACAATGACCGAGGCCAACAGAGGACAGACGAAGATATAATCAAAGAGCACAACTCATATTTCACGTGTTGGTTCAAGGACAAGCTTTTGTCGTACCCTTTACACGAGGATTCTTCCACGGAAGAAAAACTCATATTCGCCTTGTCACAGGGCGTCGAGCATAACCTGATGACCTATGAGGCGTATGATATCAACGGGTACACATTCTACACTGAGGAAAATGACATGAAGAGCGATTATCAGAACTCTGGGGTAACGATGGAATCCTACACCGGTAACGACAAGGACATATACCACGGAAGGATCGAGGAGATTTGGGAGCTGAGCTACGCTGGAGAGAAGGTTCCGATGTTCCGTGCCAGATGGCCCAAGAGCGTCCTAAAAGAAGACCGGTATTTCACCACCATGGTTATACACGAAACCAAATCGAAGACCGCGGGTGCAAACGTCACCGCGAAAAATGAGCCATGGGTACTGGCTTGCCAAGTGGACCAATGCTTCTTCATTACCGACCTGTCAAAGCCCAGTCGTGTTGTCGTGAGGCCAGGCAAAAGGAACATCATGAGAATGGATGGAGTCGCAAATGAGCAAGACTTCGACAAGTACAGCGACCCGAAGATGGAAGATGACGACGACTATGAAGTAGCACACAGCACAAGAAGAAGCAGGACCACCCTACCTAAAGGACGTCCGTTCAAGAGAAGAATTCAAGGGGTTCCGGGACTAAATTATTCAACTGCGAGAAAGAAGGGCAAGAAGATCAATGTGAAAAGATAGCTAATTAAGATGGAATCACGACGTGTCGGCCGCGTATGTGTGTCAGTGGCAAGCTAAATCTTTGATGACTCTTATTTCACGTCAATTGATTTCAACCATGTCATGTAATTCTAAATCTTTGCGCCATGTCATGTAATTCTAAGTCGTTGGGCTATTCCATTACTTTTCGGTTATTAAGTCATGTGCATGCAGAAACCTTGTGAAAAGTTAATGCAAAAACAAGATCATCATGCAATATGTAACAAATTATTACATGCAACTAAAAATCCAAAATTAGTAATAATTTTAGTTATTACATGCAACTAAAAATCCAAAAGTGATAACCAAAAACAAGATCATCATGAGAACAAGATCATATTGTTACAAAATTATTACACGCAATTAAAAAGTGATAACCAAAATTATTACATGCAACTAAAAATCCAAAAAAATAAAAATAAAAGTTAGTAATGGCGCACCAGGAGAAGGTGCGCCATTGCTATCCCTCCCCACTTATGGCGCACCACAAAAAGGTGCGCCACTGATACAACACTTATAGCGCAGCCCTAAATGGTGCGCCATTGCTAACCCTCCCTCGTTCTACCCCTTCTTCCCTCCCCGCACTCGCCTCTCCCCCGCATCTCCACTCCAACCGCACCCCTCGTCCCTCCCATCTCCCCTCGTCAGCCACTGCCATCGCCCTCCTCGTTAGCTACCGCCGCCCTCCTCGTCACTGCCCCCAGGCCCCGGCAACCCCCGCACACGTCGCCGCCGCCGGGCGGGTCAAGCGGCCATCACCGCTACGGAGGTGAGCACCCCTGCCCCTCCCTCTTCCCCATCTCCCCACCGTCATCCCCTCCTCCCACCTAGCACACCTGATATGGAGGGGGGTAGCAAACATGCAAAATTTCACAATCTAAATTTCACTAAGAAGCTCTGCTACTAGTTTTTACCATATAGCTTTATCTATTTGGTCGATATGGATGTTGTTGCCCATTTGATCCATGAAATTTTGAACTCAATGCATGATTATTTTTTGTAATATTTCTTTCTTGGTCAATATATATCTTGTGAGTATTTCTTTGCCCACCTGATTGCTGATTGCCAACAAATAAGATTTCCAGAAAGCTTGCCGTGTGATGTTTGGTTCATTTGGGCATGGATGTATGATTTTTGTAGCAAGTGTGTTGTGTGTGTAACGGGTGGTTGATTTGGCTGCTCTTATGTGGCTGAGAGCTGAAATGGAATAACGCAGGTACTCATTTAATTAGCTCATGTTATTAAACTCCTTGCTACCAAGTTACTACATGTTGTTCCTGCTGCAGTAAAGGCATTATTTTCTACTATTCTAAATCTGCAGTTTATCTCCTTGTATAACTAGGGGCCTCTTTCTTCTTTAGCACATGGATAAGAACAAAAATTTCATCTTGTATGTCTCTTAAACTTGTCTGCTCCATGTGTAGCTAGTGACCTTTTTCTTCTTTAGCAGTAAGATAAGAACAAAAAGTTTATCTTGTATTTCTCTTAAGCTTGTCTGGTATCTTGCGAATCATCTTATCAGTCTCTTTGCAGGAACCATATTTTTTGTTTAGAGTTGACCTTTTTTGTGTTGTTCTTGTTTCATTTCGGTGAGCAAGGTTACTCACTTAACTTCAGAATTTTAGATGTTTACTCTTTCTTCTGATGTTCTTGTTTACTTCTTTTGCATCATATAGCAACTGAAATATCTAATGACATGAGAGGACAAGTAAATCTTTCGGTTCTAGAGTCCTAAATGAACAAAGACTCTACTGCACCGGAGTTATTTTGTTTCCACAGAAAGTGAAAAGCACCGCATGCGATTTACGGAAGAAACTGAATCTACTAATTTTTTTGAATCACTAGCTAAACCTAATACTCCTATTAGAAATAGAATATTTGATGTGGTTGATCCTTCATACTAGTTTGATGAGGATATTACTAGAGAGTTTATGGCTTATGATGGTGCCAGTTTGAAAAACTATATGATGTGTCATCCAGTGGACCATTAGCCCTCTCAAGCCACAATGTAACATAACCAAATAATTGATAGAGATGTTTTAGCTACCCACTTACCCTGATCTCCACCCCCATCTTCTTTAGTAGTAGAACCACTTGCTCAGTAAGTGCTCTAATGTCGATGGTGAATCTGATTTAGTTCATGAGAGTCATGCCTAATTTACTGATCATAATCAAAACCATCTTCTTATCTGAAATCTGAAACACATTTACTTACTTACTTACGACAGAGAATGAATTTTATTACTTGGACAATGATTTTTTTATATTGAACACTGATTTATGCCTTTTTGATTGTAGTGGTTATGTTAAATTTATTTATGAAGTATTTAAATCTTCCATCTTACTATTTTTTGGCATCCTGCTTGTGTAGTAAGGTTATAATGACTCATATTTGTTACCCCTTTCTCCTGAAATGTAGATTAATTTCTGTTTCGGTTGAGAATTGGGCACTCCTAGGTCAAGAAAATTAGCAAAGGTCATGCCGAATTTTCTTGACCTAGACGGTGCCCAATTCAATCCCGTGCAATAACTCTAGTAGCCTTTTTTCCTATTTAGAGCGAACATGGACAACAACGTTGATGCCGGCGGTTCGGGCAAGCCATTCTGGGAGCTGTCCCAGGAGCTGGAGGAAGAAACTCACCACAAATGATGGCAGTGATCGCACATATGGCAACCAACCGAAGAAGCAACGGAAGGACCGGCGCTCGAACGTGCTCGGCACCGTCAGGGACGAATTTACTAAAGTGTCCTCCAGTGGGAATCCAACGGCGCCCAAAGAATTAGTCGGTGGGTACGCGGGACAACTCGGGTGCATTCTCCGCAGCACTGTCTTGAATAACACTGAGAACCTAAGGCATTAAGGCCAAGCGAATTTGCGCAACCTCCTCTTCACGAAGCTGCACGAACGATACAAGTTCCCCGGTGATGTTGCAAACACACGCCTCGCAGGGAATAAAGTGAACAGTGCTGCCCTCACGAAGATGAGCACGGCCCTGGATAGTTGGAGAGACTCGGTGAAGAGAAGGATTCTAAGAGGTGATAGTTATGAGAAGATCAAGGAGACAAATCCTTCGATCAACGAAGCTGACTGCCAGGAGTTCAAGATCAAGTGCGAGAGCAACGGATCCGCGGAATCAAGTCAGTTAGGGAAAGATATGCAGGACTTGAACTTAGGGGTCCACAAACTCGCTCCCGGCGGTTACAGAGTGGCGGAAACTAAATGGGACAAGCAGGATGCAGAACGTGCCGAGCAAGGCCTACCGCCCCTCTTCGATAAATACCCTGAAAAGCAGACAAGGAACTATGTCAGGGCTTGGTACAAGGTGGACCCGGTAACAAAGGAGCTTACCACGGATCCGAAGGTGAAGGAGCTTGAGCATGTTCTGGTAAGGAATACACCCCCGCGTAATTAGCTCCATATGGTTGCATTCTAATTAATGAAGCCAAATTTCTAAATGGTTCACGGTCCTTCCGCAGGAAACTGAAAGCAGTACCGCGGGTGTCCGAGCTCCCCGTCTCCCCCATGGGATAGCACTTTAAATAGGGCGTTGAATGTAATGAAACACAAGGATAAGCTCAGTAAGCCGTCGTCAGCTGGTCGTGTGGCCGGCGAAGGATTTTCCACGAAATGGTCGGAATACTATAAGGCTGGGCGAAAGACAAAAAGACCAGATCGGAAAACCAGGAGCGCGAGGTTAAGGAACTCAAGGCACAAGTGGTGCGGATTCCATAGATAGTCCAAGAGCAAGTGCGAGACCAACTTGGAGCGATGATCACCGCCATTATGCCTTCCTTCCTTCAGGGGTTGCGGGGCTGGATTGCGAGCGGCGAATAGGGGCCGCCCCCGATACCCAGCTTCACGGGAAGCAACTCGCACAACGCGTCGGCATCGATATTTCCGGCGGAGGCGGCATTGCAGGTGCCTCCGTCGTCGGCATCGGTATTTCCGACGGAGGCGGCATTGCTTGTGCCTCCGGCGTCGGCGCCGGTATTGGAGGTTAATGCACCCGTGTGTGTGGGAAGAATACGCCGTCCGGCACCTCGGCATCAAGCGGCCCCTCTGTCACTTGCATGCCCCCCGTTGGCGGTACCTCGACATTAGCCGAGCTCGACGCCATCACGGTAACAATAAGTCTCGGCCGATGACTTCATCTCCTTCCCTTTTTGACTGGGCATCCTTGATGCGCAACATGTTTTCGCAGAGCGACGCCAGCATTCCATGCACTCTCCTGCACTTCGTGGACGGCGAGTTGATCGATGTCGCCAAGGCCAAAATCGTTGAACCGGGCAACCGCGTGTTCCACGGTAATCCGATGCCGCCCATCGTGTATAGGGTTCAACTAGTTCGGGTGCTGTGGGGCTGCGATGACTTGTTACCTCCGTATCGACCCATTGGGGCCGACGAAGATCATGTGATGACCCTCAGCGCCTTCTTAAACTGGTCCATGCTTTGGCCGAAGAGCCAGATTCGTTTGGGGGCGGGGGACAACAGCCCACAGAGAACACTGCCAGTCGTGCCGGCGCCAAGCCATGGCAAGACCACCGCAACGCTACAGCCGTCAGCTGATCCGGACATGCATATGCCACTGGATCTGGACGACGACTACGATACAATTTCCAACGTCGATAAGTACATCAACGAACATGGGTACGGTGACGATGACGCCTTGTTCGGGCCTCCTTCTCAAGAACCCAACCCTGCAAAAGATGATGGCGATCTAGCTGGTACTGCGGAGAAACCCAATTTCAACAGGCGTCGGCTGTTCAGTTCTCAGGAGACGCCTCCAGCTACTGCCTTCACCGAGACTCAAATAGCCGAGGTGCGAAATATTATCAGCCCCAGCACACTCAAGAAGGTGGTCTCTGAGTAGAACTCGATCCCATTACAGCAGAAGAAGCAGAAGGGACGGAGAAGAAAAACTAACAAGGGTGCGAGCCAGCCGGCACCGAGTACGATCCGTGCTCAGGACATGCCACCAATATCTAAGGATATGGAGAGGAGGGTGCACGTGGAGGGTAGGCCGATGCTACCGAATAATATGCCCTATGCTGCAACCGGTGCTATGCGGAGTCTGCATGATGTTGTTCTTTATATGGAGAAGCGGCCTCTCTCTGAGAATGATGGGGCATACCCTGTTTTCGTGGCCAAGGTGCCAGAGGGCAAGGGCTTTGTCGATAGCAACATAGGTCGTATGGTCGTCCTGTGGTTTGATGACATCTTCACTATGCTTAACCTTTATCCCCTGCACTACACCTTCATTCGGCTATTTTCGCTCAGTATGGAGATGCGGATCATTAGAGACAAGACCCCGGACATCGTGATAGTCGACACCTTCTACATGCGTGCCAAGATCTTGGACGGCGCTGGGGACCGGCAAGTCGCGAGTTCATACCTCGAAGGCGTCATTCTAGCGAACGCAGATAAGGATAACTTCCTCGTGCCTTACTTTTCTGAGTAAGTCATCCCCTCATCGTCCCGTAACATATAATTTCTCGTTCTTTTTTTCGAACATTCCGTGTTTTGTGCAGTGACACACATTGCACACTCATCCTCTTAACCCCGAAATATTCCATGGCCACATATTTCGACTCGGTCCGTCAGTCGAAGAAAGACTACACAAATATCAAGAAAGTTCTTGATGATATCCACCCCGGCTATGCCAAATCTGGAGGTTCCTTCAGGAGGCCAATTCTTAGGTATGGCAAGCACGTGTTCACCCACGTAACGACGTTCCCCTGCGTTAAGAAGCCGCATGGCAGTCAGAAGGATGCCTACTACACCCTCCATCACATGGGGGCGATCGTACGAGACCAGCATCACCGTATGCTACCAAATGAGCTCAAAGATTGGGCCGCACGCTTATCGGCAATCCAGGACGAGGACATCCGACAAGAATTCTTTCGCATCCACTTGGAGTTGGCGGAAATCATGTATCAAGATGTCCTTGCTAGATCGGGGCAATTCTACCTAAACTGTCCACCGTCCAATAGTGATATTGACACAACGCTACAAATGCAGGCTAACAACGACCGCACATTCATGACCATCACGAAAGACGGCGGCTTCATCCACGCTTCGGTCCCTGAGTCGAGTCAAAAGTATTGATGCTACATTGTAATTAAACTTTAATGAACTTGTATGTCTCTTTAGTTTGGACAATCGTTGAACTTATATTTGTAGTCGATGCTATTTATTAGTAGGACCATGAATCGTGCTATTAATGTGTTGCTTTTCTCTTCCGATCCTTTTGTTGCATACTTATATATTGCTTATATATTATCTGTGAATTGATTTTGTTTGTCTAGTGCATAGAGATTCCGTCGTATGTCGTGTACAAGGGTCAGGTTCTCGGAGTCTACGATGACTGGGAGGAGTGTCGAAGACAGGTTCACCGTTTAAGCGGTAACAGTTACAAAGGGTACACCACTAGGGCGGAGGCGGAAGCTAGAGACGCGCGCTATCTAGCGGGAGAGAGGAGGGAGCGGAGGAGGAATCGGATGAAGATCAGTTTCATCGCGATGATGCTCATTGTGACCGCAACCCTCTTCTATGTGGTGGTAGTTTAGATATCGACCTGTAATTAATGTGAAGACAAACTCGCTACTCGCGGTCTCGAGACTTGTAATGTTCTAACTTTGTTCGGTATTTTGAATTCGGAGACTAATATGATGAATTGTATTCGGAGACTAATCTTCTATTGTATTCGATAAATATGATGTTTATATATATGTTGTGCTATTTATATTCTGTCCTATTATGTATATTTTAACCTGTATAAATATCAGAAGAGAAAAAAAATTCTAATATTCATAGTAGTGGCGCACCTCCAGGAGGTGCGCCATTAATATCTGGGATAGTAATGGCGCACCAGGTGGTGCACCATTATTGTCTTGGATAGTAATGGCACACCAGGTGGTGCGCCACTATTATGTATATTAACAGTGGCGCACCAGGGGTGCGCCATTACTATTTATTAGTAGTGGCGTGATAATAATGGTGCACCTATATTGCGCCATTAATAGGTAAAGTGGGTGCGCCACTAATAGGCCTTTTTCTAGTAGTGAATATGATTACAGTGCTAACAATGAGTTGTGTTGCAGGCTGCTATTCTGAAAAGAGAGAGAGGCAATGCAGGCGCTTTTAGCAGATAAGAATAAGGAGATGAAGGAGTTGGAGGAGAGGACGGCTGCGTTGGTGGAGGCGGAGAGGGCACAGAGTGATGTGTCTATCAAGGCCTTGTACGAGCTCTTCGTGGTAAGTTTCTTCTTTAGATGTTGTCAAATCTTGCATTTTAATGTTCATTTCATTAGTGACGAAAAAGTTTGACTTATCGAAACTAAATGTACAGTCTATGTGCGAGAAGACCGGACACGTCCCTCCGGCGATGCCAGTCATTAACATGGCGGGGACGGTGAATTTCATTTCAATGTAGTGGTCGCAAGAGTGTCATCATGCTAACGACACATTGCAAACGATGTTTGGTGCAAAATATCTCCTGAAAGGCATCGCATGACCCTTTTATAGTGGAGCCTTCTCCATGGCAGCCTTCTCCAGGTGAAACAAGCCAGAGCCACCGTGCTTCACCGCCGTGATGACGATAATGGTATGTTTTTCTAGTGTTTTTCTTAACAACCGCACAATGGTCTTTACTTATCTTACCTTAGCTCCAAATTAACCTATAATTAGCTTGGCTTCCACCTAAATGACATAATTATCTTAGTTAGCTCCAAAATGTCCAATTTAAAAAAAATGACCTATAATTAGTTTATGTCTCTCCTAAATGACATAATAAGGCTTACATAGCTCCAAGATGACCTATCCCCCTAACTTAGCTATTAAATGGCCTATAATTAGCTTAGCTAGCTCCAAAATGTCTTAATAAACATAGTTGGCCCCAAAATGCAAGGTTTTACCCAAGTTAGCTCCAAAATGACCTATAATTAGCTTGGCTTCCACCTAAATGACATAATTAGCTTAGTTGGCTCAGAAATGGCCTATTTAATAAAGACATGACCTATACTTCGCTAAATTCTCTCCTAAATGACATAATAAGGCTTATGTAGCTCCAACATGACCTATTCCCCCTAACTTAGCTATTAAATGTCCTATAATTAGCTTAGCTAGCTCCAAAATGGCTTAACAAGCATAGTTAGCTCCAAAATGACCTATTTTACCCAAGTTAGCTGCAAAATGACCTATAATTAGCTAGGCTTCCACCTCAATGACATAATTAGCTTAGTTAGCTCCAAAATGGCCTATTTAATAAAAATGACCTATACTTAGCTAAGTTCTCTCCTAAATGACATAATAAGGCTTACATAGCTCCAAGATGACCTATTCCGCCTAACTTAGGTATTAAATGGCCTATAATTAGCTTAGGTAGCTCCAACATGACTTAATAAGCATAGTTAGCTCCAAAATGACCTATTTTCACCTAATTAGCTCCAAAAGGACATATACTTTGCTTGGCTTCCACCTAAATGACATAATTAGCTTAGTTAGCTCCAAAATGGCCTATTTATTAAACAAATCACCAATACTTAGCTAAGTTCTCTCCTAAATGACATAATAAGGCTTACATAGCTCCAACGTGACCTATTCCCCTATCTTAGCTATTAAACGGCCTATAATTACGTTAGCTAGCTCCAAAATGGCTCAATAAGCATAGTTAGCTCCAAAATGACCTATTTTTACCTAATTAGCTCCAAAATGACATATACTTAGCTTAGCTTCCACCTAAATGACATAATAAGCTTAGTTAGCTCCAGAATGGCCTATTTAATAAAAGTGACCTATACTTAGCAAAGTGCTCTCCTAAATGACATAATAAGCCTTTCGTAGCTCCAAGATGACCTATCCCCCTAACTTAGCTATTAGATGGCCTATAATTAGCTTAGCTAGCTCCAAAATGGCTTAATCAGCATAGTTAGCTCCAAAATGACTTATATTTACCAAAGTAGCTCCAAAATGACATATACTTAGCTTGGCTTCCTCCTACATGACATAATTAGCTTAGTTAGCTCCAAAATGGCTTATTTAATAAAAAAATGACCTATACATAGCTAAGTTCTATCCTAAATGACATAATAAGGCTTACGTAGCTCCGCGATGACCTATTCTCCCTAACTTAGCTATTAAATGGCCTATAACTAGCTTAGCTAGCTCCAAAATGGCTTAATAAGAATAGTTAGCTCGAAATGACCTATTTTTACCTAGATAGCTCCAAAATGACATATACTTAGCTTAGTTTCGTCCTAAATGACATAATTTGCTTTGTTATGTCCAAAATGGCCTATTTAATAAAAAATGACTTATACTTATCTAACTTCTCTCCTAAATGACATAATATGCTTATGTAGCTCCAAGATGACCTATTCCCCCTAACCTAGCTATTAAATGGCCTATAATTAGCTTAGCTAGCTCCAAAATGGCTTAATAAGCATAGTTAGCTCCAAAATGACCTATTTTTACCTAAGTAGCTCCAAAATGACATATACTTAGCTTAGATTCGTCCTAAATGAGGTAGTAAGCTAAATTAGCTCCGAAATGACCTATACTCCTCTTCTTCATCTGGTCTTCCTCTTCTAACTTATTTCCCATTTTGCAGATTACATTCACATCACAGAAGGTTGGATTATATTGATGGAGTACTTCAATATGGTTTCTTCTAAAATGGCTTCACGGAAGCTTGGATTGAATCTATTGTAGTATATGGATACGAAACTTTGTATGTATGGATGAAACTAGTTTAATATATGGTTTGGTACGGATGAAACTTGCATAATATGTATGTATTATGGATGAAACATATTTTAATATGGTTAAGAGTATGGGGTAGTTTGTGTGAAATATATTATTTATTATGGATTATGGATGAAACTGTCAAATATATATTATGTATTATGGATGAAACTGTCAAATATATATATATATATCCCTGATTTGTGTGAAAATTGTTGGTTATTATAGAAAGTAAAATAAACAAGGGCAGTTTGGAGCCTTTGCTGTCTGCCCACCGACGGCAAAGGGGCTAAAACAGACGGCAAAGGGACCAAACTGCCCCTGCTCAAGCAAATTGGGTGCCCCTTTGCCGTCTACCATGCATGTGGGCTAACGACAAAGGGGCAAAGGGGAGATGACAAAGGCTCCAGGCCAGACGGGAAAGGCTCCAACGAAAGAGGCTGGGTGCCACCCTTTGTTGTCAGCCCAGATGCATGCCGGACGGCAAAGGGGTGCAAGGCAGACGACAAAGTATCTTTGGGCCCAGCAGGCTGCCGTTAGCACTTGACGGAGGTGCCCGCGGATGTGTCGTCCCATATTCTTTGTCGCCTGCCCCCTCACGGCAAAGATCCTTTGCCGTCAGCAGACCCAATGCAGACGGCAAAGAGACCCTTCACTGGATTTTTGTTTGCCATCCAGTTTGCCGTCTACAGACGGACAACAAAGGCCTTTGTCGTCCGTGGTGCTCCCCTTTGCCGTCATCCATGGTAGACGGCAAATATCTCATCCCTGTAGTGTATCCATTTAAACTAATTCCTCCTAATGCACCACTTGGTGTGGTGGCTTTATTTGAGATTTACAACATGCCCATAAAGTTCGCGATTAGTTGAGGAAACATGACAATATAATTTTTTCCAATTTTTGAAATCAGCATAAGTGGTTTTGAGGGGATTTGGACAAGTTCATATGTTCTCCTTGATGGACCACTCGGTGTGGATGCATTATTAGAGTGTTAGAACATTCCCACAAATTTGAGAACAATGCAAAGTTGTCAATGCAAAGTTGCTCAAGTTTAGTAATGGACAAAGAGGTTTTTGGAATATTTTTGTGAACCCAAATAATTAGAATTTAGATGAAACTTATCAAGCTCAACACATATATCAAGTGTGACTTGCTAGAATTTTATTGGAATTGTTTGGGAATATTTCTTATAGAAATATTTCAAATACTTGAAATAGATAGAAAATGTTCTCAAGGGTTTTGTCCAATATTTTGAACATGTCCATGTATTGAAAATCTTATATATGGAAAATATATGCCCACTAAGTTTCCCTAAATTTTCTCAAATGTTTTTGAAACATAAAAATAATTTTCCCCAATGGAAGACCATTTATGGCCTCAGAAAAAGCTATATAAAAACTGGAAAATAACTTTTAAAATAATAATTGTATGGTTTTGGGAAGTCCTTTTGATAATAGGATCCAAATAATATATCCGCGGCAAAATATTTCTCCTAATATGAGGACTTGTAGTACAATTCTCAATTGAGGGGTTTTTTGAAACCTAAAATAAAGTAAATACTTTTTACTTAAAATATATTTTTTTGTGAAAATAGTTTTAAGTCCTCTAGACATGGTATGATCATTGGCGAAAGATTTGGAGCAAGGAGATGAGCCTATAGACTAGAATATTTTTTGTGACTTAAGGCATAGTCAAGCAAGCAAGCAAAACAGCAATCAAGTCAAGCATCACAAACACTCAAAAAATTTAATTAGTCCTAATTTTTTAGGTATGTTGATTTAAAAAAGTAAGGCAAAACAGAGGGTGTGACATATGATGAATTTCCTAAATGGTCCCTAGTGGAATGGGTTATGTGGGCGTGCAGCCGACTATACTAGCATATGACACGGTGGATGGTCTGGTCTGAGTGACCATGTATTGGATGCTAACTGAATAATATATGAACTGGAAAAATCTAGTCGGACATAGCACGATCCGAGTTGAGATAGGGCTCGAGTCGAGTAGACCTAACTATGAGACATAACGAGATAATGTCATATTTGAGTCTCTAGTACAACAAATGTTATGTTTCCTAAGACCTGAGCTAGCGTATGGACCCGGGATGGTGACATGCATTCTTTGGGGAGACCAAATGCTACTCCGTAACTAGGTAGTTATAAATGTAGGTTTCGAGATTGTCTAGACCCGTGCTGCAAGACATGATCGAGCAAGACCGCATTTGCCCCTATGATCAAGAGAGATATACTCTGCACCCCCATGTGATCCAGCATGGATAAGCATGACCATGCGAAAATGATTATGAGATGATCCAAAGTGTTGGTCGGATTCGATAGAACGAGAAAGATGTCGGGCTGCAACAAGGATGACCATATCGCCTTGAGACCAACATCATATATCGTGAGGCAAAAGGATTAGAAGTGTGATGTGTAGGTTCTTCAAACCGGCTTCATTGTCTTCTTGATGGATAACACTATTCGCTAGAGGTTGCTTCCAACCAAGTAGGTTGGAGCTGATCCAACCAGCAACCAAGCAGACTTGAACCTAGGGCGTCGCACGCTTAAGAGAAGGAATCTATGAGGTCGGATTCAAGGACACCCGTCATATGTGATTCGACCTGGACTTGGACCATGACCGAGTAGACTTGATGGCTTTAGTATACATGTGGGGACCCCGTATTGAACCTGCGATAGGTGCTTATATATAATGGAGTTACAACAGATGTACTAAGTAGATTGGTTTGGCATCTGTGCTAGGGCTTTTCATGTGTTGTAACTAGCCACCTCGATCTCCGTCGGCTGTGCGATTGAACCTAGCAGTCTACCGCACGGTGGTACTCCTGCCACGTGGATACCGTTAGAGATGATGGACTTGTGCCCTTGCGACTAACCTGTTTGTGGGATCGATCGACCGGCAATGAGACATGTTGTGCCACACGAGCTTTACGGACTACAACATACAACAAATCTACAAGCAGGAGATGGGCAAGCAGGATACAACTTTGGTGCCAGGAATATTCTTTCGCTGCATGGCTCTGTGGATTTAGTAGTATTGATCTATGATCGAGCTTCCTTAGCATGTTCCTAGTTGTAGCGATCGTAGGCAATTTTCTTTTGCAGTCCAATGACCTAGCATCTCACAATAGTGAACGGTGTGCATGTGATCTTACCGTCGACAAATGGGGAAATCCAATTGGACTCTTGGGAGCATATTATCCTCCCCATCAAAAATTGTTTTTGCAAATGGTAATTCTTTTGAAAAAAATAGATGTGTTCACTATCACATCAAAATACCACCTCCAAATTTTTAGAAAGAAAGCTTAAGTATTTTTATTTGTGTAAAAAAGAACTTGAGCGACAAATGTAACCTCCAAATGTTACGGTTATTGCTGTTTTTCTCACCGATGAAGCACCGTCATCCCGTTTCACATGAAAAATGGCAATCACCCTTGTTACACTAATAATAACATCTCAAAAGCAAACAATTTAAATTTTATTTACTATTTATTTCGAATTCACTGTTTATTAGGAAGCATATGCACCGTAGAGCCAAAACAGCCCTCCCACACATCTTTTTCTTTTGTCGCTCAAAACAACCCACCAGCCAGGCTGTAGAAGGACGTGGAACGTCCCCCACAATACATGACTCTAGATGGATGGCGTGGGTTGGGATGTTAGTCCAACCTTCCAATGCCTATGTCTGGTCGGATATCCCGTCTTGGGATCTTTGCCTGGACTACATGTGCCATACTAACAACATGCAAATTAAACAAACTACAAGAAACATAAAACTGAAATGAAGTAAAGTATTTGAAAAATAACTGGATGTTAATCAACCACAATTAACATCACCTATCCGAATTCATGCAACTCCAGTTATCAAGATGATAACTATGCACCTGTCATTAAAAGTTCATATGTGTGATATTCGCAATCGCAAGTGTCTTTAAGTGTTTTGCATAGTTTCACGCGCTTAGCATTGTTTCTTTCTGGGTCACCACCCTCATCCCTCTTCTGTTTATTAGCTTGCCAAATCATTTTTTTGTGTACATGACAGCCTTAGCACCTATAGAAGATGGAGCACTCGGAGGGATCTTATACAAATGAAAAATGGTCTGAATAACTACAACGTCCTATCCACCTCTCGAGCAACTCCCTGTTGATCCAGCGCGTTGGTTTCAAAAACACAAAAAAAGTAAACTATTGAAAGCGTTCGAAAAGCATGGTCCTTGTAGGTATCTCGACGACCACTGTCTGGGTCTGATGCCTCTCAGTGTGACTACCTGGCTGGCGTGACTGACGGACGAGCCTAGACGTAGGAAGGGAGGCCACGTCGAGAACAAGCTAAATTTTGTGTTTTGATCATTTCATGAAAGTTGATCAAGATCTGATTTTAGTTTGTAAGAAAGTTAGGATTTGGTATTTTTTCTATCATCAGGGTACATCACAGTAGGATATAATAGCTAACCGCCAAGGACCCTTGTAGTACGGGTGCATGACCTACCATACAAATTTCTTAAGTATCCAACACAACGGGTGTTTGCACCTACCACCGGACAACTTGGCGATAGTGTTATACATGCTACCGCAAGTATATTTGGCGGTAGGGGGTCATGACATGTATAAGTCTTCTAGGAACCTCGCTGACAGGCTGTTATACCCTACCGCTATGAACCCGGAAGATAGAAAAATAATCCTATCCTGAAATTTTTATAAACTAGGATTAGATATCGATCTACTTTCATAAAAGAAGAAAAACCCAAAATTTTGCCTCCAGTAGAACGTCTGCAAACACGCCTGTGTAAAGCCAGTTAGGAGGACCAGCCAGCTGTGAAAAAGGCCATGTCCAATGGCCCTAGTCCATTCAGTTATCCGTTAGGGGCTTTCTAAAGATTTCCAACTCTTGAAAACCTTGACTAAAGAGAAAATGGAATATGAGATTTCCCTTTTGTCTATTGATCCTTCAGTTATTACTATAGGTATTGTTTATGAGTACACGACCAATGGACAATGCGACCTGGGCAAGTAGCATTTGTGTTGCACATGCTCGATGATTGCGCTCTTCCTTGCTTCGTGGATTATCTAGTCAATTCGTTCAAAAGGCTGTAAAACTGCATATGAACACAAGATATGCCAAATAAATGAACAACGACGAATTAATGTGCCTAGCCAGTTCGTTGAGCGTGCGTGAGACACATTGGGTGACATGCTTAACAGCCTCCCGACGGTGCAGTCTTGTATGGGTGGCATGTTTTGAGCTGTATGCCCGGCATTCGGACGTTGCGCCTGGTCGGATGGCGTGTTTTGGAATCTCTACTATATAAAAGATTTTTTTCATCAACCATCTACAAATGATAAGTATTAAGTTTATAAATGACGCATTGCGCTAATTGACGCAAAGACCAAAATGCAACTCGAAAATTAAGTGAACAGTGTGCAACATAAAATATAAGTCAAATGAGCTATTTGTAGAAGCCTTTGAGTATCTTGTCCGGCAAGACCGACCAACCAAGTAGCGGTGAAGAGGACCGACCAAGTATCGTTTGGACAAAGAGTTGGTGTCGCCAATTCGGTATCGGGTCGGCATGTTTTCTGGCCGAGTGTTTGCGTTGTGATTCTTGATCCTGACCATCTATCCTGATTTCAAATGTCTGTCCTACTTTTGACGTTGTTTGTCCTAACTGGTTGGCGTTGTTACAAGTATCTAACTTTGTCTTAAACGCCTTTGGGTCAGTTCGGCTAGCCTTTTCATACAGTGTTAGATTTGAAATCCTAGTTTCCAATTGGTTGCTTGAGGATGTGTTGATGTCGTTGTCGTGGCCCGTACTGAGACCGCGTCTTTTAGAAAGTCTGACCAGCTCTTCGGCATCGCGGCCTGTCCGGAGAGATATGACTCTCACTTATATTGCATGGTGTGGTTGATTATATTGTATGGGCTCCCGTCATTTCCCACTTACTAATGACCTATTCTAGACCAACTGCATCCAGCAAGTTAATATAATGTGAAACATAAAATGAAAGTCAAGTCAGGTATTTGAAGAATTGGTGGAGAGACCAACTATAGGTCATTGAAGTTAATCTAACTATTTGAAGAAATCTTTCCTTAGCTGCATGCAAATGATTATGCTCATATTATGTTCTTATTTGCCTTGACGATGATTCACATAACTTCTGTTTTATGTTTTAGTCTAACTTTAGAGACCAACTACCCATCTACAACTCCAAAGTGAAGTGAACTCCTTGAAACACATGGTTTTCTTCACACCGGAATTAAGTGGCCAAACATGAAAAAAATCACATTTTGAATAAAATGCGCAACTTCTAGTGGAGTCATACTCCTTGATTTTATATTTGAAGATGCACGAGTTGATGGTCGATAGCAGGATTTTTGGGTAATTTTTTCGCGTAGGCACGTTTGGTTTGTTGATCGGCTGATATGCTCTTGTATGCCGGGCACAGAGATGTGATGGTCATGTGGTCAGGTTTTCGTAGATCCTAGTTGGATACCCCACTCATATGCGTGCTACTTGTAAATTGTGTTGGGTTTTCCCGAAGAGGAGGGGAGATGCAGCACAATCCAGATAAGTATTTCCCTTAGTGAGAACTAAGGTTATCGAACCGATAGGATAATCAGGCAAACCTCCTTCAACAACACCTATACACACAAAACCAAACACTTACAACCAATGCGGGCAAGTGGGTTGCCAAGCCCCTTGAACTCTTTATTTATAAGGATTAAATACTAGTAGATAGATGATATGTCTCCAACGTATCGATCACTTATGAAATATTCATGCAATATTCACCTATGTTTACAATATTTTTATGTGGTTTTAATTCACTTTATATGATTTAATTGGAACGGACCCAGAGTGATGCTGTTTACAGCAGAATTACCATGGTGTTCTTTTTTGTGCAAAAAATAGAAGTTCTCCGAACTGGAAGAAACTTTTTGGAGACTTTTTATGGACTATAAAAAAATATTGGAGCGAAGATGCGACGTATGGGGGCCACATGTTGGTGACAAGCCAACAGGGTGTGCTCGCCCCATCTGGGTGTGCCCTGATGGCTTGGAGCACCTCATAAGGTGGTTGGGGCCCTTATTTTGCCGCAAGAATGATATTTTCTAGATAAAAATCTCCTGCAAATTTCATACCAATCGGAGTCATGGATCTCCATATATTTGAAAAATGGTGAAAAGCCAGAAAACATAAGGAAACCAGAGAAAAAACTCACAGAGAGATCCAATAGTGGAGGGGCCCTCGCCCGGGACCCCTGTGGGAGCCATGGAGGCCAAGGACCATAGGGCAGAACCTCTGCCCTTCTAGGGATAGGCGATGGAGGAGGAAACCCAAGGGAGACACTATCACCATCTTCATCACCTCGGCGGCGCCATCGTGGTAGTGAAGTTGGGAGAACCACCGCCTCGGTGATCATCTTCATCAACATCACCAACTTCATCACCTTCCTCATCTACCTTCAGGAGTCCTCTCACCCGCATCCCTTGTAATCCCCTATTTGAACATGGTGCTTTATGCCACATAGTATTATCCAGTATTGTGTTGCCATCCTATGATGATTTGAGTAGATTTATTTTTTTCTTTTGGTTTATAGATGATCTTTATTGGTTTCAGTTGCGTCTATTATTTTGGTGTTGTCCTATGGTGCCTTTCATGCTGCGCACGCATCCAGTATTCCCTCCATAGGGTGTTGCAATACGTTCATGATTCGGTTATAGTGGGTGGCTAGAGCGACAAAAGCTTACACCCGAGTAAGGGGTTGTTTCATATGAGACTAAAGGGGAATTGATATTTAATGGTATGTTTGGGTTTACCTTAATGATTTCTACTATTTGCGGATTCTTTGTAAAGATCTAATCATTGGTTCATATGATCCAAGTACGGAAGTTATGTTAGCTCATGTGTCTCCCTCATATAACGTTGCAATAGTGATTACCGATGTTGTTACCAATTGCCTAGGAAAATTACGGACACCATACAATAATTATATTGTAATATATTGTATCATATTCTAACTCTATTTTGGTAGCATCTATGTTTCATATTTTAGTTATACAATATCATGCAAAGTTGTCCTCTTTATAGCCACAAAGAGTTTTGTTTCTTGTTTGTAGTAGAAGCAAACGCTCGGTGTACGAAGAGTAGTATCCGTAGTGGATAGGACTTGAGAGTATTTTGATCTTACCTTTATGTCCTTGTAGGTTTGACACTCCATAATTACTACTTCCGTCTGTGGAAAGTGCTACGATGATTCATTGCATTTGGGGATTAATAAGCTCATTTATGGCGCCATTGCCGAGGAGAAATAGCGTCGGGTTAATATTCTCGTGTATGCTTGTTTGTGTTTATCAATAAGTTGACTTTATTTTCCTTTTGGTTCTATTTTCTTGTTTTCTTTCTTTAGTTGCGTTTGAAACAAATAATAAATACAAAAAAATTATTTGCCTCTTAAAGAGAAGCGATTAGAAAGTTATGCATTGGAGAAGTGAGCATCGACCTTGAACACTTGTCTCCGTGCTCAAGGGAACAATGTAGAATTTTTCATGGAAATTTTCAATAGTAATAATTATCCCCTTGTATATACCACTTTGCATAAAAATAATGTGCCAAGTAAAGCCTTTGGGATGATTTTAATGATAGTAGATTTGATCCTTCAAAAACAAAAACTTTTACTTCTAGTGGAGAATTTCTGTGATTTTACTGGAAAGTCGTTTTGATATGACTTTGTTACATAATATTGATATAGAACTTCCCGAGGTTCTCCTAATGTTTCAGAATTTTGGGAGTAACATAATTATGAACTTAGTGTTGATCATTACAAAATGTTCTGTTTTAGACAAGTTCCCTTTTTTGCTTCCATAGTTATCTCGTTTCGATGATGCTATGGATTGTATCGTGTGGTGTAAGCCACAGAAAAGTTAGAATACAATACCTTAAACAATAATTAAATATCAATCAATTAATAACATTGCCTAAATTTTATGGTTTGCCTATTATATTAACAGATCTCATGCTGTCTCTGTTAAGTTTTGTGTGATTGAAGTTTTCAAGTTCTCGGTGAGATACTGATATGAGGAAAATAAGTAGTGGCAAGAACCTAAGCTTGGGGAGTCCCAAGGAGCACAATAGGTAATAACCAAGGAAGAATCAGGCGTCTAAGCTTGGGATGCCCTGGAAGGCATCCCCTCCTTCGTCTTCAACACTATTGGTATATCTTACTTGGAGCTATATTTTCATTGGTCACATGATATATGCTTTGATTAGAGTATCCTTTTATGTTGTTTGCATTTCCTTGATGTTATCGATAATCATGTTTTCCAATAAAAAGTACCAATATTTGCCTTTAGAATGCTTGAATTTCTTGTGTGAGGTGTGTTGTATCAAAACAAAAACATTTGTTGTAGTATTTGAATTATGAGATTTTACTATGGGATGTCATACAAATTATTTAGCATTTCATAAATTTTCAAAATTTGTTAAGCTATAGAAGTACACTTTTGGAATGAACTGCTACACTTTATTCTGTTTGGACAGATTGATGTCATAGTTGTGTTATCTACATGTCCTATTGTTTTCGTGGCTTAAATGTGAAGTTATAAATTATGGTAATGATATTATAAAGTACCTAATGTTTGAAAACTAATATGCAACTTTTCTTGGCAGTACATGAAGTGTTGATTTATTCTTATGTATACTAATCTATCTTGCGAGTTCTTTTCAACTTTTGTGTTGATGAAGTTTTTGACACTTTGGTGAAACTAGAATATGAGAGGATTAAATGAGATACAAACTCTCAAGCTTGGGGATGCACAAGGCCCCCCAAGTAAATACTACAAGATGTCTCAAGCATCTAAGCTTGTGGATGCTATGCATCCCATCTCTGTTCGACAATAATTATAAATTAGCCTATGTTGATCCTAAGTTTTTGTTCATTCACATGCCATGTGCTATTATTGGGGCATCTTTTGTGTTTATTCTTCCATTTTATTTTTTGCACCATGCAGGTATGAGATAATCCTTGGCTGATTTCTAGAATGCTTCGTGTGCTTCACTTAATATTTCGAGCTTGGATATTGGTCTCTCTTTGTTGAATGTAGAATGCTCTATGAACTTCCCTTATATCATTTGGAGTAGTTTGATGTTCATTCTTGTGCTTCACTTATATCCACGGGGAGTAATCACTTCGCATGCTAGGAGTATAAGTGCTAAAATTTATTAGAAGTTATCAAATATAGTATTGGTCAATTGAACAATTCATGAAAAAATATTGATGGAAGAGAGATTTCACATATAAATATACTATCTTCGACATGTTCGATGAATGTGAACCCCTATTAATTATTGTCAAACTTTATCAAGTAGTTAATGTTGGCAACGAGGACAATATAAGGGTTATGTTTCTTTATAGTCACATATAAGTTACATTTTCATGCATCCTCTAACATTTGGTGCTTTCTTAGGGTCTTTTGCTAGCCAAAAAATCATAATAAACAGAGATAGTACTTGTGCATCCAAAACCCCTCAAACCCAGTTTCTTGCCATGAGTGTCCACCATATCTACCTATGGATTGAATAAGACCCTTCAAGCAAGTTGTCATCGGCGCAAAAAGCAATAAAATTGCTCCTAAATATGTATGATCTTTTATTTAAAGGGAAAATTAGCTCATATGAACTTGTGATGGTGATGGAATAAAACCAATGAATAGCATAACAAAGGTTGCTACCACAAGGGGCAATATAAAGTGACGTTCCTTTCCATTAAGACTCTACGAAGGGCCCATCTTGTAGTTTTAGGTATTTACTTTTTTATATTCACTTTTGTGCAAGAGTCAATATTATTCATCCCAATTCTAGTCTATTATCTTAAGTTGGAAAGCATCACGTGATGGGGAAAGATGTAGGCACATATATCTAGTTGAATATAAATGATCATGAGTCGTTATTGTTGACATTATCCTTGAGATAAATAAGTTGGGAGCCGAAACATTAATCCCCTATCTTCCTATGTGTTTGATAGAAAAAATTTGTTCTAAAAATATGTTGTGAGTGTTAGCATTCATGGAAGACTAAATGATAGTTGAGTATGTAGAATTTTCTAAATCTAAGCTGTGACATAGATCCTTCGTGAAGATAAGATGAATTGTAATTGTTTGATGACCAAAAACATAGTTTGTTGGTTTTCAAGAAAGTTTATAGTCTATATGTTAACATGTGAATAGCTTGCTACATGATCATGGGAAGATTTATGAGAGAGGGGTTGATGTTTATGATACTCGACAAATTGATTGGAATTATTATTCGTCAAACTTATATACTATGCTAGAACTCACACTTAATAAAGTACTTCTCTTACCATTTACCTACTCGAGGAAGAATAGAAATTAATCTTGGGGATGATGATATGTCTCCAACGTATCGATAATTGATGAAGTATGCATGACATATTCACCTGACTTTACAATAATTTTATGTTCTTTTAATGCACTTTATAAGATTTAAATTGGAACTAACTCGGCCCGATGTTTTTCCAGCAGAATTACCGTGGCATTGTTTTTTGTGCAGAGAATAAAAGTTGTCAGAATTGGACAAATTTTTTTGGATATATTTTTTTGGGAATCTATAAAAAATATTGGAGCAAAGATCCACCAGAAGGGGGCCACCTGTTGTTGCCAAGCCAATAGGGCGCGCTCGCCACCCCATGGGCGCATCCTCATGGCTTAGGAGCATGTTGTAAGGCGGTTGGGGCCCTTATTTTGCCGCAAGAAAGATAATTTCTGAATAAAAATTCCCTCAAACTTTCAGCCCAATCGGAGTTCTTTATCTCCATCTATTGAAGAAATGGTGAAATGTTAGAAAACAGAAGCGAACCAGAGAAGAAAATGGAAAGAGAGATCCAATCTCGAAGGGGCTATCGCCACTATAGGAGACATGGAGGACAGGGACAAGAGGGGAGAACCTCTCCCCACCTAGGGAGAGGCCATGCAGGAGGAAGCCCAAGGGGGAGACTCTCTCCCCCACTTTCCCTTTGGCGTAGGAGTGCCGCCGAAAGAACCTTCGCCGCGATGATCATCTTCATCAATGAGACATCTACAACATATCAATATTTTATGAAGTATTAATGTAGTATTCCCATAGATTTACAATAATTTTATACGCTATTAATTAAATTTATATTATTTAGTTCGAACTAACTTGGACTAATGTTGTGTTTAGCAAAATTACCGTGGTGTTGCTTTTTGGGTGGAAAATGGAAGTTCTCGTACTTGCCTCAAACTTTTGTTGATTCTTTTTTAGAACATATGATAAATACGAGAGAAAGAACCACTAGAGGGGGACACCAGATGCCCCCAAGCCATCAGGGCGCCCTCACCCCCCTCGGCGCAACACGATGACTTGGGACCACCTAGTGGCTCCGTTTGACGTGATTGCAATGCCAAAAAATCCAATATATACAGAAAACCTCATAAATATTACTAAAACTCCCGATCCTGTGTCGCAAGCCTCAGCATCGAAGAAAGCTCATCTGGAGCCCTGTTCCGGCACCCTGCATGAGGGGGCAATCATCACTTGAGGCCACCTTCATAATCCCTACGGTGTCCATGACAAGCACATATTAGTTCATTCCCGGGGCTGAGTGTATGTCCCAGAAGCTACATGATCTCTCTCTCCCCCTCTCTCTCTCGTGTTTTTGAGACTTCACGATCTTGATGTATCATGAGCTTTGTTAATATGGTTGGATCATATGGTGTTCTTCCCTTATCATCTTGATGTGATGAATTGAATATTTCCATTTGAGATCTCGTTATGTTGGATTGTATACTTTGGGTTTGAGAACACTTGATGTATGTCTTGCATGTGGATGCCCATGGTGGCAATGGAGTATTCTATTGATTCACTTGGTATATGTTATTGCATCAACTTGCGGATTCTAGTGACCTTGGGCGGATCGATGCACATGGGTTGATGCCCATTTTGATCCTACTTTCTTCCATGAAAATCTTGGGGTACTCTTTGAAGTTCTTGGTGTTGGATTGAATAAGATGGATATGAAAATGTTTGATGCATGTAGAGAAATAAACCCACAAAAACTTGTGGTGACATTGGAGTAACTAGGTGACATTAGGTTTATTTGATGTGTATCATATGGTGTTATATTAGTATGAATCTATGGCTGTTTTTGTCACCTATAGGAATAGGTCAATAGATTGATTGGAACGGATAACTTTGAGGTGGTTCTGCTATCGGCAACAATTTCATCTTATGTTCTCTGCTACTTAGAAACTTTGGAGTGATTCTCTGTCACACATTGTGGGCTAATCATATGATTCTTTTATGTTAGCTCTGTGTAGAGATTGCACTAGTGAAAATATGAACTCGATGCCTTATTTCCAAGCATTTATACAACACTTTGCTCGCTGTTTTACACTTCCTACCTTGCTATTTTTATATTTTCAGATTAAAAAATCCTATATCTACTATCCATATTAAACTTGTATCACCATCTCTTTGTTGAACCAGTGCACCTATACAATTTGCCATTGTATTGGGTGTGTTCGGGATACACAAAATTTCTTGATTTTATTGCAGGGTTGTTTGTGAGAGACCATCTTCATCCTACACCTCCCAAGGATTTATAACCCTTGGGTCATCGACTTGATGGAAATTTGTTACTTTCCTACAAAACTCTGCGCCGTTTTCTAATGCCGTTGCTGGGGAGGTGACTGGTTGAAGGTACATCTCTAGATCGTGCAGTTAAATCTTATAGTTTCTTGTTTGTAACTAGTTTGGTTTTATAAAATAATACTAAAAATGGAATTAGGTTGCCTCAATCGCTACACCTTTTTAATATCTTTCGAAAAATCATCACTAGTAGGAAAATACCTTATAGGTAGGACCCTTGTAGTAGCGCTGGATTATAACACGCGCTGCTGCTACTTAGAAGTAGCGATGGCTCAGGTGAGCACTACTGCTAAAGTCTTAGCAGTAGTGGCGGAATTCTAAAAAGCGCTACTGTTAAACAGGATCCAACGAGCCCACCGACGGTAGAAGTACTAGCAGCGCGTCCTTGTAAAAAGTGCTACTACTAAGGTGAATAGGAGTAGCGCTTGGCGGGAATCAGCGCTATGGCTAAGCGTAATAACAGAAGCCCCCCTTAGTAGTAGCGCTGCCCTAGAAAAGCACTACTACTTAGACCAATAGCAGTAGCGCCATTTGGAAAGCAGCACTACTGCTATGCGTGGCTGATGGCAGAATTTAAACCCACCCACCCCCTCTATCCCCCTTCCTCCCCCATTTGCCCTCTCCTCTCTCTTATTTACTTCTCCACCATTGTTTCCCTTCTTCTTTCTTCCTTCTACCTCTCTTCTCTCTGCATTAGTGCCCCCTCCACGCTAATTCTCCTCCATAAATGACCTCTTCTAACTCTATGTTCCACATTTATTTGGCTATCCCTCCTTCCATACATATAGATCTAGCTAACTAGGTCATCTCTCTCCCTCTCCACTAGTTAGCTAGAGTCATCTCTCCTCACGAAAACTAGATCAAGCTATTTATTTAGCCGTGCACAATCTCTCTCGGGATATATATATATAGGTGAGTAAAAATTTGTGCATTTCAATAATGGGAATATGTGTTTTTGCGAGATGAAGGGATTTGTGTCAGTGACATGCCCCGTGAGTTGCATATGTTTTGCCGAAATGTCGATTAATTTCTGTTTCGGCGAATTTTGAACAAACTTGATATGTCCTATTTTTAGGCAAGGTCATGCCAAATTTTTATATGACTTTGATGCATACATGCATTTTTTTATAACCCTTTTGCTTGTTATACCGTGCAGTCATGAAGGTGAGTCAAAGGAAGGTGGAGCGATACTTGCATTCCGCGGTGATGGACATGTATGCGAATAAACGGACTGGGATTAGATGTTCGTGTACAAAATGCAAAGAAGGAGTAGTTTTGAACCCTTTTGATGGTGGCCGTTTGAAGGCCCACTTGCTGATCAGTGGTTTCATGGATGGCTATACTCGATGGATAAGTGATGATGATGATGATGAGGATGTCCACATGGCAGGGAATAATGACATGGGACTAAATGAAGAGATGACCAATCGATACGAAGACGATGGCAGTGGACACGTCAGCGGGGAAGTGACCCGAAACGACGGTGGAGCAGATTCTGGACACGGCAAAGAAGTAGAGTCCGGACATGGCGTAGAAGAGGCGATGACACACCCTAGACTTCTACTCTACTAAGTTCAGTTGTGCAGGACCCTCATGTTCGAGACCACCTTCGTAAGAGTACAACTAGCGACATAGTTGCTTCTAGAGAGGAGGCCAAGCTGGCGCAACTTGAAGTAAACTCAAACACTCCATTATAAGACGGTTTGGATCCCAAGGTTACCCGCTTGAGTTGCAAGCTAAAACTTCTAAAGACGAAGGCCAAAAAAGGACAAACAAAAGCCTCGATGAGCATTCGAAGTATCTACATAATAATGTTCTTACCGCGCGGAACCTGTGTCCTACTAGTGTCGATGAGGCCAAGAAAATCGTTTGCCCTCTTGATCTGCCGCACAGTAGATACCATGCATGCATCAATGATTGCATCATTTATCAGGGGAGCACGCAGAAAAACCAGGTGTCTAGAGTTCAATGCTTCTTGATACAAGAAGGCAAGAAAGAAAGCTCCTCGGAAAGTTGTATGGTACTTTCCGATCACTCCCCGTCTGCACGTGTATTTGGTAGATACTAAGGACATGCGCTGGCACGCGTAGAGGAATAAGCCCGATGATGGAGATGATTCGAAGCTGAGACATCTCACATATGCTGGCCAGTGGAGATCATTTAACGCTGAATATCAATTCTTCGGAGAAAATGCAAATAACATCATGCTTGGTGTGTGTACCGATGGCATGAATCCGTTTGGAAACCAGAGCACCCACCACAAGATAGGCCCGTCTTTGTATGGATGTACAACCTCCCCCCATGAAAGTGTATGAAGACAAAGTACATACACATGAGCATTCTGATTCAAGGCCCGAAACAACCGGGAAATAATATTAACCTATAAATGGGGCTTCTGAAAGTGGAGCTAGACACATTATGGAAATTGTCGGTCAAGATATGGGACGCCGGCACAAGATAATATTTCTATATGAGATATGCGTTGATGACGATGGTGCACGACTTCCTCGGTTACGGGTACACCTCAGGTGAGCTGTGCCACGGATACCGCGGATGCACGAGGTGCATGGATGATACAACATCTCAGCAGCTTACGTCAATGAAAGATGGCGTGTCTGGGAAAATCATGTACGTGGGGATGACTCGTGGAGAAAACGTGGAGATCTATTCAATGGTTTGTCTGAGCGTCGAGGACCTCCACGTAAGAGGAGCGGCGCTGAAATCAACGAGCTGTTGAATAACTCGCAATAGTACCCGCGCTAGGAAAGATGGAAAAGGCGCGGAGCCGCTACTAAAGGTATGGAAAATGAGGTCTGTTTCCTGGGACTTGGAGTACTGGTCCAATCACGACACACCTCATTGCCTTGATCAAATGCATATCACGAAGAATGTCCTCGAGAGATTGCTTGGCAAACTGCCGAACATGCCGGAGAAGACCAAGGATGGGCCGAAGGCAAGGAAAGACTTGGAAGATTTGGAGATCAGGGGGATCTCCACATGCCCCGTAAAAAGTCGACGGAGGAGATGGAGACGGAGATGGCGGCGGGGCTAAGGGGAAGAAAAATCAACATGAACGAGGATAACTGTTGCCCCCCTTCTTGCTTCACCTTAAGTCCGAAGGAGATTGATCAATTCATAAAGTGCCTTACGGGAATCAAAGTTTGTTCTAGTTAGTGTGGGAACATAAGAAGATTTCCACACACCAAGAAGAAAAGGTTCAACGATATGAAGTCTCATGAGTATCAAGTGATGTTTACATAGATTCTCCCGGTTGCCATTAGATGGATAGTGTACAAGCACGTTTGAGTATCAAGTGATGATGACATAGATACTCCTGGTTGCCATTAGATGGATAATGTAGAAGCACGTTCGAAAGTCCATCTGTGTGAAGCAGCTCGGAAGGCTATAGGAAGAGATTGTTTTCATACTTCCCACGCATGTTCATTGACGTCATTGTGCATCTGTTTGTCCACATCGTGGACGACATCATCGACCTCGGGCCGACATTCCTTCATAACATGATGTCATTCGAGAGTGTGAATGGGGTCATCAAAGAATTCGTTCGTAACATGTCCCGTCCCAAGGGGAGCATCATCGAGGGGTATCTGACCGAAGAGTGCATCTCCTTTTGCGAGAATTATAGAGGCAAAGAAGACCCTGTTGTTCGTTTACCCGTCAACAAGCACCATGGAAGGCTCGCAAGAGAAGGTCACAACAACGGCCGGAGGGAATTGCACGTGGACTACACGGATCAACGGGACGACATTGATAGGGCTAACTTAGTAGTGCCACAACACCTAGATGTGGTAGATGATTATGTTACACTACACAAACAAATCATCCCAATGAAGTACTGTGATCAGGGGATGTGCAAGACGGACGACAAAGTTACTGTAGAGCACAACGCCACTTTCTTTTGTTGGTTCAAAGAGTAGTATAGTGCTAATCCCCCGGAAGAGTGCACTGCAGACGGGTTTCTCATACATGTCTTAGCACAACGCCCCGCGCCCAAACTCTTGTCCTATGAGGCATATGATATCAACGGTACACATTCTACACGGAGGCCAAAGACATGGATAGTGATTACAAGAACTCAGGGGTGACGATTGAATGCGTGACCGACTCCAACGGCGCAACTGAAAGGTTCTACGGAAGGATGGAAGAGATCTGGGAGCTTAAGTATGCTAGAAGGCACGATGCGACGATGTTCCGTGTCAGGTGGGCTAAGGCTGTCGTAAGAGAAAACAAGTATTTCACCATCATGTCCATACCTGACGCAAAGAGTGCTACCGTGAACGTTAAAGTCATTGCCAAAACTGAGCCATGGATACACGCCAAGCATGTGACACAATGCTTCTTCATAACCGATCCGACCAATCCTAGCCGTGTTGTCGTGAGGAGAGGCAAAAGGAACATCGTTGGAATGGATAGAGTCGCCAACGAGGAAGACTACGACCAATACAGCAACCCGATGAGGGAAGATGACGATGACGACGAAGCATACATGAAAAGAACAATCAAGACTACATTACCTAAGAAAGATCGTAGATCATGGTACCGGAAACGAAGAATCAACACAACATACAAGAAAGGAAAGAAGCTCAATGTGAAACGTCTTCCACGCAACTGAGAAACAATCATTTATATATATGTATGTATCTTGTGTACCAAACAACACATGGCTCTTGTAAGATTCGCGCAGTGTGGGAGGGAGACGTACATTCTCGTCGTCGACTCCATGCAAGAGGCCGTCGAGATAAAAACAAAAAATAAAAAAGGGAGAAATCAATACAAAAGAAAAGAAAACAGAAAAGGAAAGGAAAATAATAAAAAGTAAAGAAAAATAATAAAGAAAATAATAAGAAGGAAAAAATAAATAATATAATGTTAGCAGTAGTACTGGATTGGTAAAACCGCTACTTCTAACTTAGCGGTAGCGCTGGAACCAATCCAGCGCTACTGCTATTTGTCCTAGGGCATTTCGGAGTAGGGGTGGATTAGAACCAGCACTACTGCTAAGTTAGGAGTAGCGCTGGAAGCAATCCAGCGCTGCTACAATGTTTAGTAAACCGGCTCGAAAATTGCTAACTCGATCCACTCCCTCCATTCCTGCCTCTCTCCCCAATCCCCCCCTGAAGTGTCGTCGCCACCGCCGCGCCCTACTGTGCTCGCGACCGCTGCCGCTGGACACCGCCGCGCGCCTCCTGTGCTCGTCATCGCAGCCCCCTCCAGATGTCGCTGCCACTCCAGAAGCCACCACCCCCTCCAGGTAATGCCGCCGCCAGCCTCTCCCGCTCGCCCCTCAACACCCTCAATAAGAAGAAGAAGGAGAATAAGAAGAGGAGGAGAAGTAGAACAAGAGGAGGAGGAGAAAACATGCAGAAATAGAGGAGAAGTATTGTTTTGTGCTAGGTTAATTCTATTTTTTTATTTTTTGTCATTTAATTTCTATTGTTATTAGGTTAGTGCTAGGTTATTAGGGTTAGTAATATTTAGAATTCGGTTAGGGTTAGGGTTAGGAGAATAAGAGGAGGAGGACAGGAGAAGAAGTGGAAAAATAGAAGAAGAGGATAAGTAGAGGAAGAGGAGAAGTAGAAGAAAAAGAGGAGAAGAAGAACACGAGAAGAAAAGAAGGATAAGAAGAAAAAGAAGAAGAGAAGAAAAGGAAGAAGAAGAGGGGGAGAAAAAAGAATAAAATAGAGGAGGAGAATAAGAAATACGTTAGCAAGTGTGCTAGGTTAAATCTGTTTTTATTTTTATTTTTTGTCATTTGATTGCTATTGGTATTAATTTTGCTTGCTAAGTTTGTGTTAATTCATCACATATTGTTTTGTTTTAATTAAGTACTCCGTGAAGTAATGTGGTCATTTTTGCCGGAATGTTCGAGTGTCTTATATTTTGTGAGAATTTTGATTCATTTTTGTTCCCCCAAATTTTAGGCGCTCCATATGTCCAGTTTTTAGCAAAGGCCATGATGAAAATTTTCGTGAATTTCGGCATGACTCGTGCTAGAAACTAGGACATATGGAGTGCCCTGGAATTGCCGGAAAGGGGAATGAATCAACATTCCAACCAAATATAGTCCCCCTTTTATTATTCATGTTATTCGGCCTAGAATTGAACTATCATACTTAAATACTAATAGGAAACTAATATGTCTAGCCACCACGAAGCCGGGGCTTCGAGTATTTGCCTCTGCCGATACAATTCGATGACAACGAGACCCCTAAACTGATTGGCGCATGCAAGAGCTGGATCTTGCCTTGGCCGAAGAATCACCTTCGTGTCGAGGCGCCCGGTAGCACACCAACGACAACCCCTCAACAAAGTATGAACACCACCCCACCTAGCCAATTACCTGCACTTGTCGTGGTTGGTGATACCGGTGGAGGCGGCGAGGGAGATCCTCCATTAATGCCAGTTGGCGTAGCCCCCGTCAAAGAAGCAAATGCTGACGATGTCATGGAGGAGGATGCTGATGACCCTAACCAGTATACTGATACGTCTCCAACGTATTTATAATTTTTGATGGTTTCATGATATTATCTTGTCAAACATTGGATGTTTTGCATGCCTTTTATATATTTTTTGGAACTAACTTATTAAATCAGTGCCAAGTGCCAATTCCTGTTTTTTCCATCTTTTTGACCCCTTTCATAGGAGATTTTGAAACGGAGTCCAAACGGAAGAAAATCCCCGAAAAGTTTTTTTTTGGAACTGAAGAAGATCGAAGAGCTTGGGAGCCAAGGCAGGGGAGACCAGGGGCCCCACAAGCCCCCATCCGTCGGCCAGGGGGGCGCCATCCAGGCTTGTGGCCCCCCGGGACACCCTTTGACCTAGATCTTTCGCCTATATATTCCCATAAATTCCAGAAAAAATCAGGAGATCATCGCAATCACTTTTCCGCCGCCGCAAGCTTCTGTTTCCGGAAGATCCCATCTGGGCACGTCCTGGTGCCCTGCCGGAGGGAGGATTCGGACACGGAGGGCTTCTCCATCAACACCATGACCTCTCCGATGATGCGTGAGTAGTTCACCATAGACCTACGGGTCCATAGCTAGTAACTAGATGGCTTCTTCTCTCTCTTGGATCTTCAATACAAAGTTATCCATGATCTTCATGGAGATCTATCTGATGTAATCTTCTTTTATGGTCTGTTTGTCGAGATCCGATGAATTGGGGATTTATGATCAGATTATCTATGAATCTTATTTGAGTTTCTTCTGATCTCTCTTATGCATGATTTCAAATCCTTGTAATTCTCTTCGAGTTGTGGGTTTTGTCTGGCAACCTAGATCTATGATTCTTGCAATGAGAGCAGTGCTTGTTTTTGGGTTCATACCGTGCAGTGACCACACCCAGTGATTGAAGGGGTAGAGAGGCACGCATCGTGTTGTTGCCATCAAGGGTAAAAATATGGGGTTTTCATCATTGGTTTGAGATTAGCCCTCTACATCATGTCATCTTGCTTAAGGCGTTACTCTGTTCGTCATGAACTCAATACACTAGATGCATGCTGGATAACAGTCGATGTGTAGAGTAATAGTAGTAGATGCAGAAAG
Source organism: Hordeum vulgare subsp. vulgare (assembly GCF_904849725.1). Taxonomy (NCBI): domain Eukaryota; kingdom Viridiplantae; phylum Streptophyta; class Magnoliopsida; order Poales; family Poaceae; genus Hordeum; species Hordeum vulgare. The sequence continues at coordinate 172,218,504 of NC_058522.1, forward strand.
TATCGGTCTACTTGTATCGGACGTGATGCCTATATGTATGATCATTGCCTTAGATATCGTCATGACTTTGCGCGGTTCTATCAATTCCCCGACAGTAATTTGTTCACCCACCGTGATACTTGCTATTTTGGGAGAAGCCTCTAGTGAACACTATGGCCTCCAGGGTCTACTCCACACCATATTTTCAGCCTTACACTTTTTACTTCTTTGCACTTTCCAATTCACATCTCACTTTGCAAACAATCTTGAAGGGATTGACAACTCCTTTGAAGCGTTGGGTGCAAGCTTGTTTGTGTTTGCTCAGGTACTCTGGACTTTACGAGACCCTCCTTCTGGATTGATACCTTGGTTCTCAAACTGAGGGAAATACTTACTGCTCATGTACTGCATCACCCTTTGCTCTTGAAGGGAAAAACCAATGCAAGCCCAACCTCTGTCAACGTGTCAATTTCTGGCGCTGTTGTCTGTGGGATAGCAGAAGAATTTCGGGCGCCGTTGCCGGGGAGGAAGATCAAGTCAAGAACTCATCCAAGTAGGTGTCGCAAACTCATCTCTTGCATTTACTTTGTTTGCCAGTTGCCTCTTGTTTTCCTCTCCCCCACTTCACCAATTTTCCTTTATCGTTCGCCTTTTCGTTTGCCCTTTTTCTCGCGTGCTCTTAGTTTGCTTGTGTGCTTGCTTGCTGAAGTCACCATGAACAAAAATACCTAACTTTGTGACTTCTCGAATACTAATAATAATGATTTTATTGGTACTCCGATTGTTCCCGCCACTAGTGTGGAGTCATACGAAATAAATGCCGCTTTGCTTAATCTTGTTATGAAAGAGCAATTCTCTAGCCTTCCTAGTGAAGATGCCGCATCCCATCTCAATACCTTCATTGAGCTTTGCGATATGCAAAAGAAAAAAGATGTGGATAAGGACATGATTAAATTGAAGCTTTTTCCTTTCTCGTTGCGAGATCGCGCAAAAACTTGGTTTTCTTCTTTGCCCAAAAATAGTATCGATTCTTGGGATAAGTGCAAACATGCTTATATATCCAAGTATTTTTCGTCGGCTAAGATCATCTCTCTCCTTAATGATATCATGAATTTCAAGAAACTTGATCATGAACATGTTGCACAAGCTTGGGAGAGAATGAAATTAATGATTAGAAATTGTCCCGCTCATGGCTTGAGTCTTTGACTGATTATTCAAATATTTTACGCTGGCTTCAATTTCTCTTCTAGAAATATCTTGGACTCCACCTCCGGTGGAACATTCATGGAAATCACGTTAGGGGAAGCCACAAAGCTCTTAGACAACATCATGACAAACTACTCTCAATGGCACACTGAAAGGTCGCCTACTAGTAAGAAGGCACGCTATAGAAGAAATTAACTCGTTGAGTGCTAAGATGGATGAGTTAATGAATTTGGTTGCTAGTACAAGTGCTCCTTTGGATCCTAATGATATGCCTTTGTCTTCTTTGATTGAGAGTAGCAGAGCTAGTTTGGACGTTAATTTTGTTGGTAGGAATAACTTTGGCAACAACAATGCCTTTAGGGGAAACTATGTTCCTAGGCCTTTTCCTAGTAACTCCTCTAATAACTTTGGCAACTCCTACAACAATACTCATGGAAATTACAATAGACTACCCTCTGATCTAGAGAGTAATATCAAAGAGTTCATCAACTCTCAAAAGATTTTCAATGCGTCCATGGAGGAGAAACTACTCAAAATTGACGATTTGGCTAAGACCGTGGATAGGATTTCTTGTGATGTTGATGCTCCGAAAGTTAGATGTGCTCCTCCCAAAATCAACATGGATGAAACTTTGAAAGCTATGCGTGTTTCCATGATTGAGATCCAAGAAAGAACCGCCCAAACTCGTGCTAGACATGAATGGCTTAAAAAGGCTTGTTCTCGTGATGGGAATCACGAAGATCTTCAAGTGCTTGGTGTGACTCCCATTGAATCTTTGTTTTCTTGTGTCAAACCTAATGATTTTGGGGCTGGATATGAATCCACTTTGGTTGAAAAGTGCCCCAATGATTCGGAGTCCATCTATCTTGATGCTAAAAGCATTAAAAGTGGAGTAGAAGACGTTAAAACTCTGAGTAGTAATAAAATTACTACAGTGAATTTCAAGGAATTCAATTATGATAGTTCCTCCTTGATTGAATGCATTTCTTTGATGCAATCCATGTTGAACTCTCCACACGCTTATAGCCAAAACAAAGCCTTTACCGATCATATCATCGAAGCTATGATAAAATTTGTTGAAGAGAAACTTGAATTGGAAGTCTCTATCCCTAGAAAGCTTCATGATGAGTGGGAACCTACCATCAAAATCAAAATCTAAAACTATGAGTGCAATGCTTTGTGTGATTTGGGTGTTAATGTTTCTGCGATTCCAAAGTCTTTATGTGATGTTCTAGGTTTTAAAGAGATTGAAGAGTGTTCTCTTAATTTGCATCTTGCTGATTCTACGGTAAAGAAACCCATGGGAAGGATCAATGATGTTCTAATTATTGCAAATAGGAACTATGTACCCGTGGATTTCATTGTTCTTGACATTGATTGCAATCCTTCATGCCCCATTAATCTTGGTAGACCTTTCCTAAGGACTATCGGTGCTATCATCGATATGAAGGAAGGGAATATTAGATTTAAATTTACTTTAAGGAAGGGATGGAACACTTTCCTAGAAAGGAAATAAGATTGCCTTATGAATCCATGATGAGTGCCACTTATGTTTTGAGTACCAAAGACGACGATACGTGATTCTATCGCTTCTATGCCTAGCTAAGGGCGTTAAACAATAACGCTTGTTGGTAGGCAACCCAATGAATTTATCTTTTTCTTTCTGTTTTGTTGCGTCCACACTTTCATAATTCTGTTGTGATTGTGTTTTTGTGTTTATTTTTTGTTTGAGCCAAGCAAAGCCTTTATGACTAGTCTTGGTAATGGTTGTTTGATCCTGCTGGAAAAAGACAGAAACTGTTCGCTCACGAAATGATTTTTCATTTTTATTCAGAAAGAGCTGTGGAGTTGTTTCTTTTTGATGCTGATTGATATGCTTTTTTCCCAGGCCTTCATAATTTGTTAGATTTTCTGAGGTACCAGAAGTATACTAAGTATACAGATTGCTACAGACTGGTCTGTTTTTGTCAGATTCTGTTTTTGTTGAGTTGGTTGCTTGTTTTGATGAAACTATGGTTAGTATCGGGGGGGTACTAGCCATGGAAAAGTGAGAATACAGTAGCCCATCATCAATATAGATGGAATTCAAGTTTGCTACAACACCAAAAGAAGTTTTAGTTTGTTTTCTTGTACTAATGTTATCACAAGTTTCTGCTTAAGTTTTGTGTTGTGAAGTTTTCATGTTTTGGGTGATGTTCTCATGGACAAAGAGTTAAGGAGTGGAAAGAGCTCAAGCTTGGGGATGCCCAAGGCATCCCAAGCCAAATTGAAGGATACCAAAAAGCCTAAGCTTTGGGATGCCCCGGGAAGGCATCCCCTCTTTCGTCTTCAATCCATCGGTAACATTACTTGGAGCTATATTTTTATTCACCACATGATATGTGTTTTTCTTGGAGCGTCTTGTATCGTAGGAGTCTTTTCTTTTTGTTGTATCACAATAATCCTTGCTGCACACCTTTTTGAGAGAGAGAGACATGCACTCATCGTGATTTTCCTAGCATGCTCATAGTGCTTCAGTTATATCTTTTGAGCTAGATACTTTTGCTCATAGTGCTTCACTTATATCTTTTGAGCTAGATACTTTTGCTCATAGTGCTTCACTTATATCTTTTAGAGCACGGTGGTGCGTGATTTGGTAGTTGGCTTATGCTGTGAAAGTAGTCCCAAATGTGACAGGTACCCAAAGAGGATGCAAAAACCTCCATCTTCATGTGCATTGAGTAGAAAGAGAAGTTTTGATTCCTCTCAAATAGTTCTGAGACATGGATTTGGTTATATGAAGAGTTATGTTAGTAGGGTGTTGGGAATCTAGAAATACTTGTGTTGAAGTTAGTGATTCCCGTAGCATGCACGTATGGTGAACTGCTATATTAGGAAGTCAGAGCATAATTGATCTATTGATTGTCATCCTTTGTGTTGAGGTCGGGATCGCGCGATGGATTACACCTACCAACCCTTCTCCTCGGAGTATGCGTTTAGCACTTTGTTTCGATTTCTAATAAAAACTTTCGCAATAAGTATGTGAGTTCTTCATGACTAATGTGAGCCCATGATATGTATGCACTTTCACCTTCCACCATTGCTAGCCTCTCTAGTGCCGCGCAATTCTCGCCGGTGCACAAACCCACCAAATTCCTTCCTCAAAACAGCTATCATATCTACCTACTATGGCATTTTCATAGCCATTCCAAGATATATTGCCATGAAACTCCCACCGTTTCGTCTCATGACTTGTGTTGTCACTCTCATATTTCAATTGCATGATCATAAGATAGCTAGCGAGATGTTTCAACGTCATACGCCATGCTAGATCGTTGCACATCCCGGTACACTGCCGGAGGCATTTCCTAAGGAGTCATCATCATTGTGATCTTTGAGCTGTGAGTAAATAAAATTGTGATGATCATCATTATTAGAGCATTGTCCCATGTGAGGAAATAAAAAAAGAGGCCAAAGAGCCCAAAAAAGGGAAAAGAAAAGGAAAGAAAAAAGAGAGGCCTAAGAGCCCAAATGAAAAAAAAAGGAGAGAAAAAGAAAGAAGGGACAATGCTACTATCTTTTTCCACACTTGTGCTTCATGATAGCACCATGTTCTTCATGACTGAGAGCTTCTTGGTTTGGCACTACCATATGCTAGTACGAATCTTCATTATATAACTTGGCTTGTATATTCCAATGATGGGCTTCCTCAAAATTGCCCTAGTTCTTCGTGAGCAAGCAAGTTGGATGCACACCCACTAGTTATCCTTTTGAGCTTTCACATACTTATAGCTCTAGTGCATATTTTGTATGGCAATCCCTACTCATTCACATTGATATCTATTAATGGGCATCTCCATAGCCTATTGATATGCCGAGTCAATGTGACCATCTCCTCCTTTTTGTCTCACAACCACCGCCACAATCTATTCCACCTATAGTGCTATATCCATGGCTCGTGCTCATGTATTGCGTGATACTTATAAAAAGTTTGAGAAAGTAAGAGTGCGAAAACAATTACTTGGCCAATTCCAGGGTTGTGCATGATTTACATTAGTTGTGTGAGGATGATGGAGCATAGCTAGACTATATGATTTTAGGGATAACTTTCTTTGGCCTTGTTATTTTGAAAGTTCATGATTACTTTGCTAGTTTGCTTGAAGTATTACTGTTTTCATGTCAATAGCAAACTATTGTTTTGAATCTTACGGATCTGAACATTCATGTTACATGAAAGAAGTTGCAAAGGACAACTATGCTAGGTAGTATTCCACATCAAAAATTTATTCTTTATCACTTCCCTACTCGAGGACGAGCACGAGTTAAGCTTGGGGATGCTTGATACGTCTCCAACGTATCTATAATTTTTGATGGTTTCATGCTATTATCTTGTCAAAATTTGGATGTTTTGCATGCCTTTTATATATTTTTTGGAACTAACTTAGTAACTCAGTGCCAAGTGCCAGTTACTGTTTTTCCATGTTTTTGACCCCTTTTAGAGGAGATTTTGAAACGCAGTCCAAACGAAAGAAAATCCCCGAAAAGATTTTTTTTCCAACGGAAGAACATCGGGGGGTCGCGCCATACAGGCTTGTGGCCCCCTGGATGCCGTTTTCCCTAGGTCTTTCGCCTATATATTTCCAGAAAAAATCAGGAGATCATCGCAATCACTTTTCCGCCGCCGCAAGCTTCTGTTTCCGCAAGATCCCATCTGGGGCACGTCCTGGTGCCCTGCCAGAGGGGGGATTCGGACACAGAGGGCTTCTCCATCGACACCATGACCTCTCCGATGATGCGTGAGTAGTTCACCATAGACCTACGGGTCCATAGCTAGTAACTAGATGGCTTCTTCTCTCTCTTGGATCTTCAATACAAAGTTCTCCATGATCTTCATGGAGATCTATCCGATGTAATCTTATTTTGCGGTGTGTTTGTCGAGATCCGATGAATTGTGGATTTATGATCAGATTATCTATGAATCTTATTTGAGTTTCTTCTGATCTCTCTTATGCATAATTTCATATCCTTGTAATTCTCTTCGAGTTGTGGGGTTTGTTTGGCCAAATAGATCTACGATTCTTGCAATGGGAGAAGTGACCTCACCCACTGATAGAAGGGGTAGCGTGGCACGCATCGTGTTGTTGCCATCAAGGGTAAAAAGATGGGGTTTTCATCATTGGTTTGAGATTATCCCTCTACATCCTGTCATCTTGCTTAAGGCGTTACTCTGTTCGTCATGAACTCAATACACTAGATGCATGCTGGATAGCGATCGATGTGTGGCGTAATAGTAGTAGATGCATAAAGTATCGGTCTACTTGTCTCGGACGTGATGCCTATATGTATGATCATTTCCTTAGATATCGTCATGACTTTGCATGGTTCTATCAATTGCTCGACAGTAATTTGTTCACCCACCGTGATACTTGCTATTTTGAGATAAGCGTCTAGTGAACACTATGACCCCCAGGGTCTACTCCACACCATATTTTCAGCCTTACACTTTTTACTTCGTTGCACTTTCCACCTTCACATCTCACTTTGCAAACAATCTTGAAGGGATTGACAACCCATTTGAAGCGTTGGGTGCAAGCTTGTTTGTGTTTTCGCAGGTACTCTAGACTTGACGAGACCTTCCTTCTGGATCGACACCTTGGTTCTCAAACTGAGGGGAAAACTTACTGCTCCTGTGCTGCATCACCCTTTCCTCAAACCAAAGCAAGCCCAGCCTCTGTCAACGTGTCAATTTTTGGCGCTGTTGTCTGTGGGATAGCATATACCAATACCGTCTATGACGATGCTCGGGGGTATGGATATGACTTGATGATGCATGAATTGCCGGAGCCGCATCGTCCTACGAGTGATTGCAAAAATTCTCGCTTCATGTGATCCTCGCAGGAGACGCCTCCAGATGCCGCCTCTACCCAGCAAGAATAACACAGGGGCCGTCCGCTAGTAATTAGCCCGAGGATGCTCGAGGTGGTGGGTAGGGAAGGTATGGCGGGCTCACTACCACCACCTGCCAAGAAGCAAAGGAGGAGACCATAGAAGAAAGGATCTAAAGGTGCCAGAGCTGCTTCAAGCAGACAACTGCCTCTAAAGCCCCGGGAGGTAGACACAATACCTGTTGTAGGTGTGGATTGTTTCCATGTAGTCGGGAACCCGATCCTACCTCAAAAAGCGGTTGAGAACATACAAAACAATGATCTAAGGAGACTTCATGAGGATGTGCTGGCAATAGAGAGAAGACTTCTCAGCACGAAAAAACTAGGATACTACCCGCTTTACCCAGCTCAGGTTGTGGGTGCGATGTCATACGTCGACAGATGGTCCGTGTATCAGTTCATCCTGTGATTTGACTAAATCGACGACATGTGGCACATGACCAAGCTTGATTTTCAGTTCATCCGGTTGTGTGCGTTGTATCTCAGCTACATCATCAAGCGTGAGAACATAGAATATATCTGCATCGCGGACCCGTACTATATGCACGAGAGCTTCTTGGCAGTTTACAAAGAGCACCGTGACTATGCGAGCAAGTACATCAGTGATCATCATCGCTAATAAGGACAAGGAAACAAATTTCCTTCCTTGTCATCCCACGTAAGTCATCCGCGGATTTCAGGTGATTTTGCACAACGGGGGGGGGGAGGGGGGCGTCCTCTTCTGTCTGTACACACAATACTCCCATGCTCTATGCTTGGACTCGGCAAAGAACATCGAGAAAAAATATTACACACACATAAAGAGTGTTCTCAATAGTGCCTTCATAACCTTCAACCTTAGTGGTGGATATATCAAGGTGAAAAAGTACGGGAATCAAGCGCCGACTTTCGGCCATAAGACCGACTTCTGGTGCATCGAGCAACCGAACACTAGTAAGGCTGATGGATTCTACCTCATGCATCACATGATAGAGTACAAAAGGGATAATCAATGCCTTTGCATGACATCTAATTCCGGCGATGCCGAGATAGTCAACTGGGCCACAAGCATAGGAACGAAACCGGGTCATCGAATCTGAGCTTAGTTTTATCACATATAGTGTGAACTTGCCCAAGTGATCATGAAGCATGTCTTCTAACAAGTATGGATGTTCTTCCATGGGCCAATGAGGCAGGAGAATGTCCCAGAACATCTACACACTTAGCGTCTCGGCCTAAAGCCTTTGAACTAGCTCGGGTCATTCATCCCTGACTATGAAAATTGGGGCACCGACCTGGAGGAGTGATTGACGATCACGATGACAATGCGTGTTTATAATTAGTACTACCGGCTTTCTATGAACTAGCGTATACATCGGTCTAGGTAATTAGTATGTGTATGAGGAACTTCGTTATTTAGTTTACAGCTTGTATTCTGCAAACTATGCCTCCTTGTGTTTCTCAACTACATTATGTTGCATACTATATATCATTATTAATCAACTTACAATGTAGGTACACAGATCGGAGATGGCGAAGGGCCACTATGCCGTATTCATTGGGAGGGTTCCAGGAGTGAACGACCGCTGACCAGACGCTCAGGCCCATACAGGGTTTGACTGCAGAGCCAAAGCGGAAATAAGTTACTTGAGGTGGATGCTACGACAAGAGACGGAGCGAAACCGGTGCCTCAAGAAGTTCTACATAGTCGCGCTCTTGCTCATGCTGATCATTTTTCTCTTCTACATGATGGTTTAGATAGGGATGATGAAACTTGTGGGTGTGCCATGACTTGTGTGTATCGCTATTTTCGAGATTTGATGATAGTTGTGTTGGATAATGATATTTGTTTTGGATAATGATGATGATGGTATAAATGACGAGACTACTTTATGTGTATGATCTGATGAGAATAATGCATGTTTATTATGATACGATGAAACTACTGTTTGGAGCATGCACAAATACATAGAGTGGTCATAAATACGACGAGAATTAAATATTGAAAGCAGGAATATTAGAAGTAGTGATGGCTTAGCAGTAGCGCTTTATCTATTCCAGCGCTACTACTAATGTTGGTACGAGTAGGGCTATAAATCCAGTGCTACTTCTAATAGGTTAGTTGAAGCCCATTAGTAGTAGCGCTGCCCCCAGCACTACTACTACCATGCATGGTTTGAAAAATTGTGCTCAATTTTGCAGGAAGAATTTGCAAAAATGCTTAATGTGAAATCCTTGAACGATGAGTATGATAGCAATATTGTTGGTATGAATTCTCTGAATATCGATGATGCTAATGATTACTGCACTAGTCATGATAAAAAAGTTCCGATAAGCATGTCAATTTTTGTGGTGTTAATAAAATTTGTGAAGACATGGTACATAGGGATGATAGATTATGTAAGAAGCACAAGATAAAACTAATTGCATAAAGTGATACATGGTACATAGACATGGTACATAGGGATGATAGATTAAAGTGAGAGATGAATACCTTTCTTCATACCATTACTTGTGAACTTTGCAATAGGGTTGGTTATCTTAATTTCCAATGCATGCATTTTCATGCTCAAAGCGTTACCAAATATTGTGATACTTTGATCTTTGGTGAACTTTATAATCAACTTTCTCTATTTTTCGGGTGCCAAGAATTGTCACATAAAAATAATTGGTTTAATGTATTCCATATGACTAATGATAACGAAAGTAATCTACACGAAGTGTATATATATTTTATGTAGTAAATTGCACTCAGAATTCTTATATTGTGAGCTATAGAAAGACGGGAAAACCAATAGACTATAAAAGGAATACTAATGAAAGGGTAAAGATCTCCCAATACCCTCCTATTGTGTCTCATAATGAATCAGGTTGTAAGGATGAGCTTCTCATCAAACCAATATCATTAATAAAGAGCTCAAAAAAATTGTGAAAACCCACACATGATGTGGCGGAGAAGAAGAAAATAAGAAATATAGAGGTAAAAAGGTATACCTTCCAAATAATGTTGCTCCTATCATTGTTGAGAATGGATACTACAGTATTGAGGACGATGAAACACTTGAGGATGTTGTTATGCCTATTACTTGTCATGATAGGTTTGATTCGGACGATGATGCTACTTCTTATTATCTTAAAATTTTCTCACATGCACTTGGAAAGTGTTGATGATAATAATTGTTGTAGTATCGGTGCTAGTCTGACTATTTATCATAAGAGTGATTATGCTAATGATACACAAAACCGCAAGCCTGGGGATGCTATGCTTGATGACAATGAGATTTTTAAGAATATATTTGCAGGAATTAATGTTTGTCCCAAGCTTTGGGATGCCATGCTTAATGAAGATGATATTTTTAGCCCCGCTACTTTGAATGATCAAATTTATTATGATGATTGTATGCCCACTTCTTATGATGATTATTGTGATTATACTTATGGTAAGAGAAGGAGTGATAATTATTATTATAAAACTTGTTTTAATTATCTATACACTTTTTGTGAAAATTACTCTTTTAATGAGGAAAGAATTTTTATAAAACTTGTTATAATTATCTATATCCGAGTCTCCTATGATACGCCCACTATTATGTATGAGAAGTTTGTTTATGTGGAGAGTAATGAATTTTCAATGATTGAGAATCATGAAGAAAATAATTTATGGGATATTTATATTGTTGAATTCATTCATGAAGGTACTGAACATTATTATGAGAGAGGAACATAAGCTTGTAGGAATTGTAATAATATCAAGTTCCCTCCCTATCTATTCAAAGTTTTGAAGTCATCCTTGTTTTGCCTTCCTATGGAAGTTGATTCTTTCTACAATAAATTGTCTGATTAAAAAATCTCTATGCATAAGAAGTCTGCTAGACTTAAATGTTCCTGTGATGCACTTCATGATGCTCTCTTGCATGTTTCAATTATTATTCTTATGTGAGCATCATTGAAATCATCATGCCTAACTAAAAGGCTTTAATGAAAAGCGCTTGTTGGGAGACAAGCCAACACTTATACTTTATTTTTTTGTGTTCACATGATTAAGATACTCTAGTAATCATGTTTTGTTTCTTTTATTTTCATAATATACCAAGTAAAGCCTTTGGGATATCATGGATACTTGTTGATTTGATTTTGTTTAAAAACATAAACTTTTCCATCCAGTATATGAATTATGTGATTCAACTCGAGCATCAAACATTTCTGAAATTTTTACAAGGTTTTTCTATGCAAATTATGTGTTTCCCTAATTTTTGGGAATTTGCAGACATAGGGAAGTATGGTTTAAGGTCAGATTGTAAAAATTGTTTTGTTTTTCGTCACATTATGTTTTGCATGCATAGTTTGGTTGTTTTAATATTTCCATAGACTATACTTAGTGATACAATTGTGGGAAATATAGAATAGAGTAGTTATTATATGGGTACAATTATTAATCTTGTCTTGTCGGTAGCTAGGTGAAAGATCTATCTTTATTACACTAACCCACGTCATGAAGTTTCGTCAAGTTTTGTGTGATAGAAGTTTGCATGTTTTGCGTGAGATACCTATATGAGTAGAATATGGAGAAGCAAGAACATAAGATTGGGGATGCTCAAGGGACCCGCAAGGTAATATCCAACGAAGAATCAAGCATCTAAGCTTGGGCTCTTTCGTCTTCAACACTACGGGCATATCTTACTGGGAGCTATATTTTTATTCATCACATGATATATGTTTTAAATGGTGCATCATTTTATTATGTTATTATTTGCTTTTTGTAAAATTTATAATCATGTTTCTCAATAAAAATTTCCAAGAATTTCATTTAGAATGCTTGAATTGCATTTGTGATGTGTGTTGTAGAAAACAGAAAACAAGTCTGTCGTATTTGAATTATGAGATTTTACTTGAATGTGGAAAGTTTCTCAAATTGTTACACAGTAATGTCATAGAAATTATTGATCATGTCCTATACTTTCAGAATTTTTGATCTACATAAGGACACATTTTAATTAATTACTTTAGGTTGTTCTGTTTGGGGAGATTGTTGTCATAGACTTTTATCTACATATCCTAGATTTTTCATGGCTTATATTGGTAGATATCAATTGTGGAAATGACAGTATACAATACCAAATATTTGGAAATTATTATTCCACTTGTCTTGGCAGTTCATGAAGTGTTGATTTATTCTTATGTGTACTAACCTATCTCCTAAAGTCTTTTCAAGTTGTATGTCGATGAGGTTTTTGAGTCTTAGGTGAAACCATGATCTGAGAGAATTGAAACAGATACAATAGCTCAAGCTTGAGGATTCCCAAGGGACCCCAAGTAAATATTACAAGAATTCTCAAGCATCTAACTTGGGAATGTTACGAATCCCACCTCTCTTCGTCGACAAATATCGGTTAACCTGTGTTGAGCCTAAGTTTTTATTTGTCCACTTGATATGTGCTATTCTTAGAGTGTATTTTTGTTTTGTTTTATTTTTGAGTAGAATTCTCAGATCCGGAAATCTTTATTGCGAGAGAGTCCTGACATAGCTATCTAATTGTTTGACTACTCATTTTCCTTCACTTATATCTTTTGAGAGTAGTTTGTTGTTCACTCCTGTGCTTCACTTCTATCCCAAGAGTGAATTGTGAATGGATTGAATATCATAAATTTGAAATTGTCAAGGTGCTTTATGCTTAGTAGTAGTTTCAAAATTTGACTATTACAATATTGTTCATACGAGCAATTCATGAATGATTAGTATAAGAAAGAGAACTTTCACATACAAATATATTATCTTGGACATCTTTTATGATTGTGAATACCCATTAATTGTTTTCAACCTTGATCCAATAGTTCAAGTTGGACAAGGAAGACAATGTAATGGTTATATGTCGGTATATTTGCACAAAAGTTATATTGTTATGGATCCTACAACATGTGGTGCTTGTTTAGTACCTTTTGCTAGTGAAACTTCGCACTAACTAGAGATACTACTTGTGCATAAAAATCCTTGAGGAAAGTTTCTTCCGTGAGAGTCCACCATACCTACCTATATATGGTATTTCACTGCCATTCCAAGTAAATTTGCATGTACCACCACTAAAAACTTCAAATAGGACATCTATTTTTTGTGCCGGTACCACTCATGGAGTGATCGGGCGGTTAATATATTCCATGCTAAGCATTGTTTATTCACTCATCATTGCATGAAAAAGGTTGGTAAAAAGGTTTCACAGTCCTGTATAATACAAAAATAAATAAACAATAACTCCCGCTAGAAAGTTGATTGTTTGGAGGGCACCCGTGGATACCGTTAGCCATGGAATGTGTTTGAATGGTTGAGGGGTAGTAAAATTTCAATTCTGTTTGGGAACTGCCAATAATGTGACTAGCATGGAAGATACTGAAATCCCTTATTGTAACGTCGACAAGAAAGGCACACCACCCGAAATATATTCATCTCTTGCACCTCTGCGAATCCCTGCTTCCCTACATGAAGGGATAATCTATTTACTTTTATATTATTTATTTTCATGTTATTTACTTCTCATGTTGAGTCGACTTCTTATTCCAAAGTCAATCTATTAGTTGGCAAGCATCATGTGGTGGGGAATGATCCGGGAATATATATCGAGTAAAATATATAGGATCATGATTCATTATTGTTGACAATTATATTTATGATAAGTGTGTTGGAAGGAAAAACATTAAGCCCATATCTTTCTATGTGTTCGATGGTAGATGTTTGTTCTAAAAATATGCTTTGAGTATTAGTAATCATAGATGAATATATGATAATTGAGTATGAGGATATCTTTCTTAGACTTTGCTGAAAATAAGATGCATTGAAATTGTTTGGTAACTAAGAACATAGGCTGTTATGTTTCAAGAGAATGCATTGTTTGAACCTATGACATGTAAATTGATTGCTGCTTTATCATGATGAATTTTAGGAGAAAGAGTTGTTGTTTATGATGCTAGAAAAAGTGATTGAAATTACCATTGATCAAATTTATATACTATGCTAGCATTCACACTTCATAAATTACTTCTTTTATTATTTACCTACTCGAGGAGGAGTATAAATTAAGCTTGGGGATGGTCATAAGTCCCCAATGTATCGATAATTTATGAAGTATTCTTCCCATCTCAACCCATGTTCGCAATACTTTTATGTGATTTTGATGCAATTTATGTGATTTAACTAGAACTAACCCGGACTAACGCTGTTTTCAGCAGAATTGCCATGGTGTTGCATTTTTGTTTAGAAAAATAAAGTTCAAATAATTCTCCAAAACTTTTTGATGATTCTTTCTAACACATATGTGAAATACTTGAGGGAACAACCATCAGAAGGGACCACTAGGTGCCCCCAAGCTATCAAGGCACCCTCACCCCTAGGCGTGCCCTAATGGCTTGAGACCAACTCGTGGCTCCATTTGACGTGATTCTAACGCAAAAAATCCCGATATATACAGAAACTTCCCAAATAAACTTAGAACTCCCGCTCCACCGCTGCAAGCTTCTGTACCAAATAAAACTCATACACAACCCTATTCCAGCGGAGTCCATGAGGCCATCTTCATCATCCCGACGGTGTCCATGACGAGGAGGGCCTAGTTCACCCTCGGTGTTGACGGTATGTACCAGTATGTATGTTATATATATATATATATATATATATATATATATATATCTGTCTCTCTCGTGTTATTAAGATGTCAGAATCTTGATGTATCATGAGATTTATTAATATATATGGATCATATGATGTTCTTCCCTTTCTATCTTCATGTAATGAATTGAATCTATCCCTTTAAGATCTCATGATGTTGGCTTGAATACTTTGGGTTTGAGAAGAGTTGATGTATGTGTTGCATGTGGATACCCGTGGTGACAAAGGGGCATTTTCTTAATTCACTTCATATTTGTCATGGTATCAACTTGTGGATTTCGGTGACCTTGGGGGATCCATGCACTTCGGTTGATGCATGTTTTGATTCTACATTGTTTAATATAAATATTGGGGTAGTCTTTGAAGATCTTGGTGTTGGATTAAATATGATGATTCTTAAATTGTTTGGTAAATGTCGAATAATTAACCAACATATACTTGTGGTGGCATTGGAGTATCAAGGTGACATTATGGTTGATTGATGTGTATCGTATGGTGTTATTTTAGTACGAACTCTAGGGTTGTTTGTTATACCTATATGAATAGATAAATAGATCGATCGGAAGGGATAACCTTGAGGTGGTTCTACTCTCTACAACAAATACATCTTATTTTCTGTGCTACTTATATACTTTGGAGTGATTCCTTATCGCACTTTGAGGGATGATCATCTGACGATTATGTTAGTGTAAGGGCATATTTCAAACCTAGTTGTTTTGGTGATTTGACAATGCCATTGTAGACTAATCGTGTGAACGAAGCCTTTCAGATATTACTTCATATGGCACAAGACGATTCATTCCACTCGGTGGTTTAGAGTGAATACGTTTTCTTTGTTGTGTTTCATTTTTGGTGGGCTTGAGTCGTAGGAAAACCATACTATCAAGAGGGGGTCTGCATGGGAAACTTTAGGGAATAAACACGTACAATTATTTCTCACCCATGTTACTTTCCCACTTCACTGGACTCCAACTTCCCAACCTTGCCTCCATTCTGGTCCAGAAAGATCCCAGCAGTAGTACCCCTCCCAGTAGTGGTACTACCTCTTATCAGCAGTAGTACCTCCCTGGTCAGCGGTAGTACCGCTCTTGGGTGCCAGTGCGAGCGGTAGTACCGCCTATTACTATGCGCCACTTCCGTCCATGTTTTCTCTAGTGGAGTCCTGGGAGGATCTTGAGCGGCACTAGGGGACGGTACTACCTATTATAAGTGGTAGGACCGCCCCTCGCAGCGGTACTACCACTAATGCGGATCTGCCTCTACTCTGCCTACCCTCTTGATCTGAGGCCCTACCGCCCGAGCGGTTTTACCTCTCTCGGCATCGGTACTACTTCTTATGGGTTGTAGTACCCCTCCTGTGCGGGTTGAGTGAGAGGGTAACGGTCGGACCTATCGTCCCATTATATAAAGGAGGTCTTCTACCATAAGAAGACTAACTGTTCCAACCCTAATCTCCATTGTTTCTCCAAGCTCCATTTTCGCATGATATCTCTTCATAGCGAGCAAAACTTATTGATCTTCTGGGCTTTGCTTGAGAGGCATGGATCTACACTTACACCAAGAGAAATTTGATTCCCCCCAATAATCCATTGCGGATCTTACTACTCTTTGGTGTTTGAGCACCCTATACAGTGGAGGTCGACACGAAGCCATATTCCATTGTGGTGAAGCTTTGTGGTGTTGTTCGGAGCCTCCAATTAAGTTGTGGATATTGCCCCAACCTTGCTTGTAAAGGTTCAATTGCTTCCTTCAAGTGCATCACTATTGGAATCACAATATCTCGCATTGGGTGAGGGCATGCAGAGAATACGGTGACCTCAGTGGCACCTTGCGGAGCATTGTGCCTCCACACCGCTCCAACAGGGTTGTACTTCCCCTCAAAGGAAAGGAACTTTGGTAACACATCCTCGTCTTGATCAGATCCACTTGTGGTTACTTATTACCTTTAATTTTTGGTGCATACTTGTTTGTTCTTATTGTTGTTATCATCATATAGACTATTCACCTAGTTTCATACATAGACAACCAATTTGGCGCTAAAACTAATCTATTAAGGAAGAGCTAAAAATTGGTAGTTGCATATTCACCCCGACCCCTAGTCAACCATACCGATCCTTTCAATTGGTATCAGAGCTATGTCTCTTTTGTTAAGGGTTTCACGACCCAAAGAGTATGTCTAACGTTGGGGAGTTACCCGAGGCCGTGGGTGTGAACATGGTCTCGCAAGATGATTTAAATGAGTAAATTAAATCACTTGTATCTTCTATGGCGACTGAGGTCAAATCCATTGTCGGGACCCCGATCTTAAGCTATAGGAATCCAGCCTATAACACGTCACATCTCTTTGCGGTCTCACGCACGGTTATCCCCACGGCTGGAGCCTTACCTTAGCCGGGACCGTTCGCGCCTTTTGACTCGCGTATGCAATTGTGTCGCTAGCATTCCAATGTCAAAGAACCCGAATTGACATGTCTAGTCATAAACTTAAGTGGTAGTTCCGTACAGGGACAGGCATACATGACCCAGCAAAGCAGCTGTCGATCAACAGCGAGTGTAGACGAGTCGTAGCATGCTACAAGGACTCCATTACACCGCGTGACATTTCCCCAAAGGGACAGACACAACATCTAAGAAGGACACATGCCGGTCAACCAATGTGTCCGGAGCAGAAGCGAACTACCGTTGCTCGGTGGAAACACAAAGGGGCATTTCCCTGTAAGGAGTGTTACTTAGGCCTACGACTAGGTGTTCGAACCCCATACATATCAGCTACAACACACGTACACATGGCATACCGATATGCATAGATACATCGATGGCATCACAACATAACCATAAACATACAAATTTTATTTAGAAGGCTCAGAAGAACCTAACACATAATATTACACAGATAGGGGTCTCACGGCCCATCATCACAAGTCATTCAAACAAGTCTTACAAGCCAGCGGAAGATTAAAACTGTCTGAGTACAGACATATGGAAAGGTAAAGGCACATGGCCTGACTATCTACAGACCCAACCTAGGGCCAGATCGTAGCTGGGACACCAGCTCCTCGTCATCATCAACGTCTAGATAGAACCCTCCATTAGGGTCATTAACAACCTCTGCAACAATTTATTACGCAAACGTGAGTACAAAAGTACTCAGCAAGACTTTAGGATAATCTATCTACTCATGCAATGTATCAACAAGGAGTTGTGGGGTTTCATGCAGAAAGCCAGCATTTGACTCTTGGCTAGACAAACTTGCATTTTCAAATAGCTTTGACAACTTTGTTTTCTCGCACACGAGTCCACTAACACCACAATAATACTCAATCGTGGAATCATTCCGTCTCCCTATGGAAATGCCATCCACGACACTTACACTTATCTTGACATTTTTATGAGTAGCCATTATAGTTGTCTATGAACAACATATGTTTCCAAGTAGTCCATATCCGTGGACGCGGCTATTCGAATAATTCATAACCCTGCAGGGGTGTACTTCTTCACACATGCTCTTGCCACTTATCGCCATGTGCACATCATGCACCTCGGCAACCTTGAAGCGGAAGCCCAGCGAGGGAGTCGGCCACGACCGTTAACCACTCTAATACCTAGTCCGGGTTTATCGCCTATCTGAGGGTAATCCGCACGGATGTTCGGCCGAGGTTTCCGCCACGACCCCAAACGATGTGCGCAGGGTTCCCAAGCCCACCATCCGGGTGCCACTTGGTACACCGTGCCACTGCCTACTGCATCATAGCCCACCTCTAAAGGTCAGCGCTACGCAAGGCCTCCAACATGACTATAAACACCAGAAACTACTTGCAACTCCTGGACCAAGTACTAAGCGTTTAATAAGTCGAGCGGGGTCATATTTCAGGGCCCGGCATGTGGTAGTATCTTGTCTTGGATTACATACACGGAACTCAGTTCCTAAGGACGGTTCCAATGAAACAACCCGCCATGTACTCCTACATAGCCTCTCACCGGTACCTTTACCAAATCAGGTTCAATACACAACATTTATTCACTGAACACATTCTCACGATCCTGTTCATCATCCAGATGACAGACCATACACAACTCTAGGCATAGAAAGCATAGAAGGATAAGGCACATCAGAGTTCAAGCATCTACCAGGTATGATAGGTTGCAAGGTTCAACTATTTACCGTGACAAGGACAGGTCATGCAAAGGAAGTGGGTTCAACTAACGTGGTAAAAGCATTGAAAACATTTTGACCTAATGCAATAAGTAAGAGCAGGAGCGAGAACATGGGATTTATCAGGATGGTCAAAATGGTTGCTTGCCTTGTTGCTCAGCAGAGGGGTGATATCCGTCAGTCTGATATTCAGTCGAATCCGGAGGGGCGGAGCCTACCGGAATAACAAAAACAATCAATAACACTCATATGCAACAATATGATGCATGAGCAGGTCATGAAAAGTAATGTAGCATGATCTAATGTGATTGCAAAATCCTTTGTTTGGTGTTGGTTTGAATTCAAATTCAAATTCCAATTTAAATGATTTATTTATTAACTTCCTTTAATTGATTGGACCTGATGCTGTTTTATAACTTTGTTTTTCATGCATGAAAGTAGCACCATTGTGTTCATTGAATTTGTCTGACCAATTTACATATATTATTTGTATGATTTGGAGTTATATTCAATTTTCTATGAATTTCCAAAGTTTTGAACCTATTCTGAACTATTTTTAAACAGAAAAAGGTTTTATTGCATCATCAGGTCAATCTGGCCGTTGAAGGTCAAACCTGGCAAGTGGGACCCACTGGTCAGTGACTCTAGCCAGTTTTTAGTTAAGTTTAAATTTAATTAGCTAATTAGCTGGGTAGGACCCACATGTCAGTGTCTGATTAGAGTTTTAATATAACTTTATTTTTATTTGACTTATCCTAATTAGCGTGGGGGCTGGCCCCACTTGCAAGTGACTCAGGGGAGTCAGATCCACCGGCGGTGAGGTGGATATCACCGGCGATGAGCCTCCGACGACCACAGAGATGGCGGAGGGCTTCGGGTTTCCTACTCCGGTGACCAAACGAGCGGCGGAAGGCATCAGACGATCGACCACTCTGTCGCGGTTCAATTTTTGCATGTTACAGGGGCTGAAATGGCCAGAGTTGACGCTGGCGATGAGCTCGTCTGCTGCCGGAGCTCGGGCTAGGCGGGGGTCATCGAAACAGAGGCCAAAACGTGTGGGGCTTAGCTCCTATAGCACCTACTCGTCAAGATGAAGCTAATGGTAGCTTCAGATCGACCGGCCAATCACCGGAGTGTCACCGGAGACGAGCTACCGCGGCGGTCCTCATTAGGCTCTGGTGAAATCAGGCGCTAGAGGAAGCAATTGAAGGGGAAAACGAGGGGGAAAGGACCCTAGGCTCACTGGGAGTCCAGCGGCGTTGAAAACGGGCTTGGGGATGGCCTGAGGAGGGAGAACGAGGGCCATGAGCGTCGGTGATCCGAGGTAGAAGACGCCGGGGATCCGGCGATGTAGGGCTCGGGGGCTTGTGTGGCTCGATGAGAACCTTCAGGGGGTCGAGGCGGACCTTCTGCGCGACTCAGACAAGAGGGAGAGGGGCTGGAGCGACGGCCAGCTCGAGCTCGAGCTTAGCTCTAATGGCGGCCGAGTGGGGAGAGTCACATGGGCGAGTGAGGAGGGGGAGAGGATGGGAACGGATCCGGGGAGGCTTATCCTCCCCCTCTAGCTCATCGGGGCGAGCCAGGCACACACACAGGTGCATGGGCGCGCCGGGGAACGTGGCGGCCACCTCCTACTCCGACTGGCGAAGGAGGAAGACGACAGAAGGGGGGAATGGGCCTCGGCCAAGGTAAGCCTTAGATAGGGTTTTTTTTCCATTTTCTTGCTTTCCAGTTTCTGTTTATTCTTGTGACATTTGTTTCCATTTTAATTTTGACTCGGAACTAAATCAAAAATAGTTTGAAAAATACTAGAGTGTTAGTTGGAATATTTCCAACCACACATAAAGTTTTCAACATTTTTGGAAACTTTGATTATTTGAAATCGAATATATAATTGATTTCCGTGATTTTCAAATTTAAAATAAAATGCCAAAAGCATTTTGAAAATATGTTTCACCCCGGATATCTTGTTTTCAACATTTATCAAAAAATATGAACTTTTCTAATGTCCATTTTGGGTTCATTGATTTAGCACTAGTTGAATTGTTTTTTTCAATAAGGAGTGGCTAGGGTTTTCCTTTGAGTTCACTATTTCCTTTGAGATCATTTCCATTTCTTGAATGCAAATAAAGAAAACAAGAGCACGACTTGCTAAAATCTAATAGGGATCAGGGATGTGACAACTCACCCCCACTCAAAAGAATCTCGTCCCGAGATTTAGAAGTCGTTGGAAATAGCGCGGAATACTCAAGTCGGAGACGATCCACTCTTTCCCATGTTGCCTCTTTTTTAGAATGATTTGACCATTGAACTTTAAGAAACTTGAGGTTTCGGCGTCGAGTGGTACGCTCAGCTTGATCAAGAATACGCACATGGTATTCTCGGTATGAAAGGTTATCTTGGAGATCAAGCGTATCGTGGTCCACTTCACGGATAGGATCCGAAAAGCAACACCTGAGTTGCGAGACGTGGAATACATCATGAACTTGGAAATATGCGGAGGAATTTCCAATTGGTAGGCAACTTCTCCTCGTTTAGCAAGAATGCGAAAAGGACCGATATAAGAGGATCCAACTTGCCCTTGATACCGAAAAGATGGGTACCCTTCAAAGGTGTAACCCGAAGGTAAGCCTTCTCGTCAACTTCATAGGTCACAGCCTTATGATGATGATCATATTGGCTCTTTTGACGAGACTGGGCTGTTTTCAACTTTTTTCGAATAATGCGAACTTGCTCTTCTGCATCCTGGATCATATCCGGACGAAAGAGTTGCCTCTCTCCGGTTTCTAACCAATTAAGAGGTGTTCGAGATCTTCATCCATAGAGAACTTCAAAAGGAGCTTTTCCCAAGTTTGATTGGTAACTATTGTTATAAGAAAATTCGGCGAATAGAAGGCACTTCTCCCAATTCATACCGAACGATATAACACAAGCTCGGAGCATATCTTCTAGGATTTGATTCCCTCTTTCTACTTGACCACTTGATTGAGGATGGAAAGCAGTGCTAAAAGATAAGTGAGTCCCCATGGCATTCTGAAAACTCTTCCAGAAGCGAGAAGTAAAGATACTTCCACGGTCTGAGTTAATATCCATAGGAACACCATGAAGAGACACTATTCAAGAGATATATAACTCTTCTAGCTGGATATATGTTATACTCTCACGAACTGGAAGAAAATGAGCTACTTTGGAAAGATTGTCAATGACCACAAAGATAGCATTAGTTCCCTTCCTGGTCTTGGGAAATCCAGTGATGAAATCCATATTGACTTTATCCCAATTCCATTCAGGAATAGCTAAAGGTTGAAGGGTGCCAGCAGGCCTTTGATGTTCTGCCTTAACTCGACGACAAACGTCGCAGTTAGCATTGAACTCGGCAATTTCTCTTTTCATCCTAGTCCACCAAAACCTCTAGCGTAGGTACTTATACATCTTAGTACTACCAGGATGAATGATGAGAGGAGAATCATGAGCCTCCTTAAGGATTAACTTCCTTAGATGTGGATTCTCTGGAACCACTAGACAATTCTGGAAGAACACAACATCTCGATCATTCATGGAGAATTCCTTAGCGTTTCCGCTAATAATATTCTCCTTGATCCGTGACATACCCTTATCACGCTTTTGGCCAACTATCGTTTGATCCTTAAGAGTAGGCTTCGCCACCAGGTTAGAAAGGAATCCTTGAGGAACAATGTGAAGATTTAACTTCCGAAATTCCTCATAGAGATGTGGTTGACCTCGTTGTAGCATCAGGTTGGTACAATAAGATTTATGACTTAGTGCATTAGCCATAACATTGGCCTTCCCCGGGGTGTAAGTTATCCCTCATTCGTAATATGTGATCAACTCAACCCACCGTCTTTGCCTGAGATTCAAATCCAGCTGGGTGAAGATATATTTGATACTGTGGTGATCAGTGAATATTTCGCAACGATTACCAAGAAGGTAATGTCGCGAGGTTTTAAGTGCATCGACTATAGCTGCAAGCTCAAGATCATGTGTGGGATAATTATCTTCATGTGGACGCATCTGTCGAGATGCGTATGCAATCACATGACGATCCTGCATGAGAATGCAATCTAATCCTTGTCACGAGGCGTCGCAATAGATAACAAAGTCCTTAGAAAAATCTGGTGGTAACAACACAGGTGCGGAACTCAGGCGGCTTTTTAGTTCGTGAAAACTATGCTCACACTATTGTGTCCACTCGAACTTTTTATCTTTCTTGAGGAGTTCAGTTAGAGGCTTTGCAACCTTGGAGAAATTCTCGACAAAGCGGCGACAATAGCTCGGTAGACCAAGAAAACTCCTAACTTGCTTAACCGATTAAGGTTCAGTCCAATCAAGGACGCTTGATCTCTCTCAGCATTGACAGCAATACCTTTACCAGAGATTACGTGGCCTAGATAGGTCACTTCTGGTAACCAAAATTCACATTTTGAAAACTTGGCATAAAGGTGGTGCTCTCCAGGTTTTATCAATACCAGCCTTAGGTGCTCGGCATGTTCTTGTTCGTTCTTCGAGTAGATGAGAATATCAACAAGGTATACCACGACCAATTTATCCAAATACTCCATGAAGATTGAATTCATCAAGCCAGAGAAGGTGGCTGGGGCATTGGTTAACCCAAAGGACATCACGGTGTACTCGTATTGGCCATAACGAGTGACAAAAGCAGTTTTTGGAATGTCCCCGTTCTTAATCTTGATTTGATGGTAACCCAACCTCAAATCCATTTTGGAGAAGATTGAGGATCCAGCGAGCTGATCATACAGGTCGTTGATCCTGGGGAGCGGATACTTGTTCTTTCTGGTGACCAGGTTAACTGGTCGATAATCTACAACCATCCGATCTGTTCCGTCTTTCTTCTTGACGAAGAGGACGGGGCAAGCCCAAGGAGAAGAGCTAGGACGAATGAGACTTTTATTCAAGGCCTCAACTAGTTGCTTCTCAAGTTCGGCTAGCTCCAGGGGTGCCATCTTATAAGGTCTTCTGGCTATTGGGACAGTGACCGAAACAAGGTCTACCACAAACTCTACATCCCTGTCAGGTGGAATTCTTGGCAGTTCTTGTGGAAAAACATCCAGAAAGTCATGGACTAACGGAATGTCTTCAAGTTTTGGAAGAGGGTTGGCATTGAGGGAATAGAGTTGGCATTTGGCAACTCGAGTAGAGACATTGACTATCTCACCCGAGGGATGGGTAAGCTGAACATTTCTAGAATGATTATCAATCTTGGCATAATGGGCCGACATCCAGTCCATACCCAAGATGATATTGATATCCGAAGATTTCAAGGCTATCAAAGTTGCTAGAAAAAGTAGCCTGTCTACTAGAATTTCATTGTCATAGGTTATCCTGGAGGTTTGCCACTTACTACCAGGGGTTTGGACAACCAATGGGATTGGCATATCATAGAACGACATATTATGCAACTCTGCATAACTTTCTGAAATGAAGGAATGAGATGACCCAGTGTCAAAAAGAACAGACGATGGGTGATGATTGACAAGAAGAGTACCCAATATAACGTCGGGATCCTGTGCACCTTCTTCTGCTGAAACATAGTTCACGCGACCACGTGCAGGAGTTGGCATCACATACTAAGCTTTACCCGACTTGCCTTGCCCAACGGACTTTCCAGGTTGCTTGGCACCCATATCCTAAGGACACTCTCGAGAGTAGTTCCCTGGTTCTCCACACTTGTAACATATCACCTGATTGGCACGTGGTGCAGCATTGTTAGCTGGACCATCATAGGTTTTTGGTGGAGGGTTGGTCTGATTGGCCTGAGGCGCCACATAGGATGGCCTCGGAGTGTATCTTGGCGGCAAAGAACTAGTTGGAACCCACAGCCTGCATTTTGGGAACGCGGAACCAGATGACGAGCCAGAGTCCCGGAAGTGCTTCTTCATGGCTTCATAGTCAGTGTGACCAGTCTTGGCACTGATCGCCTTGTTGACAAGAGCTTGAAAACTTGTACACTCGTGGAGGCGCAGGTCACGACGAAGTTTAGGGCTCAGGCCCTTGGGGACTCTTTCTTGCTTCTTGGCATCAGTTGACACCTCTTCAGTTGCATCGCGCGCGAGGTTACCGAACTTGCAGCTATAAGCATCCACGGTCAATTTTCCCTGGGTCAATGCACATAATTCCTCTCGCTTATGGTCCATCAGCCCCTCTGGAATATGGTGCAGACGGAAGGCTGCACTAAAGTCTGCCCATGTGGTTGCTAGTCCGACAGGACGCATAGCTTCAAAGTTCTCCCACCAAAGATTGGCGGGTCCTTCCAGGAAGTGCGCCGCAAAGGTCACCTTGTCGGCCTCAGAAACATTTGCAGAGCGAATCTTGCGCGATATACTGCACAACCAGTCATCAGCGTCGAGGGGATCGACGGAGTGATGGAACTTCGGAGGATTCAGCTTCACAAAGTCATTGAGGGACACTACATCATTCCTCGGCTGACGAGTCATATTTTGCTCAATACGCTCTAGCAGACGGTTGGTCTCCCTTTTATTTGTTTCCGCCTCAGGCATAACTTCCGCCAGCGAAGGCGGGTGAGGCAGTTCATCTTGCGGTTCTTGACTACCCTCTGCCTGGTCATGTGCAGGGGCACGGTTCAACGTGGTGAACACCGTCGTGACAAATAAACTCACAGCTTAGACCAATATCAGCATAAATACTAACTATGGATTAAGAATGCACTGAACACATGGAATGCGGAAATGAACATCTGAACAACATGGTAACAAGCAACTGCTATATATACACCATGGTTCGTACACACCATTACATAGTTCAGTACAACCTTAACTGAAGAGCAAACTACTGAAAAGATGATACTACTCATCAGAGGCTTTCTAGGCTTCCTATAAATTATTTATCTATGCCTCCGGAAATCATCTCACGAGATAAGCATACTCCACAAGAAACACAGGACTGTGAGAGTACAGCTACTACCATACTACTCTTGCACTCACGGTTCAGGCATCCGCATAGAACATCTCATAAAGGTTGCCTCCATGGCCTGGGAGCTCAACCTGCGGATTAGGAAATACTAGAGCTTGAGACCCCTCGGAACCGTAAGGGCACGGGTGTGACCTTGGTCCCCTGACTGGTGGTAGTAGAGGTCCCCGAAGAGGGGTGACTCCTCCTATAGCAGGCCAGTCAACATGAGCCGGAAAATGGGTCCTAACAGGGTTCAACATCTCCATATCTCCATACCCTGTCTGGACTACAAGTGCCAGCTGTGTCAAAGCCGTCCACAGACAGGCACGTGTAGCATAGAGCACCATACGAAGGGCACGAGCATCCGTGGCTCTATTCTCTCACATCTCAGCGGTGGACTGCAGTAGCGGATCCTCCATGGAGGAATCAAAGTAGACCCCAGTGAGGTATCCTTTTTCTCCTGGCTGAGAGGCACAAACATAGCAGAACACTGAATTATGCAGCAGTGCATGTCTGGCCCTCATAATGGTCAACATTGAATAGGCAACATCTTGTACTGCCATGTCAACAGTAACCCTCAATCCATAAGACCAATGGATCGGCTCCTTGGCTCCAGGGTAATCTGGAAATACCCTAACAGTGGACAGATACTGACTCTGATTAAAATCCCGGTATTGCTCCTCCACTGTATAATCGGGATACCAGCGGTAACCGGCTACTGACATCATCCTTACTAACATAGCCGTATGACCCGACACATCAATGCACCTAGTCAGACGGACCACCTGACGAGAAGGACGGCAGGCATCTGAAAATAGAGAGTAATGCAAAAGCATTAGAGTTCTGAAGACAAAATTGGGCAGCATAGCGGCTGTAAATGCTCAAAAACAATTTTGAGACAACCCACAACAGACAAGATAGCATAACCACTCAACTATCAAGTTCAATTCCATGATCATAAAAACTTACTTTCTTTTCCTTCGAATAAAAGAAACCCAGAGTAACTCCCGACTCGTTGTCCTATAATCTACCGATCAGTAATACACAAACCTGAGAGAAAGAGTAACCTAGTTCTTAATCCCCGCAGAAAAGACGAGGATGACCAGAATAGAATAATTTAAGATGAGAAGCAAGTGTCTTATGTTCCCTTCCACAAACAATTCCCTTATAAATAACTAAAGCAATTCTAGACTCAACTTTGACAAGTTTGGCTTCGTAATCCTACAGTCAGTCAGGCTCTGATACCAACGCTGTCGGGACCCCGATCCTACGCAATAGGAATCCAGAACGTAACACATCACATATCTTTGTGGTCTCATGCACGGTTATCCCCACGGCTGCAGCCTTACCTTAGCCGGGACCATTTGCGCCTTTTGACTCGCGTATGCAATTGTGTCGCTAGCATTCCAATGTCAAAGAACCCGGATCAACATGTCTAGTCATAAACTTAAGTGGTAGTTCCGTACAGGGACAAGCATACATGACCCAGCAAAGCAGGTGTCGATCAACACCGAGTGTAGACGAGTCATAGCAAGCTACAAGGACTCCATTACACCGCGTGACATTTCCCCAAAGGGACAGACACAACAGCTAAGAAGGACACATGCCAGTCAACCAATGTGTCCGGAGCAGTAGCGAACTACCGTGGCTCGGTGGAAACACAAAGGGGCATTTCCCTGTAAGGAGTGTTACTAAGGCATACGACTAGGTGTTCGAACCCCATACATATCAAGTACAACACACGTACGCATGGCATACCGATATGCATAGATACATCGATGGCATCACAACATAACCATAAACATACGAACTTTATTTAGAAGGCTCGGAATAACCTCACACATAATATTACACAATAGGGGTCTCACGACCCATCATCACAAGTCATTCAAACAAGTCTTACAAGCTAGCGGAACATTAAAACTGTCTGAGTACAGACATATGGAAAGGTAAAGGCACATGACCTGACTATCTACAGACCCAACCTAGGGCCAGATCGTAGCTGGGACACCAGCAACTCGTCGTTGTCAACGTCTAGATAGAACCCTCCATTAGGGTCATTAACAACCTCTGCAACTATTTATTAAGCAAACGTGAGTACAAAAGTACACAACAAGACTTTAGGATAATCTATCTACTCATGCAATGTATCAACAAGGAGTTGTGGGGTTTCATGCAGAAAACCAACATTTGACTCTTGGCTAGACAAACTTGCATTTTCAAATAGCTTTGAAAACTTTGTTTTCTCGCACCTGAGTCCACTAACACCACAACAATACTCCATCCTGGAATCATTCCGTCTCCCTACGGAAATGCCATCCACGACACTCACACTTATCTTGACATTTTTATGAGTAGCCATTATAGTTGTCTATGAACAACATATGTCTCCAAGTAGTCCATATCCGCGGACGCGTCTATTCGAATAGTTCATAACCCTGCAGGGGTGTACTTCTTCACTGACGCTCTCACCACTTATCGCCATGTGCACATCATGCACCTCGGCAACCTTCAAGCGGAAGCCCGGCGAGGGAGTCGGCCACGACCGTTAACCACTCTAATACCTAGTCCGTTATCGCCTATCTGAGGGTAACCCGCACGGAAGTCCGACCAAGGTTTCCGCCACGGCCCCAAACGATGTGTGCAGTGTTCCCCAGCCCACCATCCGGGTGGCACTTGGTACACCGTGCGACTTCCTACCGCATCATAGCCCACCTCAAAGGTCAGCGCTACGCACGGCCTCCAGCATGACTATAAACACCAGAAACTACATGCAACTCCTGGACCGAGTACTAAGAGATTAATTAGTCGAGCGGGGTCATATTTCAGGTCCCAGGATGTGGTAGTATCTTGTCTTGGATTACATACACGAAACTCAGTTCCTAAGGACGGTTCCAATGAAACAACCCGCCATGTACTCCTACATAGCCTTTCACCGGTACATTTATTTACTGAACACATTCTCACGATCTTGTTAATCATCCAGATGACACACCATACACAACTCTAAGCATAGCATGCATAGCAGGATAAGGCACATCAGAGTTCAAGCATCTACCAGGTATGCTAGGTTGCAAGGTTCAGCTATTTACTGTGACAAGCACAGGTCATGCAAAGGAAGTGGGTTCAACTAACGTGGTAAATGCATTGAAAACATTTTGACCTAATGCAATAAGTAAGAGCAGGAGCGAGAACATGGGATTTATCGGGATGATCAAAATGGTTGCTTGCCTTGTTGCTCACCAGAGGGGTGATATCCGTGAGTCGGATATTCAGTCGAATCCGGAGGGGCGGAGCCTACCGGAATAACAACAATAATCAATAACACTCATATGCAACAATATGATGCATGAGCATGTCATGAAAAGTAATGTAGCATGAGCTAATGTGATTGCCAAATCTTCGGTTTGGTGTTGGTTTGAATTCAAATTCAAATTCCAATTGAAAAGATTTATTTATTAACTTACTTTAATTATTGGACCTGATGTTGTTTTATAACTTTGTTTTTCATGCGTGAAACTAGCAACATTGTGTTCATTGAATTTTTCTAACCAATTTACACATATTATTTGTCTGATTTGGAGTTATATTCAATTTTCTATGAATTTCCAAAGTTTTGAACCTATCCTGAACTACTTTTAAATAGAAAAAGGTTTTATTACATCAACATGACATCAGCAGGTCAAGCTGGCCGTTGAAAGTCAAACCTGACCAGTGGGACCCACTGGTCAGTGACTCTGGCTAGTTTGTAGTTAAGTTTTAATTTAATTAGCTAATTAGCTGGGTAGGACCCATCTGTTAGTGTCTGATTATGGTTTTAATATAACTTTATTTTTATTTGACTAATCCTAATTAGCCTGGGGGCTGGCCCCACTTGCAAGTTACTCAGGGGAGTCAGATCCACCGGTGGTGAGGTGGATCTCACCGACGATGAGCCTCCGGCGACCACAGAGACGACGGAGGGCTTCGGGTTTCCTTCTCCGGCGACCAAACGAGTGGCGAAAGGCACCAGACAATCGGCCACTCTGTCGCGGTTATATTTTTGCAGGTTACATGGGCTGAAATGGACGGAGTTGACGCCAGCGTTGAGCTAGGCGGCTGCCGTAGCTCGGGCTAGGTGGGGGTCCTCGAAACAGAGGCCAAAACGCGCGGGGCTTAGCTCCTATAGCACCTACTCGTCGAGCTGAAGCTAATGGTAGCTTCAGATCGACCGGCCGATCACCGGAGAAACACCGGCGACGAGCTACCACGGCGGTCCTCATCGGGCTCCGGTGAAATCAGGCGCTAGAGGAAGCAATCGAAGGGGAAAACGAGGGGGAAAGGACCCTAGGCTCACTGGGAGTGCAGCGGCGTCGAAAACGGGCTCAGGGATGGCCTAAGTAGGGAGAATGGCGGCGATGAGCATCGGTGATCCGAGGTAGAAGACGACGGGGATCCGGCGATGTAGGGCTCGGGGGCTTGCGTGGCTCGATGAGAAGCTTCAGGGGGTCGAGGCGGACCTTCTGCACGGCTCAGATAAGAGGGAAAGGGGCTGGAGCGACGACCAGCTCGAGCTCAAGCTCGGCTCTAATGGCGGCTGAAAGGGGAGAGTCACAGGGGCGAGTGAGGAGGGGGAGAGGATGGGAATGGATCCTCGGAGGGTTATCCTCCCCCTCCATCTCATCGGGGCGAGCCAGGCATGCACACAGGTGCGTGGGCGTGCCCGGGAACGCGGCGGCCACCTCCTGCTCCGACTAGCGAAGGAGGAAGACGACACAAGGGGGAGATGGGCATGGGCCAAGGTAAGCGTTAGATAGGGTTTTTTTTCCTTTTTCTTGCTATCCAGTTTCTGTTTATTCTTCAGACATTTGTTTCCATTTTCATTTTGACTCAGAACTAAATCAAAAATAATTTGAAAAATACTAGAGTGTTAGTTGGAAGATATCCAACGACACATAAAGTTTTCAACATTTTTGGAAACTTTGAATTATTTGAAATCAAATATATAATTGATTTTAGTGATTTTCAAATTTAAAATAAAATGACAAAAGCATTTTGAAAATATGTTTCACCCCTGATATCTTGTTTTCAGCATTTATCACAAAAGATGAAATTTTCTGATGGCCATTTTGGGTTCATTGATTTAGCACTAGTTGAATTGTTTTTTTTTTGAATAAGGAGTGGCTAGGGTTTTTCTTTGATTTCATCACTTCCTGTGAGATCATTTACATTTATTGAATGCAAAGAAAGAAAACATGAGCACAACTTGCAAAACTCTAATAGGGATCAGGGATGTGACATCCATGTTCAAAGATTTCCTTGATTGGCTCGAACTGTCTACCAATCTATTGTGAGTGTTTAACCTCACTACTTTGGATTCCGATGCCAACTCCGCTAATGAGAGGGCTATTAGTGATAAGAATAAGTTTCCACAAGAAAGGAGTGGGATGGATACCTTTGCCTCGGTTCCTCCTCCCATGGTCGATGGAGGACCGGTTCACCCACTTCATATTGTCAACGTTGGTCCTCCTCCTAAACTTCTGAAGAATGATTTTGTAATAGGGTTTTTCGTATCAAGTCTCATTTGAATCACAACTTAACACAACTTTGGAGAATCATTGAGCAAAGATATTACCCACATGGTCCAAGCAACCTCACTCCAAGAGAAGAGGCCGACAATCAACTCAATCACTCTGCCTTGTTCATTCTCCAAACAATTGTCCCCATTGGATATCTTTCTCACTTACGTCCATCCACTCATGCAAAGTATTGTAGGGAACACATTGATTCCGTGTAAAAGGGAAGCTCGAATATTTATCGTCAAACTTTGCGGTGGTTCTTGATGAGCTCGATGAATTTGTGATGCTTGACGATGAGGTCCCTTGTGAGCTTTACTAGAGAGTTGCAACTATTGTCGTCCCTCTTCAAGATCATTGAAGTAAGGATACGAATGACCATTGGATCAAACATAAGTTTCTCAAGGCTAACATGCCATTCAACAAGGTCATGTCCTTTGTAATCCGTCATAGACTGTACTTTCACTCCTTGACGTGAAGCGGTGTGTTGGATGAATTGATTGCCATGAACATACTGAACAAGACAGCTCACAAATCTCTAGCTCGAATCCAACACTCAAGGAAAGCCTCACCCAACCTAGCTTTGAAGAGCAAGGCTGTTTCGGAGGAAGAAGATGAAGAAGAAGAGGAGGGTTGTCCCGAAGACACCAAATATGCTTACCAAGAGTACATGGCTCTTGCGTCAAGGCAATTTTGGGGCAACAAGATAAATTACATACCCAACAATTCCAAGATCAATCCACGTGGGCTAAAGGGCAAGCAACGCGCGAGTACTTTCTATAATTGTGGCTATGTGAGTCACCTTGTAGTGGATTGTTCGTATAAGAAGATGGTAGACAATGGTGGTGAGCTCACTTGCAATGATAAAGCCAAGTCCTTCCCCAACAAGAACAACTTCTCCAAGAAGATGCCTCAAAAGGTGTTGGTGGCTCTAGAAGACTACTTCTTTGATGATGATGATGATGATGATGATGATGAATATGGAAGTGGTGAAGTAATGGAGATGGCCACGGTGGCCATTGCATCCTTCTCTCCAACCAAGGTGTCTCTCTTCGACTACCCGAGCGACAACCGCATAGCTAAGTGCTTTATGACAAAGGCATCCACCAAGATAACCTCCAACATCATAACTAACATTTCCACTACACCTTATTCTACGGATAGTGGAGATGAAAAGGAGGAGGTAAAAGTTGAGGAAAATTCCTTTGACAAATTCATGAGAAAAATCAAAGGTGAGAACAATTAATGTACGTGTTGCATGTGGATACCTGTGGTGATGATGGGGCATTTTCTGAATTCACTTCATATATGTTATGGTATCAACTTGTGGATTTCGGTGACCTTTGGGGATCAATGCACTTCGGTTGATGCATGTTTTGATTCTACTTTGTTTAATAGAAATCTTGGAGTACTCTTTGAAGTTCTTGGTGTTGGATTGAATATGATGATTCTTAAATTGTTTTATAAATGTCGAATAATTAACCCACATATACTTGTGGTGGCATTGGAGTATCGAGGTGAGATTAGGGTTGATTGATGTGTATCATATGGAGTTATTTTAGTACGAACTCTATGGTTGTTTGTTATACCTATATGAATACATAAATAGATTGAATAGAAGGGATAACCTTGAGGTGGTTCTACTATCTACAACAATATCATCTTATGTTCTCCGCTACTTATATACTTTGGAGTGATTCCTTATCGAACGTTGAGGGATGATCATATGGCTATTATGGTAGTGTAAGGGCATATTTCGAACCTAGGACTTTTGGTTATTTGACAATGCAATTGTAGACTAATCGTGTGAACTAAGCCTTTAAAATATTAGTTCATATGGCCCAAGAAGATTCATGCCCCTCAGTGGTTTAGAGTGAAGACATTTTCTTTCCCGTGTTTCATTTTTGGTGGGCTTGAGTCGCAGGAAAACCATACTATAAAGAGGATGTCTGCATCGGAAACTTTTGGGTGGAATAAACAAGTACAATTCTTTCTCACCCATGTTATTTTCCCAGTTCACTTGACTCCAATAGTCCAACCTTGCCTGCATTCTAGTCTAGAAAGATCCCAACAGTAGTACTGCTCCCAACAGTGGTGCTACCTCTTATCAGCGGTAGTACCTCCCTGGTCAGCGGTAGTACCGCTCTTGGGAGGTAGTGCCCCTGCAAGTGCCGTTTGTTGTGTGACTACTATGGGATCTCGACAATTTTCGTGTCGTACTAGGCGATTTCTAGATGGTAATTCAGCGCGGTAGTACCTCTCGCTAGCGGTAGTACCACCTATTACTATGCGCCCCTTCATCCCATGTTTTCTCTGATGGAGTCCTCAAAGGATCCTGAGTGGCATTAGGGGGCGGTAATACCTATTATAAGTGGTAGGACCGCCCCTCGCAGCGGTACTACCGCTTCAGCGGAACTGCCCCGCTACCATGCCTACCTCTTGATCTGAGGCCCTACTGCCCGAGCGGTTGTACCACTCTCAGCATCGTTACTACTTCTTATGGGTGGTAGTACCCCTCGTGTGCGGGTTGAGTGAGTGGGTAACGGTTGGATCTATCGTCCCACTATATAAAGGAGGTCTTCTACCCCAAGAAGACTAACTTTTCCAACCCTAAGTTGCATTGTTTCTCCAAGCACCATTTTCGCTCGATCTCTCTTCATAGGCAACAAAACTTGTTGATCTTCTAGGCTTTGCTTGAGATGCATGGATCTACACTTCCACCAAGAGAAATTTTATTCGCCCAATAATCCCTTGCGGATCTTGCTACTCTTGGGTGTTTGAGCACCCTATACGGTGGAGGTTGACTCAAAGCCACATTCCATTGTGGTGAACCTTTGTGGTGTTGCTGGGATCCTCTAATTATGTTGTGGAGATTGCCCAAACCTTGTTTGTAAAGGTTCGGTTGCCGGCTTCAAGTGCACCACTAGTGGAATCACAACATACTGCATTGCGTGAGGGCGTGAGGAGAATATGGAGACCTTAGTGGTACCTTGGGGAGCATTGTGCATCCACACCGCTCCAACGAAGATGTACTTTCCCTCAAAGGAAAGGAACTTCGGTAACACATCCTCGTCTTGATTGGATCCACTTGTGGTTACTTATTACCTTTACTTTTTGGTGATTACTTGTTTGTTATTATTGTTGTTACCATCATATAGATTGTTCACCTACTTGCATACATAGACAACCTATTTGTTTCTAAAACTAATCTATTAAGAAAGAGCTAAAAATTCGTAGTTGCCTATTCAGGCCCCCTAGTCAACCATACCGATCCTTTCAATTGGTATCAGAGCTATGTCTATTTTGTTAAGGGTTTCACGACCCAAATAGTATGGTTAACATTGGGGAATTACCCGGGGCTGTGGGTGTGAACATGGTCTCGCGACATGATTTAAATGAGTAAATTGCCTCACTTAAATCTTCTCTGGCGACTGAGGTCAAATCCATGTTCAAAGATTTCGTTGATTGGCTCGAACTGTCTACCGATCTATTGTGAGTTTTTAACCCCACTACTTTGGATTCATGTAACGACCAGACCTCAAACAGTCTAGCCTCTGTGCATCAGTGTCATCCCTAGATCGGGAATGCTGACACACACAATACTTGAGGATTTATAACACAGTTTCAATCACACACTTATTACATCGAATGCCTCAAAAGAGACCTTATTACAATAATAAGGCTTAGGGCCATCTAAAAACGATAACAACGGAAAGCTTGGAAGATAAAGTGAGTCCATCAACTCCAACGGCATAGCTGAGTGAAAGACAACGACCTATGGCACCCTACTCGACGTCTGAAAAGTCTGCAACATGAAATGTTGCAGCCTAAAACGGGTCACCACATGGAATATGCTGTCAATGTAACATATAGAGTAATGAACAGAATAAATGCTATCTCTACATGCATATATGGCTGGTGGAAAGCTCTATGGTTAACAGTTTTGCATAAAGCCAATCCTTTCCCTACAACAAAGGAATAAGTTTTATTTAACTACAATGGTGGTTGTTAAACATTGAGAAGGTTCCTCCAACTCAATCCCAATTAAGCATCATCATTAAACCCAACAAATTAATTTAGAGTCATGGTATCAACATGATAATCCAAGAACCAGATACTCAAGATGTCCATAACCGGGGACACGGCTACCCATGATTAGTTTGTACACTCTGCAAAGGTTTGCGCACTTTTCCCACAAGACTCGAATACATCCATGGTCGGAGATCGAGACACAGTCTTTCTGAAGCATTAACTCTCTACTCTGGGTAGACCGTACGACCTACAACCCTCAACATCCGCTAGTCTACCACTTCAAGAGCTTCACACAACTTACTCAACCATGCCAGAGCCCAAATTGGCTTGCGCCTGCACACGGAAGTTTCTAGAATGAATAATATTATGATCCTTTTGAGCCTGGATGGAGGACCGTAGGATGATCACACGGTTACTCCGGGATATCCTAGGACAACACTGGATTTCTCCAGGTGCCCTGACAACCACTTGGTACCCCAGGGTGCCTCAAGCAATCCACCCAGATGTGAATTTAAGTAGCCACGTTAAGAGAACCATTAATTAACAATACTCACATCTGTCATGGATACACTCACCCAATCCACGTCTACGAGCATAGCATAGCTATAATAGCATAACATAGAAGTAACTCCCAATGGTTTGATAACAAATAGGGCAATAGCTTCTACCTCATCATCTACTTCCCAAAATCCACATGTTAATCAGAATCCTAAAAATGCAATGTCTGAGGGTTTGTTCTAATGCTATAAAAATTGGGTAATTGTAATGCCCAAGATGCGATCATATCCTCAATTTGGCATGAGGGCCTCGTCAGGGATAGAAACGCATCTCGTTGTTTCGCAAGAAAGGATATCGTTACAAGTACATGTACTGAAAAGATGAGATATATGGAATTAGCTTACACTCGCCACAAGCTACATCAGAGTCACATCAGTACAATACATAAACATCATGAAGAAGAGCAGGGTCCGCCTACGGACGAAAACAAACGAGAAAAGAAGAACAACGTCCATCCTTGCTATCCCAGGCTATCGGCCTGGAACCCATCCTAGATCGATGAAGAAGAGGAAGAAAGAAGTAACTCCAAATGGAAAATCAACGCGCTCGCGTCAATTGACCTTTAACTGTACCTGCAACTGGTGTTGTAGTAATCAGTGAGCCACATGGGACTCAACAATCTCATTTCCAAAGGTATCAAGACTAGCAAAGCTTAATAGGCGATGTATGGTTAAGTGGTGAGGTTGCAACAACGGCTAAGAATTTATTTGGTGGCTAACTTATGAGTACAAGAATAAGAGAGGGATGACCTATGCATAACGGACGTGAACTACAGATGATCAAATGAATGATCCTGAACACCTACATACGTCAGACATAACCCCACCGTGTCCTCGATCGAAGACGGAACTCACGAAAGAGACAGTCATGGTAATGCACTCAGTTGGCATATTTTAATTAAGTTAACTTCAAGTTATCTAGAACCAGTGTTAAACAAAGTTTCCACGTTGCCACATAACCGCAGGCACGACTTACCATCACAAATTACCACAAGCCGCATCGAAATCCTCGATCACGACACTCGCGATCTCGTCGGACTCCTTAGTGGAAAACTTCAACTCTGAGATTACCCAAAGCATCACCGGAATCCCGATGCACAAGGTATCTCGTCAAAGGTAAAACTAATCCAGCAAGGCCGCCCGACGTGTCGACGATCCCGATAGGAGCCGCGTATCTCGTTCTCAAGACACGACGGATGAGCTAGACGTCAGGATCGCTAAACCCTGGGTGACCAGGGGGCGCCGGACATCGCTCACGTGGGACCAACACTCATCCGGAGCACTGGCCCGGCGGTTGATTAATTATCCTCAGGGTCCAGAGAGTCCCTATGCAATTTTATTAGGTTATTAGGCAAATGTAGTACCAAAGTTTGGCCTTGCTAGACCAGCTTTAATGTAAAACGAATTATCAAGGGGGTCCCCATAACAACCCCGATCGTGTTAGGATTGATCAATTATGGAACATAACACCGGTAGCCGAAACTAAGGGGGCAAAGGTGGAACAAAACACCAGGCTAGAAAGGCCGAGCCTTCCACCTTTTACTAAGTATATAGGTGCATTAAAATAAATAGCATTAATATGGTGATATAACAAGGAACCCATGTTATCACATGGTAACAACTGGACCTGCAACTAGCAACACTAAAACATGGTAAAGCAAGTGGTAACATAGCCAGTCAGTGGATTGCTAGGTTGTGAACAGGTTGAAGGTTTTCATGGCAATGTTGGGAGGCTGATATTTAACAGGTGGTAGGCAACGAGACATAAACGATAGAAGCGATACAACTAGCATGGCATTGATAGTAATGATATCTGAGGAGATGGTAATCTTGCATGAGATCCCGCTTGGAAGAAGAACAACTACGTGAAGCCGATGAACCGACGTAGTCGAATGGGTCCTCACATTCCGACACGCTTGCGGAACTCTATCGAGACGGAGCAAACCGGAAACAAGCATCAACACAGATATTCACTATGGCAAATGCATGACATGATGCAATCCACATATGATGCATGATCAGTTGAGTATATGCAAGACATGGCATGGCAATTGACAACAATCAAACACTACACATTAAGTGAAGTTCAATATGCAACGAGTTGCATACTGACAAAACTCCACATACGACTTATTTAGTTCTATCCTGATTAGGTACATGGCAATATTAAATGTTGGTTAATCATGGCAAGAGGTGAAGCGTGTGATTCTACACATCATACTAGCCGGTTTACACATATAGGTCATCGCTAACGGAGCTACGGTTAAAACATATGCGTGACACAAGATATTATGCCATGAATTTAACATGCATGCAATTTATTTAAACACTGGCGAGAAGGACATAAAGCATGTGTCGCCATGGCGAACAAAAGGGAACCATGGTAAGAAAACGGAAACGATGCCACGGCAACGTTCCTATCCCGATAACTCAACGAGATATCGGTGCCAACGAATTGGAAGCGTGTGCGTGTCATGCCAAGAATGATGAGGTGATCCCGGTTACCGGGTTTCTATGTGAGGGAGGCATGAATATGGGGTACGTGCAACTAACATGGCATCTACGAGACGGATGACAACACAAGTCATACAACAATGCATGCCTCGAAATTAATAAAATCGCAACAGGAAAAATATATGCATGGCCGAATTACAACATAGTGCAGAGGCCCAGAATTGCATCAAGCCCGAGGGGCTGAGTGTGTGCTCGATTGGAAAAAATTAACTAACTAACATATATGCAAAAATAATTGAGAACTCTCTAGGATTTGATCCCAAGACCTCCTGGCTGAGTGCAGGGAGAGCTAACTAGCTAGACTGATGCATTGCATGTGTTACAATCGGGACTCTGCTTCTAATAAACGTGCTGCTGAAACTAACCTTTTACCAAAACAAAGTGAAGGACGGGATAAAAAAGAAGATAAAAATTGGAGCAAGAGTGGAGCAAGAATGGGGTTCGAACCGCGGTGTCCTGAATTTATTCAAGAGGCGATAGCCATTAAGCCAGTGCGGTAGCTTTGAACAGTAAAGGAAGCAAAACTTACAAGTACAGTGACGTCAACGCACTACATGGGTCACCATGATCATGCGGAGGAGATAGAAGCCGGCGTACTCGAGCATGCCAGCGACTCCACGAGATGCAGAACGCCAGCAGGGTTGCGAAAACTAGCGAGGGAAGTTGTGTTGGGACACATGTATGTGCAGGAGGTGCAAGAGTGCAAGGAGCCCGAACACCCCGACCATGGCGTGCAAGCTACAGACGACAGACACAATCAACGCAAGACGTGGCCCGTGCGCATGCGTCGGTGCTATGCTACTCGAAGAGGACGCGGGAACCACGGAAGAGAGCATCTACTCGATTCAAAATCTGCCACGGCGATAGCACTACAGCTACGGCTCGGAGACGACAAAATTGATGCATGCGGGAAGAATTCTTAAAGGGGCAGAGATGGGAGGTGCAGGAGCTCACCTCAGTCTCGTAGAACACAAAATGATGGTCCGGGAGGCGACGGAGAGGAAGAAGTGAGGCGCTGGCTACCAGTGGTGGTGGAACCAGAGGAAGAAGACGACGTCGATGTAGCTCCCGGTCCGCAAGGAAGACGATGACAGGGTCAACGACGTGGAGGCGTGGCTGCCTAGTTACCACCCAATGGGTCGATGATGGAGACTCGGTGCAGAAGGCACCGAAGATGATCTTGACGCCCCCGTGCGTGGGGTCGACAATGGACGCCGATTGTTTCTCTCAGCCTCTGTTTTCGTGCGGAAGGAGAAGAACCAGAGGGCCAGGAAGAGAGATGGCGGCGCGACGAGAGAAGGGAGGAAGCTAGGGTTGCACGAGCTTCCTAGGGGGTGGTTAAGAGGAGGAAGGGGCTATATGGCAGTAATCAGAACGGAGCCAAGGTGATCAGACGGTTCTTCATGGGTTCGTACAAAGAGGTAACGTGAGGAAGGAGAAAGGTGGCGATGGGCTTGGTCTCCTTGCTGTGTGGGCCTCTCTCTCTCAAATCTTATATAGATTGCCTATTCTATTTATTAAATAGACACAACTAGAGTTTAAAACAAAAGAGAGGAAGTGGGTGCACCAAGACTTGAACGAAATAGGAAAAAAACACAAGATGATGGAGATGATGCATAATGCAAAATAAAATAAAAATAAAGCACACCTCATGTAGCATGCAAGTCATGAGCCAACCATAAAAAATAATGAAGGTTTTGGTCTCGAAACGGTCAACGGAGATAACAAGAAGAAATGACAACTACGGACGTTAGTGGAGTGACGATGCAATGTGAATGATGCGACAAATAAAAATAGACACACGACAAAAAGGGAATAAAGGGGGGATCTTCTGGAACGTTGGCATCGGGCTGTCACAGTAATACAGGGGTATGATTAAAGAGTTACTTGCCTTGTTGATGATCCGCAAAACCTAGAGACCCGTAGTAGCACACTTCGCACCCCGGGTACTCTACCGTAAACAAACAATAACATACATAAGCAATCAAACTAGATGCATGGGTAAAACTCAAATAAAAGATCTAACCAGAAATTTCAATTGAAGAACTCCGGTTTGCAAAAAGAATCAAAGCAAACGAAGCGACGAAACTCAAACTGCGAAAGAAACAAGATTCGCTTACTAATTTGGAGTAGAGTCAAATTTTACAGTACAAAAATCTTGTTCAAGTGGGATAAACGGAAAGAGGGTTTCGAGACGAAGATCTAGGCGTTTGAATCACCAGATTTCGAAAAACGAGCGAAAAGATAAAAAAACGAAGATCAAGGCAGAAATCGAGATCAGAAATAATCGCGGAAAATCCCTAGAAAAATAAAATCTCATGAAGAGGCTAACGAACGAACGTTCGCTGTCTGCGGCTAACGAATGAACATCGTTCGTTCAAACGAACATACTGACGAAAGTCCGCTCATTAAATAAACTGAGACGAAAAAACCGGTCTAAAAATAGATCTAGGTTTTTTTTAAAACGTCGGTTTTCGCAAGTAAACCGGGGCTACCTCGATGGTTGGGTCCAGCGGCGGCGGCGGGGCGGTGCGGCAGCACGCCGGAGGGACGGCGTGGCGGCGACAGCTCCTGGCGCGGGTCTCGAGGGGCGGCTGGCTAGGGTTTGGGGGCTCCTCGGCTGGGCTTATCAAGGCCATCGGGCCAGAGTCCTAGCTGTACACGGCCCGTAGGTTGGTTCACTTTTTTTAAGAATTCGACGCACAGAAAATAAATAAAACGAAATAGTTAACTGACTCCAAAAATCCTGAAATAAATTTTCGCCGTCCTCTAAAAATATAACGGACAAGGTGAACATTTATTTGGGCCTCTAATGCAATTTTGAAAAACACATTTATTCCTAATTCAAATAAATAGCAATAAAACTCCGAATATAATTCTTATTTGAATTTAATATTTTTCTTCCAATATTTCTGTTATTTTGGGGAAGTCATTTTATCCCCTCTCTTTTATTTCATATTTAGAAATATTTGAATAGAAAATAATTAAAACCAAATAATCCTCTTTTCAAAATTTGGGAAAACTCAAATATGAAAATAACGAAATTCCCAACTCTATCCGTGGGTCCTTGAGTTGCGTAGAATTTCTAGGATCAACCAAGAATGCAATCAAATATGATATGCAAGGATGATCTAATGCATAACAATCCAAATTGAAAATTTGGGATGTTACGAACCTACCCCCTTAAGATGAATCTCCCCTCGAGATTCGGGCTCGCTAGAAAATAGGTGTGGGTGGACCTTCCATAGGTCTTCCTCTCGTTCCTAGGTGGCTTCATCCTCGGTATGGTGGCTTTACTGAACTTTGCAGAACTTGATAACCTTGCTGCGCGTGTCTCGGCTAGCAAACTCGAGAATCTTCAATGGTTTCTCCTCGTAAGTCAAATCACTATCCAACTGAATCGCTTCCATTGGCACTGTATCTCTTAGAGGAATATCAACCATCTCGGCATGACATTTCTTCAACTGCGAAACATGGAACACATCATGAACTCCTGACAATCCTTCTGGCAATTCCAATCTGTAAGCAACTTCTCCCATACGCTCCAAAACTTTGTATGGTCCCACAAATCATGGTGATAACTTTCCCTTAACTCCAAAATGTTTGACTCCTAGCAGTGGGGACACACGAAGAAAAACTCTGTCTCCGACTCCGTAAACTGTCTCCTTGCGTTTTGAATCCGCATAGCTCTTCTGCCTGGACCGGGCTACCTTGAGTCTATCGAGAATCAACTTAACCTTCTCTTCAGACTCTTTAATCAAATCCGGTCCAAACAACTGACGGTCCCCAACCTCATCCCATAACAACAGTCTCCTGCACCTCCTTCTGTACAAAGCTTCGAAAGGGGCCATCTTCAAACTTGCTTGATAGTTGTTGTTGTAAGAGCTCTCTGCATATGGAAAATTTTCGTCCCAACTAGATCCATAATCTAGCGCACAAGCTCTCAACATGTCCTCCAGAATCTGATTGACTCTCTCGGTCTGTGTATCTGTTTGTGGATGAAAGGCTGTACTAAACTCTAGCCTGGTACCCAGGGTTTCATGCAACTGATTCCAGAACTTTGAGGTAAAATGGGTTCCTCTATCTAATGCAACGGTCCTCGGAACTCCATGCAGACATACGATCCTGGTCATGTATATCTTTGTGAACTTAGCACTATTGTAAGTGGTCTTTACTAGGATGAAATGAGCTACCTTCGTCAAACGATCGACTACAACACAAATCGAGTCATAGCCTGAACGAGTCCTGGGAAATCCTATGATAAAATCCATGCCTAGCTTGTCCCACTTCCATTCGGGTATCGGCAATGGCTGTAACAAACCTGCTGGCTTCTGATGCTCTGCCTTCACTGTCTGACATACATCACAAACTGCTACATACTCAGCAATATCCTTCTTCATTCCGGTCCACCAGAAACTGTCCTTCAAATATGGTATTTCCAGGGTGAATCGAATATGGCGAATCATGGGCCTCCTGCAGAATTAACTTCCTGATCTCGGGGTCATTAGGCACATATACGCGATCCTCAAACCATAAGGTATCGTGCTCATCTTCACGAAATCCTTTAGCCTTTCCTTTGATCATCCTTTCCTTTATCTCGGCAATCTCTTGGTCAGCCTTTTGAGCTTATCTGATCTTATCCATCAGGGTAGACTAAATTTCCAATGCTGCTACATAACCTTTCGGAACTATTTCCAAACATAGCTCGCAAAGATCTTCTACTAACTCCTCGGGTAATCCTCCGGTCATGAGTGTATTGACATCACTCTTGTGAATCAACGCATCGCCTACTACATTAGCCTTTTCGGGATGATAGTGCAACCTCATATTCTAATCTTTGATGAGATCCAACCATCTCTGCTATGTGAGATTCAACTCCTTCTGTGTGAAAATATAGTTCAAACTCTTGTGATCCGTGTACACCTCACAATGGTTTCCGATGAGAAGATGTCTCCATGTCTTCAAGGCATGCACTACAGCTGCTAACTCCAAATCGTGGGTAGCATAGTTCAACTCATGGGGTTTAAGCTGTTGTGAGGCATACGAAACAACTCTTACCTCCTGCATCAGCACTGCTCCAAGTCCTCGACGAGAAGCATCGCAATACACGATATAATCCTTGCATTGATCTGGGAGAATCAACACTGGGGCTGTAACCAAGCGTTTCTTCAACTCCTTAAAACTGGCCTCACATTCCTTAGTCAATTTTAACTTGGTGTGTTTCTTCAACAACTCCGTCATGGGATTTGCAATCTTAGAGAAATTCTCAATGAATCTCCTATAGTATCCTGCGAGTCCAAGGAAACTCCGGATCTCTCCAAATAACGTGGGTGATTCCCAATTAGTCACAGTGACGACCTTGGTGGGGTCTACTGCTATTCCTTCTCCGGATATAACGTGTCCGAGGAAACCAACTTCCTTCAACCAAAACTCACACTTGTTGAACTTGACATATAAATGATGTTCTCTGAGCTTCCCAAGAACCAAACGCAAATGCTCCTTATGCTCCTCTTCATTCTTCGAGTAGACCAGAATATCATCAATGAACACCACGACGAACTTATCCAAAAACTCCACAAACACCTTGTTCATCATGTTCATGAAATAGGCAGGTCCGTTAGTCAGACCAAATGACATAATGATATACTCATATAACCCATACCTTGTGGTACAATTGTCTTAGGTATATCATGCTCTCGAATCTTCGGCTGGTGGTATCCTGATCGCAGATTGTTCTTGGAGAATACTTTAGCGCCTTGCAACTGGTCAAACAAATCATTGATCATCAGCAGTGGATACTTGTTCTTGGTTGTCACTTCATTCAATCCTGGATAATCAACAACCATTCTCAACGATCCATCCTTCTTCTCCACTAGAAGCACTGGTGATCCCCAAGGTGACGAACTTAAGCGAATATAGCCTTTATCCAGTAACTCCTTAATATGCTTCTAAATTTCT
Organism: Hordeum vulgare subsp. vulgare; assembly: GCF_904849725.1. NCBI lineage: Eukaryota > Viridiplantae > Streptophyta > Magnoliopsida > Poales > Poaceae > Hordeum > Hordeum vulgare. The sequence continues at coordinate 172,262,963 of NC_058522.1, forward strand.
TCTAAATCCTTTCGAGCATCCGATACGGTCTCTTAGATATTGGCCCTGTGCCTGGCAAAAGCTCAATCAAAAACTCAATGTCTCTATCCGATGGCATGTGTGGCAACTCCTGTGGGAATACATCAGGGAAATCCTTCACCGCTGGTACTTCCTCCTGTACCACTCCTGATAAGCAATTTACTTGAGTTCTCTTCGGCACATGCCGAGATACATACTTAATCCTTCTTCCTTCTGGGGTGGCGAGTAAAATCAACTTACTGGCGCAGTCAATGTTCCCTCCATATTACGATAACCAATCCATGCCTATTATTACCTCCAGTCCTTGTGACTCCAATACTATTAGGTCTGAGGGGAACACGTACTTACCAATCCTCAATGGTAACCGGTCACACCACAGGCTAGCCATGTACTCCGCTCCTAGCGAGGTTACTAACATGGATGACCTAAGGTCTTGGGTTGGCAGGTTAGACTTATCCAAAAAGCCCCTTGATATGTATAAATGTGATGCACCAGTATCGAAAAGAATGATTGTCGTAAATGACTTAACCAAAAACTTACCTATTACTGCATCGGTTTGCGCTTCAACCTCCTCCACGCTAACGTGGTTCACTTGTCCCCTGTTGAAAGGGTTGTGCTTCTTCCCAGAGCTTCCATTGCCATTTCCATTCTTTGCTTCAGAACACTCCGTGGAGTAATGTCATTCTTCCCGCACTTGAAACAAGTAATGTGACTTAGATCCTTCTTGGCGGGCATTGCTTAGTTGGAATGGTTATGTCCGTTGCTTCCTCCATTGCCATTCCCATTCCTGGGGCCACTATGATTATGCGAACTCCCTCCATTGGAATGATGGCCTTCATGGTTAGGGTGAATATGTCCTCCCGAATTCGGGGTAAAATGGAGCCTCTGTTGAGCTCCTGATTTGTACTTCCCTTGCCCATACTTCCTCTTGCGGTTGTCAATCTGCTACTGCTACACTTCAATCATGAGAGCTCTATCTACCAACTCCTGGTAGTTGTTGAAGGTTGGCACCATCAACTGCATGCTCAACTCATCATTCAGTCATTCCAGGAACTTCTCCTGGTTAGCGGCATCTGTAGCAACGTCATCCGGGGAATAACGTGCTAACTTACTAAAATTTTCCACATACTAGCTCATTGTGCATCCTCCTTGGCACAAGTTGTGAAACTCGCGCTTCTTCATGGCCATTTCTCCTGCTGAAACATGGGCAGTGCGAAAAGCCTGCTGAAACTGATCCCATGTGACAGTCTTGATGGGGTAAGTGACTGTGAAATTCTCCCACCATGATGATGCGGGTCCATCTAGCTGATGTGCGGAAAAATGCACTCTCTCCGCATCTGTGCATCCTGTAGTGGCCAACTCCCTTCCAATCATGCAGAGCCAATCATCTGCAACAATCGGCTCGGTTCTACTTGAGAACACCGACGAATTTAGCCTTAAGAAACGGGCTAAGTGATCAACACGTGGTGGTGGCGGTGGGTTGTTGTTGTTGTTCCCATGGTTCTGATTCTGGACTAGTAGATGCATTAGGGTATTCTGTTGCTAGATCAACTGAGTGAGCTCCGGCGGGAAAGCAAATCCGGGGTCACATCTTGGAGGAATCTAATGCGTTTAGAAAAGGTGAGAAAACAGAATAGAATGAGGTATAAAGAGAAAACACTACCCATATGCACATGAGACAAACACAATCATTTCACTTCAATCAATTCAAACAAGGGCCTACAAACGGTCTAACTATCGTTACGAAAGTGCTCAGACTATACTATATACATGGGGAAATACTACTACTGATATGGTGGTCGACTAGATGTTTTGATCGATGGAGGACTCCATGATATCTGCTCCAGGTTCATCAACATAGTCATCATCGCTATCGTCAGGGTCTGAGTCGGTATCATCGATGATGATGTAGTTCTCCGGACAAGTGGAATCATCGTTATCTCCTCCTGGCGCGGGCTCTACCATGAATACTTCTAGCTTCTTTGTCAAATCCTCATTCTTCTCCACGAGTATCTTCATCTCCTCCTCTTATCCATTGCGTGTGGACTTGATTTCTTCCTCCAGCTCCGTGATTCTAGTCATTTCCTTCTTCAGATCATTCATGCCTGCGCACATCTGGTTTTTCTGGCATCGAATGTGCTGGTTTAACTACTGGATGAAAGCTGCAATGGATATGTCCCTCCTAGTGCTGATCATCTCCCATTGCTCGTCTCGGCGCTCACAAATCTGGTAGATAGTATCCTTGAGATCCTGGTGGTAAACTTTTCCAATGCGTCCCATGGTGACGCGGGCTGCCATGCTCTTTCCTAGACTCCAGGTTGGTGCATCAAAGGAAAACTCTATGGGCTCAGTGAATGGCATGAACGTCCTTCCTGGAACTTGAACTCGAATCTTCCGACGCTCCTCTTCTGGTAAAGTGGCGATGTAGGTCCCGGTGAAGCTTTGTATTCCCATGTTCAGGTACCTAGTAACTTCCTTCAAGTGTCTTCTAAAAGGTGTATCTTCATCCGGTTGTGTGAACTTGTTCTTTGCATGCGCCATCCTATAGAGTAGAAAGGGGAGAGGAGTCGGAAATGGGATGAGAGGAGTGACCTATGGTTTTAGCTTAGTGGTCGTGTCCTACAGTCAGCGTGTGCTCTGATACCATCTTGTAGCGACCAAACCTCGAACAGTCTAGCCTCTGTGCATGAGTGTCATCCCTGGATCGGAAATGTTGAGACGCACAGTACTTGAGGATTTATAACAGAGTTTCAACCACACACTTATTACATCGAATGTCTCAAAAGAGAACTTATTGTAATAATATGGCTTAAGGCCATCTAAAAATGATAACATCGGAAGGCTTGGAAGATAAAGTGAGTCCATCAACTCCAACGGCATAGCAGAGTGAAAGACAACGACCTATGGCACCTTACTCGACGTCTGAAAAGTCTGCAACAAGAAATGTTGCAGCCCAAAACGGGTCAGCACATGGAATATGCTGGCAATGTAACACATAGAGTAATGAATAGAATAAATGCTATCTCTACATGCATATATGGCTGGTGGAAAGCTCTATGGTTAACAGTTTTGCATAAAGCCTATCTTTTCTATACAACAAAGGAATAAGTTTTGTTTAACTACAATGGTGGTTGTTAAACATTGAGAAGGTTCCTCCAACTCAATCCCAATTAAGCATCATCATTAAACTCAACAAATTAATTTAGTGTGATAAGATCAACATGATAATCCAAGAACCTGATCCTCAAGATGTCGATAACCAGATACTCAAGATGTACACTCTACAGAGGTTTGTGCACTTTTCCCACAAGACTCGAATACAACCATGGTCAGAGATTAGAGACACAGTCTTTCTGAAGCACTAACTCTCTACTTTGTGTAGACAGTACCACCTAAAACCCAGTACATCTGCTAGTCTACCGCTTCAGGAGCTTCAGGCAACTTACTCAACCATGCAAGAGCCCATATTGGCTTGCGGCTGCACACGGAAGTTTCTAGAATGAATAATCGTTTGATCCCTTTGAGCGTGGGTGGCGGACCGTAGGATGATCACACGGTTACTCCAGGATATCCTAGGACAACACTAGATTTCTCCAAGTGCCCTGACAACCACTAGGTACCCCAGGGTGCCTCAAGCAATCTACCCGGATGTGTGTTTAAGTGGCCACCTGATACGTCTATTTTGCATCATGCTTTCAGGTTGATATTTATCGCTTCTTGGGCTGTTATTTCACTTCACGGTGCAATACTTATGCCTTTTCATTTATTTTGCAAGGTTTACATGAAGAGGGAGAATGCCGGCAGCTGGAATTCTGGCCTGAAAAAGGTGCAAGTTTGAGATGCCTATTCTGCGCAACTCCAAAAGCCGTGAAAATCAACGTGGATTTTTTTTGGGATTTATAAAAAATACTGGGTCGAAGAAGTGCCAGAGGGGCGCCAGCAGGTGGCCACAAGCCTCCTAGGTGCAGCCACCCTCCATGGCCGCGACTAGGGGGCTTGTGGGCTTCCTGCTGGCCCACCGGCCCCCCTCTTTTGCTATAAGAAGGGTTTCGGTCTTGAAAAAATCAAGAGGAGGATTTTCGGAGGATTCGCCGCCGCCACGAGGCGGGACTTGAGGAGAACCAATCTAGAGCTCCAGCAGGACGATCCTGCCGGGGAAACTTCCCTCCCGGAGGGGGAAATCGTCGCCATCATCATCACCAACACTCCTCTCATCGGAGGGGACTCATCACCATCTAGATCTTCATCAACACCATCTCATCTCCAAACCCTAGTTCATCACTTGTAACCAATCTCTGTCTCACGACTCCGATTGGTACTTGTAAGGTTGCTAGTAGTGTTAATTACTCTTTCTAGTTGATGCTAGTTGCATTACTTGGTGGAAGAATTTATGCTCAGATATTTGATGCTAGTCATTACCTCTTTCGTCATTAATATGATTATGCTTTGTGAGTAGTTACTTTTGTTCCTGAGGACATGGGATAAGTCATGCTATAAGTAGTCATGTGAATTTGGTATTCGTTTGATATTTTGATGTGTTTTATGTTGTTTTTCCTCTAGTGATGTTATGTGAACGTCGACTACATAACACTTCACCATTATTTGGGACTAGAGAAAGGCATTGGGAAGTAGTAAGTAGATGATGGGTTGCTAGAGTGACCGAAGCTTAAACCCTAGTTTATGCGTTGCTTTGTAAGGGGCTGATTTGGATCCACTAGTTTAATGCTATGGTTAGACTTTGTCTTAATTCTTATTTTGTAGTTGCCGATGCTTGCGAGAGGGGTTAATCATAAGTACGATTCTTGTCCAAGTAAGAGCAGTACCCAAGCACCGCTCCACCCACATATCAAACTATCAAAGTAACGAACGCGAATCATATAAACATGATGAAAACTAGGATGACAGAAATTCCCATGTGTCCTCGGGAGCGTTTTTCCTGCTATAAGACTTTGTCCAGGCTTGTCCCTTGCTACAAAAGGGATTGGGCCACTTTGTTGCACCATTGTTTGTTTTTTTTCTTGCCACTTGCTACGAATCATCTTACCACACAACTACATGTTACCGATAATTTCAGTGCTTGCAGATATTACCTTGCTGAAAACCACTCGTTGGATCCTTCTGCTCCTCGTTGGGTTCGACACTCTTACTTATCGAAAGGACTAGGATAGATCCCCTATACTTGTGGTTCATCAAGACTCTTTTCTATCGACGTTGCCGGGGAGTGAAACGCCTTTGGTAAGTGGAAATTGTTAAGGAAACATTCATATTGTGCGCTGAAATTTATTGTCACTTGTCACTATGGAAACTAATCCTTTGAGGGGCTTGTTCGGGGTATCTTCACATCGAACGGAAGCACAAAGAGTTGCTCCTGAACCTGCTGCACCTACTGAAAATATTTGCTTTGAATTTCCTTCGGGTATGCTCAAGAAACTGCTGGCTAATCGTTTTACAGGAGATGGAACATCACACCCAGACTTGCATCTAATCTATGTAGATGAAGTTTGTGGTTTATTTAACCTTGCATGTTTGCCCGAGGATGACGTCAAGAAGAAGGTCTTTCCCTTATATTTGAGGGATAAGGCGTTGACATAGTATAGGCTATGTGATGATACTAGATCATGGAACTACAATCGGTTAAAATTGGAATTTCATCAAAAGTTTTACCCTATGCATCTAGTACATCATGATCGGAATTATATTTATAATTTTTGGCCTCGTGACAGAGAAAGCATCGCTCAAGCTTGGGGAGGCTTAAATCAATGTTATATTCGTGCCCTAATCATGAGCTCTCGAGAGAAATTATCATTCAGAACTTCTATGCTCGGCTTTTTCATAATGATCGCACCATGCTTGACACTTCTTGTACCAGTTCTTTTATGAAGAGAGATATTGACTTCAAATGGAATTTATTGGAGAGAATTAAACACAACTCTGAAGATTGGGAGCTTGATGAAGGTAAGGAGTCAGGTATGAATTTCAAGTTTGATTGCGTTAAATCCTTTGTTGAAACAAATACTTTTTGTGATTTTAGCGCTAAGTATGGACTTGACTCTGAGATAGTAGCTTCATTGTGTGAATCATCTGCTGCTCATATTGATCTCCCCAAAGAGATGTGGTTTAAATATCATCCTCCCTTAGAAGTCAATGTAGTTAAACCCAATCCAATCTAATAGAAAGTCATTGCCTATAATGATCCTGTTGTTCCCGGTGCTTACATTGAGAAACCACCTTTCTGTAGAGGCTAAAGGATCATTCTAAATCTTCAACTGTGATACGCAGAGGCTACATTAGAACACCTACACCCCCTGAGCAAATTAGAGTTGAACCTAGAATTGCTATTATCAAAGATCTCCTGTCCGATGATGTTGAGGGACATAATATTCACTTGTGTGAAGATGCTGCTAGAATTGCTAAACCTCACGCTAGAGACAAACATAGGCATGTTGTTGTCACGCGTCTTGTTTCTGTTAAGATAGGAGATCCTTGTTATCATGGTTTATGTGATGTGTGTGCTAGTGTTAGTGCAATCCCTCAATCCTTATATGATGAAATTAAAGACGAGATTGCACGTGTCAAGATAGAACCCATTGATATCACTATCCAGCTTGCCAATAGAGATACTATCTGCCCTGTGGGAATCGTTAGAGATGTTGAAGTCTTGTGTGGTAAAATGAAGTATCCTGCTGATTTCCTCGTTCTTGCTACCACACAAGATAGCTTTTGTCCCATTATATTTAGTAGACCTTTTCTCAATACTGTCAATGCTCATATTTATTGTGAGAAGCAAACTGTCACTGTTGGCTTTGAAGGTGTGACACAAGAGTTCAATTTCTCCAAGTTTGGTAGACAACCTCATGCAAAAGAGTTCCCTAGTAAGGATGAAACTATTGCCTTAACTTTTATTCCCGTGCCTCCTACAGATCCCTTAGAGCAATACTTGCTTGAGCATGAAAATGATATGCATATGGATGAAATGGATGAAATAGATAGAGTTGTCTTAGAAAAATATCCTATCCTTGTGAATAATTTGTCTGTTGAACTGCTTGGGGATCCACGCCCGCCAAAGGGTGATCCTGTGTTCGAGCTTAAACAGTTGCCAGATACTCTTAAGTATGCTTATCTTGATGAAAAAGAGATATATCATGTTATAATTAGTGCTAGCCTCTGAGAGCATGAAGAAAAAGAAGTTACTAAAAATTATGAGGAAGCACCGTGCTGCTATTGGATATACTCTTGATGATCTTAAGGGCATTAGTCCCACTCTATGCCAGCACAAGACTAAAACTGATCCTCGTTCCAAACCAGTTGCTGATCATCAAAGGAGATTAAATCCTAAGATGAAAGAGGTAGTAAGATAAGAAATACTCAAGCTCCTGGAAGCGGGTATTATCTATCCTGTTGCTCATAGTGATTGGGTGAGTCCGGTGCATTGCGTCCCTAAGAAGGGAGATATTACCATTGTCCCTAATGATAAGGATGATTTGATCACGCGGAGAATTATCACTGACTATAGGATGGTGATTGATTTTAGGAAATTGAATAACGCCACTAGGAAAGATCATTACCCTTTCCCTTTTATCGACCAAATGATAGAAAGATTGTCTAAACACACACACTTCTGCTTTCTAGACGGTTATTCTGGTTTCTCCCAAATACCAGTTGCACAATCTAATCAGGAGAAAACCACTATCACCTGCCCTTTCGGTACCTTTGCGTATAGACGTATGCGTTTTGGCTTATGTAATGCACCTGCCACCTTTCAAAGATGTATGATGGCTATATTCTCTGACTTTTGTGAAAAGATTGTTGAGGTTTTCATGGATGACTTCTCCGTTTACGGGTCTTGCAGAGATGTAAAGATACCAATCTTGTCTTGAATTGGGAGAAGTGCCACTTTATGGTTAATGAAGGCATCGTCTTAGGACATAAAATTTCTGAAAGAGGCATTGAAGTCGATAAGGCTAAGGTTGATGCAATCGAGAAAGTGACACACTACAAGGAATATGTTAATACACGACGCTATTTTTTCGTCACTACATCGTCATGATTTTTAGTTTACGATGATCTCACGACGAAAACCAAGCGTCGAAAACAGAGCGTCACAAATGAACAACAGCGACGTTTTAATCAAAATCGTCGCAACTTTTACGACGATTCCTGGATCGTCGTAACCTTTACGACGATCCTAAATCGTTGTTGGCAATCTAATCCAGTCCTACGTGGCAGTCCTACGTGGCAAAATTACGACGAAATCAAAACATCATAATTGAAATCAGCCCAACCCATTTCAATTAATCAGATGGGCTCGTTTTATTTTTTGGACGTTTTCTTATTGGGCTTCATTTTGGGCCTAAGCCTATTTACAGCCACTTCTAGTTTTTTTTTCGAATTGTTTTGTATCATTATAATTTGGGCCCTGCCTTTTAGTGCCCAAATACATTTGATCCAGTTTCAGTTTTGGCCTTTTTTATTTTTGAATTCAACAACTTTTTGTTCCAAAACTTGGTTTCATTTCTATTTATTGGGCCTTTTCAACCCAGTTATTTGTCCAATATTAGATCCAACACTATTTCATATTCAAATCAAGAAAACTCCAAGTCGAATTAAAATCATCCATCATATAACATCACATAATACATCTCCCAGGTTTACATAACACAATAACTCATCTCATGGATACATTTCCTTACACAAAAATATAGCAAAAACGGACAGAATATAGCAAATACATTTCCTCCAGCTTGCCATTCACCCGTGTCGCGCCAGCGTACTTCTCCTGAAAACAGATTCGTAGCAATGGACTTCAGCATGATCAATAGTGTGGAGGAAACGATTCAACCAGGAAGGTAGAATTTGATTATTCAGATTCAACTTGGTAGACATTTCTTGCAACATAACTAACTAGACAAGTATGATGAATTTAAGGTGAGAAGGAACTGCCCCAATTTACTGGTTACACTATCCATTTACAAGTGTAGTATGAGTAGAGAAGGTGTAATACAACATCAACTATCTCTCTATTTTCTAGAAGCAATACCAGCCAACGGCATAGCTCACACTGAAACAGATTTAGTGCATGATGTACTATGTAACAACATCTAATAAGCAAAATATATGCACATCATGTCACGCCCATGCACCAATCCCCAACACCCCTGGTTTCTGCGCTCTTGATGATGCAAACAAAAGTTTGGGTTCTATCTGAATTCCCACCTTCAATCTACTAATCAGAATGTTGAACAACAACATTTTATTAAAGGAGTTTCGAAAAACAATAACACAGGATCACTCTGTGAGCAATCTATTGATCAGAATGTCGCACAATAATATGTACGACAGTAGACAACTACCAGCTGCAAAATTTAACAAAAGGCATAGCTAGATAAACTGCCTCAGCACGCCGAACACATAAACACACCAGAGATCGACCACACAACCACAATGGTTTTAGAACAGATATCACTCAAAGAACTAAACCAACATTGAATCTGCGATACAATGTGACTTCATAGTAAATTACCAGCACAAAACCAGCATGACTGTAAATCTGTAGGGCGAGCTTGTACCAAAAACTAGAACTGAGATAAAGTGGAATCGCGGTATACATGTAGAATACAGAGTACAGCAGCAGTACCGTGCTGTTGTAGTACACTGACCTCGATGATCCAGTTCACCATGACAGAACGCTGCTCCATGACGTGACGGCCACAGTTGCCTGCCATGGAGGCCTACACCTCTGTGTAGTGGACGCCACCACAACCCGCCGCAGGAAGAGGGATGGGGACCTGGTGAGGTAGCTGTCGACGGGGACGCTGTTGACGGTGAGGGTGCCGCGCTCTAGGTCCTCAATCTGCCTGCCCTAACCAATCAAATACCAGCCAACCCCAACAGAAAACATAGATAATAAGAGCCCATCTAGCTAAGAGGGCAGTCCCGATCAGTGTGTTTGGTCTAGCAACAACATCAGCTGAGCCAGAGCAGAACCAGCAGCTCAAGATAGCAATGACGAGCAATAAATTTGTGTATGAGAAGCATAATAGGAATCCCTAGGTCACTGAGCTACATGAGATCGAGCTATGGGTGAAAAGGAATTACTAATTTCCTTTTTTGAAGCTAACATACATCCCATGTATACAAGGTATCAAAACAAGGAAAGAGATTATTATTATAAAAAAAGAGTAAAAAAGCAGCTTTATAAGAAGAGCTCATAAATAGAAGCATAATCCAACCCATAGACATCACTATCAAGGCAGAAAAGTCTTATGATGTCCATGACATGATGCTTGATCAAATATATTCATTACATAGAGAAGCACCCATGGCAATGTTCAATCTACAAGAACATCGATGGTAGCAGCCAAACAACAAGATATTCTTCATTTACTCCACAACAATTGTGATTCCCATCCCATGCCCAAGTACCTATGCATGTGAAGATTTTGAATCAGATTAGTTGGCAGACAAGTCAACACGAGTATACTATTTATTCATAAAGAGAAGGTCACATTGAATAATCAGCTAGTTATCAAGGCAAAAAAAAGGACCCTTGGGAACAAAAACATCTTATGGCAAGCAATGTAAATCTAGGATGAATCACAAACAATTTGCAGCCAAGATTGTAACAGCTAAATAACAATATTCTCGAAACAGGCTCTCGTTCCACTTTATGTATAAAAAAACAACACCATAGTTACAAAACCGAACAATACAATGTGGAGAGGTAGTCCACTGAAATAGCAGATCCCAAGAGAATAATATCATTTTCATTTCTTCTGCACTAGCATCTGTTTTAGGTCCACAAACAGTTGTGATTTTCATCCCACACTGACCTATGGATATGATAAAGTTTTTGCACCGTTTGGCAAACAAATTAAGATGCATCTGATGTATGTTTATCACAAAGAGAGGTCAGTACTGAAGCATGTGCTAGTTATCTGGCAACAAAAGGCCTCACTAGAGCAGATCCTAGGAGCAAATCTAACATGGATAACAGAGCATTTGCACTGAAGGATTAAGATGCGCACACTGGTCGGCCGGTACTTGAAAGTAGAAACTAGATTAAACGACCTAGCACGGAAGAAAATATAAGTGTATGAACGGCAATATGCACTTAAGATCTACACGCACCAGCCGCGGGACGAGCCCGGCCGGGCGGCTAGGTCGCGTGCTAATATGGAGTTCTCTGCAGTCTTTGTAGCCTTGACTATGATTTACTGGATTTTACTATGGACTTAAAAGATCAAGTGAACTGTCAAAAAACCTGTTCACACTATGCTGATGTGGCTGTTGTATTTGCATCAAGTATGATGAACTGACTGATGGGAATTTCAGCACTCCTGTATTCAACTCTAAAGCTAAATGAGAAGAAATGGCAAAATGGAGTACGGCAATATGATATGCTCGAACACAACAAGATAATTAGATGAAAATACACTTGCGAAACTGATAATACATAGGGCTATTTTGTTCTGGTCCTCTTATCATTGCTACTACCATTTAGTACGAGCCATGAGCCAGTAGAATGGAGAACGATACCATGCAATTGATGGTGATGAAGGGGTTGTTGACGGCGACGAGCTCCACAAATTATCCCGAAGCAAAATGCATTAGTAAAAGCAGTGACAAGATCGGTGTGACTGCTAGAAAACTTCGTGTAGTATTTCTCATTCTATTTGTAAATAATTGGTCAGAAATTGTTTACATGAGAGGGTGTAAACTTAATGTCCATACTAATTATCTTGTAGAGTTAGCTGAAGGCAATACAGTATTTTTTATTTTATACAACTATCTTGTTTGGATAATCTTAATTATAAGGCCAGTGTACATAATAGTTTATTCAATGATAATTGTGGGATTTTAGCCGATAATCACTCACATTTTTATTTTCGATATTGATGTCAACATCATATTATGTAAAATCCTTGTCTTCTAAATTAATATTATTTTATCTATTCCTTCATAGCAACTACTGGGGAGTCGCCAAATACTAAATTTTTAATCCCAGTAACATCTGTCCATACACATTATCTAATGAATATATTATCAGTGGCCCAGCTACAACAATGCAGAGGAAATTTTGGTGGTCATTTACCAATTTTAAGAAAGCATCCTAGCAAAATTTCATACAAGTATACAACAACACTAGCTACGTAAATAAAGATCTGAGGCATACCTTATCTTCTCTGTAACTTTCATCACGGCATCACAGCGCATCGGCATGTCAGCGTGGTTGCTTCAGAGGAAGCAACATGGCTATCTCTCCAGTGCTCCGGCCATCCTCCGAGCCTTCTCTGACTCGGGGTGCCTCCACACACACATGAGATGGATATGTCAGGAGCAATCTTTTCTCAGGATCCACTTGCCTTGTTGTATACACAAAAATGAGGAGCGATCTTTTCTCATAACTACTCGCATGCGGCCTGGGCGACGTTCCTGTCCATGGCGCACATCAGGGCAATGTGTCGGCCTGGGCGACGTTCCTGGCCATGGCGCACACCTGCGCGATGCGTCGGCCTTGGCGACGTTCCTGACCATGGTGCACATCAATGCGATGCCGTCCTCGGGGGCGGCGGCGGTGTTGGCGATGGGCGCGTTGACGACGAGGTAGCCGTTGTCGATCCCGATCCCAACCCCGACCCGGCCGACGATGCGGAGACGGCTGCCGGAGGCTTCGAAGACGTCGCGGCCAACATTGGTAGAGCGAGATCTTGGCCCGGAGCCCTCGGGGCATAGGTCGTAGGAGCAGTTGACGTTGGCGAACACCCAGAGCAAGGCCGGCCCCGCGGCGCCCAAGTTCTCGGCCACGAGCACCGTGGTCTTGCCCTCGACGACCACCGCATCGGAAGCGTGCGGGGACGCGGTCGACACGGCGGCGGCGGCGACGGTGACGAGCTCGACATCGGGGCACTGGAGCCACAAGCCTATGGGGAAATCTGGAGCTGCGACGGACGGAGGAGGGCCGAGAGGAAATCAAGGATGGCAGGGGCTTTCCCCTCGTGGATGGGGTGGCGGCACGGGGTGGACCGGGAGTGAGGGTGTGGATGAATTTAGGGTTAGATGGTGTTAAATACCCCCCCCCCCCCCGGTTAGGTGGGCTGGCCGGGGCCGGCCCAGTTTGAGTCAAGGGGGTTTCTTTTCCCTTTTTATTATTTGTTTCTGTTTTATTGCATTATTTAACAACTTTAGTTTTATTTTATTGTAATGGAATAAAACACTTTAAAATTAATAATCCTAAAGGACAATTCTCCTAGGTAATATCCGACACACCCAAACATTTTTATTTTGAAATTTGAAAACTTTTATCGTTTGATTTTATTTTTAAATTCAAATTCGAACCGTTTGAACTAAGCGAGATCAACAATAGAAATCATGGTGACGTAGCAACGTTTCTGTCGATTCAGCAGGAAACAGGTCAAATTTAAACTACATCTCCCATATAGTTTGCTCATGATTTTTTCCAAAAATAATTTTTAGATAGATAGATATCTATTTAATCATAGACACATCAAATTTTTTTCAATATTCAACCACCAGCTAGGAAAGGTCATGCCCACCGTTTTGATCGCATTTTGAAACGGGCATAAAAAACTCAAAACAAATCAAAAAATTGGAAAACCTTCGCATTATGTCCGAGGACCGGTGGGGGTCGAGGTGCCAACCGTGGGGAATGTTGACATCGTGCCATGGCAGTAGCACACAGTACTGCCAATGGTACGACACGTAGTGTATCAGGATGTAGAGCCGGTCCAGAAGCTGGTGAGCCCTCCCTACCCACCACACCAATGCGAAGCGCCGTGTCGAACTTACGTTTGACCTTGCCCTTGTTGTAGAAGAACCACATGATGTACACGTGTGCTAGTTATGTTTTTGTGTCGCTCACAAGGAGCAAGTGTGGTCATATGTGAACGGGAGTGGGAGGAGAAGTGGATGATCCCCCCTCCGATGCCATGCTTGCATTCAGAGAGACTTGAACTTCCGACGGCAAACACGCGATATCAAGATGGAAATTGAACTGAAACAAGACGTGTCTGTCTCTTGTCCGTGTGACACCAATTCATCATAAATACGGATCAGAAATGGATCTAGATGAACAGCGAGGAGCCATATTTTGGGTTTACGTTGGCGCCTTCTATCGGTGTTTTCGTCTATTTTGATTTGGATAAACACGCGCAGACTTTTCATCGCGTTGTAGTTGTCCTAATGAGCCAGCCAATATTCGTGCATTCCTCACTTGGTCCCCACTAGTTTGTTGTTTGCTTCAGTTTCTGATATTTTTGTCATTTTTTTTTCTTTTGGTTTTCTTCACAGCTTTTTCTCTTCGTTTCTCATTGGATTTTTGTGTTTCTTTCTGCCTTTTGCTTTTTTCCCTCCATTTTTCTTTGGTTTCTTTGCTTGCTTCTCCGTTTTCAATGATTTTTATTCTTTTGTTTTTTATTTTAATTATCATTTCATCTTCTTTGTTTTTTACCTAGTTTTCAGCATGTCTTTTCATTTTTTTTGTTTCCATTCTTTTGCACTCATTTTCATTGGTTTTCTGTGTCTATTTACTTCTTTGTCGATTATCATTGATTTTTTTCTTTTTGTTTTTGTATGGAGCATGAATATACACATTAAAAAAATCCAGTTCCATGAACAATTATTCATATACATATGACTGATTTTTCCTGTGCATGTTAAACATTTTCTCAAATACAAGATTTTTTTCAAACATATATTTTGATGTCAACCTCACTTTTTCGTATACATGAGGAACATTTTTCGTACGCAAAATTAACATTTTCCAAATACATGTTCAACATTTTTGAAACCTTTTTTTGTCTATCTTTTTTCATAAACATTGTACCTTTTTTATATATCGGCACATTTTTATATACACTTTTAACATTTTTAAAATGTATGATTAACATTTCTGTAAACATTTGTTTTTATGTTTACTTTTTCCCTATACAGTGTACATTTTTTGTATACACGAGGACTATTTTTTTATATAAAAAATTAACATTTAACAAATATATGATTAAATTTTTATATATACACAATTATTTTTTCCAATATATGATTAACATTTTTGAAAACATATTTTTTGTCTACTTTTTTGCATACACATTGTATTTTTTTTGTATGTTGGAAAAAACATATACACTCTTAATATGATTATCAGTTTTTGCCACATATTTCTTCATGTCTATATAATGTTATGCATCAGAAACATTTTATATAAATGTTTAGTTTTTTTAAATATATGTTTTTTTCATATATATGCCTTGGTTTCTATTTTTTTTTAGAAATACTATTTTCATATAAAGTTCGTTTATAGTATATATATTCGGAATATTTTGAAATACAAACAAAAAATAAAAAACATAATTTTGTATATATGTTTCAGAATATTCATATATATGTTTTGGTATCTTTTTTTTCATACACATTATACAATTTTGTATATGAAGTCCTTTTATAATAGATATATTCAGAATATTTTAAAATACAAACAAAAAGTAAATAAATAAATAATATATAGGAAAACAAAATAAAAATGGCGTTTAAAGCCTATCCGTGCTGGGCCGACACTATTGGGTGGCTACTCGAAGCGACACGTAGGTGCGTCCATGTAGAACAACCAAAAAGTGAAGGATGGGCCGCATCTATTATGTTTATCTTGGAGGTCTGCCACTAGCTTGTGAGGACCGGAGGGCTAAAGGATGGAGTCGGGGAATGTGGGAGGAACCAAGGAAGGAGCAGCCAGCAGAAGCTCGTCGCCGGCCACCGTAATACTAGTATTCAACCACTAGTTAGGATTTGTCATGTTAACATAGTTAGAACATGCTACGACATTTTTATAATCGTCGTAAAAGTTATGACGATCTCATCTTATGCGGTTACGACGTTTTTGACTCACATCGTTGTAATTTATATATAGATTTGATCCCCTCGAACGGCTTACGACAATCTCGGATGAAATCGTCATAGATTTATGACGAATTCATCAACGACATCTTGAACAACGTCATGTATGAGCATATTTCTTGTAGTGCCATTCCCCACAGATATCAAAGGTATAAGATGTTTCCTTGGTCATGCTGGTTTCTATAGAAGGTTCATTAAAGACTTCTATAAGATTTCTAGGCCTCTTACCAATCTCTTGCAAAAGGATATTACTTTTGTTTTTTACGATGATTGTGAGGAAGCCTTCGAAATACTTCAGAAGGCTTTGATAACTGCACCTATTGTTCAACCACCTGATTGGAACTTACCTTTTGAAATCATGTGTGATGTTAGTGATTATGCTGTTGGTGTTGTCCTTGGGCCAAGATTTGATAAGAAATTGAATGTTATTCACTCTAGACAGTGCCCAAAGAAACTATGCTACTACGGAAAAGGAATTTTTAGCAGTCGTGTTTGAATTGAAAAGTTCAGGTCTTACATAGTTGTTTCCAAATTCACTATTCACACTGATCACACTGCTATTAAGTACCTCATGGAGAAGAAAGACACTAAACCTAGACTTATCAGATGGGTTCTCTTGCTACAAGAATTTGATTTGCACGTTGTCGACAGAAAGGGTGCTGATAACCCCGTAGCAGATAACTTGTCTAGGTTGGAGAACGTTCTTGATGACCCACAACATATTGATGATAGCTTTCCCGATGAGCAACTGAATGTCATCAATACTTCACGTAGTGCACCGTGGTATTCTAATTATGCAAACTATATCATTGCCAAATATATACCACCTATTTTCACATACCAGCAAAAGAAGAAATTCTTCTTTGACTTGAGACATTACTTCTGGGATGATCCTCATCTTTATAAGGAATGAGTAGATGGTGTTATTAGGCGTTGTGTACCTGAACATGAACAGGGACAGATCCTACATAAGTGTCCCTTCGAGGCCTACGGAGGACACCATGCGGGAGATAGAACTGCACACAAGGTATTGCAATTAGGTTTCTATTGGCCCACTCTCTTCAAGGATGCCCGTAAGTTTGTCTTCTCTTGTGACAAATGACAAAGAATAGGCAATATTAGTAAACGTCAGGAAATTCCTATGAACTATTCACCTCTCATTGAACCATTTGATGTCTGGGGCCTTGATTATATGGGACCTTTTCCAAAATCCAATGGGTATACTCATAACCTAGTTGTCGTTGATTGTGTCACTAAGTGGGTAGAAGCTATCCCCACTAGTAGTGTTGATCACAACACCTCTATCAGGATGCTTAAAGAAGTTATTTTCCGTAGATTTGGAGACCCTAGATATCTAATGACCGATGGTGGTTCACATTTCATTCATGGTGCTTTCCGTAAAACGCTTGCTAAGTATGATGTCAACCATAGAATTGCGTCTCCCTATCACCCTCAGTCGAGTCACTACTAGGAAAAGGGCTATAGATGATAAAGACACTAATAGCGCACTAGACAAGTAGTGCGCCACTACTATATAGCAGTGGCGCACCATGTGCAGGTGTGCCATTAGTGTGATGGATACTAATGGCGCACCACACACTCGGTGCGCCACTACTATATATATATATATATATATACATATATATATATATATATTGCAAAAGTACTAATGGCGCACCGGGGCAGAGTGCGCCATTACTAGGTTTAACTACTAATGGCGCACCACTTACCCAGTGCGCCACTACTATAATTTTTTTTGCAAAACTACTAATGGCGCACCACAAGCTCGTGCGCCATTAGTAACCCGGGTTACTAATGGCGCATTTGTAGGTGGTGCGCCCGGGGGGCTTGTGGCCATCTCGTATGCCTCCCGGACTCCGTTTTCGTGCGGAGTACTCCTTCTGGTCTGAACAAAAATCATTATATATTCTCCCAAAAGGTCTGACCCTTGTATCACGCAGATTTCCTCTATTTTCGTTTCGAGCCTATTTCTGTTGTAGATCTAGATCGCTATGACGTCCCCAAAAGCCCCGAAGGACAAGATCTTCGAGAGGGTCATCAATCCCTACCTCTCGGGAGTGCTGCAACACCCTCAATCTATCGAGATATGAGAGGGGATGTTGCACATCCGAGATGTTCAGGGGCCCAAGAAGACCGGAAGCATGGAGGCGAGGCTCGAAGCAATGGAGCAACAGGTCTTCCAGTGCCAAGGGATGGTGGAGCGTGGACTCAACGTCAACCACATGATGATCACAGAGTTCACCAGCAAGCACAAGATCGATGCCAATGACATTGGGAAGCACCTCTCCAGGCTCTATGACAGGATTGATCACCTCCAGGCCCAGATCTATGACCTGCAGAACCAAAACTGTGAGTATGAGTATAGATTTAAATCAATACGGTTTGTTGCAGATTTGAGGATTCCGGAGACTCGTTCATCTTTCCATGATGTAGCACCTATGCCTTGGAAGACGGAGGATCAAACCCATGTTGCAAAAACTCCACCACCATCCCCTCCAAAGGAAGACAACTGAGCATGGCTATGGGCAATCCCCATGGCTTGTGCCAAGCTTGGGGGAGTGGCCCGGGTATCGTATCACCATCACATATTTCACCTTTACCTTTGTTTTAGTTTGTTCCTTTTCAGTTTTCTATTTCTCTAGTGAATAAAGGTCTTAGTGTTTTAGGCTTGAGTTTGGCTTTGTGTAACCCCCGATGTATTCGAGCTCGTGAGCCATATAATAAAGAGTGTCTTAGTTAAGGTCCTTGCCTCATGCCATGATCAAGAGGATGAGAAAAGAACAAAAGCATGACAAATCATGTAATGATCTTATGGGAATTGATGGCTTCACATATAAAAAGAATGTTGATTGAAACTTTTTGAGGGTAGACAAACGTAGACCTTGGTCATTGTTGCAATTAATAGGAAGTGATAAAGAAGGAGAGGTTCACATCTAAATATATCATCTTTGACACCATCTATGATTGTGAACACTCATTAAACTATTACATGCTTAGAAGTAGATGTTGGACAAGGAAGACAACATAATGAATTGTGTTTGCTTGGTTCCAAACAATGTTATATGACTAGAGATCCCTTAGAATGTGACGATTGCTTCCACCTCATATTAGCCAAAACTCCCGCACCAAGTAGAGATACTACTTGTGCATCCTTAAACCTTCAACCCAGTTTTGCCATGAGAGTCCACCATACCTACCTATGGATTGAAGAAGATCCCTCAAGTAAGTTGTTATCGGTGCAAGCAATAAAAACTGCTCTCTAATATGTATGATCTATTAGTGTGTGGAACATAAGATTTGTACGAACCTGTGAGAACGAAAAGATGATTGGGTATGTGGATTTGCTTTAGAAGCTCTTATTTGACTCCTTCTGATGTTGTGATAAATTGCAATTGCTTCAATGACTAAAGTCTATCGGTTGTTAATTCTCGGTAAGGTTCTGGATCCATATTTAATTTGTGAAGGAATTGTCACTTTAGCATGAGAGATTATATGTTGGTATTGTTGTTCTGATCATGATCATGATGCCTGCATGTTCGTATCTTGTTTTGTCGACACCTCTCTCCCTAAACATGTGGGCATGTTTATTGATCCAGACTTTCGCTTGAGGACAAGCGAGGTCTAAACTTGGGGGAGTTGATACGTCTTTTCCATAATGCTTTCATGTTGATATTTATCGCTTCTTGGGCTGTTATTTCACTTCACGGGACAGTACTTATGCCTTTTCTCTCTTATTTTGCAAGGTTTACATGAAGAGGGAGAATGCCGGCAGGTGGAATTCTGGCATTAAAAAGGAGCAAGTTTGAGATGCCTATTCTGCGCAACTCCAAAAGACGTGAAAATCAACGTGGATTTTTTTTGGGATTTATAAAAAATACTAGGCCTAAGAAGTGCAAAGGGGCCGCAGCAGGTGGCCACAAGCCTGCAAGGCGCGACCACCCCCTGGCCTTGCCTAGGGGGCTTGTGGGCTCCCAGCTGGCCCACTGGCCCCCCTCTATTGCTACAAGAAGGGTTTCGATCTGGAAAAAATCAAGAGGAGGCTTTTCGGAGGATTCGCCGCCACCAAGAGGCAGAAATTGACCAGAACCAATCTAGAGCTCCGGCAGGACGATCCTGCCGGGGAAACTTCCCTCCCGGAGGGGGAATTCATCGCCATCGTCATCACCAACACTCCTAACATCGGAGGGGACTCATTACCATCAACATCTTCATCAGCACCATCTCATCTCCAAACCCTAGTTCATCACTTGTAAGCAATCTCCGTCTCGCGACTCCGATTGGTACTTGTAAGGCTGCTAGTAGTGTTAATTACTCTTTGTAGTTGATGCTAGTTGGATTACTTCGTGGAAGAGTTTATGTTCAGATCTTTGATGCTACTCATTACCTCTCTGGTCATGAATATGATTATGCTCTGTGAGTAGTTACTTTTGTTCCTGAGGACATGGGATAAGTCATGCTATAAGTAGACATGTGAATTTGGTATTTGTTCGATATTTTGATGTGTTGTATGTTGTTTTTCCTCTAGTGGTGTTACGTGAACGTCGACTACATAACACTTCACCATTATTTGGGCCTAGTGGAAGGCATTGGGAAGTAGTAAGTAGATGATGGGTTGCTAGAGTGACAGAAGCTTAAACCCTAGTTTATGCGTTGCTTCGTAAGGGGCTGATTTGGATCCACTAGTTTAATGCTATGGTTAGACTTTGTCTTAAGTCTTCTTTCGTAGTTGCGGATGCTTGCGAGAGGGGTTAATGATAAGTGGGATGTTTGTCCAAGTAAGGGCAGTACCCAAGCACCGGTCCACCCACATATCAAACTATCAAAGTAACGTACGCGAATCATATGAACATGATGAAAACTAGCATGACAGAAATTCCCATGTGTCCTCAGGAGCGTTTTTCCTCCTATAAGACTTTGTCCGGGCTTGTCCCTTGCTACAAAAGGGATTGGGCAACTTTGCTGCACCGTTGTTACTTTTGTTGCTTGCTACTTGCTACGAATCATGAGCACTTTCTTTGCAAATTTCCCAAATGGACAGAATTTGCAATTTGATGTTGTGATCAAATTTGAACTAGGGAACTTGGAATTTGAATGGAATTAGGGAAAATATGGATAGGAGAAGCTCCACAAATTATTTGGAATTTTTCCTGGCTACCGAAATGGTAGGTCCTTTAGAAAGTGCCCAAAATGCAATATTGACATTAAATAGGTAAAGGCAATTTACCTTTATTCTATGATGGCCAATATTTTATGGGAGCTCAATATGATTAAAAAGAATATCTCTACATGTTTTCATGAGCATTGGAGATGTATAGCTATTATCCTGGATTTACTTCCTTCAACTAGCAGAAAAAGGAATTAATTATAAATCAAAAATATTGCAAATGACTTAGTAATATTTTTGCATATCCGGGGTTTAAAGATAGGGGATGATCATTGGGAAAAGGTTTGGGAGGAAACATGGCAAAAGAAATTGGGGTTGCTTTGAAACAGGAGAGATCACGGTTTCCCTTCCGGCAATTTGGAAGGTAGGGTTTTGATGGCAAAACCCCGAGAAGATATCTTGGGTGGAAAGTCTAGACTAGGGAGAATCTAGGGAAGGCAAGGCTAGATGACCATCTTTACATTCCCACAGTGAAAGAAAGCCGATAACACCGAGAAAAAGACGGGGGTTAAATCCCACAAATGAAAACAATCAGGGAGCGAAAACCAGGGTGTTACATACCTACCCCCTTAAGAAAATCTCGTCCTCGGGGAAATGGGACTTACCTGTGTGCGACTTGGATCCATTAGTTGTCCCGCCTTCATGGATTCTTGGACTTTATAACTGTATCTTCGGAGGGACCAGGTGTCGTATTTGCACATGGCTTTCTTGAATCCTTCTCTTTCCTGTCAGTTGTACTCTTTACTATGATAGTAGTGTTGCAGGGTGGGGTAATGGGTGCTACCAACAAACATCATAGTTCCAGGGACTAGAACTATCTGCTTGGGGCTTTATTGTAATGCTTCATAACCTAACTGTCATGGGTAATACATCCTTTCTTATTACTAAGCTGACGTGCTCATATGTCCTCAAGTGAATGGGAGTGGCTTTCTTCTTGTCATGTCAGAATCCTGAATTTGGTGTTTCCCTATGGCCTATGCATCCTACCATTGCTCTCAGGTGATCCATAACTCAAGGAGTTATGCTGATCGAGCTATTGCTGCTATATTCTCAACTGTAGGCATGATCACAAAATAATCATAGACAGTAATCTCGTATGATGTTATGCTCTCTACGAGTTGTTGTTGTCGATGTGCTTTGAACCATTCTATCTTGACATCTTGTTCAGACTTTGTTTATCGTGGGGATGGCTTTGTTATATAGATAATCTCTGCAGTCCTTGTTGTGATCACGGGGATGGCTATAGTATGCCTATCACTTGGGGTATCTTTTTAGGGCATAGCTTCTTATCTAGGTTGATGGTCCATATTCATGAGGAGTGCCGCAAACTCACTTGTGACCATAAGTAGTACATTGAGGAGGCCGCATATGCAAGAGCCTGACAAACACTAGTAATACTTCTCTGTCTCCGAAGTTGTATCTTGTTGACCGCCACTGAGGTTGTATGCCCACAACTCCTTTGGTCTTGAGGACTCCTTTGATGTACTTTTCATGTTACGCCAACACCATTCCTTGATTGTTTTCCCTGAGCGTTGGCTTGTTCTCACAATTTATTCTTGTGTATCTCGTAGGGGTTACTATGCTCATATTCTTCTTTTAAACATAGGGTTGACATTTCTCTGAACACAATCATTCCCGGGTACGAGTGGCTTGCATGAATTGATCCGTTCAACATATGCAAATGTAGGATACATCCTTCCATCACCACTGGGTTCTTAAGTGAATGTTTGTCCAGACTAGCTCATGCTCCCGAAAAGTTTTTTGTAGGCACGATGGCGTGTTGAAGAAGACTGAGTTCTTTATGCTCGAAGCTTCTGCTAGAGTAGCGTGTTGAAGACGGCTGGTTATCATACCTCAAAAATTTTCCTTCATGTGGCTTGCTGCGGAAGGTCGGGTTCCTTACGCCAGAAGCTTTCCATGGTAGCCTGTTATGGAAGATGGGAGTGTCGTATCACATAAGAATCTTTAACCGAGTGGCGTACCGAGACAGTGTGGTACCATAAGCTCTTTTTGGTAGCTTGTGGGGGAAAGGCTAGGTTACTTATTCCAGAAGCCTTTTGCTATGATGTGTCGTCCGACCTAGAGCTGGTTCTGGCTTCCACTCAGGATTATCCAGAATTTTACCCATAGCAGAGCCACAACTTGATGTATGCCATACTTTGACAGAGGATATTCCATTGGTCATGCACATCGCTTGCCGTTCCGCTGGTTTGGTTGTTGTTGTTGTAAAGGTTGCAAGACTAGTGCAGACCTCATGTGGACAATTTATTTGGAAGGCCATATGTTCAAACCAAATGTTTCCGATAACAAGTAGTTGACAGATGATTCCATTTGGTTTAGCTAAGATGCCAAGCATGTTGGGTGCTTCTTGATTCGGATAACCACAAACTTATCCATGTTCCTCGCAGATTTTGTTCACAGTGCCCGGAAAATTTGATATTTGCACGATTGAGCATCAAGATTTTCCTTGAAACTTGTACCAACGTACCGGAGTTTTTGTTGATGTTCTTGGTGCATTCATTCTTGAAATATGTCCTTGGTGGGTGATAAATGATTCTTGGGTCCACGGGGAAAAGTCTCAGGGTTTACCCTACTAACTGGAATAGTATTTGTATCGCGGACTCAATAATTTGTCCCTACTGATGTTCATTCTTGGTGGCTTTCCCGATTGCTTCCTCCGGTATGATCGGTTCTGAGGCCACCTCCCTTGGGTACATTTCGGCCTTGTCTGTGGCACACAATTTTGCTTCTGACCCATTCTTCATTCTTGGCAGATCCGGTGGTAATGTTCTGAATATCAGGAAGTTGGCATGGCTTGACTTTGGTTGAAATGGGGATTATTGGGTATTATCCCGGTTGCATGTTGATCTTCTTAGACAACTCTTGCAGACGGATCCAGTCGGAGTAGAAAAAACAAAACCGACGAAAGAAACGGAAATCACGAAAACCAAAAAGGAAATAAAGTTCAAGTGTTGCGGACCTTAAACATGGCCAAGGATTCACTAGTATAACTAATATAGCACACTCGATGCATTTCTAAGGATTTAGAAGCGAAACCGCACCATGCTCCTAATAGCACTGGTGTCAAGCTTCTACTACTTCCTTCGGGAGCATCATACACAACTCAGGACCATAGCCAAAGTGGCTTAGTCAGCGTTCCTAAGGTTGTTGAGGGGAGATAGAATTTATAAGCGTTTCCCAAAGGAAACTAGACTAAGGAGAGAAATGTCATGGCTAGCAAGCAGGGGTAAGGATACATGTTTACCAAGGGGTTTCAGGGCTCAAGGGTCGTTGCCGGGTGTGAGTATTTCACACCGGAGGCAAGGGCCACGAGAGTTGGGGTCTGATGGAGCCGACAACCTATGGGGTTGCCTTATGATCAATAGCAGCCGTGCGAAGTGGCAAAGATGGCTGAAATCCATCTGGGCTTTCTACTGAACACAAGACAGTGAGGTCTGGCTAGGGTAACCTATAGTCTTCCTGGATGCTCTGATACCATTCGTTGTGGTGCACAGCCTGATTACCACTGTAGACAGACGGTCGCCGCACATGCCAGCCCGGGAAATCACTCTGGCATGCATGTTTACAACAGGTATCATGAACATAGGCATTTCTATTAATGAATACAAGAGTTTTACATGATAAGCTACAGGGTGATGGAAGCGGAAACGCTCGATCTAAGGTAGCATTGTCTTGATGCAGTTCCAATCCACACGGATGTGACTCGGTTACGCTCCTAGCCCGCCAACGCTCTATCTCCTTGGAGACGAACCACAGATCCTTATGTGAACCTGGCCACGTTAAAAGCCGCTGAGTACTTTTGAATGTACTCGCAAGCAAACCAAATTAACATATACACCAAGCAAAGCAATCCATGGCATTCAAGCATGTATTTGTTATTAGAGCAATATTAATAATCATGGTATAACAGGGTTATCTAACAAGATAACTTCTAAAGTATATGCGATAAGGTAAAGCATATTAGATAAATGATTTATACTCCGACTATTCTCATGATCTAGTCTGAATCTGATCCCAATCCAATCCAACTCATGTAGTCATCCGACCACTCATCTCATAGCCATCCCATGGCTAACATGTCATATACCAGACATCTTCCGATGTCTGCACAAGACGAGTGCTTCCATCATTATCATCACTATCACGGTTGATCACCTACTGAGGTTTGGTCGGGCTGTCCAATACCGTGGACACGACTATTGGAATAGGTTTGACACTCTGCACAGATTGCACACTTTATCCACACTATGGAGCACTGACCTCGTGATCCCATTCGGGTGGACCAGCATCGTACCACCGGCAACCAATCTCCTCTAGAGTCTTGCCCTGGGTGGCCGTGTGTCCTCATGACACCTGCCACCGTCATGGCCAAGCTAAACTGTCCCAATCGGGGACAGGCCTTAACATCGCAACTGGGATCACAGGGTTATCACCGCCTACCTGATCAGGGTAGCACGCGTGCATAACCCTCCCTCTTTGGAGGTACCGGTGAGAACAATCACGCGAAAAGCTCATGTCACGACCGTCCCATATCGGCAAGATGTGGTTGTACGATTGTGCTCGGACAGGTGACTCATGATCAACCACTAGGTTTGTTTTAACAACATATTTATCAAGCATTGTTGTTGTCAACAATGACTTAACATGATGATGATTATGCATGAAATAACAACGGTAGAAACACCACAACCAATCTCTTTGTTATGAGTCATTAATAAGACAGTATGTAAACGACAAATTATTACTTGATGATTTCTAACTGTAAATTAGACCCTCGGAACCCGCACATAAAACTAGCAAATAAATCGGTAGCCACCAGAATGGTTATGACAACACAGATCTAGGACCCTACCGGAATAACTCAACCCCGGCTCAAGACGGCTGGAAAGCAGGTCAGTGCATGTGGCGGTGTTGATAAGAATAATGTAGCAGTTCCCTAAGACGGCCGGAGAACAGCTCCGAGCATAGGGTCACTGCCGCGGAAAGAAATTCAACAGCTTCCCGCGACGGCGGAGAAGCAGCTCAGAACACGGGCTAGCTGTCGACGAGAGAATTATAAAGTCGTCATCCACCCCGGACGGCCGAAAGCAGGTCAGACTCGGGCATGGTGCCGTCATTGAAGGAAATGCGAGCAAGGGTTCGTCAGAGTCACGTATAGTCCACTACTATGCATGCAATCACAAACATATTAATTTAATCATGCACGAACAACACAAAGCAATGCTTTAGGGCATATATAAAATAGTCGGCTTGCCTGGGGTTGAAGAATACACCCGAAAGAGGTGCGGGGAGTCCGCAGAAAGGATCGCCGGATACCGCTCTCTCTCGAAGGGGGCTGATTGGAGGCAAGGGCAAAAGGATCATTTTCACTATGTCACTACCTTCTGAAAATGTTACCAACATGACGGGCTCGACGAGACAAAGACGAGGGCTTTAGAATCACCCCAATTGGAGTCCCGAGCAAAAAGATACAAGCCTTTTTTCTGTCAGGGAGCTATGTGCAAAAAGAATATTTCCACAATGGCCCGTGGCAGCTCAGCGAGTCGCGCCATTTGGAAGAGTACGCTTTCCCTTAGGGAAAGCGTAGTCCTAGCCGGGCCGTTTCCACTTAACCAGCTGGCGGTCTCTCTCTCTCACCGAGAGGTGGGGTCGGGGCCCACCTATCGGATCCCTCTCTCTCTCCTTTCTCTCCTTCTTCCAACTCCCGCCGTTGCACGCAGAGCAGAGGAGGGCCGCTGGTGCCGTCGGTAGTTCTGGCGACTCGGGCCACCTCCGACGACGCCCAGCCTACTGGCGTGCTTAGGGGAGCCATCCGCACGTATCCCGGGGGTTCACGGAGCCCGACGATGGCCAGGACAACGACGACGTCCTTCAAAGCGGGGGGCGCGTCGGACGTTGCGGGCGCCAATGCTCCTGTCATCCCTCGGAGGAGTTGGGCGGCACGACGGCTCCCTCGGGTCTCGGGTGTCCCATTTGGGGTGGTCACTATGGCAGGGGAGGGGCTGTTGCTCGGATTGGACCGAGGGGATCACGGCGGCGATCCCTGTCAGAGAGGAGGGAGAAGAGCTCTGGCGTCCAATTCCTTGGTCCGGGAGGGAGCTAGGAGGGAGGGGAGCCTGCTGGGGAGTCGGGGTGCTCGGGGAGGGGCTCGGCCATGGCTATTTATAGCCGACCGACGATGAGAGAATAGGATCGGCCACCATGGCGTTCTTAGCCACTCATTAGTGCTCCGGTGAGGTGCCGAGCGCTCGTTGGTGCCGTACCATCACTCAACAGCAGGACAAGACCACTAGGGGAAGAAGAGGCCAAGAGAGGGAGGAAGACGACCCTTCCTGACGGGACAACACCTGGGCGGCGACTGTCATGGCTAGGGGAGGGGGAAATAGGAGAGGGAAGCTCATGGAGAGGAGTTGTGTGGACTCCTCGAACCTGTTTGACACGCCAGGACACGCCGAGGCTGGCCGGAATTGTCCTGTCGACGGCAACAAAGCACAGTTCACCATTTTGGCCTGTCCCAAGCATGGTCACCATGGGTGCTACATGCTATGGGGCTTTCCCGTGTGTCCCATCATGTCCAACAGCTCACTCACTGCTCAAAAGGATGAGTTATGAGATTGGAGTCCACAGGAAGGCTCTGGGAAGAAGAAAACTACCAAAATAGTTTCTGGCAGCAACTGTTTGTAGTTGTTTCTGGAGAAATGGATGAAGGAACGGATCTCAATCTTTGTCACAATGAAATACGGTAGGAAGGAGAATAGGCTTGCCAAATTTGACCCAATTTGCATACACTTCCTTCACAAACCAACAATTGGTCCAGAAACTAGAATTTAAAGCTGGCCTTAAATGGCTACATGGAGTTGGCTCATATTTAGTGGAGAGGGATTATTTGAATATATGGAGATGATGGAAAATTCAGCTCATTAGGGAATGCCTACATGGTACTTCCTTCACAAATCTTCCAAATAGGCAAAAACTTAGGAGAATTTCTTGGACAACATTGAAGAAAGGGATGGAGCTGATTTTTGGTATTCTCTAGTGATTTAACAATATAAACCACCATGAAAAGTTTGAGCTCAAGGAGATCAAGGAATAGAGCACTTCCTTCGGAAATTTCCTAACTGGACAGAATTTGCAATTTGATGTTGTGCTCAAAATTTGAACTAGGGAACTTTGGATTTTGATGGAATTGGGGAAAATATGAATAGGAGAGGCTCCGCAAATTATTTGTGATTTTTCTTGGCTACCAAAATGGTAGTTCCTTTAGAAAGTGCCCAAAATGCAATATTGGCATTAAATAGGAAAAGGCAATTTTCCTTTATTCTATGACGACCAATATTTTATGGGAGATCAATATGATTACACAGAATATCTCTACAAGTTTTCATGCGCATTGGAGATGGATAGCTATTTTCCTGGATTTAATTTCTTCATTTAGCAGAAAAAGGAATTAATTATAAATCAAAAATATTGCAAATGAGTTAGCAATATTTTTGCATATCCAGTGTTTAAAGATATTGGATGATCATTGGGAAAAGGTTTGGGAGGCAACATGGCAAAAGAAATTGGGGTTTCTTTTGAAACAGGAGACATAAGGGTTTCCCTTCCGGCAATTCGGAAGGTAGGGTTCTCACAGCAAAACCCCGAGAAGATATCTTGGGTGGAAAGGCTAGACTGGGGAGAATCTAGGGAAGTCAAGGCTAGATGACCATCTTCACATTCCGAGGGTTAAAGTAATCCGATAACACCGAGAAGAAGACAGGGGTTAAATCCCGCAAATGAAAAAAAAATAAGGCAGCGAAAACCAGGGTGTTACATAGGTGAGGCTTGTGATCTCATTGAGTCTCAAGAAGAGATCATCTCTAAATTAGAGGGGCATAGTAATGACGATTAAGGGACTCTAGGACTAAGGGGTGCTCGGGCCACCTATTTGTTCTTATGGGCTAGACTCCTAGGCCTGTTCGATCATCATTGGAGGTATTGGAATCAAGATTCTTCCGAAGACTTAGCGTACAATCCAAGGCGACATAGTAATCGACATATTCCTTCCTTATTGTAATAGACTTTGTGTAACCCTAGCACCCGTGGTATCTATATAATCTAGGGGGCTATAGTTTGTAGGACACATTAAGCTCATTACGCTTAGGGTTTAGACCACAACAGTCAATCTCAGGGTAGGTCAACATTTTACTTCGTACTACTTCATCCATAACAAAAGAGCAGGACAGTGGCTTTTACCTCCATCAAGAGGGCCCAAACATTGGTAAATTATTGTCTCCTTCGTCCCTTCTTACCCTCCGGTCGAGTATCCACAGTTTTGACCCCCTACTCGAGATCAGCCGGTTTTGACACCGATATTAGTGCTTTCATTGAGACCCTGTGGTGGAACTATGGAAGGACCTATGGCTCGCCTCATCATTAACAATGACATCCGCACTTGGGACATCTTCTTCCCTAGGCACATCTTCATGTTCGGCAGCGTCGTGATGCATGCCGGTACAACCAGGCGCCTAGACCCGGTTTGAAGCCTTAGCCCGATCAAGAGATCAGGTTCAGGAACTTAGAGTTCGTCGCCAATCCCCGGGGTGACCCTATTCTGGCAACACCTTTTACCCTCGATGCCCCGACATCAGAGGAAATGGATCTCGTCCTCGAGACGACTCCCTTCCTGGCTCTAGCCTCAAACCCTAGGCCAGGTGCTCTATGCGGATCACCGGTGGGTGAACGCTGCTCTGGCACGGTCCAGAATATTCCAACGACAACGACGCCTCGGGTCAATCCTATAGATTCCGGTAGCACGGATGTCATGGATGTTAATGAATTAGATGAGCTGCTTGGCCGAATTCAGGCCATGGGAGTATTCCATGACCAACCGTCGATCTACGACCAGATAGGGATCCGACCCAATGATAGGGAAATCCATATCCCACCTATCACGCACTTGATCACCACCATTGAGAAACCAGCGAGATGTTTGCCCTATTGATCAGCGGAACTCATAACCATTTATTTCACGGTATCCTTTAAACCGTATTCTCCACGCGACCCGGCAATCGAGTTACACCCTAAATTCAATTCAGAACAAAAGTTGTCATGCTCAGCCAACTGTCCAAACCCTGAACTCGACGCTCTGAATTCCTCTTTCGTATCGGATACGATTGGCGATACGAGAGGCACACGTTTTGTTGAAACTCCAAATTTTGCCACCCACCTCCCAATCTAGGCACCACTTGAGCATCTGAGAAAGGCCTAGCATGTGGGACCTCCATCACGTCCGGCAAAAGCCAGGGAAAATAGTCCAACACTTATGGGCTAGATTTATACTAAGAATAAATGATATACATGACTGCAGCGTAAAGGATATTATAGACATATTCAGGCATAATTGCCATGAGAAGGGAACCCTAAATTCCCTCCCAACACCATATACAAAGCCTTACCGAGCTTTATACATTGATATGTAAATACTATGTCGTGGAAAGGACCTGACAGTCTCAGCCTTTGCAAGTGGAATCAATTCATATAGAGCAGCCCAGAAAATCTTGGTGGAAGAGCCTGCTCCAGCAATGAATAATCGATTGCGTGCCCTCGGGGAAGAAGAGCAAACCCCTTGACGTACTCGAACCCGTACTTGATAAACTACTGGACCGTCCTTGTCCCATACATTCTTCATTAGCCAAAACTGGCTCGACTCACATGCTCCGAGCTTGTTGGGTCGTCAGGCAGGTGGCCAAATGCGAAGACGCTATCTTCGGGACCCAACCAACACATGGGAGTTCATGCAAACTGCCACACAATAGCATCGACGTACTCACAATTTATGATACCTTCTCAAATAATATAAGGAAACTGTTATTCGAGAAACCGACCGGATATTCTTGGTAGCTGCAACAAATTCTTGGACAAACACGCCTATAACCTTCATGGAGGAAGACCAGGCAGGAATATGTCGTAACCAAACTCCTGCCAAGGTAATTCGTGCAGGAACTCACTCCCATTATAGATTGTTTTAAACTATACAAGGTACTAATGGACGGTGGCAGTGGCTTAAACCTCATTTGTGTGGATACTTTTGAAAAAATGCAGTTAGATAGATCTGGCATCGAACAGAGCAACACAACATTTCGAGGAATTATCCCCGGAAGTGAAGCGCGATGTACTGGCTGAGTCTACCTTTATGTAGTATTCGGCACCTATGGGAATTACAGGTGTGAAAAGTGGCTATCACGCTTTTTTTTCGGACAAGTGGCCTTCACCAGATTTCAGGCCATACCGCATTGTGGGTGCATTAAAATAAAAATGCTTGGGACTACATACATCATTACCCTCACAAGCGACCCAAATAGGGTTATGCGGGCTAAGAATAAAATCGTAACGCTCACCCTTGAGGCACTTTCGGAGGCCCTGGAGGCTGGAAAACACACAGAACTAACATCGGTGGTCGACATGGATGATGTAAATCTTAGCATGAGACCCAAGTCTACATCCTTCAAGCCCACTGACGAAATAGTCAAAATTCAAGTGCACCCAACAAACCCCAACAAAATAGTGTCCATTGGAGCACAACTTGACCCCATGGTCAATGTAGCATTGCATGCATTCTTACGACAAAATTGGGATATATTTGCCTGGCACCCTTCAGATATGCCAGGAGTCCCTTGAAGACTGGCTAAGCACAACTTGAACATAATCAACAGCTTCAAACCCGTCAGACACACGTGGTGTCGCTTCTCCGAGCTCAAGCATCAAGCCATGGGTACCGAACTAGCTAAATAGCTTGAAGCCGTACTCATTTGAGACTTCAAACATCCTGAGTGGACGACAAACTTGGTCATGATCTCAAAGAAGGATAAATCCTCGCGGCTATGTGTCAATTTAAAAGATCTCAATAAAGCCTGTCCTATGGATCCATCCCGTTTACCTCGCATAGTCCAAATCATTGATGCCAGCATCGAACACGGCTCACTATGTTTCCAAGACACCTACATCGGATACCAGATAAAGATGAAGCAGTCCGATCAGGTTGCAACTGCTTTCATCACTCCCTAAAGGCCATTCTGCTTCAACACAATACCCTTTCGGTTAAAAAACGCACATGCCACATATCAACGCATGATTTAGACATGCCTAGAAAAAATAATCGGCAAGACAGTCAAAGAATACGTGAATGGCGTGGTCATCAAGACCGAACATGTCAGTCAGCTAGTGGAGGACCTCCGACAAACCTTTGACCGTCTCCAGAAATATGAGATACGACTCCATCCATAGAAGTGTGTCTTCGGTGTTCACGCAGGTAAACTGCTCGGTTTCATCGTCTCCAATAGAGGAATAGAGGCCAATCCCGCAAAATTTGAGCTCTATCGCTGCTAGCAATCCCGACGGAGTTAAAACACGTATAAAAATTGGCAGGCTATGTGGTAGCTTTAAGCCGTTTCATTTCTTGCCTCCGTGAAAAGGCACTAGCGCTCTATCGATCACTTAAAAAACCAAAAACTTCGAGTGGATCAAGGAAGAAACAACAACCCTAGTGGAAATTAAAACATTGCTAGCCAGGTTGTTAGTGTACATATTGGCCTAGTCCTATTGTACATAAAAGGAGAACTAGTCCTATTGTACATATCGGCCACTAACCAGGTTGTTAGTGTGGTACTCGTGCTTGAATGAGATGTGGCTGGCCACAAACTACCGATACAGAAACTAGTCTACTATGTCTCCGAAGTCCTTACACCGTGCAAAACTCGCTATCCTCACTACCACAAGATAGCCTACACCATCTTTATGACATCTCACAAGCTCCGACACTACTTTCTAGAGCGTTCAGTCACGATAGCATCTGAGGTACCCTTCAGTGATATAACCAATAACAAGGACGCCACGGGACACATGGCTAAATGGGCCATATAGATCTTACCTTTTAATATCATGTACAACCCATGCCGAGTTATTAAATCTCAGGTGTTGGCTGACTTTTTAGCTGAATGGACAAATGCCGAACTCCCTAAAGAGTATAGTACATATTTACATTGGACGATGTACTTTGATGAATCCAAGACGCTTGCTGGCCTGGGAGCTAGTGCCATACTTACGTCCCCCACTGGCGATAATATTTGGTACATATTACAAATCATGTACAGTGATTCTAATAATGCGGCGTAATATGAAGCTTTGGTACACGGTTTATGGATGGCGACTTCAATGGGCAAACAAAGGCTGGAGCTACGAGGGGATTCGAACCTTGCTATGTCTCAAATCGATGGAGAATTTGATGCCAACAATATAAAGATGGCAATTATAGGAACGTTGTCCTCCAGATATAAGCTCGTTTTGAAGGCCTTGAATTCCACCATGTCTCTAGAGACAATAATCAGGCTGATGATGTCCTTGCTCGTATGGGCACCAAGCTCGACCTCGTCCATAGAAATACCTTTCTGGAATGACCGTTTAAGCCTTGTTTAGTATGGCAGGAGGAAAACAAAGATATTGGACCCACTGGAAAGTAACAAGTTACTCCTCCTATAGTTGAGCTAGATGATCAAATCATTAGCGGATCCACACTTGAGGAAATACTACCGGCTTACGAAATTATGGCCATAATCGCACCATGGACCGAACCCTTCCCGACTTATCTTCTTCGCCAGGAACTCCCAGATGACCAAACAGAAGCGAGACACATAGTTCGATGATTCAAGTCTTACAAGGATTCATGAAGGGGAACTCTATAGAAAAGGCACTATGAGAGTCGTCCATCGATGCATATCGGAAGAAGAAGGTAAACAACTTTTGGCTGAACTACACACACGTAAGGGTTCTAACCACGCCGCGGCTAGAGCTCTGGTAAGCAAGGCTTTCTGAGCTGGATTCTTTTGGCCAAAATCTCGAGCAGACGCGTGTACGCCCGTCCAGTATTGCGTTGCATGTCAACTTTTTGCAAATCAAAGCCACATGCCTACAACAACTCTTGAGATAATATAGATCACTTGGCCAATCACGGTCTGGGGGATGGACATGGTTGGACCTGTCAAAGGGGGATCCAAGAAAAAGAAGTATTTATTGGAAATGGTGGGTAAGTTCACTAAGTGGATCGAAGCAAAACTAGTAACTTCTCCCAAGTTCGAACCAGTCATCTATTTTATATTAGATGTGGTTCGCCGTTATGGCGTCCCTCATAGTACAATATCGAACAATGGGTCCAATTTCACAGCCCAGGAAGTTAAGGACTGGTTGTGAACATGTGTATTAAGATCAACTATGCCTCCATGTATCACCCGCAAACAAATGGACAGGTCGAACGGGCTAATGGTCTCATCATGAGCAGAATCCAACCACCTCTAGTTCAATCTTTGAAAGAATATGACTGCCATTTGATAGAGGAGCTCGACTCCATATTGTGTGGTTTACGCGCCACTCTGAATAGATCAACAGGTTACATGCCATTCTTGATGGGGGCGGAAGTAGTCCTCCCCTGTGATATCATCCATGATGCACTTAAAGTGTGCATGTACGAGGATAAAGAAGCCGAGCTGGATCGACATGATGACTTGGACGCACTGGAAGAAGAGCGCGATATAGCTCTGGCACTTTCCACCTTATATCAATGGCAGGACCAGCGCTATCTGAGTAGGGAAGTTCAAGGGAAGACTTACAACATGGGCGAGCTTGTACTGCATCTTCCTGAGAAGAAAAAGAATAAACTTGCAGTCAAATGGGTGGTCCCTTTCATCCTCGATGATGGGATTATAGGAGGGGCGTATCGTCTCCGCAACGCCTCAGATAATCGTCTTGAACCAAACCCATGGAACGCGGTTCGTCTTTGGTGTTTCTACACCTAAACTCGTGCAGTCATGCTGATTTAATCCCTTATTATCTTTTCAATTTTTGTGTATCCTTATAGATCTTTCAAGTGCATTAACATATCCGAGCTTACGTTCGGATAAACCAAAATGTGTCCATGAACATGTATTTTCCAGATACACTTGGGGGCTTTCTAAACCTAATAATAGCACATTTTTGCATCTCTTTCATGATGCGTCTATTTACCCTATATTTAAGCCTCTATATGCACGAAATTTGACTTAAATTGTGTCCACGATGGGTTGTGTGGCTCCTATGTTTATAGTCTACATTCCTCATTGTCCGGCTAGAGGATACATGGATCACCTTTGTGGTTGTTAAGACCTAGTAATCTGGATATGTACCTTAGAAGGGTGAAGCCGAGAGGTTGGGTACTTAATGACAAATTGGCTCGGCACAAGGAAGGTGACAATAATTAGGTGGTTATCACCAAGGGTTAAATTTTCCAAACATATTCCAAAACCAAGAGAAAGGAACCCATAAAGGAACTATTTTCTTGGGAAGATGTTTCTTACTAAATAAAATTAATATAAAATAACTCCATGATAATTGTTTGTCTATTAGCATCGTATGGCCAGATTGCCTTGTTCATTTTACTGTTTACCTATTTCATAGGTTACATAGTATGGAATACTTCCTGATTTCTACGAAGGGAGACAAAATCGGATGGTCGGTTAAGATAGTATTAACACATAAAATGGAGAACAAAGTGATATAAAAATTTTGCTACATAAAATCACACATCGGGCCACTTGTCTAAGTTGTCCATTATTATATCCAGACGACAATCTTGTTGCAACAAGCATGCGACGAACATCACTTGGTCATAAACTAAGTGAAGAGGCACCTCTTGACCATCGTGCCCCGCCGGCCCGACTCGTGCCAGTTCTTCAGATTCAACCTTAGTGAACCTCGACTTCACCATTGCCCAAGCCCCAGAGCACCTTCTGGGTAGGCTGATGGTTTCCACAATTCAAATCGGTGGCGAGCCCCTGTAAAGCACTCAACCAGTTCGGCCATCCCTTCTGGAGGCTTCTCGGCGGACCATAATGCCTTCAGCATGCTCTTCATCACTTTTCACCCTTGTTCATAAACTATGGACAATTCCTTTAGAAGGTCACCACTAAATGAGCTGGCTTCTTCTTCTGGCCGCCCGGTTAGGAGTGCTAAAAAGAGGAGTGGAATATCTGCCAATTACAGAACACATATTCGTATATTTACGAGTTAAGCATATTACTTACCGAACATTCCACCCTTCAATATATTGTTCTCTTCGGTGGCTTGTGCGAGCCGACTCTTTAAACTCTCAATTTGACTGATATGTTATTGTTTTTCTGGCTTAAGTTCTTTATTTTCATCAATGCTTCAGAATTATGAGTTACAGCTGGCCTCATTCTGAGATTCAACGTATCTTCATGATTCTCTTCCCGCTTCCAAATATTTTTGCACTTGACCTATATACTCACCTGCTAGAAAATACACTTTCGTTTAAGAAAGACAATTTGGCAACTATGGACATGCATGAAAAAATAAATTCTCACCATGTGCTTCTCTTTTGAAATGCTTCAGTTGTTTTAGTTCGGCCTTTGCATCCTCGTGTTGTGTTCGGTACATCCCAATCTCCTGGGACAACTGCTTATTCTTGACCCACACAACCTAAAAAGCATGTCCACAATTGCGGTTAGACCCTCAGATTGGTCACACTGCCCAATCGAGCATAGGGATCTAGTGGCTTGGGATTTGTATACAATGGTAACAATCTACCTTAAGGCTTGTTGACATAATTAAGGGTGGCGAGTCCCTCAATTCGTGCTGGGCCAGCTCCGAGGTGCGCATCTACCGAACTCAAGGCAATAAACTCATGGTCAGAAAATTCAGGATGGCACATTGATTCTTTCCGACAATTATGGTTCATTACGCTCTCAACTTCGGAGTTGATAACAGAAAACTCGTCATGATCCTCATAGGAATGATTTGAAGGAGGGATCTTTGCATTATCCCCCGTTGTTAATAGTGGTGGCTGTTTTACGCTCCTATAAGGTATGGTGATAGGCGTAAATACTTGTCGCTGACCGAAAATGCCAACCTTGAAGTGAATTTGTTCCCTCTTGGCAGGTGGAGCAGTCAAAGTAGGCCTCGTGGATGGTCCACTCTTAAAGGACCTACCACTTTTTGGTACGGGCTAGGTAGATTCTATGTTAATAGGTGTCTGACCCGGGGAATGATGATAGGTTGTGGCATAGGTTCCTACTGTAATTGGTGGTCGTCCTTTTTGGGAAGAAGTTTTCTTCGTTATCTCGGTGGAGGAAGGAGGTATCCTAGGATAATCGGCTCTGAGGGTAACCTTAGACACGTTAACACTCATCTGAAAAAAGAACCGCCCTCGAAGATAATTGACATATCCGGATCATCATGGAATCCTGGTTGTCGTCCATGGCATAGTTTTCTGGCTCAGGAGGAGGGCAGCTGGTTTTCTCTAGCACGCACCTCCATTCATGTTTGAGAAAAATTTCAGGGATTCAGTCAGCCAAAGAATGATGTAAATAAAAATCTAAATTAGGGAGACTTGAGCTCTACTAATCCATTCAGTGGGGTTATGATTACAATAGACTTCCTTGGTGTTTTGGCTGATAGAATACTCCTTTTCTCCTTTATAGAGTTTGGTTGATACGGAAGCCCGTGCCTCTGGACTAGGTAAACCATCCCGCTTGTATCAAGTGGTATCGCTTCAACAATTATATTGCCACAGGGTTTGGGAAATTTGATGAAGAGGTTGAACACATCGATTTATGGCCGCGACCATTACATCGATCATGGTGAGCTGAAATGTGTCAACAGTTTTACCTTGGCAACCAACTGTTTTACCTCCGATTTGTCATCTTGATAAGGACTCCTCGGATGCAAGTTGAGCCACTTCTTAAGGGGAGCAGATGAGAACTCAGTCAGACCCCTTCGTATGGGGCCGAATATGGCGACGTCTTCCAGATAAAACTATTCTAAAGTCCACTCTTAGGGAGCTTTCCTTGGCATCCCTATTGGATACTGAGTTCCCGCTATATGCCATACTTCGGCTCCGCCCACTTTGCAAATAGTCCCCCCTACAGTTAGGGGAGAAGCTAGAAAAATTTCCTCCACGGATCAAAATGGTCCTCGCAACCAAAGAATATCTCACAGCGAGCGAGGAATACCGAGATGTGCAGGCTGGATCCGGGAGTGAGCTGATGAAGTTGGTCTCCATACTACTCCAATAAACCCCATAAAAAGGGTGAATGGGGATGCCGAGGCCTCGTAAGACGAATGGGATGATGCATACCCTCTTCGCTGTGCTGGGCATGGGGAATTTCTCTACAAAGTCCTCGCCGTTGAAGGAGATTAACCTTGGGCGGGAGGGTGCCAGATCTGAATCAGGGAAATACCCGTGTACTTCGAGCTCGCACAGACGAAGATGCGAGACTGAACAACTTCCCCAATTGTCTGGAAGAGATTGATGAGGGCGCGAGGATGAGCGCAGAGCATTCACCGCGACTTTATTTCTCTGGTGTTCTTCTTGATGTTGGGAAGAAACTGCCTATTTCTCATTGGTACATGTGAATCAAGGAGGAAGATCTCCATGCGAGAGAAAAAATTCATTCTTGTGGTCCCGGTGAAGTGTCGATGATCATAGATGAGGAACGATTCGGACTAAGGTCAGCCGAACATAAGGTGGAACTCACCCCGCAAAACGAATATTGTAAAGGCAAGATGATGGCGGACGTAGACTACGACATTGGAGGCTAGTCCGGGGGCTATTAAGGGAGTCCGGGATTAAGGGGTCCTCGGGCCACCTATCTTTTCTCATGGGCCGGACTCTTTGGCTTCTTCGGTCATCATTGGAGGTACTGCAATCAAGATGTACTCTTCCGAAGACTTGGTGTATAATCCAAGGCAATGTAGTAATCGTTATATTCCTTTCGTTATTTAACGGACTTTGTGTAACCCTAGCATCCCTCGTAGCTATATAATCGAGTGGACCATAGTTCATAGGACTCATTAAGCTCATTACGATTAGGGTTTAGACCACAACATTTCATCTCGAGATATATCAACATTGTACTCCATAGTACTTCAATGATAACAACTAGAGCATGACGTAGTGTTTTACCTCCATAAAGAGAGCCCAAACCAGGGTAAAACCACTTCTCCTTTGTCCCTTGTTACCCTTCGATCCAAGATCCATAGTTAAGACCAACTACTCGAGATCATCCAATTTTGACATCGGCAACTATGTCGATGAGATAGAGGATCATTCCATTGCTCTTGAGGAAGAGTGAGATCTTTGTTTGACTCTTGAGGTATCACACAAAGATGACCTTGGTAAATTACGAAAACATCACGATCATGCTCTCGTTCTCACTCATGTGCTCCAATCCAAAAATGTTGCACTTGGAGTTGACCATGATAGACTCAATGGAGAGTTTTTCACACTTGACAAGGCTCACAAGGCTTTGAAGAGTTCTCATTCTTCTCGAAAAGAGTCTCATGTTCAAATCCAAGAAAAACTTACTAAGGAAATAGCCACGTGTCCTCCTTTCGTGTTAATTAATAATGTGAATGCTACTAACCCTTGTTGTGAGCATCTGCATCTTGTGTAGGAGAATTCCAAGTTGAAAGAGAAACTTGAGAAGGGCCTTGTGATGTGCATCCAAGGTGATAATAACCTTAATGACCTTTTGTGCAATCAAAAGGAAGTGGTTGCATACAAAGGAATTGGGTTTACACCCAAGACCAAGAAGAACAAGAAGGTCAAGACCAAGCAACCTCCCCCGCTCAAGGAAACCTTTGTCAAAGCTCGGGAGGGTACCCATGAGAAGAAGAAGGACAAGGTTGTGGGTGCTAATGTCAAGAAGGCCAAACCCCCCATCCAACAAAGCCATAGACTTTAACCCCTCTTACACTACTAGGGAAAAACCTAGCAGTAGCATGGGTCCTATGCTTACCTATAGCGCGGATAGCCGTGCTACTGATACGATGCTACATCTAACCTTTATCAGTACCACGCATCCATCCGTGCTACTGATATGTATGGTTAGAAGTAGTATCTGTTGCAAAGCCCGCTACTGTTAAATAGTTGTAGCGCATTGTACGGAAAGCGCTACTGCTACGACCTCGCTATTGCTAATGCCGTACCCACTCTACTGTTATTAGTTTCTGAATTTTTTTCTGCTCCATATTTTGTGCTGCTAAATTTTGTTTCGGATTTTATACAATAGTCTCTAGCATATCATACACATAAAATCTGATCATATCATACGCATACAAATAGTCTCATCAAATCGATCATGTCATCATCATATTCCTCATCCAACACAAAATGATGTTTGTCGTCATCATCTCGAATTAGCGATAAAAGTTATGACATGTCTCGAATAGTTGCAACTACATCGTCATCCATCTAAACAATGACATAGACGAGAAGAGCTATCACTATGAGTGAGAGCAAAACTATGCAGTACATGAGGTGGCGGTTATGATTCCTCTCTCACGCTAGCGCAAACCTCAAGTAACTAGATTCTGCTTCTTCTCTGGTTTTGAAGACTTTGTGGCTGGCGCCCGTGAACCCCTCCACTTGAGAATCACACTCGTGCAACTCGTCGTACACTCCCCCTACCTTCCCTATGTGCACAAGATAGCACTACTTCTTCACCATCAAGGATCTAGGTAACTGTTAGAGATGCATCTTCAAAAAGAGAATGCACAATCATATGCAACAAAATATACTTGAGCAACACAAGAAGAAAGGTTATGCAAATACATGCAACATATAGTAAACATAAATAATGAACGTAGTTTCATCATACTCAAACTAATTTACTAGAGGTACACAGGTCATCATACCCAAACTAACAAAGTTGCATTACACATGTTCGGCAAGGACCATGGACAACACAAAGTTTCATCGCTACGGAAATTATACAAGTTCAACTTACACATATCATCATCGGCATCCTAAATCACTACAATTTCCATCCATCTATATCATCAAGGATGCACCCTAGCTTCTTGAATGGTGTGAGGTCCTAGCGTTGCATCCATATGCGAGATCGGACTTCAGCTCGCGATATAGGGCCGTGGTGGAACATCCCCTTCTCTTTGACGACTTCTTTCAGTATGATCGTTGCAATGTTCCCCTAGATGCTAAAGATGTCATCTCTAAGCTTATAATCCACTTCATCTTGGCATTCTACCCACTTGCGGATATGATCATCGCTTCTGGTTGTCATACGAAGTTGTTGGTGATACCTTTTGTACAATCCATCGTTCCTGCTTGGTTTTGGGACATGGATGCAACAAAAGTTAGTTTTATGCCCGAAATTCGGCATGCGGTTCCTTTGTTTCCTTAGCTGTAGGTGGCCACCGCTCAAGCTGAAGCCATGGAGCGCATCATCTAAAATATTCATTATGTGGGTGTAGTCCTTCTTCTCGTAGATTCTGGTAGGGTCCAAATACATAGTGTGCGAGAATGGAGGGTAAAGAAGGATAAGGATGGCACGTTCGTTGCCGCGGTTAAAAACCAACTCAAATTAGTCTCCATCTGAGCGAGAAGGGATGATTCAAATGTACGAAACGGTTGTCCGGCACTGACTTACGTTGGATTATAAGGAAGGAGGACAGTCTCATGGTCCTTATTCGTTATCAAGAAGTTTTTGAGGTACTCCCTAGCAATTTTTCGCTCAAAGTCAAAAAGACTCAGGAAGGACTCGTGCATGTAGTATGGATCCACCACATAGATTTGCGAGAATTTTTCTCTCTTCACGACGGAGTTTATATGTAGCGCAAAAAGGTGGACGATTGTAAAATCGAGCGGCCTTGTGAGAAACATCTTGAAGATATGGTTAAAATGAAGGAAGAACACCTCCACGGACCCTGCGTCAACGTAGCACTTCCCCTCAGGCACATGAACCATGTATGTCGGATATCCTAGATCCTTCGAGCCTAGTAGGCTCATCTCAGTCGATAGCACATGGTGGTGCAATCTCATGAGATCCCCTGATAAGGCCTCTAGAGGTTTCGTTTATTGGATGGGCTCAACCGTGACATGGAACATGGCCGCTCGTGTGATAGGTACACGCTCTTCAAAACCCGTCGTCGTTGGTG
Source organism: Hordeum vulgare subsp. vulgare (assembly GCF_904849725.1). Lineage (NCBI taxonomy): Eukaryota > Viridiplantae > Streptophyta > Magnoliopsida > Poales > Poaceae > Hordeum > Hordeum vulgare. The sequence continues at coordinate 172,305,075 of NC_058522.1, forward strand.
TGTGCTCTCGCTTGTTTGTAGGCAGCAAAGCCTTTCTTCAGTGGTCTCTTCCTCTTTTTCTGGGGCTGGCCTTTCCGATCCTTCCTTAACCCCTTTCCCAGTGTTGTTGGGCTAAGAACAATACAACCCTTGGATAGTTGAGCTTGTGTTGAGGCAGCATCTTCAGGCATGTCCTGTGAGGATTGCATTAAGAGAGACTTCTTGCAATAAACACTGCTAGGACGTTCCTGCTCGGGCACATAATTCATATCCTCACCACCATGCTGATAGACCGAGTCATCATTTGTCTAGCTCATCAATTCTATGTTGTTATTATAGCCGGCTGAATTGAGGAACCTAACAGGGTCATCCTTGTCCATCTCATCATCCAATCTTTGTTCTACGGGGGCGACTACATCATCCACTATCGGACCCCTTCCTCGTGTCGTCCCTCGCCTTCACCGGGCACTACAGTCGCTACTATTTGTGTAGGCGGGGTGGTGGTGTTTATACCTTCTAGCTGATGTGTTGTTAGTTGTGTGCCCTCGAACGCCTCCAGACGAGGAAGATTCTTTGGCCATAGCAGCATCCAGCCCTTGTAGTTTCCAAGCCACGTCGGGGTCTCGTCGCCCTATCCCCCGAGCCGTATTGGAGGTGGCAATTCCACGTGCCCTGATTTAACACTTGACAAGTTAACCCTGAAGTGGGATTGGCTAGCCGTGGAACGTGAGTTCCAAGAACTTCTTATCACTGCCTTTCCCATGTCCCCCTCTTGACCTTTGATCAAGTAGATTACAGTGCATGGTGTTTCGTTAGCGTGCAAAGACATGTCTACGGCTTAAAACATGCAAAAGGCAACGAAAACGGAATATTCAAGTTATATGTTGGTGCGACCTGTAATTACCGTGAGGGCATCGAGCTTAGCCCAAGATGAAGGCCCACCTAGCACCCAAGAGACAGAGCACGGTCTGCTATGAGCGGGTGCAGGTGGGTGATGCAGCGAAGTAGATAAGTATTTCCCTTAGTTTGTTGAGATACAAGGTATCAATCCAGTAGGAGGAACAAGCAAGGCCCCAATAGTAGTATCTACACAAATAATCAAACTCTTGCACCCAACGCTATAAAGGGGTTGTCAATCCCTTCAGAGTTATTTGCAATGATGAGATCTGATAGAAATAGATATAAAAGATTGCGGAAACAAAAGTAAATAAATTGCAGCAAGGTATTTTTGGTTTATAGATCCGAATATATCATATGCAGAATAGACCTTGGAGCCATAGGTTACACTAGAGGCATCTCTCAAAAAGGAAAATAATACAGTGGGTGAACAAATTACTGTCGAGCAATTGATAGAAAAGCAAATAATTATTAAGATATTCTGCATCTACTACTATTCTTCATATGGTGGGAGAACAAATTACTATTTAGCAATTGATAGAGATAGACTACGCATATAGGCAACACGTACGTATGTGTGGACTACTACTATTAGTCCACACATCGACCGACTCCTGCCTGCATCTAGAGTATTAAGTTCATAAAGAACAGAGGAACACATTAAGTAAGATGACATGATGTAGAGGCATAAACTCAAGCAATATGATGAAAACCCCATCTTTTTACCCTTGATGGCAACAATACAATACGTGCCTCGGTACCCCTATTTGTCACTGGGTGAGGACACCGCATGATTGAACCCCAAACTAAGCACTTCTCGGAGTGCAAGAATTACCAATCTAGTTGGCCAAACCAAACCAAAAATTCGAACAGACTTGCAAAGATATGAAATCATGCATATAATAATTCAGAAGAGACGCAAATAATATTCATAGATAACCTGAACATAAACTCACAATTCATCAGATCTCGACAAACACATCGCAAAAGCGTATTACATCGGATACATCTCCATGAAGATCATGAAGAACATGGTAATGAAGATCAAAGAGATAGAAGAAGCCATCTAGCTACTAGCTATGGACCCGTAGGTCTTTGGTTAACTACTCACACATCATTGGAGGGGCAATGGAGTTGATGTAGATGCCCTCCTTGATCAATTCCCTCTCCGGCAGATTACCAGAAAAGGCTCCCAGATTGGATCTCTCGGAACACGGGCTCCCGGCAGCGTAGAATTATTTTTGTGGCTCTCTTTGGCGATACGGGAATATTTGGGAATTTATAGGCCAACAAATAGGGTTAGGAGACCTGCAGTGGGGCCCACAAGCCAGGGGGCGTGGCCACCCCCAGGGTGCGCCCTGCAGGCTTGTGGCCTCCCGGCAAGTTCCTTACCCCCTACTCCAAGTATCCTGGGTGTCTTCTCGTCCAACAAAAATCTTTCCGGATATTTTGTTCCGTTTGGACTCCATTCAATTTTCCTTGTAGTAGGCTCTCACTACAGGAATCAGCTACTTTGCCGTCTGCCATCACAGACGGCAAAGAGGACTCCACCGACGGCAAAGAGTAATACACATACAACAAAGAAAACCCCTGTCAGCAAAAATTCTGCGTCAGCCTACGACGGCATTGTAGCTCCTTTGCCGCCAGCATCACCGAAGCGGACGGCGATGAGCTTTGCCGTCAGCTTTTCATAAGAGCAGTCGGCAAAGAGGTTGAGACGGCAGCCGACAAGCGTTGCATCCGTTAGGGGCTCACGGAGGATTTGCCATCTGCCTCGCCCTCTTCTTTGTCGTCTGCCTCCACCTCCACTCTTTTCCGTCTGCCTCCACCTACACTCTTTGTCGTCTGCCTCCACCTTCTCCCCCCTCCACTCTTTGCCGTCTGCCTACCCCTCCTCCCCCCTCCTCTGTGCCCTCTTCTTTGTCGTCTGCCCCAGGAAGCAGACGGCCCCAGGAAGCAGACTGAAAAGAGACTATATGGACACCCAGGGAGCACATCTGGGTGCCATGTGGCACCTTTGCTGTCGGTCAGCTGATGCCAAAGGCCTTTGCCATCAGCTGGCAGACGGCAAAGAGCCTATATTGTCACATTTTTGTTTACTTTTTCTATTTCACAGCACATATATATATTATTCATAGCACATATATGATAAATAGGTCACAACACATATATGATATACATATAAAGCTCATCAATGCCATTTGTTTATCAATGTACATCCCATATATCAAAAGAACCAACATATACAGAGTTTCATCCATTGCATACATATAGTTCCACATTGTTAGTCAACTCAAATAAAAACGGGAACTAAAGCACCCCAATGCCAACTTCCATGCATGGAGTACATCCAATCTGCAAAATGGGAATAAGAAAGTCAGAAGAAGAAGAACAACAACATATATATGACAAATAAGCTAAATTGAAGAAAAAAGAGAAGAAGCAAGAAGAGAAGAAGGACAAGAAACAACAAGAATAAGGAGGAGGAGGAGGAGGAGGATGAGGAGAAGGAGAAGGAGAAGGAGGAGGAGAATAGGAGGAGAAGAAGGAGAAGAAGTGGAGAAGAAGGAGGGCAGAAGAAGGAGAATAAGGAGGACTCCTTCTCCTTCTTCTCTTCTTCTTCTCCTCCTCCATCTTCTCCTTCTCCTTCTCTTCTCTTTCTCTTCTTCTTTTTGTTCTTCCTTTTAATTTCTCCTCTTCTCCTCTTCTTGGAGCTAAATTAGCTAACTATGTCTTTTTGGAGCTAAATGGGCTAATTATGTCATTATAGAGGAAAACAAGCTAAGTATATAATATTAATGAGCTAACCAAGGTTCTTATGCCATTTTGAGCTTATAATGTCTTTTTGGAGCTAAATGGGCTAATTATGTCATTGTTGGGGAAATTAAGGCAAGGAGAATATGAAATAGGAGAAGAAAGAGTAGGACGAGAAGAATAAGAAGAAATAAAGAAGGAGGAGAAGGAGGAGGAGGAGGAGAAGGACTAGAAGGTCCTTGGCCTTCTCCTCCTTCTCCTCCTCCTCCTCCTCCTTCTCCTTCTTCACTTCTTCTTCTTCTTCTTCTTTCTTTTCATTTTTCCTATTTCTTCTCCTCTTCTCCTTTTCTTGGAGCTCAATTAGCGAACTATGTCTTTTTCGAGCTAAATGGGCTAATTATCCCATTCTAGAGGAAAACAAGCTAAGTATATAATATTAATGAGCTAACCAAGGTTCTTATGCCATTTTGAGCTTATAATGTCTTTTTGGAGCTAAATGGGCTAATTATTTCATTAGTGGGGAAATTAAGGCAAGGAGAATATGCAAGAGGGGAAGAAAGAGGAGGAGGAGTAGAAGAAGAAGATATAAAGAAGGAGGAGAAGGAGGAGGAGGAGGAGAAGGACTAGAAGGTCCTTGGCATTCTCCTCCTCCTCCTCCTCCTTGTCCTTCTTCTCTTCTTCTTCTTCTTCTTCTTCTTCTTCTTTCTTTTCATTTTTTCTATTTCTTCTCCTCTTCTCCTCTTCTTGGAGCTCAGTTAGCTAACTATGTCTTTTTGGAGCTATACGGCCTAATTATCCCATTTTAGAGGAAAACAAGCTAAGTATATAATATTAATGAGCTAACCAAGGTTCTTATGCCATTTTGAGCTTATAATGTCTTTTTTGGAGCTAAATGGGCTAATTATGTCATTGTTGGGGAAATTAAGGCAAGGAGAATATAAAAGAGGAGAAGAAAGAGGAGGAGGAGGAGAAGAAGAAATAAATAAGAAGGAGGAGAAGGACTACAAGGTCCTTGGCCTTGTCCTCCTTCTCGTCCTCCACCTCCTCCCCCTTCTCCTTCTTCTCTTCTTCTTCTTCTTCTTCTTTCTTTTCATTTTTCCTATTTCTTCTCCTCTTCTCCTCTTCTTGGAGCTCCATTAGCTAACTATGTCTTTTTGGAGGTATATGGGCTAATTATGCCATTTTAGAGGAAAACAAGCTAAGAATATAATATTCATGAGGTAACTAAGGTTCTTATGCCATTTTGAGCTTATAATGTATTTTTGGAGCTAAATGGGCTAATTATGTCATTGTTGGGGAAATTAAGGCAAGGAGAATATGAAAGAGGAGAAGAAAGAGGAGGAGGAGGAGAAGAAGAAGAAATCAAGAAGAAGGAGGAGAAGGAGGAGCAGGACTAGAAGGTCCTTGGCCTTCTCCTCCTTCTCCTCCTCCTCCTCCTCCTTCTCCTTCTTCTCTTCTTCTTCTTCTTTTTCTTTATTTTCATTTTTCCTATTTCTTCTCCTCTTCTCCTCTTGTTGGAGCTCAATTAGCGAACTATGTCTTTTTGGAGCTATATGGGCTAATTATGCCATTTTAGAGGAAAACAAGCTAAGAATATAATATTCATGAGCTAACGAAGGTTCTTATGCCATTTTGAGGTTATTATGGCACTTTTGAGCTAAATAGGCTAATTATGTCATTGTGGGGGGAAATTAAGGAAAGGAGAATATGAAAGAGGAGAAGAGAAACCTACCGTAGTGGTGATCTAGGAGGAGAAACACCACGGTTGCTCGGGGCGGCTTCGTTTGGAGACGGTTGCCCGGGAGAAGGGTCATGCGACACCGCTCAGGAGTTATTCTGCAGAAAAGATATTTTGCAATGTCTGAGTTAACATGATGACACTCAATTATTAATACTAGTTTATAATGAAACTCACCATGCCAATCTAAGAGAAGACGGGGATCGGCGGAGGGACTTGACCGCTCTTCTCGCACAGACCCTGAAGAGTGGGTCGTATTAGTTAGTAATGAAACAGACATTACACACATGATTTGGCTAATGTGAAAAAAACTTATCACAAAAAGCTCGTACAAGGCCCATTGACCCGCCTCATTCCGGGCCCTCTCCTCCTCAAGCAATCGTGTCGTGGTCTGGTTACTCTCGTCAAGAGCAGCCTGAAGAGCATCCTGGCTTGGCAATCTCTCTTTCTCAAGAGCAGTCTGGTTTGTCGCCTCTCTTTCTGAAGAGCAGACTAAAACACAATTCCTCGTTACCACAGTAATGATCTATGGTGACACACATAATGAAATGGATGAAAGTTTTCTGAGTCCGTACAACTAACCTCGATGGCAAGATCGACTGGTCGTGGACGACGCATTATCTCAAGACAACTGGTCGACTCGTGCGCCTTCATCTCCGGGAGAGTGAGTGGACAATGTATTATACCATCTCCAATGGCTATCGAGCCATGGGGCCTCCCGCCACCAGATATCATAACCAGCTCTCGATCAAAAGGTTCCTGGCTCGGGTTAAAGTCATCCCCTTTCGTAGCATTTCCCGTGTCCCTGTATGTCACGAGCTTGTGGTGGCATGATATGTTGGTGAAGTTATTTGGATCATCCAGGTCAGACTCAGAGAATGCCTTCGCCTTCGTGTACGAGGAAGTATGGGTCATGCCATAAAGGTCATACAAGTGTGGCATCTGTGTCTTATTGTGATGCGCCTAAAAGAGAGGAACAAAATATTAGCATGAAGAATGAATTGCATGAATCATGAAGCAAATCACATACCCAGTTTCGTCCGAACTGAAGTAAGTTGGCGCTGCCTTGATGGTGTGGTACACCAATCATTTGGCTACGCCGATACTTCGCATTTTCGTGGACGGCTCGCGAGTTGCCTGTGCACCACTCATCAACCAACGCCTCCCAACAATCCATCTTATCCGCACACCATCTCGGGGGCACCTCTAAGTTATTAGAAAGAATTTTGAGCGCTACGCCTATGAATGAAACCAAGAAAACTACATAGAAGGACTTAAGAATAGGTAATTACCTTCATGTATTGCTCCTTCTTCAGAAACATTCCACGGCAATCCTTCTTCTGCTTCTTAATACCACGCGTGGCGTAGTAGTCTCGAATAGCCTGCGGTGAGCCTCGTGTCGTAAGTTCTGTAGTAACCGCCTACACCCGGCCTCAAGAACCTTGGCCGCCTCCTCCTCATATCCATCCTCAAACCTATAGAAGGTCTACAATCAAACGTGAAAACACCGATTAGTACAATAATTAGCTATATTTTTAATTTTAGATCGTGTAAAAGGATAATTTACCCAAAAGCTCTTGATCACCATCTTGGCTCTTGTGTGGCACAAGACACCATCTATAATCTCCTCCGACGGGGCCTGCGCAGACTGGTAGTGCTCCCAGGAAAATCCTAGTGTAGGAACCTGACCCTCACCAGGCAACGTGACAAACCTCGGGAAATTTGTCCGGCAAAGCACACCAAGGACGGAGTTCGGCTTGCGGTCTCCACGAGGGTGTGCCTATCCCCTGCAGTATGATAAGGTCAACACATTAGATATTTGAACAAACTTGAAGGGAAAAGCTAAAAAAAGAGTAAATGTAATTACCTATCTCCTTCAGGTTTAATCACTGGCCTCTGCTCGCGGGTAGCCGGCACGACCGGGAGACGTGTACAACCACGCTTGTACACGGTGGCCCCGTCCACCTGCACATCGCCCTCACTATCCGTAAACTCATCCCCGCCATCCCCGCCCCTTGAGCCACCCGGACCCTCGGTCTAATCCGGCAACTCGGTCTGATCTGGCCAGGCATCCCATCCGGACCTCTCCACATCGGGTGAAGCCTCCGGAACCATAGTCTCATGGGCCGAATGCACTTCGACCCGAGGCTGATCCTGGACCGGAGTCTCATGGGACGAATGCCCGTCAGCACCAGGCTCCTGGACCGGAGTCCCCGTAGCCTCCTCCACAAACGGGTCAACCATAGTAGTCCTATGCTCGGGTTAATGAGCTGGTGATGGTGGCGACGACGGCTCAACAGTCCTCCTGGATCTTGAGCGGCCACCACCTCTCCCTGTACCCTTCCCCTTCTTCCCTACCCGACCAGCACCTCTCCCTGTGGGCTATACAGCCGACAAAGAAGAACCCACGGGTGGTGTCGACAGACTGTCTGCCAAGGCTCTACGAAGAGATAGGAGTGGAAGGGAAGAACCACCCCTTGTGCGGGGCGCCTGGGAAGAACCCGTCGAGCGATATGGACCAGCGCCCACCATCTTTCAACACCTGGTGACCTGCCATGATAAAGATTAAAATATATTAGTACAACGTAAATTTTTTGAATAAATGACATGAATAATAATATGTACATGAATAATAAAGATTAAAATATATATAATTTAAGTTGTTAATCTTACAAACTAATAATCATCATCAATAAATGCATCATCATCATCACTATCACACATGTCTTCATGAATGACGTCCTCGTCGGGTTCAACGGCGTGAAGTTGTGAAAGGCCTTTCTGTAATCGGTGAAGCATTGACATCTCATCCTTATCAGTAACCTCTACGAGTTCCAGGTCTTCTAGTTCTGGCTCAGGGGTGGAGTCCGATTCATTGTCGCTGTCTACTTCCATGTTCTTGGGTGAAGCACGGTGGTTCTTGAAAAGTTTCTTGGAAAGAGGTGTTTCTTGGAAGAATTCTCCAGCATATGTGTCTGGGTTAATGTGAGGTTCATAATCCTGCTCATTTGGGAGAGTGGTCTGACATGTGGCGGCACTTCATAAACAACATACCAACCTTCGAGATTCTTATCCGTTTGTCTTGCCCATGGTAGATAGAAAACTTGGATCGCCTGTTGAGCTGTAATATAGACATTAGGAACATCTAAATGGGTGTTTGGATTGATTTCGACTAGTCCCATATGTTCATGAGTCCTTCTAGTCTCCTTCGGCTGGAACCAATAACATTTGAAGACTACCACGTTCGGTGGGTTTTCACCATAGAATTGAAGTTCATAAATTGCTTCAACTCTTCCACAATACTCGATAACACCTTCGCCGATAGCAGATACACCACAATTTGTAGATTTCCGGTCGGGCATAGATAGCTCTTTGCCAATGGTACGAAATAGATACCCGTTGATGTTGTACTTCTCAAATGAATAGACCTTGTAGTCAAAACCATTAGCGGCTTGTCTCAATTCGGCGTCCATAGACTCTGAATTAGCCTACAAGTTTAATATGAAAGGATTGTTGCATTAGCCGCAAGTTAGACCAAGAAATAAAATGGTCGATTATTGATAATTACCATTTGTTTGAACCAAGAGATGAAACCGGGATAGCCGCCTCCTGTCTTTGACAGAAGATCATACTCTTCGACGGAATCATTTTAGATCACCGCTCCATCCGAGAATTTGGCGATGTAACGGCTGTTTGAAATATTCGGGAATAAGAGCAGTTCAAAGGAATTAGAAGTTATGGGAAAATGTGTCGAGAACTCACTCGATGTACGGCCGCACTTCTGTTAGGTTGTTGAAGATATATAACGAAATGTTCCGCCATTCTTCAACATCCAACGTTATAGGTTTCAAAGCACCGGCTGGTGCGAGCTTCCCTTTGAATAGGCTGAGGTTGGACCCACCTTTTTTAGGGTCTACATCATTGTGCCGAGGCTTCGGATTATGCAAATGATGATTTTTGGCTTCGTAGTGTGTTGTCACAAAGTTTGCCACCTGCTCAGTAATGAATGCCTCAGCCATCGATGCTTCAATTCTACGCTTATTTTTACATTTAGCTCGAAGGGTCTTCTGCACCCTCTTTGTTGCATAGCACCAACGATCTTGCATGGGCCCACCCAATCTTGCCTTGGTCGGTAGATGTAAAATCAAATGCTGCATTGGATTGAAGAAGCCCGGTGGAAAGATCTTCTCTAACTTGCACAACAACTCTGGTGCAAACTCCTCCATGTATTCTACCACGCCAAGCGACAATTCTTTCGCACAAAGAACACGGAAGAAATAGCTCAGCTCCGCCAGTACTAGCCATTCATCCTCAGGAATAAAGCCACGTAACATCACCGACATTACCCGCTCTAGCCATATGTGCGAATCATGACTCTTGAGACCAAAGATTTTTAATTTTTCAAGAATCTCTCCCCTCTGTAGATTCGCTGCATACCCATCGGGGAACATCAAGTGCATTTTGACCCACAAGATAATTTCCCTCATAGTTGGCCTTCCAAGATTGAACCAGGCCTTTGGCTTCAACCACTTCTACTTTCCTTTGCCTTCTCGCATGTTTTATAACGGTCTATGACATAGTGTCTCTTGATCGACTCTAGCCTTAGTATTATCCTTTGTCTTCCCATCTATGTCGAACAATGTACCAAAAATAGCCTCTCCGATATTCTTTTCAGTGTTCATCATGTGGATATTGTGTGGAAGAAGGAGGTCTTTGAAGTAAGGCAGATCCCAGAAGCATGGCTTGTGAGTCCAGGTGTGTTTTGAATTATACCCCTTGAAATACCCTGGACGCTCTGGATCAGGCTCGAGGGCGTTTAACTGATCCAGGATCTGTTGGCCTGTCAACGCAGGTGGTGCCATGTTTTTGACAACTTTACCTTTGGTAAAGTTCTTCTTGTCTATTCTGAAATGATGGTCAGGATCCAGGAACTGTCTACGCAAGTCAAAGCAAGAATAATTCCAACCCTCCTGCAACCAATGAAACTGAAGAGCTGCCTTGCATTCAGGGCACGGGAACCTTCCATGCACACACCATCCACAGAATAGTGCATAGGCCGGCAAGTCATGCATAGAGTACATGTACCACACATGCATTTTGAAGTTTTGTTTTCTACCGGCATCGTATGTCTTGACCCCATTATCCCCAGCTTCTTCCAATTCATCCTAAGAGGCTGCAGGTACACATTCATATTCTTCCCCAGATAATTGGGCCCTGGAATTATCAACGTCCGAAATATGTTCTTTCTTTTTATAATCTGTCTGGGGGGGAGGGACATTGAGTGGAATGACAAATACAGGCCAACAACTTTATTTGGTCGCCGTCATGCCGAATGGATTAAAACCATCCGTGGCGATGCAGACTCGAGGATTCCTTGGATCTGCCGCTTTATCCTGATGCAATCCATCGAAATGTTTCCACGCTTCCCCATCCGATGTGTGTACCACCATCTTATTCCCATCTGCATCTAGTTTGCTTCTTTTGCCCAATTTGTGCCATGTCATCTGTCTCTCTGTCTCTTCGACCATGAAAAGACGTTTAAGTCTTGGTACGATTGGCATATACCAAAGAACACTAACTGCGATTTTGGTCAGCCTCTTCTCACCCATACCGTTGTCTAACACAAGATACCTGCAAGACTCGTAATTGGGACAATAGTCCAAGTGTGCATACTCCTTCCTAAATAAGACACATCCTTTCTCACATGCATCTATCTTCTCATAGGGCATCTTAAGTACAAGAAGTATTTTGTCCGACTGCTAAAGGTTTGCAGGCATGACATGGCCTTTGGGTAGCAAGCGTCCAAATAGTGTCATCATCGCATCGTAGCATTCTCTTCCCAAGTTGAACTGAGCCTTCAGAGCCATTACTTGTGCAATTGCATCCAGTTGACAGAGCTGAGTGTGCTCATGGAGAGGACGTTTTGAAGACTCCAACATTTCATAAAAGTCCTTTGTAGATTCCTCCATCTCATCTTCCGAATCCCGAGCATCATCCAAGTCTTGCACCATGTCTTCGATCCCGGTACCATGATCGTCGGTGCGACGACGGACCACCTCAGCTCTTGTGCGTTGTATAGACTCACCATGAAATGTCCACACCGTATAATTAGGCTTAAAACCCCTCCTCTGCAGGTGTTTAGTCATTACAGCCTCTGTCGTCTTTTTATAGTTGTCGCATCCAGGACAGGGGCAATAGTTTCTTTCCTGGCCATTTGCGAATGTGGCTTTCACGAATTCCTTTGTTTTTACAAACCATTCTTTCGTCATCTCTTTCTGACTCTTTGCCGTCCGCTAGCAGACAGCAAAGAAGGGACTCCAGTTTGACCTAACGTCCCCGCAGTCAGGTGGGCCCCACCTATATATTTGCTGTCTGCTGTGCGACTCTTTGCCGTCTGTAGCAGACGGCAAAGAAGCGACTCCATTTTGACCGAACGTCCCCGTGGTCAGGTGGGCCCCACATATATATTTGACGTGTGCTGTGCGACTCTTTGCCGTCTGTAGCAGACGGCAAAGAAGGGACTCCAGTTTGACCTAACGTCCCCGCGGTCAGGTGGGCCCCACCTATATATTTGCCGTCTGCTGTGCGACTCTTTGTCGTCTGTGGGTGACGGCAAAGATGTGACTGATGGCAAAGACATTCTATGCCATCAGCCAGTTCTTTGCCGTTTGCTTTGTGGGAGCTGACGGCAAAGACACTCTTTGCCATCAACTAGCAGACAGTACAGATTTGGCAGACGACAAAAAACTGATTACCAGTATTGTGTAGACTAATAGGTTAGTCCCAAAAAAATATAAAACATCATATTAATGTATATAAAAATCCAAAACAGATAATATAATAGCATGGAACAATCGAAAAATATAGATACGTTTAAGACATATCAAGCATCCCCAAGCTTAATTCCTGCTCGTCCTCGAGTAGGTAAATGATAAAAACAGAATTTTCATGTGGAATGCTACCTAACATATTTATCCATGTAGTATTGACACAAAAACAATAATACTTCAAGCATACTAATAAGGTAATTTGTTCCTTTCAAAATAACATGGTCTTAGAAAGTTATCCCTAGAAAATCATATGGTCTGGATATGCTCTATGTTCACCACACAAAGTATCTAAATCATGAACAAGCCCGGTGAAAATCAAGCAATTGTTTCACACCTTTTATGTTCTCAAACCTTTTCAACTCTCACGCAATACAAGAGCGAGAGCCATGGATATAGCACTATGAGTACGGTGGAGGTTGCAAAAAAGGAGAAATAGTTTCACATCAACTAGGCCTATTAACGGGCTATGAAGATGCCCATCAATAGATATGAATGTGAGTGAGTAGGGATTGCCATGAAAGAAATGCAATAGAGCTCTAAGTGTATGAAAGCTCAAAAAGGAAACTAAGTTGTTGTGTAAAAGATGTAATACCACTAGTTATATGAAAGTGAAAAAATAAGAGATTCTCTATGAAAAGCATGGTGCTACTTTAAAGCACAAGTGTGGAAAAATATATTAGCATTGTCCCTTCTCTCTTTCTCTCATTTTTTTATTTTTTTTTCTTTTTTTGGATGGGATTCTTTGGACTCTTCTATTTTTTTATGGACTTCGCTGGCCTCTTCAAATTTTTTTTTGTAAAGTCCAGACATTCATCCCAACTTGTGAGGGAATCATAGCTTTCATCATCCTTTTCTCACACGGGAGAATGCTCTAATAATGCAAATCATCACACTTTTATTTAGTTACAACTCAAAAGATTAAAACACGATATCTAGAACAAAGTATGACTCTATAAGCAATATGGAAGTGATGGTGTGTGTCATAAAAACAAGGTGGTGGTGTTGCATGGCAATATATCTCGGAATGGCTATGAAAATGCCATAATAGGTAGATATGGTGTTTGTTTTGAGGGAAATAGATGGTGGCTCTTTTGAGGAAGGTGGGTTTAATGTAGCAGATAAATTTGCGCGGTACTAGAGAGGCTAGCAAAGGTGGAAGGGTGAGAGTGCGCATAATCCATGAACTCAACATTAGTCATAACGACCTCACATACTTATTGCAAAAGCCTATTAGTTATTGAAGCAAATTATTAGACGCATCCTCCTAGGGGAAGGGTTGGTAGGAGTAAACCATCGCGTGATCCCGACCTCCAGACAAAGGTTGACAATCATTAAACAAATCATGCTCCGACTTAATCATATAACAGTTCACCATACGTGCATGCTATGTGTTGGGGATATTACCTGTGGTATGACCCACCCTAATTGGGCCAGGTCAGGAAAGCGGCGACTCATATGTACATGGCTAGTGTAAGCCTTGGCCCAGGCCTGAGGCGTGTTGAGATATCTTCTTAAGAAGGCCGCCAAGGCCCGTGTGCCAGATGGCGGGTCATCATTGATGAAGGAGATAAGTCGCCAAGGAAGTTTCCTGGCTTGGCAAACACGACGACTTAGAGATACGGAAGGCCACAATTTGTAAGGTGGCAAGGACTTTTGTAAACCCTAGGGCCTCGACCGATTTATAAAGGCGAGTCTCAGGGGTAGAGACGGCAAGTTATAAATCATCGAGAGCTAGGTCAGGTGAGTTACGCCCTCCTTGTAATCGAATCCACCATCAATATACACAAGCAGGACATAGGCTTTTACCTCCAAACGAGGGGCCGAACCTGGGTAAATCTAAGTCTCGCTTCCGCTCACCTCCTTTGATTCACCACCAAGGTGCGATGGCTCCTTCACTAAGTCCTTTCACGAGGACATCTGCCATGACAAAACCACAACAGTTGGCGCCCACCGTGGGGCTAGCACACGGTGGAGTTGAGTTCTCAAAGAGACCCCTTCCACGGTCAGGAAGCTATGCGGTCGGCATCATGAAAAATATCCGCCGTGGAAAATACTACATCAACAACTCATAGTGGGGGCCTGAAGCCGATTCGATCGAATCTGGTTACAGTGTCCCCTTCGACAAGATCCATGTCTTCACCGACATGTTTGGGGCGCCCGTACCTGAGACGGACACCTTCACCGACATCGTCGAGCCGGCCCGGTACGCCCACCCCACTAAACATCAGGTGAGGGGACGCCATGCTTTAGTTGGCTTTACGCAGGGAGCCGACCTACAGGGTGAGCCCATAGTCCAGGAGATCACCACCGTCAACTCGGACGACGAGTCATCTCTGGGCGACACGGATTCAATCTACCCTCTCTATGAGGGACAAATTGGAGTGTTACCGTGGGAGGCAAATTATGAGGACTTTGTGGGACCCCATCGGCAAGTCGCCATCAACATGGCGGGGGCGGCACCGCCTTATCCAAATCCGGCGGGCAGCAATGAGACTGGCGGGTCGTTGAAAGCTCCGGCTCAGGTAATGGCAGACTTGGTGGCAGAGACAGCCAAACTCATGGCGATCGCTATGACAACAGAGAACCAGGAAACAATCAACGCTGAACTGGTGAAACTGCGGTTGGAGATGGCCAAGAATCAGCGCTAACGTGGGAGCGGAAGCCGCCAGGATGGCGATGCAACAGGCCGAGATCACCGCGGAGACGGAGCAATTGAACACCTAAGGCTGGCGGCTTGAGCGACAATAGCGTGCCTCCGATGCTATTCACCAGAGGAGACATCATGGCCACCTCCCGGCCGATCTAAATCCGACTCGCCTCTTCGACAGCCCACATACCCCCAGGATGGGACCCGATCGACTTTGGCAGGGCGCTCCAGGGGATGATCTGGCTCGCCCGCCGCCTATCCCGCAACCACCTCAGGCAACGGAGGCCCGCGCGCCCCATTTCCAGACACCATGGAGTCACTTCTCGAATCCCGTGGATAACCTGCTCGCGGCAACCCGCCACTTGGAGTCTCTCCCAATTTACGGAAACTCCCCAGATGAAGTGAAGGCGAGAAATGCCATCGAGATGCTGAAAACAACGTTGGTCTAACAAGCGAAATATTCACATAGCCGTGACCGTTTACACTCCACACCCCAGGCGAGTCACACCAGGAGTCGCCATGATGACCTGCTTGCGGTGACCAGCGAGCAACGACGTCTGTCGCAGACCAACCCGCCAGTGATGCCTGCTACACGAGCTCAAGATATTTTGGATGCAGCGCGAGCCGCCCGCTTGATGGAGACGGCTGCTGCGGCGGGTCAAGGTTATCCAGCTTACACCCAGCCTCCTCCTGCGTCGACTGATACAGGCGGCACACACGTTGGGGTATCCTGTCTAACGCCCGCCCTTTGCAATGAGCGCATGCCAAAGGAGTTCAAAGGACAAAGAAAGGTACCTAATTACACGCCAGATCTCGAGCCAGGGTCGTGGATCGAGAATTACGAGCTTGCAATGGATATGCTCGATGTAAATGAGGCAGTCTGCGCCATGTATTTTACCATGATGCTCGAGGGTACGGCGCGCACATGGTTGAAAAACCTGCCGCCCAATTCCATCAACACCTGGGCGGAATTGAAGGAACATTTCATCAAAAGTTTCCGAGGAACTTGCAAACGCCCGATGACCATCGTTGACCTACAACACTGCGTCCAACGATCGGATGAGTCGGCCCATCACTGGACGGGGCGGATTGCAGAGGTCATTCATTGATCATATGGCATGTCGGCGGCTCACGCAGTGCTAATTCTGGAGAACAATTGTCATTACGAGCCTTTGCTGCTGAAGCTTGGGCGACTCAAGCGTAAGTTGTAGGACATGGGCGAGTTGATGGACACCCTGACCAGGTACGCCGAGTCAGATGACACTAAAGCTCCCGGGGAAGATGATGACAAGGTTAGCACCGCCAGGAGAGGCGAGTCATCAAAAGGTCACTCCCAATTCCAGGGGCGTGGCAACCACAACCACGCGGGACAAGGTAAGAGGAGAGAGCAGGAAGGTGTCACATATTTCGTCGCTAATACAAATGCTGGCAACGGGAATCAACACCAGAAGAAAAGGGGCTTCACCGGGAAGAAACCACACAACTATCACGAGATGCTCAAAGGCCCCTACCCACAGCACGCCACCGCCGAAGGGCCGTCTACCCACTCTTGGGAGGATTTCTATGTGATGCAGGAGTTTCGAGCTGAGGCGCTCAAGGAAGGTGAAGGAGGTGACCAAGCCGGGTGACAGGAACAGTTTGGCATGCCCGGGTCACACTGAAGCCCGTTCGGTGGGTTCCCTAAGCTAGTCTCCCAGGGCGGGTCACAGTCTAATGTCGGACAGTATCATGTTCACAATCAACAGCGGTACAACCCGCAGGGTGTGGTTCAGCAACCACCCTCGCAAGGAGATCCCCAGCGGCTGGATGACAATGGCATTTTTTAGAATAATCCTAAGCAGTTGAACAATGGGCAATATCACGTGTTCACCACCAGCACTTGCAAACGGGACCAAAAGGTGAAACAAAGAACTTTTAGCGTGGTTGAGCCGACGCTCCCCAGGTACCTCAATTGGTTTGAGCAGCCCATCACCTGGAGTAGGGAAGATCACCCACCCCGAGTTGATAACTCTAGTGACTTGGCTTTGAGTCGTGGCACCCCAAGTCGGAGGTTACACCCTTTCCAAAGTCCTTATGGATGGTAGCAGCAACATTAACATCTTATGTTTCGATACCTTCCGGAGGATGAATTTCTCAGAGAAAGACTTGATGCCATCTTCCACAGTTTTCCACGGTATTGTTCCGGGTAAGTCGCCATACCCTATTGGTCGAATCAAACTTAACGGAGCTTTTGGCACGCAGTCTAATTAAAGGAGCGAGTCCCTCATGTTTGAGGTGGTCAAGATCAAGAGTCCTTACCACGCATTCTTTGGAAGGCCGTCTTACGCTCGGTTCATGGCCCGCCCATGTTATGTTTACCTCAAGCTCAAAATGCCTGGTCCTAGGGGGACTATCACGATCAATGGGGACAGGAAGATAGCCCAAGAATGTGAGGAAGGAGACGCGGCTTATGCCGAGTCGGCTTGCGCGGCCGAGGAGCTCAAGTTTCACCAAGCCAATGTTGACCTTTCGGATATGACACCGCTCAAGAAACCAACAATAGACTCAGAGCCGCCCCTCAAGTTTAAACCAACGAATGACACGAAGGAGATAGACTTCATGCTAGGCGACGCAACTAAGCAGTTCACCATTGGGACGGGTCTGGATCCCAAATTGGAAAGCGCGCTCATCGAATTCATCCGTGAGAATCGGGACATCTTTGCATGGAAACCTTCAGACATGCCAGGTGTGCCGAGAGAATTCGCTGAGCACCATCTTAATATTGACCCTAAAGTAAAACCGTTTCGGCAGTATCTTCGCCCGTTTAACGAAGAACGGCGTAAGGCAATTGGAGAGGAAGTCGCCCGAATTTTGGCCACTGGGTTCCTCATTGAGGTTTTCCATCCTAAATGGTTGGCTAACCCGGTCTTGGGGCTCAAGAAGAATGGCCACTTCTGCATGTGCATCGACTACACCAACCTCAACAGGGCCTATCCAAAGGATCCCTTCACCCTTCCCCGCATTGATAAAATCATTGACTCTACGGCGGGTTGTGAGCGGTTGTGTTTTTTGGATGTTTACTCAAGATACAACCAGATCAAGATGGCCGTGGCACACCAGGAGAAAACGTCCTTCATAACCCTCTTTGGAGCCTTCTGTTACGTGTCCATTACGTTCGGGCTCAAGAGCGCGGGGGCGACTTATAAACGTTCCATCCAGAATTGCTTGCATAGCCAGATCAGACGCAATGTTCACGCCTACGTTGACGATATTGTAGTCAGATCCTAGAAGAAGGAATCACTTTTGGAGGACCTCAGGGAGACTTTCGACAATTTGCACATATACCAGATGAGACTTAACCCTACCAAGTCTGTTTTTGGTGTCCCCGTAGGAAAGTTATTGGGTTTTCTGGTGTCAGAGCAAGGAATTGAAACTTTCCCGGATAAAATTGAGGCGATCACTTTGCAAAGCAAGCCGACCAATATCAATCAAGTTGAGTGCATGACGGGTCACATCGCGACTTTAAGTCGTTTCATAAGTCGCCTTAGGGAGAAAGCCATCCCTCTTTATCAATTTCTCAAGAAAACTGATCGTTTTGTTTGGACGGATGAAGCCAACGAATCCTTCGAAGCCCTGGAGCAACAACTAGCTAAGCCGCATGTACTGGCTGCTCCGACTGACAAGGAGCCTATGCTCTTGTACATCACGGCCAATTCTAAGGTGGTAAGTGTGGCAGTGGTCATCGAGCACAAAGAAGAAGGGAAGGAATATCTGGTTCAATGACCTGTATGCTTTATCAGCAAAGTCCTAACCCTCTCCAAATAGCTCTACCCACATTGGCAGAAGCTCGTCTTTGGGGTGTTTATGGCGAGTCAGAAGTTGAAACACTACTTTCAAGAGCATCCTACCATGGTGGTTAGTTCTGCCCCCCTCGGGGATATTATACAGAATCGAGAAGCGACTAGACGGATTGCTAAGTGGGCCATCGAGTTAGGACCTTACCATGTGCGATATACCCCTCGTACAGCCATTAAGTCTCAAGCACTAGTGGATTTCATCAACGACTGGACCTAGCTGTAGATTCCAGAAGACAGACCTGATCACACATACTGGACCATCCATTTTGATGGATCTAGGCAGCTGGAAGGCTCGGGGGCTGGCGTGGTTTTGACTTCGCCTCAAGGTGATAAATTCTACTATGTCCTCCGACTCATGTTCCCATGTACCAACAATGCGGCGTATTATGAAACTCTGCTCCATGGGTTACGACTCGCGAAAGAGATGAATCTCAACCGAGTCAGATGTCTGGGCGACCCAAATCTAGTAGCACAACAAGTTTCTAGCACGTGGGATTCTAGAGACCCCTTAATGGCGGCTTATAGGCGAGCTGTGTCGGACGTGGCAGATCATTTTCATGGCTATCAAGTGGATCACATTGATCGTCGACTCAATGAGGCGGCGGATGCTCTTTCATGCCTCGGTTCACAGCGTAAGCCGGTTCCCCTAATGTCTTTTCGGATATACTACATAACCCATTAGTAAGGTTGCCTTCGGAGGAAGACTTGGCGGTTCCTGATCCTGAGTCTCAATTTGTGGCGGCTCTCCGTGCTACCCCGGATTGGGTAATTCCCTACATGGTGTATCTGGCACGAGGCGAGTTACCTACTGATGAGTTATTGGCCCGCCAGATCGTTCGTCGATGCAAGTCCATGGTCATACATAATGGTGAGTTGCATAAGCGAAGCACTTCCGTAGTATTTCAAAGGTGTGTTTCTTCTGAGGAAAGATGTGCGATTCTTAACGAGATTCATGCAGGCGACTGTGGTCATCATGCCGGGTCACGTTCCCTGGTATCCAAAGCATTTAGGCATGGGTTTTACTGGTTGATGGCCATGCGGATGCTGAGGATATAGTTCGCCGATGTGATGGTTACCAAAAATTTGGGCGTTAGATGCATGTGCCGGCTCAGGAATTACGGATGATCCCAATCGCATGGCCGTTTGCAGTCTGGGGTTGGACATGGTTGGTCCTTTCAAAATGTCTTCCAATAGAAAGACTCGCCTGTTGGTGGCCGTTGACAAGTTTACCAAGTGCGTTATAGCAGAGCCGGTTAGTAGCTGTAATACAGATATGGCCGTCAAGTTCCTGAAGAAGTTGATTTTCTGCTTCGGGTATCCTCATAGTATCATTACTAATAATGGTACTAACTTATCTAAAGACGCTATGCAAGAGTTTTACGCAAGGTGGCACATCCGACTTGACGTTTCTGTAGTTGCGCACCCTCAGTCCAATGGACAGGCAGAGAGGGTGAATCAAGAAATACTGCGAGGAATCAATCCCCGGCTTATGGTACCTCTGGAGCGTACCCCGGGATGTTGGGCTGACGAACTGCCTTCAGTTTTATGGAGCATCAGAACCACCCCAAATCGATCTACGGGTTATACTCCCTTTTTCCTGGTATACGGGGCAGAGGCAGTATTGCCAAGTGAGATCAGCCACGATTCGCCACGAGTCGCCGCTTATGTGGAACAAGACAACGAGTTGGCATGTCAAGATTCGTTGGACGCCTTGGAGGAGGAGCGTGATTTTTCCTCGTCACGATCGGGGATTTATCAACAATACTTGCGACGTTATCAAAGCCGCCGAGTCAAGAGCCAAGCTTTTCAAGAAGGCAACATAGTGCTTCGGTTGATTCAAGATCATACTGGCATGCATAAGCTATCCCCTCCATGGGAACGACCGTTTGTCATCAGCAAGAATCTCCGCAACGGTTCATATTACTTGGTGGATCTTCGCCTGAATAGACAAAGAACAGAGGTTGAGACAACTCGCCCATGGAACATCGCCCACGTGCGGACATACTATACTTAGAGCCACTGGCTCCTTACCTATGTTTACAATTTCGAATTTGCAGTCCTTTATTTTATTTATAAAGCAATGAAGCTGGCGCCCACGAACTTCGGGTTCCTTTGCCATTTCAACTTCTTGAAAGAATTACTATTTATTGTAATACAAGTCGTCCAACCATGGACTCTATCAGCATCAAAGAGCATAAGTCACCACGTCGCACTTATTTCAAACCTAGATGTTGATACGCCAAAGGGAAAAAACTTGCCACGTTGCATGGTTCAAACATGGGCAGCCTATATGGTTTTGAGAATTAAGCCGACTTACTCGGGGGCCACTAGCTCCCAAGTCGTTTTGCAGTAAGAGCGTATACGGTTCCCCAATCCTATGTCTAGCTTTTCCCTAATCAAAGGTCACTTGGGGGCTTCCACTCACTGAGTTCAACCTGAATACCCTCCTGGCTAGCGAAAAATTAACGCATTACAGTGGTTATGCTGGACTGTGTGTTCGACGACTCGCCCTATGGTCCCATGTACTCTTGGGAGTCAATCTAGTTTTTCGACCCTGAACTTGCCTTGGTTAAAACATGAAAGGTACTAGCGAAAGTTGGCACATGGAAAATAGACAAACCATGTGTTCACTGAACCTGCTTCATTGAAGGTTGACTTGCGCCTGATCAACTCGTCTAAACAATTAAAGGTTGTTGCAAAAGCCTACTTGGGGTAGCACTAGGGTTTTGCAAACTCGTCCTATCCCGTCCTAACTTATCGAGCCGACACACTTTATGACTATCTTTGTGGCATCGCCCAAAGGTTTAATAAAATCTCTATAACTCGTTGCGACTCACTGAGCGAACTTATTGTTTATAACTCGCTGCGACTCACTGAGCCAGCTTATTGTTTATAACCCGTTGCGACTCACTAAGCAGGCTTATTGTTTATAACCTGCCACAACTCACTGAGTCGGCTTATTGTTTTCTCTGATAATCAGGGTAAAGGACATTTTGTCATGATATGACAAAGCATTTAGGAAAGGCGATTCATATTAATGAAAGTTGCAAATTCCAAATGCAAAATGCAAGGTATGGTTATCATACTGTTTTGCTGATACCAAACACTATTACATGGCTCACTAGGCCACCCCGGGACCATCTCTAGGTCACCCTGCTTCGAGCTTTCACTGTCTTCGATCTGTAAGTCGCCAAGTTTCCAATTGCAATTGGTCAAGGCGACGAACTCATCTTCATCACTCAAGACGGCAGACAGATCGAAATCAAAGTCAAAAGGATTCTTACGGCCTCGTGGAGTCAGGCTGGTGACTTCATATGAAGGAGGAGTCACCTTTTTGTTGTTCTTATCATAAGCCACCTGGTATTTCCCTAAATCCAGGCTGGTTGCTAGCTGAGTCGCCGCGGAGCGAGACTCTTTCACGCAATGATGGTAGTCTTGTTCGGTGAACTCCGACTCGTCATCTTTCAATTCTGGAAAGCCAGCAGCTACCTCCTCCGGCTTAAGTTTGGGAGCGTATGCCAGACACTGAATTAAAGTGGTTAGTGCTCCTTTCTGGGCGGCTGACCTTTTTAATTCTTCCACTTGCGGCGACAATGTGGACAAGCAACCCATCATATGTTTGATGGATTTTATGGCCTCTTTGTTGCCCATCAGGGCCTTCAGGGTCATCATGCCTCCCGTGTACAACTGTTCCGTGAAACTGTAAATTGCCTTCAACTTCAGAATGCAGTCGTTATGTAGTTGGCGGTTCGCGGACCTACAAGGGAGGGAATGAGATAATTAGCATTTACAATGTGATTTGCAACCCTTTTTGGATAAAGGTGATTGATCCTTACTAAAGATAGCTTGGGTCATGTTGGAGATATGATGTTTTGAACCGGACAGTTTTTGAAGAGCGGCTTCTAGATTTTCCTCGGCTTGTTCTGCCCACTTCAAGAGGCCGGCTTGCTCAGCGTGGGCTTTCTTTTCAAATTTCTGGTGTTCAATTTTCATCTTCTCCATGTCAGCAAGGGCCAGGCGATATTTCTCTTCAGACTTAGCTCGAGCCTCGTGCTGTTCGGCTAAGTTTTCCTTTAAACCGGCCAAGGTTGAGTCGGCCCGAGTCAAGGATTCCTGCAAACAAAATTTGGGGAAGCAAGTTTCAGAACTATTGCAAGCAACATCCCTCACACTTGGGGGCTAATGTATGATTCTTTTCAAGTCATACCTATATTCAAGACCCAACTCATCTTTGAAAAGATGACCTGGCCCTTGGGGGCTACAGGTTGAAGAAATTTTATATTCAAGACCCGACTCATCTTTCAAAAGATGACCTGGCCCTTGGGGGCTACAGGTTGAAGAATATTTATATTCAAGACCCGGCTCATCTTTCAAAAGATGACCCGGCCCTTGGGGGCTACAGGTTGAATAAGTTTTTATGCAAGACCTGGCTCATCTTTCAAAAGATGACCCGGCCCTTCGGGGCTACAGGTTGAACAAATTTTTATTCTAGACCCGTCTCATCTTTCAAAAGATGACCCGGCCCTTGGGGGCTACAGGTTGAAGAAGTTTTTATTCAAGACCCGGTTCATCTTTCAAAAGATGAGTCGACACTTGGGGGAACACATTGCTGAAATGATGCAAAAAGTATGATTCATCACGGATGACCCGCCCTTTTCGAGGGCTAAAGGGAGGATATATTCATAAAGATATAAATGCCATACCTCATGTTTGACTCGCATCAGGTTGGTCAGGCTTTTCTCCATCTCTCAGCTAGATTCCAAGAAGCTCACAAAACCGGAGTATAATTATTCAAACTCCAAAATGCTGAGCCCCTCTGATTGATATAATGACAGTTCGGATCAGGAACATGGGTAAACGTATTGAAAGAATAAAAGGAGGCGACTTAGGTTGTTACCGCTGGAGCCGAGTTGCACACGCAAAAGGGCTTCAGCCCAATCTTGGCACAATTTTCTAAGGCTCGCTAGTTAACTTCTTGATAATTTAAACAATGTCTTCTTGAGTAAGTATTGTATGGAAGAAGCACTCGAGGTGGTTCAAGCTTCCATCATACTCGCACATCAGGCTGTCCCGGCGACTCAAAGGCAGAATCCACCACTCCACCCAACAACGGATTAGATCAATCCCAGTAAGCCCATTGTTGGTCAAAGACCTTAGCTTGCAGAAGGCAGGGATAAATGTCGATTCTTCTTCTTCAATTAGTTTTTGTGTCAGCTTGAAATCCACGGGCAAACGTTCTTCTCTGAAACCCGAAAGTGGGTTCTCGTCGGGTGGAGATGTGTCGCGGCAATAGAACCAAGATTCTTCCCAACCTTTGGGATGGTTGGGCAAAAGAACAGATGGGAACCCGAATTCACGACGTCGTTGAATGTTAACCCCCGCTCCCCAAGTTCCAAGCAGGGCCCGCTAGCGAACTCGGTCTGGCGGTTCAGATGGAGAAATTTCCTAAACAGTAACATTGTGGGTTCTATCTGCAGATAATCTTCGAAAAACATTTGGGACTGGCAGAGATTTCTAATGGAGTTTGGCACCAAGTCTTGACGATGGAGGTTGAAAAAGTGCAAAGCATCTCTGAAAAACTTGGAGCCAGGAGGCTTGAAGCCTCGTTCGAGGTGATCGGCAAAAATTACTACTTCTCCCTCGGCAGGTTGAGGAATTGTATCGCCAAAGGCGGTTCGCCAGCCAATTACTTCTTTAGGGTCAAGATAACTCGCCAAAACAAACTTATCAAGATAAGCGTCATTGAATTTGGTTGGCAGCCAGTTGCATTTGGAGATGGTGCCCATAACTACAATATAAAGGAGCATGCCGGGTTATCAAAAACCACGGAATGTTCTAACTCGCCAGTTAAATGATCTATGGTGTCTCTGTAGGGATATTATGACTCGCCAGCTAAAATGGTCAAAGATGTATCTATGGGAATGTTCTAACTCGCCAAGGTGAAGGATGATGAGTAGCGGCTCTAAAAAGGGTTTTTTTTCCTTAGGAACATTCTTAATTGGATACAAATATGTTTCTAATGTCCAATGGTAATTTAGGGATTTACAAGCGTTTCCAACGAAGAATAATAATGCTGGCCGAGGGTTCGAACACAACAAGAACACGGAAGGACACTATGAAAAACGGTGCGTAGATCTATGAGCTGTGGAGAAACAGCGGATTGATAGGAGACTTAACAAGAACTACCACAATCATTATTTCATGGATCTACGGTACCACATCTAGATTTGACGAAAATCAAGAACATGAGGCATTCATGGAGTTCTAATGGCGCCCTAAGAAATACGAAGGTTCAGATCTACCTCTGCTGAGAAAGGGAAGTTTACTTGGAAGAAGAAGAAGATGCCCGGCGAGGAATTGGCCGGAGGGCGACGATTTGCGGCAGAGCTCTGGCGGTGACGAAATAGTCGAGGGGCCGTTGGAGAAGATGATGCGTCGGGAAGAAGGAAGTGGGGGTAGGTGGTGTTGCCTTCCCCCCACGGCTATTCAAAAGCTTGGGGCCAAAGACAAAGCGGCAGGCGCGGGAATAGAGGCGATAGATTGAAAACCAACACTGATGGCGCCTAGATTTTTGGGATAACAGGATGAAGACGAAAAAAAAGATCCGTTGGGAATGATGTGATCAAATCCCAGAAATGGAGGAAAAAAGGTTATGTCATCAATAAATATCCTGGCGGCTCACACACTTTGGGAGAAATGGGCACTTTTCACCTCTCAAAAGGATGGGAGTAGTACAAGTCACACAGGATGAGCATGGAAGTTTATTGGCATGAATAAATTCAAGTCAATCAGGGGCCTAATGTTGGGGATATTACCTGCGGTATGAACCGCCCTAATTGGGCCGGGTCAGGAAAGCGGCGACTCATACATACATGGCTATTGTAAGCCTTGGCCAAGGCCTGAGGCGTGTTGAGAGATCTTCTTCAAAATGCCGCCAGGGCCCATGAGCCTGATGGCGGTTCATGATTGATGAAGGAGATAAGTCTCCAAGGAAGTTTCCTGGCTTGGCAAACACGACGACTTAAAGATACGAAAGGTCAAGATTTTTAACATGGCTAAGACTATTATAAACCCTAGGGCCTCGACCTATGTATAAAGGCGAGTCTCACGGGTAGATAGGGCAAGTTAGAAATCATCGTGAGATAGGTCACGCGAGTTACGCCCTCCTTGTAATCGAATCCACCATCAATATACACAAGCAAGACGTAGGCTTTTACCTCCACACGAGGGGCCGAACCTTGGTAAATCCGAGTCTCGCTTCCGCTCACCCCCTTTCAGTTGCCACCAAGGTGCGATGGCTCCTTCGCTAAGTCCTTTCACGAGGACATCTGCCGAGACAAAACCACGACACTATGAGAATCATAAGCTTTAACACAATTACTTCTTATAATTCACAATTACTTACTAGTATGACTCTCATATTACCATCTTCATATCTCAAAACTATATGCAAGGAATCAAACTTCTCATAATATTCAATGGACTTATTATGGAAGTTTTTATTACGTCCCTCTTGGATACCTATTATATTATGACTAAATTCATAACTTAAACCAATTACCATGCTGTTTAAAGAACTCTTAAAATAATATAAGTGAAGTATGAGAGTTTAATAATTTCTATAAAACACAACACCACCGTGCCCTAAAAGATATAAGTGAAGTACGAGAGCAACATTACCTAGCTCAAAAGATATAAGTGAAGAATAATTAGTATTCTAATAAATTCACGATTCAACATGTCTCTCTATCGAAAGATGTGTGCAGCAAGGATGACTGTGGCAAACTAAAAAGTAAATAATCATACCATACAAGACGCTCCAAGCAAAACACATATCATGTGGTGAATAAAAATATAGCCTTAAGTAAATTTACCGATGGATTGAAGACGAAAGAGGGGATGTCTTCCGGGGCATCCACAAGCTTAGAATTTTTTTATCCTTGAATATGACTTCGGGTTCCTTGGGCATCCCCAAGCTTAGGCTATGGTAACTCCTCATTCCATAGTCCATCAAATCTTCACCCAAAACGTGAAAACTTCACAACATAAAACTGAAGAGAAAACTCATGAGATCCGTTAGTATAAGAAAAATAAATCACCACTTAGGTACTGTTGTGAACTCATTCTTTATTTACATTGACGTAATATTTACTGTATTCCAAGTTCTCCGTAGTTCACACCCCCCGATACAACCCATAGATTCATCAAAATAAGCAAACAACACAAAGAAAACATAATCTGTCAAAATAGAACAGTCTGTGGCAATCTGTGTACTTCGAATAGTTGTGTAACTCCAAAAATTCAGAACCATTAGGACGATCTAGGAAATTTGTAAAACAATCTTGTATAAAACAATTAAGATCAAAATAATGTTCCAGTCAATTTATAAAATTCCTGGACTGAGAGCGAAAGTTTCTGTTTTTCAGCAAAATCAACATACGCACACAATAGACCATCCCAAAGGTCATACTTGGCTCAAACACTAATTGAAACAAGAAAATACAATTATTACAAAGGTAATAATGTGTGCATCACTCATAAAGAGAAGCAAAAAACAAAAGCAAAACAAATAAGATTGGGTTGCCTCCCAACAAGTGCTATTGTTTAACGCCCCTAGCTAGCCATAATGCAATTCCTCAATTTAACACGCCTAGGTCTTGTCATCTTTGGTATGCAGTTACTCAATTTCACACTTGTGAACCCTAGAAGATCCTTTGGTTTTATCAATAATCATACTCCTAGGTGAGAAATCCAGAATTTCACTTGTAGTAATGAGTTGCTTAATAAAGCTAGGGTGAACACTTATCATCTTAAGATTTTCATCACTTTTTCTAGAGGATTCACCCTTATTTTTAGGAACATAAACAAACTTGGCAGTCTTAGGAGGAGGAGTGGTTTGAATAGAGGCAAAGGCGGAACCTAAGTTGGTAATAATATCCTTAAGCTCTCCAATTCTAGAAGAATCTTGATCCAATTTTTCGTTACCTAGGTGTTCGTTTTCCCCTGGGTTTTTTAAAGTAACTCCTACATTAGATCAAATTGAGTAATATGATTATGATTTTTTTCCATGTTTTCAATGAGCTCTACGGTAGCAACTTTATTTTCAACAATATCAAGCCTTTGCATCACATGTTCCAAGGTTAAGATTGTTTTATAAATCATGAGTGGGGTTGAACCTACCAGATTTGTCATAGCATTATAAGAATCAAAGGAATGTCTACCCAAGAAGTTTCCTCCCATAATGGTGTCCAAAACATATTTATTCCAAGGAGAGATACCCACATAAAAATTACGAAGGACAACTGTAGTAGATTGCTTGCGAATATATCTATTTTGAACATTGCAAATTCTATAATAAGCATCTTTTATATTTTCTCCCTCCCTTTGCTTAAAATAAAGAACTTCATTCTCATGAATACTAGCGATAGTAGCAAGGCCAGCCATGAATTTAAGCGATCTAACACCTAAGCAAACGGGAAGCAAAAGAAAAGACGGGCGGAAAAAAGGCGAATAAAAGGAAAATATTTTTGGGATTTTATGAAAATTGTTTTAGAAGTGGGGGAGAGGAAAATGAGAGGCAAATATCAAATAAAGTGAATGCAAGAGATGGGTTTGTGATGGGTACTTGGTAGACGTGATCTTGCTATGTATCCACCCCGACAATGGCGCCAGAAATCTTTCTTGCTACCTATTGATCTTGCATTGGTTTTCCCTTGAAAGGAAAGGGTGATGCAGTGAAGTAAATAAGTATTTCCCTCGGTTTGTTGAGAACCAAGGTATCAATCCAGTAGGAGGAACAAGCAAGGCTCCAATAGTAGCACCTTCACAAATAATCAAACTCTTGCACCCAACACTATAAAGGGGTTGTCAATCCCTTCAGACTTATTTGCAAGGATGAGTTCTGACAGAGATAGCTATAAATGATTGCGGAAACAAAAGTAAAGAAATTGCAGCAAGTCATTTTTGGTATTTTGGGTTTATAGATCTGAAAATATAATATAGAAAATAGCTCCGGGGGCCATAGGTTTCACTAGAGGCTTCTTTAAAAAAGGAAAATAATACGGTGGGTGAACAAATTAGTGTCGAGCAATTGATATAAAAGAAAATAATATGAAGATATCTAAGGAAAAGGTTATGCATATATGCATCACATCCGTATCAAGTAGACCGAAACAATTCCGCATCTACTACTATTACTCGACACGTCGACCGACTCCTGCCTGCATCTAGAGTGTTAAGTTCATAAAGAACAGAGTAACACATTAATTAAGATGACATGATGTAGAGGGATAAACACAAGAAATATGATGAGAACCCCATCTTTTTACCCTTGCTGGCAACAATACAATACGTGCCTAAGTACCCCCACTTTGTTACTTCGTGAGGACACCACAAGGTTGAACCTAAAACTAAGCACTTATCCCATTGCAAGAATTACCAATCAAGATGCCAAAACCAAACCAATAATTCGAAGAGACTTGCGAAGATATGAAATTTGCATATAAGAATTCAGAAGAGACTCAAATAATATTCATAGATAGTCTGAACATAAACTCACAATTCATCGGATCTCGACAAACACACCACAAAAAAGTATTACATCGGATAGATCTCCATGTAGATCATGAAGAACATGGTATTTAATATCAAAGAGAGACAAGAAGACATCTAGATACTAGATATGGACCCGTAGGTTTGTGGTGAACTACTGACACATCATCGGAGGGGCAATGGGGTTGATGCATATGCCCTCCGTGATCAATTCCCTCTCTGGTAGATTACCGGAAAAGGCTCCCACATTGGATCTCTTAGGAATAGAGGCTCCCGTCGGCGTAAAAGTATTTTCCTGGCTCTCTTTGGTGATGTGGAAATATTTGGGAATTTATAGGCCAAGATATAGGATTTGGAGACCTGCAGGGGGCCCACAAGCCAGGGCGTGATGAACCACAAGTATAGGGGATCAATCGTAGTCCTTTCGATAAGTAAGAGTGTCGAACCCAACGAGGAGCAGAAGGCTCTGATAAACTATTTTCAACAAGGTAATAAGTGCAAGCACAGAAAGTAGCGGTAACAAGTGATTGTGTAGCGAGGTGAAACGTAGCAAGCAAAGAGTAACAAGTAACAAGTAGTAGCAACGGTGCAGCAAGTGGCCCAATCCCTTTTGTAGCAAGGGACAAGCCTAAACAATGTCTTATAGGAGGAAAAACGCTCCCGGGGACACACGGGAATTTCTGTCATGCTAGTTTCATCATGCTCATATGATTCGCGTTCGTTACTTTGATAGTTTGATATGTGGGTGGACTAGCGCTTGGGTACTGCCCTTACTTGGAAAAGCATCCCACTTATGATTAACCTCTCTCGCAAGCATCCACAACTACAAAATAATAATTAATACAAAGTCTAACCATAGCATTAAAGTAGTGGATCCAAATCAGCCCCTCACGAAGCAACGCATAGACTGGGGTTTAAGCTTCTGTCACTCCAGCAAACCATCATCTACTTCCTACTTCCCAATGCCTTCCTCTAGGCCCAAATATGGTGAAGTGTTATGTAGTCGACGTTCACATAACACCACTAGAGGAAAAGACAACATATGACATATTAAAATACCGAACGAATATCAAATTCACATGACTATTATTAGCATGACTTATCCATGTCCTCAGGAACAAAAGTAACTAATCAAAAAACATAATCATAATCATGATCACAGGTGTAATGAATAACATCAAGGATCTGGACATAAACTCTTCCACCAAGTAATCCAACTAGCATCAACTACAAAGAGTAATCAACACTACTAGCAACCTTACAAGTACCAATCGGAGTTGCGAGACGAAGATTGGTTACAAGAGATGAAGTAGGGGTTGGAGAGGAGATGGTGCTGATGAAGATGTTGATGAAGATGCCTCCCCTCCGACGAGAGGAGTGCTGGTGATGACAATGGCTACGATTCCCCCCTCCAGGAGGGAAGTTTCCCCGGCAGGATCGTCCTGCCGGAGCTCTAGATTGGATCTGCCTAAGTTCCGCCTCGTGGCGGCGGCGAAACCACGAAAAAGCTCCCTCTTGATTTTTTCGGACTAGGACGCTTCATATAGCAAAAGAGGGGGCTAGTGGGCCGTCAGGGAGCCCACAAGCCCCCACTACGCGATCAGGGGGGTGGCGGTGTCAGGGCTTGTGGCGCCCTGTTAGCCCCCCTGCGATAGTTCTTTCGCCCAATATTTTTTATATAATCCAGAAAAAATCCACGTAACTTTTTAGCGCATTTGGAGATGTGCAGAATAGTGGACTAGGATTTGCTCCTTTTCCAGTCGAGAATTCCAACTGCCTGAATTCTCCCTCTTCAAATAAACCTTGTAAAATAAGAGAGAAAAGGCATAAATATGGCACCACAAGTAATATAACAGCCCAAAAAGCAATAAATATCAACATGAAAGCATGATGCAAAATGGACTTATCAGGGCGCGCCGTGCAGGCTTGTGGCCTCCCGGCAAGTGTCTTGGCCCCTACTCCAAGTCTCCTGGGTGTCTTCTGGTCCAAGAAAAATAGTTCAAGGGATTTTGTTCGGTTTGGTCTCCATTTAATATTCCTTATCTGCAATATTAAAAAAGTGGAATAAACAGAAACTGGCACTAGGCTCTAGGTAATAGGTTAGTCCCAAAAAAATATACAATAGCATACAAATGCATACAAAACATCCAAAACATAATATATAATAGCATGGAACAATAAAAAATTATAGATACGTCGAAGACGTATCATTCACCGAGTTGCTCGAGACAAAGTTAGGCATGGGAAAATCATGTGCCGTCTTGTTTGGTTTTTCCTTGTTCTAGTGGATGATAGCCGGGACCAAGTTAGTAGAGAAATCACTTCTGCAGGCATCTACAGATGCAGCGAATGCTTGGTGGACCAACTCAATTTTCTCTCTGCGCTGCTTTTCTTGCATCCCCTGCTTCTTCCTTCTCGAACACAGGCTTAACCTTCTCGACGATGTCTGGCTCACTGAACTTCTTTTTCTGCTTCTTGGCCTCTCGGCCATCCTTGTAAAATACCTTCCATGTTTTGTCGTCTCTAGTGTCGTGCACACCTCCATATTGCGATCTCTGGTACAAAGGGAGTCCGTTCAGTTTGTTCAAGGCCTGGTTGAGCGGGGTGTCCCACTTGGGCCTCATCGATGAAGAGTCACTTTCGGCTGCAGAAGTATCGTGAACCGCTTACGAATGTGTACGTGTGACTTGATCAAAATCTAAATGTAAGGTGTGGTAAAAGAATATTTACCAGATTCTTTCCAATCTTCTCACGACCGTGTCTGTGTAAAAATCTTCTTTTCATTGTGCCACTTGTAGAGGGCCCTGATGAAGTCATGCTCCAAGGGGGCGGTGAACTTCGCGAAGGGGTCTGGGATTCCCGCGACATCATGTTCCGCTTCCTCCATATCCCATATGGGACTTTTGCCAAGTTAGCCCCGGCTTCCATGGCGTTGGTTTCCCTTGTTCCTTTGCTAAAGCTCCTTGAATTTCTCAACCTTAGCCTTGGCTGCCTCGGTAGCCGAAGTGTCCTTGAAATTTTTGAACTCCTCTTCCGTAAGTGTTTGATATTCTTCCAAAATCTTGGACAGGGGATCCTTAGCTTTAATAGGCCATTTCACCCTCCCTTTCCAGGATGCCAAATCATTGTTGATGATGCCCACGGCGTGATTGTTAATCTTCTTCGTGGTAGGATCATCCCACGTGAGTTTCTTTTCATCCCGCCCGGGAAACTGCAATCTCTTGTGCAGATTCGATAGGAGGAATTGCTTCAAATTTTCTTTACCCCTTAAGTCATCATCGTTGATTCTTGCGGTTTCCCTTAGGATGCATCCGAGTTGGTTACTGTAGCACTTGCAAGGTTCATCCGACTCTCATGGGTCAAACTTGCCAGAGGCCATCTTTGTGATGACAAGTTGTCCGATGTCGACCTTGTTAGGTTTTCGTATACTATGCTTCTTTTTGTCGCTGATACCTTCTCCTCTGGTACCTTCCCCACCGGTACTTTCCCCTCCTGTCTTGGTACCACCATCGGTGCTGGTGCCATTGATGTCGGTGTCAGTGTTAGTACCATCACTGAGGCTGCCTTGCAAACCTTGACTAGGCATAGCAGCCAAATAGTTGAGATAGTTATGTTCACCATCATAATCCATCTCGTTTGCATCATGGTCAGAAGGACCGATTTCTTCATTGTTGAACGTGTTTCCTACAATTAAGTCTCCTTGTTTAATTCTTAAACTATAATAAAATGAGAAATGGTATAAAACAGGTCTATGGTTTCCTGGAATGCCGTTTCATTCCTCTCACAGCAAATCCTGGCACTCGATATGCCTACTTTCTAGCACAAGTCATACCAATATTCACAGGAAATTTCGTCATAAACATTACTACTAAGTGGACATATCGAGCACCTGAAATATACTAGAATAGAAATGAATCAATATTCCGGCAAAACGTAGGCCACTCGGGTCATTTACCCTGCACATAACCATCATTTTCCACATATCACATGTCCAAATTGAGAATATCACTTGTCCAAATCAAATGTCCACATATCACATGTCCACTTCAAATTTTCATATAAGAGGAAGAAAAATATCACTTGTCCAAATCACTTGTCCAAATCAAATTATGTTTTTTCTTTAAATAGCCTATATAGAACTTGAAGAAAAAATGTGCAACCTAAGAACCTAATAAAAATTAACCTAAGTAAATTAACCTAAGAACCTAATAAAAATTAACCTAAGTAAATTAACCTAAGTAAGTTAACCTAAGAACCTAATAGCAACAATTCTGTTTTTTCTTTGAATAGTAATAAAATTAACCATACCGAATTAACCTAAGAACCTAATAGCAACAATAACCTCAGTAAATTAACCTAAGAACCTAATAATTTAACCTAACTAAATTAACCTAAGCAACTTAAATAACAACATTAACCCAAGTAACTTAATCTAACTAAATTAACCTAAGCAACTTAACCAAAGAACCTAATAGAACAAGAACCTAATAACAATAACCTAAGTAAGTTAACCTAAGTAAGTTAACCTAAGAACCTAATAGCAAAAAGTATGTTTATTTGTTAAATGATAATAAAAATTAACCTAAGTAAATTAACCTAAGAACCTAATAGCAACAATAACCTAAGTAAATTAACCTAAGAACCTAATAACTTAATCTAACTAAATTACCCTAGCAACTTAAGTAACTAACTTAACCTGAGTAACTTAACCTAACTAAATTAACCTAAGCAACTTAACCTAAGAACCTAATAACAACAAGAACCTAATAACAATAAGCTAACGAAATTAACCTGAGTTACTTTACCTAACTAAATTAACCTAAGTAAATTAACCTTAGTAGAGAGATAGAGAGAGAGAGGAGGAGGGTCGGAGGATTCACAAGGGGCTAGAGGAGACGTAGACGGCAAGGTGGTGCTCGGGGGAGATGTTGGCGATGAGGTGGAGCTTGAGGGAGATGGGTGTGGGTGGTGACGGTGGGCGCCGAAGGGCGATGAGTGGCGAAGGCGGTGAAGGGAGAGAGGGACCGAATGGGGAATGGGGTAGCGGAAAGAAGCAGAGGTGGTGGGGGTTATGTATAACTAGCAGTAGCACTTATGCAAAACGCGCTATAGCTATCTTAGATATAGAGACGGTTTCAGTCCTGCACTAATGCTATGCTTGCTTAGCTATAGCGTGGGTTCAACAACCGCGCTACTGATATTTTTCTGTTTCTTTTCATTTACTATTCTATTCCTTTTTCATATGTTGTTTTATTTTCCTTTTTCTTTATCCTTTTTCTATGTCTTTTTAGTTACTATTCTATTCCTTTTTGATGTTGTTTTATTTTCCTTTTCATTTACTTTTTCTTTTTCTCCTCCGGAAGACGACCTCCGAAAGGGATACATTAATGTATATAACTAAGACGATATATATTACACATTATTTCTCACATAACAATTAAGTGCGTACACAAAATAAATACACATATATATATATAAATTATGCATGGTTTTTCACTGTCGACATTTTCGTTTTCGAGTGAGCTTCTTTCCCTTCTTGTTCGTTCACGAATAATTGAGCCCCTTTTTGTGACTTTTCCTTTCCATTGAGTACGATCTTTTTTATGTAATGTAGTATTGATTCTTCTTGGGATGTATGCTTCATCATCAATGTCATCTTCCCTCATCGGGTTGCCGTACTGGTCATAGTCTGCCTTGTTGGAGACTCCATCCATTTCCAATGATATTCCTTTTGCCTCTCCTCACGACAACATGGTTGGCATTACTCGGGTCGGTTATGAAGAAGCATTGTGTCACGTGCTTAGCGTGTACCCATAGCTCGTTTTTTGCGATGGCGTTCGTGGTAGTGCTCTTGGAGTAAGGTATAGAGATGGTAGTGAAATACCGGTTTTCTCTTTCAACATTCTTAGCCCATCTGATATGGAACATCATCGCACTGTGCAGTCCAGAGTAGTCAAGCTCCCATATCTCCTCGACCATTTCGTAGAATCTCTTAGTTGCGGTGTTGTCGTCGGTCATGTATTCCATTGTGATCACCACTGAGTTCTGAAAATAATAGTTCATATCTTTAGCCTCCTTTTAGAACGTGTTTCCGTTGATACCGTATGCCTCATAGGTTGCGATGTTGGTCACGAGGCCATGTGCTAAGATGTATAAGAGTAATCTGACCTTAGAGCTCCCTTCCGTGGGATTAGCAAGAATATGCCATTTGAACCAATACTGGAAAGTGGAGTTGTGCTCCCTATTAACTTCGGCGTTCGTCATGCATAACCCTTTGCCACGATACTTCTTTGCGACTGTTTCTTTGTGCAGTGTCATGAAAGGATCTACCACATCCAGGTGTTGTAACACTACTAAGTTTTCTCTGTCAAAGTCGTAGCATTAATCCGAGTAGGCCACATGCGGTTCCCTGCGACTATTGGAGTGACCTTCTCCTTCTAGCCTCCCAAGGTGCTTCTTAACGGGAAAACCAACACCAGGCCGATCTCCGATATATAGATAATTCTTGCAGAAAGAGATGCACCGTTGTGTCAAATAGCCCTAGATGATGCTTCCGTCCATATGGGACATTCTATGAATGAATCCTTTGATGACCCCATTCATCCTCTTGAACGACATCATGTTGTGCAGGAATGATGACCCCAAGTCTATTATGACGTCCACAATGTGGACACACAGATGCACAATGATGTCAAAGAATGCGGGGCGGAAGTACATCTCAAGATCATTTTGTATCACAACGATCTCTTCATGTAGCCTTTGGATTTTCTTCACACTCGTCGAGTTTCGAGAGATGACATCGAAAAAGCTGTAGAAACAAATACGTGTGTCACAAATGTGCTTGTACATTATCCCTCTAAGGGCAACAAGTAGTATCTGCGCCATCATCACATGACAGTCATGGGACTTCATCCCGCAGAACCTTCTCTTCTTCGTGTCTAGAAATTTGCTTATCTTCCCACGGTAACCATAACTAACTTTGATTCCCGTAAGGCACTTGAAGAATTGATCTATCTCAGCCGGACTTAAGGTGAAGCAAGAAGGGGGGCAATAATCCTCTTCCTTCACTTTTTTGCCCCTCTTCTCCCACGCCTCCATATCCGTCTTTGTCTTCTTAGACTTTTTACGAGGCGGCATGTGCACATCTGCCCTGATATTCAAATATTGCTAGTGTTTTCTATCCTTCGGCCCATCCTTGGTCTTTTCCGGCATGTTCATCTGTGTCGCAAGCAAGCTCTCAAGGACATTCTTACAGATATGCATTTGATCAAGGAAATGAGGCCTGTCTAGTTTGTGCATGTAATCCAAGTCCCAGAAAACACACCTCATCTTCCATACCTTCAGTAGCGGCTTCGAAGCCATTTTCATCGTCTTTCCCAACGTGGGGCAATGTTCCTAGTTTTTCAACAATTCATCAATTTCGGCGCCGCTCTGCTTACGTGGAGGTCCTTGATGCTCAACCTCACCATTAAATAGATCCCCATGGTTTTTCCACGGGTCGTCCTAATCGAGCCACCTTTGATGCCCCATGTACACAATTTTCCCACACCTGCCTTCTTTCGTAGATGTTAGTTGCTGAGACGTCGTATCATCCATGCACCGCATGGAGCCACAATATCCGTGGCACAACTGGCCTGCAACATATTCGTAACCGATATAGTCGTGCACCGTTGATGACCCACAAGTATAGGGTTCAATTATAGCCTTTTTGATAAGTAAGAGTGTTGAACCCAAGAAGGAGCAGAAGGAAATGACAAGTGGTTTTCAGCATGGTAATGTCTGCAAGTACAAAAATTGGAAATAGCTGAGTAGTTTGATAGCAAGATAATTTGTAACAAGCAAGTAACGATAGTAGTAACAAAAGTGCAGCAAGGTAGCCAAATCCTTTTGAGGCAAAGGACAGGCCAAAACGGTCTCTTATGATAAGCAAAGTGTCCTTGAGGGTACACGGGAATTTCATCTAGTCACTTTCATCATGTTGGCTTAATTCGTGTTCGCTACTTTGATAATTTGGTATGTGGGTCGAACGGTGCTTAGGTGTTGTTCTTACTTGAACAAACCTGCTACTTATGATTAACCCTCTCACAAGCATCCGCTGCTACAAGAAAAGTATTAAGAATAAATTCTAACCATAGCATTAAACTTTTGGATCCAATCGGTCCCTTACGGAATAGTGCATAAACTAGGGTTTAAACATCTATCACTCTCGCAACCCATCATCTAATAACTACTCCACAATGCATTCCCTTAAGCCCAAATATGGTGAAATGTCATGTAGTCTACGTTCATATGAAACCACTAAGGGAAACACAACATACATATCATCAAAATATTGAACACATATCAAGTTCACATGATTACTTGCAACATGATTTCTCCCGTGACCTCAAGAACAAAATAACTACTCACAAATGATAATCATGCTCAAGATGAGAGGGGTGTTAAATAGCATAATGGATTTGAACATATAATCTTCCACCAATCATGAAGCCAATCATGACCAGGTGCGGCATCAAATGACCATCCTCATATGGGTAGAGCCAAACTCCTCCTTTGTATCTTCGACATGGACATAAAATCTGTGTTCGGTTATTATCATTCTTGTCTTGCACCGCCGACCGCAACCACCTTTCCATCATCGTTCCACTGACCATCATGAATGCATGCGCGGTAATAAACAAATTGATTATAAAAATGCATGCATGCATAAAAGTCATACAAAAATTCGGCATGACCTTTCCTGTAAATAGTACATATAGAGTTTGCCCAAAATTAGCCGAAACAAAAATAAACCGACATTTCGTTAAAACATAGGCAACTCAAGCACAATTTGGCAGCAACTATGTCATATCGCACACACAATTTCCATCATATAGCCCAATTATGTCATATCGCACACATACACATATTTCCATTGTTGTAAAAGCACAAATTTTTAATCACCTATCTCATATCGCCCAATTATGTCATATCGCACACATACGGTGATGATGACTTGTCGATCGGTGTGGCCACACACCTAGGGAAATATCAAAAGTGGATAAAGATTACTTGATGACATGGCTAGATCTAGTTAGGGAGCTACATAGGTCAATTCATTAAATGAGTGGAACTAGCTAGTTGGGGAAGGCGCTGACTCTAACTAGTGGAGGGGGAGGAAAAAGAGAAATGACACTACTAGGAAAAGACGTGCTAGTGGCGCACCTATTTTGGCTACTAATGGCGCACTACAGGTGCACCACTAGCATCACGCCATTAGAATTTTTTACTGCCTGGTGCGCCATTAGTATAGCCCATGGTGCTCCATTAGTATGCCTCCCAGGGGCCATATTTACCCATGTGCTCTGGCTTACTAATGGCGCACTAGTTGACGACGCGCCACTAGTGTGCTTTTTGAAGTGCACCACTAAAGTGTTGAGTGGTGCGCCACTAGTATGAAGTATTTGTTGAGAGCATAAAATCTTTGCTGAGAGCCACATGACATCAGAGATTCTGGCATATATATGTTTTGTTTCAAAACCACAAATGCAACAACACATAACATATATATCAAATATATAATACATAATAAGTGCCCTATAGTTTGACTGATCGACAACACATATCATATATGCAAAGTTGCATAACAAATTTCATGATCCATATATCAAAAATCCATAGCATCCATACATCCAAAATTCCATATCATCCATATATACATATAGTTCCATAGAATCCATACATACATAGCTCCATAGAAAATATAATACACAATGATACTTTGTGGGCATTAGTAAGTAATATATGGCACTAAAACAAATGCCTTCATGTCCATATCATAGTCCAAAGAGCATCCGCGTGGCAACCTACAGATGAAATCATCAACATGTCAAATTTAACACTCTAAATCATGAAGATCTTCAAGAATGGTCTCTAATTATAAATTTGATCTTCAAATGGGTCAAATGATCTCTACTTACATGATTTGAAGAGCTAAAAACCCATGCCTAGTCCCAATGATTAAAGGAAAATTACATATGTCAAAAGGAAATAAGGAACGCAATCCTGAAATTCATCCACACTCAGCTGATGCCTCCCTCCCTGCCTCCCTCTCTCTCCCTCTCTGTCTCCCCTCTCTCTCCTTCTCTCTCTCCCGCTCTCTCTCCCCCTCATTCTTTATTATGATTCAAAGGCTAGAACATTGATTCAGGTGCCAGCAGTAACTATAACATATAAATGGATAATAAATTCATATAAAGAAACATAACTGTAACAAAACAGAGTCAAGAGCAGATAGATCCTTGCGGAAAATATGATAATTCATGAATTAGTTCAGATGACAAGCACCGCTTCTCAGAATGCATTTGCAAGTGTTAACGGTCAAGCAATGCTAGCTAATTTAGATATGACTATGTATGGCCACAAATTAACAGCCAAGCAATGCTAGGTAGAAGAAGGTATTCACAACCAGCAATCGAATACAAAAGAGTAGATACAATATAATAAAGGTAGAGACATCAGCGAAGTGGGAAACAAGAGTTATATAATAAGGTGATTTAGCTACACAGTAGACAGAAACAATTCATCCTCTCATAGCATAATAAGATTATATGCTCCTTTGGTCATTCATGTAGAGAATATAAAGGACATCAGACCACAAGAAGGCCTATATAGTGATTTTGTATGGCCCGCAGCTAAGAAATCTCTAGAGTTTTTTTTGGGTCAAAAGCACGGGATTATGAAGCCAATCATGTATGTAAACCCTAACCTAATCCAATTGGATCGAATCCAAGCCAATCGCCAATAAGTCTAGCCTAAGAAGTAGCAACCAATCTCGATCCGGGCCCTTGCCAGAACCCAGAAGAGAAGGGGAAAGAAAGAAAGAAATACTAGATCTAGAAATCAAAGGGAGGGGAGGGGATGGGAGGCGATTTGATGTATACCAGGATGAGGTCGAAGAGGGTTGCCTGGTCGACCTTGACGACTTCTGCGTCCCAGTTCTTGAGGTCCTCAACGGGAGCGGCGGGGGTGGCAGCGGCGGAGTCGGTGTCGGAGGAGGTCCAGGCGTCTACTGGCTTTGCCTGGACGTGCTTGTTGCAGTACTCGATGACCTTGGATTCGATCCGATTGCGTTCATCAGAATGGCCAGCTTTCATGAAGACACAAAACAACATATATAACGTAATTCAAACATTTGGAAATTGCAGAAAATTGATTAGATACCATGAATGTATGTACTGAATGTAGAAGAACATACGCAATATAATGTGGAGAGTAAATACATACTCTTGTCTGGTTTGTCAACAACTCACCACAGTTCAGAGAACAGAGATTATTGGCAGATAAAAAAGACCAAAGCAAAGTAGTATAGACTAGCAATAGAGAACCAAAACATCGCAGGTACAATCCTGGAGATGTCCATTTCATTCCACGGAACTAACACCTAGATACCAGGTAAGCAGATAGATATCTCAAACTATGTGCTCGGCAAGTGCCAGGATCTTGAGATGCTTCTTCTTCCTGAGCTCGTGGGTGACCGGACCAAGGAAGCTGGTGCCAATCAGCTCTCCCTTATTGTTCACGATGACGATCGCATTATCGTCGAACTGGACCTTGCTGCCATCGCTACGCCCCTTCTTCATGGCAGCACGGATGACCACCCCATAGACCACGTCTCCTTTCTTGACCTTGCCGCGAGGCCGCGCTTCCTTGACAGAACCGATGATCATGTCCCTGATGCTCGCTCCTTTCTTTCCTCTAAGGGACCGTATGCACATAGTCCGCTTGGCTCCGGAGTTGTCCACCACCTTGAGGTTTGTTTTCATCTGGATGAATGTTCTGATTTGCTGAAACCAGAGAAGGAACGCGTGTTACCACCACTCTCTACTTGGAAAACATCTATGACTAGGTAAACAAGTACCTCAAGAAAATTATGCATTGCTCACTTCGAGCAATTATCCTGTTAGTTTTGCATCATTTCGAACTCTTACATTATGGCCCTCTTCCAGTTTACAGAAAACAGAGCAAAGAAAAATGCTTAGAGAATGCCTCATGAAGAGAACCCCAAAGAATGGAGCTCAACAAGTCATAGGAATCTAGTTTGTAACCCTATTGTAGACAACTAAGACAACGAAAGAAAAATCCCAGATCAATAGTAACACAAGCTATTCAACGATTTAACAAACTACTTAGAGCAATAGAAGATATAAAACATTGTATGGAACTTTTGAGTGCTCAAGATAAAAGGTCAGCACATGACTTTAAACAGGTCATATTTGTTCTTATTACTAACAAATCAAGCATTTTTGGTTTGAAGGAAGCAGCTATACCTGGCAGACAGCATTAGAACGAGATGGTCTTGCCACCGTTTCAATAGACAAGGTAACGCCCCCGTACAGATTGTTTCCAAGGCTTCCCATCATAGCACGCCCAACTACATAGACAAAGATAAGTGTTTGCATCACGTTATTTTGCTGAGCATCACAAGCCAAAAGCAACTGGTAAGATTTCAAAGGAATCCAGAGAGAAGATTTGACTAGAGATACAGGGTTCCCTGATACTCCCACCTAATCATTTTCTTACAGTGAGGACATCAGTTAGTCATTTTCTTATAGAGAGTTGTTTAAGCATTTAAGTTATAGAGTTAACCATAATCACAATCACCACAAGATGACATCCGTATAAGCATTTAAGTTATACTCATTTTCCTTGAGGAAAACACATATTCTGAAGTTTGGTGTGGCCAAGGTTCAAGTAGCACACCATTCAGACAGAGGTTTAACTAGTAGTAGTAGTCATGATTTTTCTCCAAGGATTTAATAAATTAACAAACCGTGTTCTTCTCCCACCAATGCCGCGAATCACAGATTGCATTTTAGCAGTTTTGATCTTTGCAAAGAGTAATCAACCGATAACACAAAAACATTACATGCCATGAAGATGTGTGTTGGATCAAATTCCATATGAACAACTCTTGTGTGCTACAATATCAAGTAAATAACTGCTAGGAATGTCAAGTTTGGACTGACTAAGGTGGCTCAAGTAGCAAGACTTTGAGAAGGCTCAGAAGTTTGGGTACCTGAAGAGCACTTTGACCTGAGGAACACTGCCATTTTGTCCCGCCCTACGCCTTCCTGCAGAACAAAAATGTCTCAACATGTACAATAGCACCACCACGGAGCAATCCGCCTAACACAGGACCGGTGGAACCAAGTCTGGCACGCGCGCGCAAAGGAATCGAAACGAACGGCAAGCCGGGCAAAGCTAGGGCTTCCTTACACCAGAAGGTCTCGCACGGCCCGACGGATCTCCGCTCCTCGCTGGTCCGGTAGGAGAACGCCGCCGACAAGGAAGGAGAGCTCGGGGTGGCGGCTCCATGGCGACCGCCTCCAAAATGTTTTGACCGGGGATTGTCTGCGACTCCATGGCGACCGCCTCCTCCACCTCAAACTCCTCGCCGTCCGAGCTCTTAAGCGTGATCATCTTCTTCTCGCCGGCGTCTCCCGCGGGCGCCATCGCCTCGGTGCTGCTGTCGAGGGGGATCAGGAGACGAGGAAACACTAGCAAGATGAGGAAGCGCGGCGGCGGTGGAGGAAGAGGAAAAAGCTGGGAGCTTTGCGGGTGGGTGGGTTGCATGAGCGTGAGGAGGGAAACTGCAGTGGCGCACTGGGTGAGTGGTGGCATTATTAGTTAAACTAGTAATGGCACACTCGGCCCCGGTGCGCCATTAGTACTTTTGGAAAAAAAAGTTTGCTAGTAGTGGTGCATGTGTGTGTGGTGCGCCATTAGTGTCCATCACACTAATGGTGCACCTGCACATGGTGCGCCACTGCTATATAGGAGTGGTGCACCACTTGTCTGGTGCGCCATTAGTGTATATATTATCTATAGCCCTTTTACTAGTAGTGTGAGTTGCATTAATGGACGTGGTGTAGTTAGTTAGAAGCAATATGGAGAGACAAAGAGAGGTAGGAGAAAGAGAGTAATGGGGGAGAAGTACTGAGGAAGAATAAAAGTGAGGGCATAGGAGGTGGGAGCTAGGGGAAAGTGAAAGTAAGAGAGGATGTGGGAGGGGAGTGGAAGGAAAAGGTGGTGGCTACGCTTCAGCATTAGGGCGGGTGAAGGAAATGCCCTGCAGCTAATGTAGTAGCACTAGTGCGCTATGGCGGCAAGCATTACTGTTTAGTGGGGCCCTCCATGTGGGCATGTTCGAAATTATCAGTAGCACCCTGCAAGAAAAACACGCTACTACTATCCTGTTAGCAGTCGCACGGTTATAAAAGGGCACTACTACTAGAACTAGCCTGGTGCCAGCGGGGTGGCAATTTTAGCAGTGGCGCATTCTCGTCTGGCCGCGCTAGTGCTATGTGGATACAAGTAGCGATGGGTGTTACACGTGCTACTGATAATTAGCAGCAGCACCCCGTTTTATACCGCGCTACTGATAAGCATGTGTGTATAAGGTATCCCTAGTAGTGTTATGTTTTCTGTCACGCTAGTGATGGGCATGTTTATGCCAAATTTGTTGGTTGTTCTTATGAGTACATTGAGTGGTCTATTTGTGTCCCTAAGTTCCTTGTGACTAACATGAAATCACCCATTAAAGAATAGGTACCTAATCCAAGCATTGATCTCTTGTAGGAGTTAGCTTCTGGAGGAGTGTCATGGTTGCTTGATAGTGGAGAAACAAATCATATGACTCGAAG
Source organism: Hordeum vulgare subsp. vulgare (assembly GCF_904849725.1). Taxonomy (NCBI): domain Eukaryota; kingdom Viridiplantae; phylum Streptophyta; class Magnoliopsida; order Poales; family Poaceae; genus Hordeum; species Hordeum vulgare. The sequence goes on from NC_058522.1 coordinate 172,348,991, forward strand.
CAAAGACTTGGTGGCGGATATTCATTCTAATCCTTCCTTGGCCACTCAAGTCTCCTTTGGTAATTATACAAGTTCAAAGATATTGGGTTTTGGCAAGGTGGTAATATCTAAGAAATCATCCGTAGAGAATGCCATACTTGTTAAGACCCTTGCATACAATTTAGTTTCCATTCGTCAACTTGCAATCACGGGTTTTTTTTACCTTATTTGGTGTTGACACCGTGGACCTTTTGTGGAGCAAGACTCTTAAGGTAGCCTTTGTTGGGCATGTCAAAAACGGTCTCTGTGTGGTTAACTTTTCGGAGCGACCCATTGAGACCGCGACTTGCCCAGTTGGTAAAGTTGATGTGGGATGGCTTTGGCATCACTAGCTAGCCCATGTCCATATGGTTGCAAAGTCTCCTCAAAGGGTACCACGTTCACGGACTAAAAATGTGTTTTTTTTGCCAAAGATCGTTCTTGAAGTGCTTGTATCGAAGGAATGCGACATGAGACGAGTCACCGACCCATGACTAGCATCTACTCAAAAACGACCTTGGAGCTCCTTGACATGGATCTCTTGTTGGGGAACGTTGCATGGGAAATTCCTACGTACACCCAACATCAATCTATGGAGATGTATAGCTACGAGAAGGAGAGTGCATCTACATACTCTTGTAGATCTCTAAGAAGAAGAATTAAGAAACGCGGTTGATGTAGTCGAATATCTTCACGATCCAATCATGATCCATCCCGATATAGCACCGAACGGACGACACCTCTGCGTTCAGCACATGTACGGCTCGACGATGTCTCTGCCTCCACAATCCGGCGACCGTAGGAGAAGTAGTAGATGACTTGTCCGACAGCACGACGACGTGGTAATAGTGGTGGTGGTGCAATCGCGGTAGGGCTTTGCCAAGCGCTACCGTGATGCGATGGAGGAGAAACCATCTATAGTGAGAGGGAGGGCGCTGCCAAGGCCTAATGTGTTAGTTGCCTCCCTCTCCTCTCATATATATAGGAAATAGGTGGAGCAGGCCAGCCTTGGGTTTCCCCTAGGAGTGGTGGCGGCTAAGGTGAGCAACCTTGCCACCCAAGGCAAGGGGTGGCACCCCACCTTGGGCTGCCCTACCCTTTGGCCGCTTGGGCCTTTTGGTGGGAGGGTCGCCCAGCCCACCAGGGGCTGGTACGCCTCTCACCCAATGGGTCCCTCCTGGGAAGGTGGACCCTCCTGGTGGACCTCAGAACACTTCCATCATCTCTATTACAAAACCGGTAAGCCGTGGATCTTTTTCGGAACTCGAATACCAACTTCCCATATATGAATCTTTACATCCGGCCCACTCTAAAGCTCAATGTCATGTCAGGGATCTAATCCGGGACTCCCAACAACTTTCAGTCAGCTATATATATAAGTGAACAATATTGTATAGTCACAAACGTAAAGCGTGGGGACCCTACGGGTTCGAGAAGTATGTAGACATGACTGAGACACCTCTACGGTTAATAACTAGTAGCAGCCCGTGGAATTCCATATTCTTTCCAACATATCCTACAAAGATCTTTATCCTTCGAACCATGACACCAAGGATCCAATCAATCCCATATGTGGTTCCCTTTGTTCCGCGGTATGTTACTTGCTCGAGATTCGATCGTCGGTATCTCCATACCTAGTTCAATCGCATTACCGGCAAGTCTCTTTACTCATTTCATAATACAAGATCCCATGACTAATTCCTTAGTCACATTGCATGCAATCTTCTTGTGGTGTTGTATTACCGAGTGGGCCCATAGATACCACTCAATCATACAAAGTGAGAAATATTTTTCTCTATCCATGCCAACACATTAAAAACCCTTGGAGATACCTGTAGAGCATCTTTATGATCACACAGTTATGTTGTGACATTTGATACACACAAGGCATTCCCCCGGTGTTAGGAAGTTTCATGATCTCATGGTTTTTGGAACACATACTTGACACGCAGAAAGAAATAGGAATAAACTTAATGATACAATCACATGCTGATCTTATGGTTGGGTCTTATCAATAACATCATTTCCATAATGATGTGATACCCTTATCAAATGACAACTCATGTCTATGGCTAGTAAACCTTAACCATATTTGATCAATGAGCTAGTCTAGTAGAGGCTTACTAGGGACACGGTGTTGTCTATGTATCCAAACATGTATCTCAGTTTCCAATCAATGCAATTATATCATGGATAATAAATGATTATCATGAACAAGGAAATATGATAATAACCACTTTATTACTGCCTCTAGGGTATATTTACAACATCTATTCGGTCCTCCATCTTTTCATAGTCTTGGGGGAATAAAGTATTGATTGGTGATTATGGATAATTATTCAAGATATAGTTGGGTATACTTCTTCAAGTGGAAGAGTGAGACCCAACAAATTGTCATCGAATTTTCCAATGAAGATCAACGTCAACATGAGGCAAATACATTGATGATTAGAAGTGATATTGCTACCGAGTTCAAGAAGTACACCTTCGATGCGTTTCTTAATTATGAGGGGATCAAGAACCACTAAGCTACACCATACAACCCTCAACAAAATGGTGCTGCAGAAAGGAAGAATCGGACGTTCATGGACGCGGCAAGGACCATAATGGCAGAATTCAAATCGTCGTATAACTTTTGGGCCAAATCCATTAACACCTCATGTCATGCATCTAATCGTCTATGAAATTCTTACGAACAACAAGCCCATCCTCAAGTAATTTTTGGTGTTCGGTTGTAAGTGTTTCATTCTCAAGAGGGCATTAGTTCTGTTATGCTACAAGCTCTCACACTTACCATGTCCTCAACCAGTCCAATGGACTCATTGAGGAGACATGTAACGTGGTGTTTGATGAAAATAATGTCTCCCAAGTGGAGCAAACTGGTCTTTGTAATATATGTGATGAAATTCCTCCCCAGCCACGGACGGCAAAGCCCTTTGCCGTCTGCCAGCACACGTCAAAGATTTGGCTCGACCCTTTGCTGTCTGCCTTCCCCTTCTTTGCCATCTGCTGGCAGATGGCAAAGATTTGGCTGATGGCAAAAACTCCCTTTGCCATCAGCCATATCTATGCCGTTTGGTTTGTGGAAACTGACGGCAAAGAGGCTCTTTCCCATCAGCTAGTAGATGGCAAAGAACTGGTTGATGGAAAATTACCTGATTCGAGTAGTGTATGTAGATACCGCAAGTTGCTGTGAATAGTTTCTTGGGAAGAGGCAAGGATTATGGTGTCACTTGTGACAACGTGCCTCTTTACTATGACAACAAAAGTGCATCAGATATCCAACAACCCAGTTCAACACTTCAAGACAAGACATATTGATATTCGTTAGCACTTCATCCAGGATCATATCAAGCATGGGGAGAATGATCTTATTAACATCAACTCTAAGGACTAACCTGCAGATATGTTCACGAAGCCACTAGATGAAGGAAGATTTTGGGAGTTAGGGCATGAACTAAATATCATTGATTTGAGCAATGTGGATTGACGTATTGCACAACCCCGCCACTCTAATTATATTATCTTGTTTAGATGTAGGCATGGATTTAGGGGGAGTATTGTTCTCTCAATTAAATCTCCCTCCCCCTATTATGCATAAACTTATCAAGTGTTTCACAACAGTCATATTTTCTGACATATGTGCTTGAAAGGCGAGTTTTGGTCATGGGCCGAAGGTTCAAATCTTCACGGTGCCATACCAATTGAGTCAAACATAGGTGGCTTCGGCCAACACCCCCTGCTAGTGAGGCATTCGCTTTTGAGAGCTAATACGTCCATTTTGCATCATGCTTTTATGTTGATATGTATAGCTTTATGGGTTGTTATTACACTTTACAGTACAATACTTTATATTTTATAAAAAATACTGGGCGGAAGATGTACCGGAGGGGAGCCACCAGTAGGCCACAAGCCTGCCAGGCGTAGCCTACCCCTGGTAGCGCCTGGGTGGCTTGCGAGCCCCCTGTTGCCCCTCCGGCTCCCATCTTTTTCTATAAGGACGGTTTCATCCTAGAAAAAATCAAGAGGAGTCTTTTCGGAGGATTCGCCGCCGCCACGAGGCGGAACTTGAGCAGAACCAATCTAGAGCTCCGGCAGGACGATCCTGTCGGGAAAACATCCCTCCCGCAGGGGACTCATCACCATCAACATCTTCATCAGAGGGGACTCATCACCATCAACATCTTCATCAGCACCATATCATCTCCAAACCCTAGTTCATCTCTTGTAACCAATCTCCGTCTCGCGACTCCTGTTGGTGCTTGTAAGGTTGTTAGTACTGTGAATTACTCTTTGTAGTTGATGCTAGTTGGATTACTTGGTGGAAGATTATATATTCAGATTCTTCATCATGAATATGATTATTATTATGCTTTGTAAGTAGTTACTTTAGTTCCTGAGGACATGGGATAAGTCATGCTATAAGTAGTCATGTGAATTTGGTATACGTTGGATATTTTGATGTGTTGTATGTTGTTTTTCCTCTAGTGGTGTTATGTGAACATCGACTACATAACACTTCACCATTATTTGGGCCTAGAGGAAGGCATTGGGAAGTAGTAAGTAGAGGATGGGTTGCTAGAGTGACAGAAGCTTAAACCCTAGTTTATGTGTTGCTTCGTAAGGGGCTGATTTGGATCCACTAGTTTAATGCTATGGTTAGAGTTTGTCTTAATTCTTCTTTCGTAGTTGCGGATGCTTTAGAGAGGGGTTAATAATAAGTGGGATGCTTGTCTAAGTAAGGGAAGTACCCAAGCGCCGGTCCACCCACATATCAAACTATCAAAGTAACGAACGCGAATCATATGAACATGATGAAAACTAGCTTGACAGAAATTCCCATGTGTCATCGGGAGCGTTTCACCTCCTATAAGACTTTGTCCAGGCTTGTCCCTTTCTACAAAATGGATTGGGCCACTTTGCTGCACCATTATTACTTTTGCTACTTGCTACGAATCATCTCACTACACCACTACTTGTTAATGATAATTTCAGTGCTTGCAGATATTATCTTGTTGAAAACCACTTGTCTGATCCTTCTGCTCCTCGTCGGGTTCGACACTCTTACTTATCAAAAGGACTAGATAGATCCCCTATACTTGTGGGTCATCAAGACTCTTTTCTGGCGCCGTTGCCGGGGAGTGAAGCACCTTTGGTAAGTGGAACTTGGTAAGGAAACATTTATATAGTTTGCTAAAATACATTGTCACTTGTCAATATGGAAACTAATCCTTTGAGGAGCTTGTTCGGGGTATCTTCACCTCAAACGGAAGCACAAAGAGTTGCTCCTCAACCTGCTGCACCTACTTAAAATATTTGCTATGAATTTCCTTTGGGTATGCTTGAGAAATTGCTGGCTAATCCTTTTACAGGAGATGGAACATCACATCTATACTTGCATCTAATCTATGTAGATGAAGTTTGTGGTTTATTTAAGCTGGCAGGTTTGCCCGAGGATGAGGTCAAGAAGAAGTTCTTTCCCTTATCTTTGAGGGATAAGGCGTTGACATGGTATAGGCTATGTGATGATACTGGATCATGGAACTACAATCGGTTGATATTGGAATTTCACCAAAAGTTTTATCCTATGCATTTAGTACATCGCGATCAGAATTACATTAATTATTTTCGGCCTTTTGACAGATAAAGCATCGCTCAAGCTTGGGGGGCTTAAATCAATGTTATATTCATACCCCAACCATGAGCTCTCGAGAGAAATTATCAGTCAGAACTTCTATGCTCGGCTTTCTCATGATGATCGCACCATGCTTGACACTTCTTGTACCGGTTCTTTTATGAAGAGAGATATTGACTTCAGATGGAATTTAGTTGAAAGAATTAAACGCAACTCTATAGATTGGGAGCTTTATGAAGGTATGGAGTCACGTATGAATTTGAAGTTTGATTGCGTTAAACCCTTTGTTTAAACTAATACCTTTTGTGTTTTTAGCGCTAAGTATGGACTTGACTATGAGATAGTAGCTTGATTGTGTGAATCATTTGCTGCTCATATTGATCTCCCCAAAGAGAAGTGGTTTAAATATCATCCTCCCTTATAAGTAAATGTAGTTAAACCCAATCCAGTTGAAGAGAGAGTCATTGCCTATAATGATCCCGTTGTTCCCAGTGCTTACATTGAGAAACCACCTTTCCCTGTTAGGATAAAGGATCATTCTAAAGCTTGAACTGTGATACGTAGGGGCTACATTAGAACACCTACACCCCCTGAGCAAATTAGAGTTGAACCTAGCATTGCTATTATCAAAGACCTCCTGTTCGACAATGTTGATGGCCATGATATTCACCTCTGTGAAGATGCTGCTAGAATTGCTAAACCACATGCTAGCGACAAACATAGGCATATTGTTGGCATGCCTATTGTGTCTGTTAAGATAGGAGATCATTGTTATCATGGTTTGCGTGATGTGGGTGCTAGTGTTAGTGCAATACCTCAAACCTTATATGATGAAATGAAAGACAAGATTGCACCTGTTGAGATAGAACCCATTGATGTCACTATCCAGCTTGCCAATAGAGATACTATCTGCCGTGTGGGAATCGTTAGAGATGTTGAAGTCTTGTGTGGTAAAATGAATTATCCTGCTGATTTCCTCGTTCTGGCTACCACACAAGATAGCTTTTGTCCCATTATATTTAGCAGACCTTTTCTCAATACTGTCAATGCTCATATTGACTGTGAGAAGCAAAGTGTCACTATTGGCTTTGAAGGTGTGTCACACGAGTTCAATTTCTCCAAGTTTGGTGGACAACCTCATGAAAAAGAGTTGCCTAGTAAGGATGAAACTATTTCCTCAGCTTCTATTGCCGTGCCTCCTACTGATCCCTTAGAGCAATACTTGCTTGAGCATGAAAATGATATGCATATGGATGAAATGGATGAGATAGATAGAGTTGTCTTAGAACAATATCCTATCCTTAAGAATAATTTGCCTGTTGAACTGCTTGGGGATCCACCCCCACCAAAGGGTGATCCTGTGTTCGAGCTTAAACAGTTGCCCGATACTCTTAAGTATGCTCATCTTGATGAAAAAGAGATATATCCTGTTATTATTAGTGCTAGCCTCTTAGAGCATGAAGAAAAGAAGTTACTACAAACTCTGAGGAAGCACCGTGCTGCTATTGGATATACTCTTGATGATCCTAAGGGCATTAGTACCACTCTAGGCCAGCACAAGATTAAAACCGATCCTGATTCCAAAACAGTTGCTGATCATCAACGGAGATTAAATCCTAAGATGAAAGAGGTAGCAAGAAAAGAAATACTAAAGCTCCTGGAAGTAGGTATTATCTATCATGTTGCTCATAGTGATTGGGTGAGACCGGTGCATTGCGTCCCTAAGAAGGGAGGTATTACCTTGTCCTTAATGATAAGGATGAATTGAGCCCACGGAGGATTATTACTAGCTATAGGATGGTGATCAATTTTAGGAAATTGAATAAGGCCATTAGGAAAGATCATTACCCTTTGCCTTTTATCGACCAAATGCTAGAAATACAGTCTAAACACACACTTCTGCTTTCTAGACGGTTATTCTGGTTTCTCCCAAATACCAGTTGCACAATTTGATCAGGAGAAAACCACTTTCACCTGCCCTTTCTGTACCTTTGCTTACAGACGTATGCCTTTTGGCTTATGTAATGCACCTGCCACCTTTCAAAGATGTATAATGGCTATATTCTCTGACTTTTGTGAAAAGATTGTTGAGGTTTTCATGGATGACTTCTCCGTTTACGGGTCTTCTTTTGATGATTGCCTCAGCAACCTTGATCGAGTCTTGCAGAGATGTAAAGATACCAATCTTGTCTTGAATTGGGAGAAGTGACACTTTATGTTTAATGAAGGCATCGTCGTAGGACATAAATTTTTTGAAAGAGGTATTGAAGTCGATAAGGCTAAGGTTGATGCAATCGAGAAAATGCCATACCCCACAGATATCAAAGGTATAAGAAGTTTCCTTGGTCATGCTGGTTTCTATTGAAGGTTCATTAAAGACTTCTCTTAGATTTCTAGGCCTCTTACCAATCTCTTGCAAAAGGATATTCCTTTTGTTTTCGACGATGATTGTGAGGAAGCCTTCGAAATACTTAAGATGGCCTTGATAACTGCGCCTATTGTTCAACCACCTGATTGGAACTTACCTTTTGAAATCATGTGTGATGCTAGTGATTATGCTATTGGTGTTGTTCTAGGACAAAGAGTTGATAAGAAGTTGAATGTTATTCACTATGCTAGTAGAACTCTAGACAGTGCCCAAAGAAACTATGCTACTACGGAAAATGAATTTTTAGTAGTCGTGTTTGCATGTGAAAAGTTTAGATCTTACATAGTTGATTCCAAAGTCACTATTCACACTGATGATGCTGCTATTAAATACCTCATGGAGAAGAAAGACGCTAAACCTAGACTCATCAGATGGGTTCTCTTTCTACAAGAATTTGATTTACATGTTGTTGACAGGATGGGTGCTGATAACCCCGTAGAAGATAACTTGTCTAGGTTGGAGAATGTTCTTGATGACCCACAACCTATTGATGATAGCTTTCCTGATGAGCAATTGAATGTCATCAATGCTTCACGTAGTGCACCGTGGTGTGCTGATTATGCAAACTATATTGTTGCCAAATATATACCACCTAGTTTCACATACCAGCAATAGAAGAAATTCTTCTTTGACTTGAGACATTACTTTTGGGATGATCGTCAACTTTATAAGGAAGGAGTAGATGGTGTTATTAGATGTTGTGTACGTGAACATGAACAGGGACAGATCCTACAGAAATGTCACTCTGAGGCCTATGGAGGACACCATGCGGCAGATAGAACTGCACACAAGGTATTGCAATCAGGTTTCTATTCGCCCACCCTCTTCAAGGATGCCCGTAAGTTTGTCTTGTCTTGTGACGAATGTCAAAGAATAGGTAATATCAATAAATGTCGGGAAATGCCTATGAATTATTCACTTGTCATTGAACCATTTGATGTTTGTGGCTTTGATTATATGGGACCTTTTCCAAAACCCAATGGGTATACTCATATCCTAGTTGCTGTCGATTACATCACTAAGTGGGTAGAAGCTATCCCAAGTAGTAGTGCTGATCAGAACACCTCTATTAGGATGCTTAAAGAAGTTATTTTCCCTAGATTTGGAGTCCCTCGATATCTAATGACCGATCATGGTTCACATTTCATTCATGGTGCTTTCCGTAAATCGCTTGCTAAGTACGATGTCAACCATAGAATTGCGTCCCCCTATCACCCTCAGTCCAGTGGTCAAGTAGGGCTAAGCAATAGAGAGATTAAACTAATTCTGCAAAACACTATCAATAGGTCTAGAAAGAATTGGTCTAAGAAGATCGATGATGCACTGTTGGCTTATAGAACTGCCTATAAGAACCCCATGGGCATGTCCCCGTACAAAATGGTGTACGGTAAAGCATGCCATTTACCTCTTGATCTAGAGCATAAAGCTTATTGGGCAATCAAAGAGCTCAACTTTGATTTCAAACTTGCTGTTGAGAAGAGGTTATTTGATATTAGCTCACTTGATGAATGGAGATCTCAGGCATATGAGAATGCCAAGTTGTTCAAAGATAAGGTTAAGAGGTGGCATGATAAAAGGATATAGAAACATGAGTTCAATGTAGGTGATTATGTCTTGCGATATAATTCTCGTTTAAGATTTTTTGGAGGCAAGCTTCTCTCTAAATGGGAAGGTCCCTATATTGTTGACGAAGTATATCGTTCCGGTGCTATGAATATCAACAACACGGAAGGTAATTGTTCGAGAGTTGTAAATGGGTAGAGAATCAAGCATTATATCTCAGGTACTCTCATAATTGTTGAAGGCAATATTATCAATACCATAAGTCCGGAGGAGTACCTAAGGGATATTTATCAGCCTGTTTGAGACTTTGAAAAGAAAGAGGTATGTGATTCAGTAAGTAAACACACTCTAAAACTTTTCCAGTAGGAATTTTTCTCCGTTTTGGAATTTTTCAAAAAATAGAAAAAATTGATGTAGTCCGGAAAGCGCACGAGGAGGCGACAAGCCTGCCGAGCGCGGGCCTCCGCCCTGGCCGGGCCTGGGGGGCTTGTGGCCACCTCGTGTGCCTCCCGGACTCCGTTTCCTTGGGGAGTACTCCTTCTGGTCGAAAAAAAATCATTATATATCCTCCCGTAAGGTCTGACCCTCGTGTCACGCAAATTTCCTTTGTTTTTGTTTCAAGCCTGTTTTCTGCCGTAGATTTAGGGCAAGATGTCTTCTCAGGATTCAGAGGGGGGGAGCTATGTGGCCGATTACCTTGCTAACCCCAAGGTCTACGGGGACTTGGATTGTTATGGTTGGACCACTAATGAGGAAGAAGATTATGATCCCAGGGGGAAGGAAGGAACAAGTTCCGATGAAGAGGAGGCTCCTCTACCTCAAGTTGGACACACGCATGTGGAGTTCAAGAAGTCGAGCCTCCCTGACTCACGGAAGAAGCCTAAGATTTTGTTTAACCTTTCTCGGTTTTTGTAGGAGAGTAAGTAGGAATTATGCCAAAGGGTGTTGAGGCTTGAAGACGAAATTAATGACCTGAGGGAGCAGAATTTTATGCTCAAGAGGAAATTAAGAAAGTTCAAGACCTCTGCAACAACTTCACCACCATCACCTCCAAAGGAAGACAACTAAGCATGGGTATGGGCAATCCCCTTGTCTTGTGCCAAGTTTGGGGGAGTTGCCCCGGTATCATATCACCATCACATATTTTGCCTTTACCTTTGTTTTGGTTTGTTCCTTTTCAGTTTTCTCTTTCTCTAGTAGATTAAAGGTCTTAGTGATTTAGGCTTGAGTTTTGCTTTGTGTCACCCCCGATGTATTCGAGCTCGTGAGCCATATAATAAAGAGTGTCTTAGTTAAGGGCCTTGCCTCATGCCATGATAAAAAGAATGAGAACAGAACAAAAGCATGAAAAGATCATGCAATGATCTTATGGGAAGTGATGGCTTCACATATAAAAAGAATGATGATTGAAACTTGTTGAGGGTAGTCAAACATAGACCTTGGTCATTGTTGCAGTTAATAGGAAGTTATAAAGAAGGAAACGTTCACATATAAATATATCATCTTTGACACCATCTATGATTGTGAACACTCACTACACTATTACATGCTTAGAAGTGGATGTTGGACAAGGAAGACAACATAATGAATTGTGTTTGCTTGGTTCCGAACAATGTTATATGATTAGAGATCCCTTAGCATCTGAAGATTGCTTCCACCTCATATTAGCCAAAAATCCCGCACCAACTAGAGATACTACTTGTGCATCCATAAACCTTCAACCCAGTTTTGCCATGAGAGTCCACCATACCTACCTATGGATTGAATAAGATCCCTCGAGTAAGTTGTCATCGGTGCAAGCAATAAAAATTGCTCCCTAAAATTTGTATGATCTATCGGTGTGTGGAAAATAAGCTTTGTACGAACATGTGATGAGGAAGACATAAAAGCGACAGACTGCATAATAAAGTTCTTTATCATGGGAGGCAATATAAAGTGACGTTCCTCCACACTAAGAGGACACACATACAAACCTCAAAAGCACATGACAACCTCTACTTCCCTTTGCGAAGGGCCTATCTTGTACCTTTACCTTTTGCCCTTGAAAGAGTCATGATGATCTTCACCAATTCCTTATTTCATCTTTATCTTGGCTAACGTCATATGCTTGGGAAAGATCTATATTCATATGTCAACTTGGAAGTAAGTATTCATGAATTATTATTATTGACATTACCCTTGAGGTAAATGGTTGGCGACGAAACTATAATCCCCTATCTTTCTCTGTGTCTAGCTGAAACTTTGATCTCATGAGTACCACGTGATTTGTGGCAATTGTAGAGAATGAAAAGATGATTGAGTATGTGGATTTTCTTTACAAGCTCTTATTTGACTCTTTCCGATGTTGTGATAAATTGCAATTGCTTCAATGACTATAGGCTATCGGTTGTTAATTATTGGTAAGGTTCTTGATCCATACTTTACTTTGTGAAGGAATAGTCACTTTAGCATGAGAGATTATATGATGGTATTACTGTTCTGATCATGATCATGATGCCTGCATGTTCGTATCTTGTTTTGTCGACACCTCTCTCCCTAAACATGTGGGCATATTTATTGATCTCGGGTTTCGCTTGAGCACAAGCTAGGCCTAAGCTTGGGGGAGTTGATACGTCCATTTTGCATCATGCTTTTATGTTGATATTTATTGCTTTATGGGCTGTTATTACACTTGTTGGTACAATACTTATGCCTTTTCTCTCTTATTTTATAAGGTTTACATGAAGAGGGAGAATCCTGGGTGCTGGAATTCTGGTCCGAAAAAGGAGCAAGTTTGAGATACCTATTCTGCGTAACTCCAAAAGCCGTGAAAATCAACGAGGAATTATTTTCTATTTTATAAAAAATACTGGGCGGAAGAAGTAACGGAGCAGAGCCACCAGAAGGCCACAAGCCTGCCAGGCGCGGCCTACCCCCTGGTCGCGCCTGGGTGGCTTGTGGGCCCCCTGTTTCCCCTCCGGCTCCCATCTTTTTCTATAAGGAGGGTTTCGTCCCAGAAAAATATCAAGAGGAAGCTTTTCGGAGGATTCGCCGCCACCACGAGGCGGAACTTGAGCAGAACCAATCTAGAGCTCCGGCAGGACGATCCTACCGGGAAAACTTCCCTCTCGGAGGGGGAAATCGTCGCCATCGTCATCACCAACACTCCTCTCATTGGAGGGGACTCATCACCATCTGATCTCCAAACCCTAGTTCATCTCTTGTAACCAATCTCCATCTCGCGACTCCGATTGGTACTTGTAAGGTTGCTAGTAGTGTTAATTACTCTTTGTAGTTGATGCTAGTTGGATTACTTGGTGGAAGATTATATGTTCAGATCCTTGATGCTACTCATTACCTCTCTCGTCATGAATATGATTATGCTTTGTGAGTAGTTACTTTTCTTCTCGAGGACATGGGATAAGTCATTCTATAAGTAGTCATGTGAATTTGGTATTCGTTCGATATTTTAATGTGTTGTACTTTTTTTCCTCCAGTGGTGTTATGTGAACGTCAACTACATGAAACTTCACCATTATTTGGGCCTAGAGGAAGGCATTGGGAAGTAGTAAGTAGATGATGGGTTGCTAGAGTGACAGAAGCTTAAACCCTAGTTTATGTGTTGCTTCGTAAGGGGCTGATTTGGATCCACTAGTTTAATGCTATGATTAGACTTTGTCTTAATTCTTCTTTCGTAGTTGCGGATGCTTGTGAGAGTGGTTAATCATAAGTGGGATGCTTTTCTAAGTAAGGGCAGTACCCAAGCGCCGGTCCACCCACATATCAAACTATCAATGTAACGAACGCGAATCATATGAACATGATGAAAACTGGCTTGACAGAAATTCCCATGCGAACTCGGGAGTATTTTACCTCCTATAAGACTTTGTACAGGCTTGTCCCTTGCTACAAAAGGGATTGGGCCACTTTTCTGCACCATTGTTACTTGTGTTACTTGCTACTTGCCACGAATCATCTCACCACACCACTACTTGTTACCGATAATTTCTGTGCTTGTAGATATTACCTTGCTGAAAACCACTTGTCAGATCCTTCTGCTCCTCGTTGGGTTCGAGACTCTTACTTATCAAAAGGAGTATGATAGATCCCCTATACTTGTGGGTCATCAAGAGCTTATTCATGTTTTATGTCAGCCCAAGTTTGTTTTTGTTTGGTTTGAATCTTTAAAACTTGGTGTGTCCCCTTTCATTGGCTGGTTTTTGTGTCTCTTACCTACATCCTCAAAAATATTACAAACGTTATGCGTAAGAGACCTTTTGCTTTCTCTTTGTCGTCTATTTGAGCGGTACTACCGGGGCCATAGTGGTACTACCTCTAATAAGAGTTACTATCATGATCGACAACGGTACTACCGCTCCCTGGAGCGGTACTACCGCTTGCATGGGACCATGAGGAGGTTATGTGGGTGTCGAGGGGAAGTTTCCACCTCCCATACCCATTCACGCCTTCCTCCTCGTGGAACTCTCTCTCCACGCAACCCAAGAGCTCCGAAGGCCGCCACCGGATCTCTGTTTTAGATTTGGATCCCTGGTAGAATTGGATCTGACTCGTGGTAGTGGCTGCACCTGTGGCCTCCTCCTCGAGCGGTACTACCACTCTCATGAGCGGTACTACTGCTTCTGGGCTGTACTACCGCTCTAATACGTAGTACTACCACCTGGGATGGCATATGCACATGATTTCCAATTTCTCATCAAATTTCTTTTTCTTTTTTGGTCTCTTTTGGCTTATGCATACCTTTTACACCAGCATTTCCCTTGCTCTATGTTTTCGATCTCAGGTGGTGGCAACTCTGCTCAACAATAGCATGAGAGCATGAAGCGCTACCACACGTTAGAAGATGACATTTCCAGTCAGACACCTCCCAAGAAAAGGTCAAGCAGCCTGCAGTCACGCCAAAGAAGTCACAATCCATGGCAAAGCTCCCGATCAAGGAATTCTAGCTTATCCATCGTTAAAATCTCTATGACCCTCCCCAAGATGAAACTCTACGCAACCATTCCTTCTGGACCAGGAAGCAGCTTACGATCTATTCTAATATTCTCAAGCACAAGGAGAATCTATATGTTCCTAATGTCAAGTCCATTGACGTGGAATATCTGGAGAAGAATGCCTAATACTTTGGTAGCGCTCTCAGCTTGTGTCAGAAGTTGGATATTGTCAACCTGATGAGGGTCAATAAAGATTTCGATCATAGATGGTGGTTGTGTTCTTTGTCGTAGGTCATCTTCGGACCAATGATGCCAAGACGTTGACCGGGATGACCAATGGGAGGCTATTGCTGCTCCTTACAAGGAAATCATGGGTCCATTAGAATTTGAATATCAGGGGCTCCATAACCCAATTGGTTTCCGCCTGCATAAGGACACCACTTCCATTCCCAAGAGCCAGCTCTACCCCTTCAACATTGAGAAGATCTCCTCCACTATTGGCAAGTCTACATATGTTCTGGAACCATTCCATGATATTATGCACTTCATCTTCTGGCACACTCTCTTTCCCCCTGTTCGGAATCTGGATCAGGTACACTCTTATCTAGTGGATATGCTGCTCTACTATTAGTTTCATCGGAACAAGGCTCGAGTGGAGGTTTTGGTGTATGTCATGTGATCTGGTCTGAGCGCCTTTCGGCTATTTTTGAGCGCAAGTGTCCTATTTATGGACCTTGCTTGATGCAATTGATTTAGACCATCTTGGCTAAGACCTTTCTCGGTGTCTTGTTTGAAGTCGGTGATGTGGACCCACATAAAGTTGTACAACTGAGAGAAAGGGCAAGTGGGCCACTCATACTACTCCTTAGATGGACCTACCAGAGGATGAAGATGAACAGGATAATGAGGACTATGTAGCTATCGGGACCCCGATCGTAAGTCATAAGAACCCAGCGTTTAACACATCACATAACTTTATGGCCTCATACATGGTTAACTCCATGGCTGCCACCTTACCTGGGCCGGGCCCATTTGCGTCTTTTAGCTCACGTATGTCTATATGTCGCAAGCATTTGAACGACAGAGAATCCAGGTCGACATGACTAGTTACAAACCCAAGTGGCACATACCTACACGGACATGCATACATAACCCGGCAAAGCAGGTGCCTGTCAACAACGTGCGTGGATGAGTCGTAGCAAGATAGAAGGACTCCATTACACCGCGTGACCTTTCGCCGAGGGGATAGACACAAGAGGCAAGAAGGATATATGCCGGTAAATCAATGTGTCCAGAGCAGTAGTAAGCTACAAAGCCTCGGTGGAAGCACAAAGAGGCATTTCCATGTAATGAGTACCACTAGTAGAAAAGAGGGCTTTGGTCCAGGTCCTGAAATCCTATTAGTCATAGTTCACATATGAACCGGGACCTATGGTTACATTGGTCCCGGTTCATGAGGCCAGGGCGCCGACCGAGCATCGTGGGCCATTGGTCCCGGTTCGTCTTACCCCTTTTGGCTCGGTTTCACTCAAGAACCGGGACGAATAGGCCGGCAACCATTCGTATCCCCTTTAGTCCCGGTTGGTGGATCAAACCGGGACTAAGGTGTGGTGGCGGGCGTTCGTACAACCATTTGTATCCTTCTTTAGTCCCGGTTGCTGGATCAAACCGGGGTTTCGGCCCTTCGAATCACCCCTTTAGTGCCGGTTTGTCGTCCAACCCGGGATTAAAGGTCCAAACAGTTCGCCCTCCCGTGTCGTTTCGAGCGATGAAAACTGCAACCGAAGCAGAGTCTATCGCCATTCTCTGTTCTTCTCCTCTAACGCTCTGCTATGTTCTTCTTCTTCCTTTCTTCTTCCATTCTTCTTCCACCATGACATATGAAACCGAAATGGTGCGCGCACATGGGACGACCGAACTTGGGGTCGGGTACACGAACGAGAGCAAGGCGGTGCCAAATTTTCTTAGACGTTTCCAGGAGTGGGTTGACGCCGCGTCGGAGCATGAGGTGTTGCCATCATCCAGCTGTGTTTCAAACAGTATGTCTTGATCTTCCGATGGGCGAGCTAAGTTTTGAGTCTTTCTTTCATCCAAGGTTATCAAAATTTTATGTATTGATCTTCTCTAGGTTCCATGTGATAGCAATATGGAATTTCTATATACGTTTCATTGGATAGTTAATTGAGGGTTTCTTAATCAATTCATAGGATATGAAAATTGCATAGGATAGCAATATGTGTTACAACATTGGATATATTGATCTCCCTAGGTTACATTGGATAGCATATATTGATCTCCCTAGGTTCCATTGGATATATTACAACATAGGCTTTCTTTGATCCAAGGTTATGAAAATTGCATATATTGATCTCCCTAGGTTCCATTGGATGGCAATATTCAGTTTCTATATATGTTCGATTGGATATATAGTTAATTGAGGGTTTCTTGATCAATTCATAGGATATGAAAATTGCATAGGATAGCGATATGTTACAATATTGGAATCCTACAAAGAATAATTTCTCTTTAGTTGTAGTGAAACAATTTTTCATTGGTAAGTTTTTAGGCTTTCTTTGATCCAAAGGTTATGAAAATTGCATATACTTATCTCTCTAGGTTCCATTGGATAGCAATATGCAGTTTGTTTATATGTTCCATTTGATAGTTAACTGAGGGTTTCTTGATCAATTCATAGGATGTGAAAATTGCATCGGATAGCAATATGTTACAATATTGGAATCCTATAAAGACCAATTCATAGGATATGAAAATTGCATAGTATAGCAATCTGTTCCATTTCAATCATTATGACATATTTCTCTTTTGTTGTATTGAAACATTTTTCCTTGTTGCAGCAGTATGTAACATATGTTCCATTTTAATTTGTTGATGTTGCAGTGGTGACAAGCATTGTCCAGAACCCATGGACTTCCTTCGCAGCGGCATACGTTTCGAAAGCTTTGACATAACGAACGACAGGTTGAATATGAGGCGCATCTTTGGTATTGAGATACCAGCTGGGTGCCACGTTGATCTCCAAGGCCTATTCCGGCTTCAATAGGAGAGCACTTCGACGGCTGATATGGCAGTCGCCTTGATCGATGATGAGTACAATGATATGAAGACTTCATTCCCGAAGTCTCAGCACAAGAAATGGGGGAAGACCCCACTTGACCCTATCAACGTTCAGTATGCAGCAAAAGATGCATACGTTGCATACGAGTTGTACCGCAAGATTAGTATCGTGAACTATGGCGAGCGTCACCTCGCAGCACCAGCTTTGGGACATTCTAATTCAGATTCACATGAGTAGTGTTCACAACGGCGAACACTTTTATATATGTATGCTAGCTATTATTATGTACTGCTTGCATGTATTATTATGTACTGCTTGGACCAATTTATATATATCTAGTTTCTGTTTGTGCGATTATATTGTTTACAAATTCGAATGGTTATTTAGCCCTTTATTTATTCATCACCACTTTATGTGTTGTTGTGAACTAATTCTTTATTCACATTGGTGTAATATTTACTGTATTCAAACTTCTCCATGGTTCATACCCCCCGATACAACCCATAGATACATCAATATAAGCAAGCAACACAAAGAAAACAGAATTTGTCAAAAACAGAATAGTCGGCAGCAATCTGTATAATTCGAATAATCATATAACTCCAAAAGTATGAAAAATTAAGACAATCTGGGTAAATTGTATATGAATCTTGTGTAAAAAATTGAGATCAAAAGCACGTTCGAGTGAATTTAAAAAATTCCTGGACTGAGGTCGAAAGTTTCCATTTTTTCAGCAAAATTAAATTGCAAACACCGTAGACCATCCCAAAGGTCTTACTTGGCGCAAACACAAAATGCTATGTGGGTGAAATGATGATACCATGCCAACTTTCAACATATTCAGAGTTCATTTGTTGTGCTTTTCAATTTATGTGTCATTTAGCTCAAAACAAATCAGTAAATGCATGAAAAATACCAAATGAAGTCAGAAATAGTTGAAAATTGAAGATGTGGCCTTAAATGGTGCATTTTGAACACACAAAAGGTCTGGAGTGCAAATAAGTTCAAAAAATCAAATCCCTTTTGTAACAGATGAGTTTTCGTATGAAACGATGATACTTCGAAAGAGATTGTCCGATTTGTACACAAAGTGCGTCCAGTTTTTGCCGGAACCCTCTCAACTTTTTAGCACATGCTATGTGGGTGAAATGAGTTCATTTGTAGTACTTTTCAATTTCTGGGTCATTTAGCTCAAAGAATCAATAAATGCAGGAAAAATACCGAATGAAGTCAGAAATAGTTGAAAATTGATGATGTCACCTTGAATGGCGCATTTTGAACACACAAAAGGTCTGGCGTTCAAATAAGTTTAAAAAAATGAAATCCCATTTGTAACAGATGAGTTTTCGTATGAAACCATGATACTTTGAAAGAGATTGTCCGATTTGTACACGAAGTGCGTCCATTTTTTGCCGCAACAGTCTCAACGTTTTACAACATGCTATGTGGGTTAAATGATGATACCATGCCAACTTTCAACCTATTGACAGTTCATTTGTAGTGCTTTTCAATTTCTGGGTCATTTAGCTCAAAAAAATCAATAAATGCATGAAAAATACCAAATGAAGTCAGAAATAGTTGAAAATTGATGATGTGGCCTTGAATGGTGCATTTTGAACACACAAAAGGTCTGGAGTTCAAATAAGTTCAAAAAAGTGAAATCCCTTTTGTAAAAGACAGTTTTTGTATGAAACCATGATACTTCGAAAGAGATTGTCCGATTTGTACACGAAGTGCGTCCAGCTTTTGCCGCAACCCTCTCAACATTTTAGCACATGCTATGTGGGTGAAATGATGGTACCATGCCAACTTTCAACCTATTCATAGTTTATTTGTAGTGCTTTTCAATTTTTGGGTCACTTAGCTGAAAAAAAATCAATAAATGCATGAAAAATACCAAATGAAGTCAGCAATAGTTGAAAATTGATGATGTGGCTTTGAATGGTGCACCTTGAACACACAATTGGTTTGGAGTTCAAATAATTCCAAAAAAATGAAATCCCTTCTGAAACAAATGTGCTTTCGTATGAAACCCTGATACTTCAAAAGAGATTGTCCGATTTGTACACGAAGTACGTCCAATTTTTGCCGCAACCCTCTTAACTTTTTCGCAGAAGATTTGTGGGTCAAATGATGATACCATGCCAACTATCAACCTATCTAGATTTCATTTGTAGTGCTTTTCAATTTAAGGGTCATTTAGCTAAAAAAATCATTAAATGCATCAAAAATACCAAATGAAGTTAGAAATAGTTGAAAATTGATGATGTGGCCTTGAATGATGCATTTTGAACGCACAAAAGGTCTGGAGCTCAAATAAGTTCAAAAAAAATGAAATCCCTTTGTAACAGATGAGTTTTCGTATGATTCCCTGATACTTCGAAAGAGATTGTTTGATTTCTACACAAAATGCATCATGTTTTTGCCGCAAGCCTCTCAAGTTTTTAGCACATGCTATTTTGGTGAAATGATGATACCATGCCAACTTCCAACCTATTCAGAGTTCATTTGTAGTGCTTTTCAATTTCTGGGTCATTTAGCTCAAAAAATCAATAAATGCAAGAAAAATACCAAATGAAGTCAGAAATAGTTGAAAATTGATGATGTGGCTTCGAATGGTGCATTTTGAACACACAGAAAGTCTCGACTTCAAATAATTCCAAAAAATGAAATCCCTTTGTTACAGATGAGTTTTTTATGAAACGTGATATTAATTTTTGTGACCTAAATGCAAAAAGAATCACTAAAAATAGTAAGTCATAACAAAATAAAGTAAACAAAGTAACAAACGAAACAAAAAAATATAAAGAATCATTGCAAAACGGTAAGTAAGAACAAAAACTATATTCTTTAAAATGAAATATCAACTAATGGGCCACCACAGCGTGAATACGACAAGAAACCCAAATAGATAGTTGGGCTAGGATTCAGGCCCGCAGAAGGCCCAACACCTAGTGACAGTTCAGGCACGGAAGCTTGTATATGAGAGGAACTCGAGACTGTGTGTGCACAAGCGCTTATAAACCACTACACTTCTCCCTCGCTAGCGAGGTGGGACTAAACATCTAACCACACCGCGGCTGTGCCAGGCACATGCCTTTCATGTCGGTTTGTCGTACAAACGGGACCAGAGACAGACTTTAGTGTCGGTTGGTGGCACAAACCGGTACAAATGGCCCCCTTTTGTCCCGGTTGGTTCCGCAAACCGGTAGTACACGTATCTTCTTCCCCGCCATTTGGGTTGCTGAAAATCGACCTTTAGTCCCGGTTTGGTGAATCAACCTAGACGAAAGGGTGGTATTGGTGCCGGTTCGGGCCACCAACCGGGACAAAAGGTTTTCGCATATGGCGGGAGTTGTCGGAATTTCCCCCAAAACTCTCCCATTGCTCGCCGCTGCCCCCCGAGCCATTCCTCATCGTCGCCGCCCCCGATCCAATCCTCCTTGTCGTCGCCGCGGTCCCCGAGCCTGCCGCCATCGCCTCGAGCACGTCACCATGGCCGCTGCCCTCGATCCAGTCCTCCTCTCCGCCTTCGACGCCCCGAGCACGTCGCCATCGCCGCACCCGAGCCCGTCGCCGTCACCCCGATCCCGTCGTCGTCGCCGCCCCTAGCCCGTCATTGTCGCTGCCCCAGGCCCGTCGGCCCTGGTGAGCTCCTCCTCTGCGCGCTGTCCTTGTCGCCGCCACCGCCCCTGCATATTGATGTTCATACAAATTTGGTTCATATATAGATTATACTAGAGATGTATTTGAGATTAAATTCGAGATATATTAAGTTGATTATTGGTTCTAACTGAAAGAAAACCTTTTTGCCTCTTCAGATCTATTGTATTATATATCATAACGTACATCTATGAACTATTCAACATTTGGAAGTGAAATATAAAAAAGTTTGTGCTTGTTTAAAACATTGAAGTTCGTGTAATTCGGTTATTCATATAAGGAGCTGAAATATTTGCAGAAACTATACGGATCAAAGAGAAAAGTTGTTGGGGGAGATAATGCTCGGTGATTATTTGTCGTATCTCAACGACACCGATGGTCTGGAAGGAGAGGATAACGGCTCGGATGGTCGAACAATGGAGGAGGAAGGACATGATCATGATGGCTCCGGTGACCGAAGGCCAGAGGAAGAAGGAAACCATCATGACGGCTCCGGTGACCAAACGGAGGAGGGGATGTTGCAATGTCCGGCGAGGTATATATATTCATTAAGCCCGAAGGTATGTACATATATTAACTCTTCTTTCTTATTTTATAGCCCTCCGGATCGAGCCAAACTTCGGTAAAGATACGAGGCCCGAAGAGAAGGTTGCGCATGGATGAAAAGTTCACAATCACAGCAATCGCGACCGATGGCCTATCGACTGAACCCAAGCTGACCAATGACACATTTTCTGCTCAATGCGGAGCTATTGTTATGGACAACATCCCGATCAGCGTCAAGCAATGGAAAAGGCCTAAGGCCGACGACGTCCCTGAAGGTGATTCGATAGGCAGAAAGATGATCTTTGGACCGCCCTGAAGGAAAATTTCGACCTACCGCTAGAGGATGATCCGAGTAAGCTAGTTATAGAGCCACTTGTCAAGGCCTGTGCTCTGAAGAAGATGGCACATCTATTAAGGAAGTGGAAGAATGATTTGAAATCAATGTTTGTCGACAAAGCGAACACTCCAGAATTCGTCGGCCGATTTGAGTAGATAAGAGATCAATGGACAGCATTTGTGGCCTACAAGTCATCAGAGAAGAGTAAGAAAATGTCAGAGGTAAACAAGAACAATGCCGCAAAGAAGTAGTATCACCATCACACGAGGTCAGATGGCTACCTCAGAGCCCGGCCTTTCTGGGACAAAGCTGTGAATGACCTGATTGCTAAAGGGGTCCAACCAAAGACATTGAACTGGCCAGAGCTATCAAGGACTTGGTTCTTCGCGGTTGGGGGAACTTTGGACCCTGAAACAGGGAAGTGTTGTTGGACGGACGAGAAACTTGCAATACCAATGATCAAGCTTCAGAAGTGTATCGCCGCAGTGCAGGAAGGGACGTTCATTCCACACACACAGAATGACAAGCTGCCTGAGACCCTAGGGAATGCTGAGCACCCTGGATGAACACGAGGCACGCCAGGCTCCGTTCCATGGATGTTTGGGTTTCCTAATGCAAGAGGTTACAGAAGCGCCAAGAGAAAGAGGAAAACGAAGCTGAGCTACATGCATCAGATCAAGGCAAGACTGCAAAAGCTACAGGACCTTGAGATCCAGCGAGCTGCCGGCCAACCATCTCAGCGGAGAAGCAGTATGGCTTCCATGGAACCCGTTCAACATGACTTCACAGCTCCTAGCTACCCCGTGGATACTATCCCGAAGGCTCAACGTTGCGAGCTTATGATGAAATGTCGTAACCTCACTTTCAAGGCGGCTGTCAGCTCTGTTGAACCTCCTCCACCCAATGGAACTTTTCACTGCCTTCCGATTGCACATGGCTATGTTGTTGTGATGGTGGATCTAGTAATGGAGGAAGTTGAGCAGCTCGAGCTTGACCACCCTACAAGTGAAGGGGAGATTCAACTAATTCGTGTTGTGGGGAGTAAATGTCTATGGTAGAAGGAGTTCATCAAGCTTGCAAACTGGACGCCTCCTCCTCCTCCGACGATGAGTCAAGGCACTCCGCCTTCTCCCCCTCCTCCTCCTCCTCCTCCGGCGAGTGATCAGGGCACTCCTCCTCATTCTCCAGCTCCTCCGACGCGTCACGGCACTTCGCCTCCTCCTTCGACTACTCTAGCGCATCAGAGCAGTCCGCCTCCTCCTCCGCCTCGTCGGCAACGTCGGAAGACAAAAGCCGCTGCTCCGGCTCGTTCCAGCAGTTTGCCTCCTTCTCTCAAGCGGAAGAGAGACACCTCCTTATCTCCTGCGGCTAGCACTACAAGGAGTGGCGGCGGGCAAATCAGAATTGGTTCATCTCTCAAGCCTCTGGAAAAGTTACCATATTATAGGATCAAGGAGGAAAACGAGGGGATATGTCGTGCCGAATTGAGGGCCCATTTTGCAAAGAAAACTCCACCTCCGATGGGGAAGCTAGATCCGGTGAAAGTGGAGCGCACTATCAATCAACTACAGTGTCGATTCCAACTATGACCGCATTCTTAAAAAGACATATGCACAAGCGGTGAGTCCGGGAACTACTTCTAGTGATGCAAGGTTAGCACAACGAACAAGTGGGAAAACAATTCCGGTTCTCGATATCGTCGTCGCTAATCATCCGGAGATGGTGCCAGATACAAATCCTGATAATTACTTGGGGAATGATTTTGTTGGAAATAATAAATTGGTTATTATTATATTTCTTTATTCATGATAATCGTTTATTATCCATGCTGGAGTTGTATTCATTGGAAACTCAAATACATTTGTGGATACATAGACAACACTGTCCCTAGTGAGCCTCTAGTTGACTAGCTCGTTGATCAAGACGGTCAAGTTTCCTGAACATAGACAAGTGTTTTCACTTGATCATGGCATCACATCCTTGGGAGAATGATGTCATGGACAAGACCCAAAACTATGAACGTAGCATATGATCGTGTTAGTTTAATGCTACTGTTTTCTGCATGTCAATATATCTATTCCTATGACCATGAGATCATGCAACTCCTGGACACCGGAGGAATACCTTGTGGGTTATCAAACATCGCAACGTAACTGGGTGACTATAAAGGTGCTCTACAGGTATCTCCAAAGGTCTTTGTTGGGTTGGCATGGATCAAGACTGGGATTTGTCACTCCGTATGACGGAGAGGTATCTCGAGGCCCACTGGATAATACAACATCATAACAAGCCTTGCAAGCAATGTGACTAAAGAGTTAGTTACACGATGTTGTATTACGGAACGAGTACAGAGACTTGCTGGTAATGAGATTGAACTAGGTATGGAGATACCGATGATCGAATCTCGGGCAAGTAACATACTGAAGGACAAAGGGAACAACATACGGGATTAAGTGAATCCTTGACATAGAGGTTCAACCGATAGACATATTCGTAGAATATGTGGGAGCAAATATGGACATCCAGGTCCCGCTATTGGTTATAGAACGGAGAGTGTCTCAGGTCATGTCTACATAGTGCTCGAACCCGCATGGTCTGCACACTTAAGGTTGGTGACGTTTCGGTATAGTTGAGTTATAGGTGTTGGTGGCCGAAGGTTGTTCGGAGTCTCGGATGAGATCCAGACGTCACGAGGAGATCCGAAATGGTCCAGAGGTAAATATTGATATATAGGAAGTCCTGTTTTGGTCACCGAAAAAGTTTCGGGCTCATCGGTAGTGTAATGGAAGTGTCGAGAGGGGTGTCGGGGACCATCGGGAGGGGTGTGATGTCCCAAGGGGCCTCATGGGCTACGGGAAGAGATAAGCCATCCCCTAGTGATCTGGAATAAGTTCCCACTAAGGCCCATCAGGTTAGAGGAGGAAAAACACAAGGTGGAAAGAGTTTCCAAGTGGGAAGGAGGAATCCTACTCCAAATAGGATTGGAGGAGGACTCATCCTCTCCTCCTTGCGCAAGGGAAGAAAGGGCTGCCCTAGGGAGCAGCCCTCTCCCTCCTCTCCTCCTATATATACCAAGGGTTTTGAATGTTTTAAACACAATAGAAAATAGCCACTTGCTGCCCTCTCTCTCTAGATTTGTTTCTCCTCTAGTTTCAGCGGTGCTTAGGCGAAGCCCTGCTGGAATAGCACCACCACCACCACCACCACCACGCCGCTATGCTGGAGAACTCATCTACCTCTCCGCCCCTCTTTCTAGATCAAGAAGGTGGAGATCGTCATCGAGCTGTACGTGTGCTGAACACGGAGGTGCCGTCCATTCAACACTAGATCGGGAAGGATCGTGATGGGATCGCGGGACGAATCGTGATGAGATCGCGGGACGGCCTGCGATTTGGATAGAGAAGATGTTCCACTACATCAATCGCGTTATATACACTTCCACTTAGAGATCTACAAGGGTATGTAGATTCACTCTCCCCTCTCGTAGATGATCATCACCATGGTTAGGTATTGCGTGTGCGTAGGAAATTTTTTGTTTCCCATGCAACGTTCCCCAACAGTGGCATCATGAGCTAGGTTCATGCGTAGATGATATCTTGAGTAGAACACAAAAGAGTTTGTGGGTGTTGATGTTTGATTTGCAACCCTCCATAGTATTTTTTCGATTCGGCGGTATTTTTTGATTGAAGCGGCCTGGACCAACCTTACTCGTACGCGTAGGAAATTTTTAGTTTCCTAGGCAACGTTCCCCAACAGATGTAACAAAAGAACAATATAAATACGTGCACGGGAAGCCTCTCGTCATACCTGGTCATCCTGCTCTAACAACGATAATGCATAGATTGCATGAGTGGTACATGAAAACCTGCACGGAGTGTGGGAAAAATGCTACGTATGTGGCAGTGAAACCAGAGCACGAATTCCTTGGACTTCCCATGATTACAATTCAATTTGAGGAGTTATTTCAATTATACAATCAACAGGCCCTCGACAAACAACTCATGGTTTCCTCGTGTCTGTAAGTATTACTTCTATAGTTAAGTCTCTAGCTCAGCTCGTTCATTGCATGTATACATAATTATCCTCACTATATATATTATGCAGATTCAAGATCGTCGAATTAAGAAAAGCATGAATCGTCGATGTTGGGTTCATTAGCCCAGATCCCGTAAATGAATTGACGGTACGAAACACAATCAAAAAGATCGAGGAGAACTTGCTAAACTCGTTCCTTATACATAAAAAAAAAGGGAAATGATATTTCCTTACAACTTCAAGTGAGTGTTGCTGTCTTCTCTATAAACTCAATTTCGCTTACTCGAGGTTAATTAAGTAATGTAATTGATGAGTTATATATGTGTGCGTAGAGACAACTTTATTCTGCTATCTATTGACGTTGGCAGGGCACTAGTACATGTCTTAGACTCGATACGTAAAGACGAAGACGATTATGAGGACATTACTGCAATGCTCAAGAAGTAAGTTCATTCAATAAACCGAGACCATATCGGCATGCAACTTACGTTAATTTCCTGATATCAAGTAATCATTTTCTTTGCCTAGCAGGGTTTGGATGAAGTTCGCCAATAAGGCTCCCGGTCTAAACAAAGAGTTGCGATTTACGCACCCCAAAGTAAGTAGTACAAGCTAGTTCCGCGCATCTCTAATTGATTCAAATTTTCATAAGTATATCATTACCATGCTTGCTTATTAGTTTGATTGAACTCTATTCTCGTAAATTGTATGTACCAAAAAGAAGGCACTGTTTTATGTTCATACTACGTATGCGAGTTCATTCGCCACTCGGCCTCTGAGCGGGTTTTCTCTGAGAAACAATTCTAAGTACGTAAATAATATTCACCGTTGTCTTGAGTTTTATTCATATATATATATATATGCATGCATTGACCCCCTTCTTTAAACTAGATCTCGCACATGCGGGATGAACTCCTACTATATGATCGCATACGAGAAATTCGAGAGGAATTGGCGGGATTATTTGTTGACCACGTCATACATGAAGACGGAGAATGCCATGTGGATTTGTCATTGGATCTTAATTAGATGATGTTTTGGATTAATTGTAAAAGATGTTATATTGTATATATGTAATAGCGTTGGATAGATATACGAAAACTTGTTTTTGGACCAAGCATGGAGAAAGAGAGGACACTTCTATCTATTAGCTACCTAACACAATATGAAACCACTAAATTAACGCTCCAAACCCACCCAAACCCACCCCCCATTCAAAAAAAAAAACCCAGCTCCGGCTAGATGCTCACGCGTAGAAGCCATGTTGTCCCGGTTGGTGTGACCAACCAGGACTAAAGAACCTCCTGCCCGGGCTACCCGCAAAGGCCACGTGGAGACCCTTCGGTCCCGGTTAGTAATGGAACCGATACTAAAGGTTATGGGCTTTAGTCCCAACCCTTTAGTCCCGGTTCCAGAACCGGGGCTAATGGGCCTCTGGAACCGGGACAAATGGGCCATTTTCTACTCGTGTATTACTAGAGGCACACAACTAGGTGTCGAATCCCACACATCCCAATGCATTTGAAACATACACACAATATGAATGCTATGTGTAGATACAACATGGAATCACAACATAACTCTACAACACAATATTTATTTAGTAGGTTCCGATGAGCGAACAGAGCATAATGTTAGAAACAAGGGGGTAACATGACCCAACATTCAGAGCATACAAACATCAAGCGGAAGTTACATATCTGGGTACATACATCTACTAAAAATGGCTGGAAGATCCCGAAAAGCTACCACGACCCTACCATAGGAGCCAAACCACTATCTGTGTTCCCAAGCTAATCCATCGATGTTAACATCAAGGGGTAAACATAGAGAGAACAACATCTATCTCTGCAAAAATGTAAATAAGCAACAATGAGTATGAAGGTACACACCAAGACTTACATCACAACTAACTATATATGCATCATGTATGAATGAAGGAGATTATGGAGTTTCCTACAAAAAAGCCAGCTTTGACCTATGGCTAACGTAGGCTGCAACATTGTATCATACTTATCTCATGTCCCTATGAGAGAGTGTACACAAGTCCAAGTATCCAGCACATCAATACACCACCATGGATCCTCTCTCGTCATCCTATGAGAAGGGCATCCATAGCACTCATGCTTATCTGGACGATTTTAGAGTATCTACTAAAGTTGTCTATGAACCATGCAAGTCTCCAGGTAGTCCATATCAGAGGACGCGTGTATTCGAATAGATCATTACCCTACAGGGGTCTACTTCGTCACAAATACTCCTACCACTTATCTCCATGTGGACATAAATCAATCACCTCAGCAACCTTCAAGCGGAATCCCAGCGAGGGAGTCGGCCACGGATGTTAACATACAATGACTCACGTCTAAGGCAGTCGCCTATCTTAGTTGGAACCCAAAATGGAAGTCCGGCCGAGGTTCCCAACATAGCCTCAAATGATGTGAGCAGGGCCCCAAGTCTGTCCCGATTAGGACATTCATCCACTTAGTAGGCCATGCCACAACATATGATTGTTTCAAACTATTGCGACTCCTCGACTGAGAACAGAGTAGTTAATAGACCGAGAGAGCTCGAATTACCGGAGCCCAGTGTGAAGTAGTAGCTAGTCTTGGCACACCAACACAAGATCTCAGGTCCTAAGTGAGGTGTGAATGAGACAACCCACCATGTACTCCTACCGGCCTCTCATCTCGACCTTTACCAAAAGAGGTTCACATACTTCACTTTCATCAGTAGGACATGATTATTCCAATCCATCATCCAGATGATTAGACCAATTCAAATCTAAGCATAGCAAGCATAACTGGGTAATGGCACAACATGGCTCAAGCATCTACCATGTATGTTAGGTTGCTTGGTTTAGGTATTTACTCTAACAATGATAGGTCATGCAACGGAATGGGTTCACCTACTGTGACACATGTACAAGTTGAATCATTTTATCCTAATGCATTGAAATGCGAGCAAAAGAGAGAGTGAGATTCTATAGGAATGCTCAAGGCGGGCTGCTTGCCAGTTGATCAGAAGAACTTAGCTATTCTTCAATGTCATGGAAAACTACGTCTCGGACATCTATCGACAAGATCAAACAAGGAACAATTTAAGCACGACAAATGCTTCACAATGATGCATGAGCATGGCATGTTAAAATGTTGCTGGTTAGAGATAATGCAAGTGATCTCAAATTAAATTGGAGTTAATTTATCAATATAGATCGAATCCACACCCATTTATAAGCATTTATATGCCTTTATTGAAATTGTCCTATCCAACAAGTTTAAAATTCTCAAACATGCATGAAAAAGATTCCATCAGATTCGTTGCATTTTTCTGATAATTTTTCATATATAATTTATTTCATTTGCAGTTAGAGATTAATTTTTATTATTTCTCATAGTTTTATGTATTTTCTCGAATTTCCTAAATTAGATTAAACAAGAAAATCAAAAAGTGCTCACCCTGACATCATCACTGCGTCAGCCGGTCAAACGGCCCGGTCCAGGTCAAACCTAACCAGTGGTACTGGCAGGGGGTTAGCGCTAAACAGCCGCTGGCAGTGACTACTGGCAGAGGGTTAGTGCTAAACAACTGGCCTCGTAAGTGCCTGCCGGAGTGTGTCCGGCAGCGCCGAAACCTGCGGCGGGGGCTCTCCAGATATACCCTAATCGTCTCCACAGAGCAACATTTTGCATGCGGTTTGTGGCTACAACGAGCTGGCGAAGCGCCTCATCTAGCAGGGCCATCAGGAGGGACTTGGGTGGCCAGAGCTAGCGCCAGAGCTAGCGCCAGTGACGAGCTATGTGGTGGACGCGACTCAGGATCGGTGGCGCTATGGCCTACGGGCGCAAAACAAGCTGGGGGAGGGTAATCGGCTCTCCGGCTCACCGCGAGGCGTTTGGAGGTGACGGCGAGCTCGGGGAAGTCCAAGGCGGAGAAAATCAGCGACGGCGAGCTCCGGTGGCCGGTGGATGGAACGGCAATGACGGCGATCCTGTGGGGCTTTTGGCTCCGATTCCATTAACATGGGGGACGAGTGCGACAAGGCGAGGGAGATGGGCTTCTGAGGGAGGCGTGCGATGGCCGGTGCCCGAAGGGGTGATGAACGGCGGTGACGGGCGCGTTCGGCCCCGAGGTGGGGATACATGAGGGAGGAGAGGAATGGCGCAAAGGGGAGAGGGGATCGATTCAGTACCTCATCCATGTCGCCTCCGGCGCGGGATAAGGACAGAGAAAGCGCGTCCAACGCGAAGCAGGAGGTGGAGGCCTCGAGCGTGCCCGGGCTACCACGCCTCTGTTGGGGAACGTCACAAGGGGAACAAAAAATTTCCTACGCGCACGAAGACCTATCTTGGTGATGTCCATCTACGAGAGGGGATATTCGATCTACGTACCCTTGTAGGTCGCACAGCAGAAGCGTTAAGAAACGCGGTTGATGCAGTGGAACGTCCTCACGTCCCTCGATCCACCCCGCGAACCGTCCCGCGATCCGTCCCACGATCTAGTGCCAAACGGACGGCACCTCCGCGTTCAGCACACGTACAGCTCAACAATTATCTCGGCCTTCTTGATCCAGCAAGAGAGACGGAGAGGTAGATGAGTTCTCCGGCAGTGTGACGGCGCTCCGGAGGTTGGTGGTGATCTAATCTCCGGAGGGCTCCGGCCGAGCTCCGCACAAACGCGATCGAGAGGTAAAATCGTGGAGATATGTGGTCGGGCTGCCGTGGCAAAGTTGTCGCAAATCAGCCCTAAAACCTCCGTATATATAGATGGGAGAGGGGGGCCTTGCCTTGGGGCTCAAGCAGCCCCAAGGGGGTTGGCCGAGCCAAGGGGGGGAGTCCTCCCCTTCCAAACCGAATCCAACTAGGTTTGGAAGGAGGAGTCCTTCCCCTTTTTCCCACCTCCTCTTTTTTTTCTTTTTCTCTTTGATTTTCTTCCTTTGGCGCATAGGGCCTTCTTGGGCTGTCCCACCAGCCCACTAAGGGCTGGTGCGCCACCCCCAAGGCCTATGGGCTTCCCCGGGGTGGATTGCCCCCCCCCCCCCCGATGAACACCCGGAACCCATTCGTCATTCGCGGTACATTCCCGGTAACTCCGAAAACCTTCCGGTAATCAAATGAGGTCATCCTATATATCAATCTTCGTTTCCGGACCATTCCAGAAACCCTCGTGACGTCCGTGATCTCGTCCGGGACTCCGAACAACATTCGGTAACCAACAATATAACACAAATACGCATAAAACAACGTCGAACCTTAAGTGTGCAGACCCTACGGGTTCGAGAATTATGCAGACATGACCCGAGTGACTCCTCGGTCAATATCCAATAGCGGGACCTGGATGCCCATATCGGATCCCACATATTCTATGAAGATCTTATCGTTTGAACCTCAGTGCCAAGGATTCATATAATCCCGTATGTCATTCCCTTTGTCATTCGGTATGTTACTTGCCCGAGATTCGATCGTCAGTATCCGCATACCTATTTCAATCTCGTCTACCGGCAAGTCTCTTTACTCGTTCCGTAATACAAGATCCCGCAACTTACACTAAGTCACATTGCTTGCAAGTCTTGTGTGTGATGTTGTATTACCGAGTGGGCCCCGAGATACCTCTCCGTCACACGGAGTGACAAATCCCAGTCTTTATCCAAACTAACCCAACGAACACCTTCGGAGATACCTGTAGAGCATCTTTATGGTCACCCAGTTACGTTGTGACGTTTGATACACACAAAGCATTCCTCCGGTGTCAGTGAGTTATATGATCTCATGGTCATAGGAACAAATACTTGACACGCAGAAAACAGTAGCAACAAAATGACACGATCAACATGCTATGTCTATTAGTTTGGGTCTAGTCCATCACGTGATTCTCCTAATGACGTGATCCAGTTATCAAGCAACAACACCTTGTTCATAATCAGAAGACCCTGACTATCTTTGATCAACTGGCTAGCCAACTAGAGGCTTGCTAGGGACAGTGTTTTGTCTATGTATCCACACATGTATATAAGTCTTCATTCAATACAATTATAGCATGGATAATAAACGATTATCTTGATACAGGAATTATAATAATAACTATATTTATTATTGCCTCTAGGGCATAATTCCAACAGTCTCCCACTTGCACTAGAGTCAATAATCTAGCCCTCACATCATCATGCGAATTTCATTGTAATAAATCTAAGACCCATACAGTTCTGGTGTGGATCATGCTTTGCCTGTGGAAGAGGTTTAGTCAGCGGGTCTGCTACATTCAGATCCGTGTGCACTTTGCATATATTTACGTCCTCCCCTTGGACGTAGTCGTGGATGATGTTGAAGCATCGTTTGATGTGTCTGGTCTTCTTGTGAAACCGTGGTTCCTTTGCTAAGGCAATGGCACCCGTGTTGTCACAGAACAAGGTTATTGGATTTAGTGCGCTTGGAACCACTCCAAGATCCGTCATGAACTGCTTCATCCATACACCCTCCTTAGCCGCCTCCGAGGCAGCCATGTACTCCGCTTCACATGTAGAATCTGCTACGACGCTTTGCTTGGAACTGCACCAGCTTACCGCACCCCCATTAAGAATAAATACGTATCCGGTCTGCGACTTAGAGTCGTCCGGATCTGTGAAAAAGCTTGCATCGACGTAACCCTTTACGGCGAGCTCTTCGTCACCTCCATACAGGAGAAACATCTCCTTAGTACTTTTCAGGTACTTCAGGATATTCTTGACCGCCGTCCAGTGATCCACTCCTGGATTACTCTGGAACCTGCCTGCCATAATTATGGCCAGGCTAACGTCCGGTCTAGTGCACAACATTGCATACATGATAGAACCTATGGCTGAAGCATAGGGGACGGTACTCATATGCTCTCTATCCTCATCAGTTGCTGGGCACTGAGTCTTACTCAATCTCGTACCTTGTAAAACTGCTAAGAACCCTTTCTTGGACTGTTCCATTTTGAACCTCTTCAAAACTTTATCAAGGTATGTGCTTTGTGAAAGTCCTATCAGGCGTTTTGATATATCCATGTAGATCTTAATGCCTAGAATGTAAGCAGCTTCTCCTAGGTCCTTCATAGAGAAACTTTTATTCAAGTAATCCTTTATGCTCTCCAAAAACTCTACGTTGTTTCCAATCAACAATATGTCATCCACATATAATATTAGAAACGCCACAGAGCTCCCACTCACTTTCTTGTAAATACAAGATTCTCCAACCACTTGTATAAACCCAAATGCTTTGATCACCTCATCAAAGCGTTTGTTCCAACTCTGAGATGCTTGCACCAGTCCATAAATGGATTGCTGGAGCTTGCACACCTTGTCAGCATTCTTAGGATCGACAAAACCTTCGGGTTGCATCATATACAACTCTTCCTTAAGGAAACCGTTAAGGAACGCCGTTTTGACATCCATCTGCGAGATTTCATAATAGAAAAATGCAGCTATTGCTAACATGATTCTGACGGACTTAAGCATCGCTACGGGTGAGAATGTCTCATCGTAGTCAACTCCTTGAACTTGTGAAAAACCCTTTGCCACAAGTAGAGCTTTATAAACGGTCACATTGCCGTCAGCGTCCGTCTTCTTCTTAAAGATCCATTTGTTCTGAATAGCCTTGCGGCCCTCAGGTAGTACTTCCAAAGTCCACACTTTGTTCTCATACATGGATCCTATCTCGGACTTCATGGCCTCTAGCCATTTGTTGGAATATGGGCCCACCATTACTTCTTCATAATTTGCAGGTTCATTGTTGTCTAACAACATGATTGACAAAACGGGATTACCGTACCACTCTGGAGTAGCACTTGGTCTCGTCGACCTGCGTGGTTCGACAGGAACTTGAACCGGAGTTTCATGATCATCATCATTAACTTCCTCCTCAGACAGCGTCGCAACGACAGAGGTTTCCCCTTGCCCTGCGCCACCATCTAGAGGGATGAGAGGTTCGACAACCTCATCAAGGTCTATCTTCCTCCCACTCAATTCTATCGAGCGAAACTCCTTCTCGAAAAATGTTCCGTTTTTAGAAACAAACACTTTGCCCTCGGATTTGATATAGAAGGTGTACCCAACTGTCTCTTTTGGGTAACCTATGAAGATGCACTTTTCCACTTTGGGTTCCAGCTTTTCAGGCTGAAGCTTTTTGACATAAGCATCACATCCCCAAACTTTAAGAAACGACAACTTTGGCCTTTTGCCATACCATAGTTTGTATGGTGTCGTCTCAACGGATTTTGATGGTGCCCTATTTAAACTGAATGCAGTTGTGTCTAATGCATAACCCCAAAACAATAATGGCAAATCGGTAAGACACATCATAGATCGCACCATCTTTAATAAAGTACGATTACGACGTTCGGACACACCATTACGCTGTGGTGTTCCAGGCGGTGTCAACTGTGAAACAATTCCACATTGTCTTAAGTGAGCACCAAACTCGAAACTCATATATTCACCCCCTCGTTCAGACTGTAGGAACTTGATCTTCTTGTTACGATTTTCAACTTCACTCTGAAATTGCTTGAACTTTTCAAATGTTTCAGACTTGTGCTTCATTAAGTAGACATAACCATATCTACTCAAATCATCAGTGAAGGTGAGAAAATAAAGGTATCCGCCGCGTGCCTCCACGCTCATCGGACCGCACACATCGGTATGTATGATTTCCAACAAGTTACTGGCACGCTCCATTGTTCCGGAGAACGGAGTTTTAGTCATCTTGCCCATGAGGCATGGTTCGCACGTGTCAAGTGAATCAAAGTCAAGTGATCCAAAAGTCCATCGGCATGGAGTTTCTTCATGCGTTTTACACCAATATGACCTAAGCGGCAGTGCCACAAAAATATGGAGCTATCATTGTTAACTCTAACACTTTTGGTCTCAATGTTATGTATATGTGTATCACTATCAAGATTCAATATGAACAATCCTCTCACATTGGGTGCATGACCATAAAAGATGTGACTCATAGAAATAGAACAACCATTATTCTCTGACTTAAAAGAGTAACCGTCTCGCAATAAACAAGATCCAGATATAATGTTCATGCTCAACGCAGGCACTAAATAACAATTATTCAAGTTCATAACTAATCCTGATGGTAACTGAAGTGAAACTGTGCCGACGGCGATTGCATCAACCTTGGAACCATTTCCTACGCGCATCGTCACTTCATCTTTCGCCAGCCTTCGTCTATTCCGCAGTTCCTGTTTCGAGTTGCAAATATGAGCAACGGAACCGGTATCGAATACCTAGGCACTACTACGAGAGCCGGTTAAGTACACATCAATAACATGTATATCAAATATACCTGATTTCTCTTTTGCCGCCTTCTTATCAGCCAGATACTTGGGGCAGTTGCGCTTCCAGTGACCCATACCCTTGCAATAGTAGCACTCTGTTTCAGGCTTAGGTCCAGCTTTGGTTTTCTTCGTCGGATTGGCAACAGGCTTGCCGCTCTTCTTTGAATTACCCTTCTTGCCTTTGCCGTTTCACTTGAAACTAGTGGTCTTATTCACCATCAACACTTGATGTTCTTTACGGAGTTCTGACTCTGCGACTTTCAGCATCGCAAACAACTCGCCGGGTGACTTGTTCATCCCTTGCAAGTTCTAGTTCAACACAAAGCCCTTATAGCTTGGCGGCAGTGATTGAAGGATTCTGTCAGTGATAGCCTCTTGCGGGAGTTCAATCCCCAGCTCAGCTAGACGGTTTGAGTACCCCAGACATTCTGAGCACATGTTCACTGACAGACGAATTCTCCTCCATCTTGCAAGCATAGAATTTATCGGAGGTCTCATACCTCTCGATTTGGGCGTTCTTCTGAAAGATAAACTTCAACTCCTGGAACATCTCATATGCTCCATGACGCTCAAAGCAACGTTGAAGTCCCGGTTCTAAGCCATACAAGACTGCACATTGAACTACTGAGTAGTCCTCCTTACGTGTTAACCAAGCGTTCTTAGCATCCTGGTCAGCCGTAGCGGGTGGTTCATCTCCTAGCGCAGCATTAAGGACATAATCCTTCTTCCCAGCTTGTAAGATTAGCTTAAGATTACGAGCCCAGTCAACAAAGTTGCTTCCGTCATCTTTCAACTTAGCTTTCTATAGGAACGTATTAAAATTCAGGGTGACGGTCGCGTTAGCCATGATCTACAACACAAATATATTCAACGTGGACTTAGACTATGTTCAAGATAATTAGAGTTTAACTTAATCAATTTACTTGCTAAACTCCCAATCAAAAAGTACATATCTCTAGTCATTTGAGTGGTTCATGACCCACTTACACTAGCTCAAGTCCGATCATCACGTGAGTTGAGTATAGTTTCAGTGGTAAGCATCCCTATGCTAATCATATCATCTATATGATTCATCATCGACCTTTCGGTCTCATGTGTTCCGAGGCCATGTCTGCACATGCTAGGCTCGTCAAGCTTAACCCGAGTGTTCCGCGTGTGCAACTGTTTTGCACCCGTTGTATGTGAACGTTGAGTCTATCACACCCGATCATCACGTGGTGTCTCGAAACGACGAACTGTAGCAACGGTGCAAAGTTGGGGAGAACACAATTTCGTCTTGAAATTTTAGCGAGAGATCACCTCATAATGCTACCGCCGTTCTAAGCAAGATAAGGTGCATAAAAGTATTAACATCACATGCAATTCATAATTGACATGATATGGCCATCATCACGTGCTCCTTGGTCTCCATCACAAAAGCACCGGCACGATCTTCTTGTCACCGGCGCCACACCATGATCTCCATCAACGTGTCGCCATCGGGGTTTTCGTGCTACTCATGCTATTACTACTAAAGCTACATCCTAGCAAAATAGTAAACGCATCTGCAAGCACAGACGTTAGTTTAAAGACAACCCTATGGCTCCTGCCGGTTGCCGTACCATCGACGTGCAAGTCGATATTATCTATTACAACATGATCATCTCATACATCCAATATATCACATCACATCGTTGGCCATATCACATCACAAGCATACCCTGCAAAAACAAGTTAGACGTCCCCTAATTTTGTTGTTGCATGTTTTACGTGGTGACCATGGGTATCTAGTAGGATCGCATCTTACTTACGCAAACACCACAACGGAGATATATGAATTGCTATTTAACCTTATACAAGGACCTCCTCGGTCAAATACGATTCAACTAAAGTTGGAGATACTCACACTTGCCAGTCATCTTTGAGCAACGGGGTTACTCGTAGCGATGAAACCAGTCTCTCGTAAGCGTACGAGTAATGTCGGTCCAAGCCGCTTCAATCCAACAATACCGCGGAATCAAGAAAAGACTAAGGAGGGCAGCAAAACGCACATCACCGCCCACAAAAACTTTTGTGTTCTACTCGAGAAGACATCTACGCATGAACCTGGCTCATGATGCCACTGTTGGGGAACGTCGCAAGGGAAACAAAAAATTTCCTACGCGCACGAAGACCTATCATGGTGATGTCCATCTACGAGAGGGGATATTCGATCTACGTACCCTTGTAGATCGCACAGCAGAAGCGTTAAGAAACGCGGTTGATGTAGTGGAACATCCTCATGTCCCTCGATCCGCCCCGCGAACCGTCCCGCGATCCGTCCCACGATCTAGTGCCGAACGGACGGCACCTCCGCATTCAGCACACGTACAGCTGGACGATGATCTCGGCCTTCTTGATCCAGCAAGAGAGACGGAGAGGTAGATGAGTTCTCCGGCAGCTTAATGGCGCTCCGGAGGTTGGTGGTGATCTAATCTCAGCAGGGCTCCGCCCGAGTTCCGCAGAAACGGGATCTAGAGGTAAAACCATGGAGATATGTGGTCGGGCTGCCGTGGCAAAGTTGTCGCAAATCAGCCCTAAAACCTCCGTATATATAGGTGGGAGAGGGGGGCCTTGCCTTGGGGCACAAGGAGCCCCAAGGGGGTCGGCCGAGCCAAGGGGGGGAGTCCTCCCCTTCCAAACCGAATCCAACTAGGTTTGGAAGGAGGAGTCCTTCCCCTTTTTGCCACCTCCTCTTTTTTTTCTTTTTCTCTTTGATTTTCTTCCTATGGCGCATAGGGCCTTCTTGGGCTGTCCCACCAGCCCACTAAGGGCTGGTGCGCCACCCCCAAGGCCTATGGGCTTCCCCGGGGTGGGTTGCCCCCTCCCCCCCCCCCCCCGGTGAACACCCGGAACCCATTCATCATTCCCGGTATATTCCCGGTAACTACGAAAACCTTCCGGTAATGAAATGAGGTCATCCTATATATCAATCTTCATTTCGGACCATTCCGGAAACGCTCGTGACGTCTGTGATCTCATCCGGGACTCCGAACAACATTCGGTAACCAACCATATAACTCAAACACGCATAAAACAACTTCGAACCATAAGTGTGCAGACCCTGCGGGGTCAAGAACTATGCAGACATGACCCGAATGACTCCTCGGTCAATATCCAATAGCGGGACCTGGATGCCCATATTGGATCCCACATATTCCACGAAGATCTTATTGTTTGAACCTCAGTACCAAGGATTCATATAATCCCGTATGTCATTCCCTTTGTCCTTCGGTATGTTACTTGCCTAAGATTCGATCGTCAGTATCCGCATACCTATTTCAATCTCGTTTACTGGCAAGTCTCTTTACTCGTTCCGTAATACAAGATCCCGCAACTTACACTAAGTCACATTGCTTGCAAGGCTTGTGCGTAATGTTGTATTACCGAGTGGGCCCCGAGATACCTCTCCGTCACACGGAGTGAAAAATCCCAGTCTCGATCCATACTAACTCAACGAACACCTTCGGAGATATCTGTAGAGCATCTTTATAGTCACCCAGTTACGTTGTGACGTTTGATACACACAAAGCATTCCTCCGGTGTCAGTGAGTTATATGATCTCATGGTCATAGGAACAAATACTTGACACGCAGAAAACAGTAGCAACAAAATGACACAATCAACGTGCTACGTCTATTAGTTTGGGTCTAGTCCATCACGTGATTCTCCTAATGACGTAATCCAGTTATCAAGCAACAACACCTTGTTCATAATCAGAAGACCCTGACTATCTTTGATCAACTGGCTAGCCAACTAGAGGCTTGCTAGGGACAGTGTTTTGTCTATGTATCCACACATGTATATAAGTCTTCATTCAATACAATTATAGCATGGATAATAAACGATTATCTTGATACAGGAATTATAATAATAACTATATTTATTATTACCTCTAGGGCATAATTCCAACAGCCTCGTCCTCCTGGCGAGAGCTTGGGGACGACTCGCACTTGGACTAGATGCGCTTAAAGTGCTAGGCGAGGTAAGTGGCTAGGTAAGCTTTTCTTCTTTTGTTTTTATTTTGTTTTCTAATATTTGTTCTGATTTGAAACAAATACCAAATCATTTTATAAAAAACCTGAAAGTTTAATATGTGACATAAATGGAATTATCTAGTGCCACATAAAAGTTTCAAAATTAATGGAATTACATTTTATATATAGCAAATATAATTCCATTTCAAATAATTGTTTAATTTATTTAAAAGTGCAATATAAAATGTTTCTTTGTTTTCAAAATACTGGTTGGCAATTTTACCTCATCCCAATATTTTCATAGAATAATTGGAACATTTTCTAGGATCCATTTGAAGCAGTTTTTATATTGCCCTTTGACAAATAATTGAATTGTGAGGCTTGATCACTTCCTCATTTCAATTTAAAAACAGAACAAAAATGCATGCATGAATGCTTTGCAACCAAGGCTAAAAGTAGGGTTGTGACAACTCACCCCCACTAAACAAGAATCTCGTTCCGACATTCAGGCGTAGTCGCGAAGAGGTCGGTGTCCTCAAGTCGAAGGCAATCTTCACGCTCCCATGTTGCTTCAACATCGAAATGATGAGACCACTCAACCTTGATAAACTTGATGTTGCGACGTCGAGTACTGCGCTCGTTTTCATCAAGAATACGAACAGGATATTCTCGATATTAGAGGTCATCTTGAAGATCAAGTGTTTAGTGGTCCACTTCGCGGATAAGATCCTTGAAGCAAGACCTGAGTTGAGAAACATGGAACACTTCATGAACTTTGGAAAGTTGCGAGGGTAGTTCAAATTAGTAGGCAACCTCTCCTTGTTTAGCGAGTATGCTAAAAGGACCAATGTAACGAGGAGCCAATTTTCCTTTGATACCCAAACAATGGGTACCCTTCAGAGGTGAAACCCAAAGGTAAGCCTTCTCGTCAACTTCATAACTTACTTCCTTATGTCGATGGTCAGATTGGCTCTTTTGACGAGAATGGGCGGTTTTCAAATTTTCACGAATAATGCAAACTTGATCTTCTGCCTCCTGAATCATATCTAATCCAAAGAATTGTCTTTCACCAGTTTCTTACCAGTTTAATGTTGTTCGTCATCTTCGTCCATACAAAACATCGAAAGGAGGTTTGCCCAAACTAGACTAGAAATAGTTGTTATAAGAAAATTTGGAAAACGGAATACATTTATCCCAATTCATTCCAAATGAGGAACATGTTCTCTGAGCATATCTGCAAGAAATTGATTGACTCTGTCTACTTGAAAACTTGACTGAGAGTGATTAGTAGAGGTAAAGGAGATATGGGTTCCCATAGAATTATGGAAACTTGCCCAAAATCTAGAGGTGAAAAGACTCCCACGGTCTGAATTGATTTCTTGAGGAACACCGTGAAGATATTCTATTCGAGAATTATATTGGTCTGCTAACTGACTAGAAGTTATACTCTCTCGAACTAGAAGGAAATGAGAAACTTTCGAAAGGTGATCGATGACCACAAAGATGGCATCATTCGCTTTCTTGCTCTTTGGAAAGCCGGTGATGAAATCCATGCCGACCTTGTCCCATTTCCACTCGGGAATAGCCAAGGGATGAAGGGTGCGAGCATGCCTTTGATAATCTGGCATACCGGGATGACAAACGTCACAGTTAGAAATGAAGTGAGCGATATCTCTCTTCATCCGGGTCCACTAGAACCTCTGGCGTAGGTCCTGATACATCTTAGTACTACCGGGATGAATTGTGAGAGGAGATTCATGAGCTTCTTTAAGGATCGGCATTCGAAGTTGTTGCTTCTTGGGAACCACTAGACGGTTCTCAAAGAATACAATGCCTTGACCATCTACCGAGAAACGAGCAGCAACTCATTTGGCATTGTTCCTCTTGTTCCAGCAAATTTCCGTATGCTCCTTCTGTGAAGCTATGATTTTATTCTCAATAGTCGGTTTCACCACCAAGGTAGAAAGGAATCCTTGTGGAACAATGTGAAGATTAAGCTTACGAAATTCCTCATGGAGAAGTGGTTGACTTTGTAGCGACATGGGGTTGTTACAATAGGATTTACAACTAAGTGCATCAGCCATGACATTGGCTTTGCCTGGGGTGTAGGATATTCCTAAGTCGTAGTCCGTAATCAACTCGACCCAACGTCTTTGCCTGAGATTAAACTCTGGCTGGGTGAATATACACTTGAGACTGTGGTGATCAGTGTATATTTCGCAACAATTACCCAGAAGGTAATATCGCCAGGTTAACAGAGCGTGAAATACAGCGGCAAGTTCCAGATCATGTGATGGATAATTCTCGTCACGTGGATGCAACGGTCGAGAAGTGTAGGAAATCACATGACTATTTTGCATAAGAATGCGATCAATTCCTTGACGCGATGCATCACAATAGATAATAAAGTTCTTTGTGAAATTCGGGGGCAGAAGTACCGGGGTAGTAGTCAGTCGTCTTTTCACCTCCTGTAAACTTTCCTGACACTATGGGGTGCACTTGAACTTCTTATCATTCTTGAGGAGTTCAGTTAGAGGTTTTGCAACTTTGGAGAAGTTCTCAATGAAGCTGCGTCAATAGCTCACTAAGCCAAGGAAACTCCTAACTTGCTTCCGCAATTCAGGTGGAGTCCAATCAAGAACGGCATGAACTCTCTCGGTATTGACAACAATACCGTTCGCAGACATTACGTGACCTAGATAGGTCACTTCTGGCAAATAGAATTCGCACATAGCGAATTTGACGTAAAGGCAGTGCTCTTGAAATTTCATCAATACCATCGTAAGATGCCCCGCATG
Organism: Hordeum vulgare subsp. vulgare; assembly: GCF_904849725.1. Classification (NCBI taxonomy): domain Eukaryota; kingdom Viridiplantae; phylum Streptophyta; class Magnoliopsida; order Poales; family Poaceae; genus Hordeum; species Hordeum vulgare. The sequence goes on from NC_058522.1 coordinate 172,391,316, forward strand.
TTCTTCTTCGTTCTTCGAGTAATTCAGGATATCATCAAGGTAAACCACAAAAAATTTATCCGAATACTCCATGAAGATTGAATTCATTAAGTGGGAGAAGGTGGCTCGGGTATTGGTTAGCCGAAGGACCAGACGGTATACTCTTATTGGCCATAACGAGTGACAAAAGCAATTTTGGGAATGTCACCGTTCCCGATTTTGATTTGATGATAACCTAATCACAAATCCATCTTAGAAAATCTTAGAGATCCAATGAACTGATCATATAGATCGTTGATCCTAGGGAACGGATATTCGTTCTTCGTCATGACCACATTAACTAGTTGATAATCTACAACTATCCAATCCATACCAGCCTTCTTCTTGACGAAGAGGACAAGACAAGCCCAAGGAGTAGAACTAGGACGGATGAAAACTTTCTTTAAAGATTTGTCGAGTTGGATTTTAAGCTTAGCTAAATCTTGAGGAGACATCTTATAGGTTCTTGTAGCAATTGGATTTGTTCCTAGAATAAGTTTTGTGACAAACTCTCCTTCTCTGTCAGGTGGGAGACGTGGCAGTTCTTCTAGAAAGAAATCTAGAAAGTCATGAACTACCGGAATGTTTTCAAGGTCTAGAAGAGGATTGGCATAGAGAGCATATATCTAGCATTTTGAAATATGAGTTGATACATTGATTATCTAGACAGAAGGATGAGTCAACTAAATATACCTAGAGAAACAATCAATTTTGCCATGATCTGTTGTCATCGAGTCCATCCACAAGATGATATTGATGTCTAATGTCTTGAGGTCTATCACGGAAGCAAGGAATAATAATCCATCGACCAAGATTTGGTTCCCATGGGTTACTACATTAGTTTGCCATTTGGAACCTGGAGCATGAATTAGTAATGGAGTGGGCATATCCTCAAAAGCAATAACATTCAAAGATGAAGGAGTGTGATGCTCCAGAGTCAAACAAGACAGAAGCTACTTGAGAATTGACAACAAGCGTCTTAAGCACAACATCATCATCACATTGAGCTTCTTCTGCATATACATGGTTCACACATACACGAGTTAGAGAAACTAACCTTTCATTAGACTTCTTGGTTACGGGCTTGCAACAAGAAACACCCATTCCTTAAGGGGGTGGAACATAACGACGGATAGACAATCCCTTGTGTAGTGTCATGGCTGGCTACACTTGAAGCATGCTTCATTAATAGGACGTGGATCTGGGTTGAACACTTTGTTGATGAGGTTCTTCTGGGAACATTTGGCATTGACAGACGAGGCGTCACATGGGATGGCCTCGGTACATATCTTGGAGGAAGAGCAGCATTTGGTATCCTTATCCTATGCTTCTAGGATATAGAAATTGAAGATGATCCAACATCACGGTTGAGCTTGCGAGATTCCTCGTAGGTCATTCTCCTTGTTTCTTCTTGGATGGCTTTGTTCACAAGAACCTCGAAACTGATGAACTCATGCAGACTCAGAACATGATGAAGCTTTGGGTTAATACCTTTCCTGAACCTAGCTTGCTTCTTGCTATCTGTGGATACTTTTTCTAGTGCATATCACGCAAGGCGTCCAAACTCACGACTATAAGCATCCACATCCATCTTGCCGTGGGTCAGACTACAAAACTTTTATTGCTTACGATCGATCATGGCATGGAATATGATGATCATGAAAAGCCTTACAGAACTGCTTCCATGAAGTAACTTGGTCTGCAGGATGCATGGCCTCGAAGTTCTCCCACTATAGACTAGAAGAACCTTCAAGGTGATATGTGGCATAGGTAACCTTGTGTTCTTCGGCCACGTTTGCATAACACAGCTTGTTAATCATACTTCGGAGCGAATCATCTGCATGAAGTGGCTCAATGGAGTGGTGGATGGTGGAAGGATTCAATTTGATGAAGCCTCTTATGGATACTAGCTCGTTGCGCTCATGGTCTCTATTTTTCTCGATGATCTCGAACAGACGGTTGGTGGCACGCTTGTTCCTCTCAATTTCTAGCATAACCTCTTCCAACAAAGGTGGATCAGGAGGATCTTCTTCATCCCTGCAATCTGCATGGTTCTGACCACGATCAACAGAATTCCGGATTACTAGCGACATCTTGAAGGAAACAACTAGGGTTCAAAAACAAGGGAAAGCACTAAAACACTACAATCCTAGGGCAAATCGGACAACATAACGGTTGTACCGTCATGAAATATGAGGCAACCTGCAAAATATTTGAGCATCATAACAACTCAACATCATGTGTTCAAGGTGCAGCAAGAACATAAGGATCACTTTGACTATGATGAAAAAGGATTGACACACAAAAGCCATCCTATAAATCTACAAATCCAGTAACTCCTCATCCTTGCAGATAGGTAAGAAGGCTAGTTCTGAATCACCATAGAAGAGAAGAGGGTGACTTAGATTAGAGTGAGTCGAGGAAAGGAGTAAAAGAATCTTACGTTCCATTCTACAATCAATTCCCTTACGTAACTAAAGCATTACTAGACTCAACATCAACCAGTTTGGCTTGTTAATCCTACAAACAGTCAAGCTGTGATACAAGCACAGTCGGGACCCTGATCCTAAGTCATAATAACCCAGCCAATAACAGAACAAATCAATTTGCAGCCTCACGCACGGCTAACACCACGGTTGCCACCTTACGTGGGCCGTGATTGTTTGCGTCTTCTGACTCACGTATGTGTATATGTCGTTAGCATTCGAACGACAGAGAACCCAGGTCGATATGACTAGTTATAAACCCAAGTGATACATCCGTACAAGGACATGCATACGTAACCCAGCAAAGCAAGTGCTGGTCAATAGCGTGTGTAGACGAGTCGTATAAAGCTACACGGACTCCATTACACCGCGTGACATTTCCCCAAGGGGACAGACACAGCAGCAAAGAAGGATACATGTCGGTCAATCAATGTGTCCAGAGCAGTAGTAAGGTACCAAGGCTTGATGGAAGCACAAAGAGGCATTTCCCTATAAAGAGTACTACTAGAGGCACACAACTAGGTGTCCAATCCCACATATACCAATGCATTTCAAACATAAACACAATATGTACGATATGTGTAGATACAACATGGCATCACAACATAAGTCCACAACACATCTTTCACTTAGTGGGCTCCGAGGAGCCAACATAGCATAATGTTACAAACAAGAAGGTCACATGACCCAACATTCAGAGCATACAAACATCAAGCAAAAGTTACATATCTGGGTACGGACATCCACTAAAAACGGTTGGAAGAGCCAAAAAAGCTACCACTACCCTACCATAGGAGCCATACCACTATCTGGGTTCCCAAGCTAATCTATCGATCTTGATGTCTAGAGGTAAATGTAGAGATAACAACGTCTATGTATGCAAAAATGTAAAGACGCAACAGTGAGTATGAAGGTACTCAACAAGACTTACATCAGAACTAACTACATATGCATCATGTATCAATGAACGGGATTATGGGGTTTACTACAGAAAATCCAGCTTTGACCTTTGGCTAACCTAGACTACAACATAGTATCATACTTCTCTCATCTCTCTACGAGAGAGCGTACCCGAGTCCAAGAATCTATCACATCAATACACCACCATGGATCCTCTATCGTCATCCTACGAGAATGCCATCCTTAGAACTCACATTTGTCTCGACCATTTTAGAGTATCCGTTAAACACTACTAGAATCCAGTAATTTGCCATCAGCCAGTACTTTGCCGTCTGTTGGCTGATGGCAAAGCAGCTCTTTGCCGTCAGCTGACCTAAAGCGGATGGTAAAGGGCTCACTGATGGAAAAAGAATGTTTGCCATCGGCCAGGGCTTTGCCGTCTGCCTGCGGACGGCAAAGAGACCTAGGGCAGACGACAAAGAGGGCAGATGGGTCTCACTAGACCTTGGGCCTGGCCAGGTCTAACGGACGGGCTCTTTGCCATCCGCGTGGCCTTTGCCATCCGCCATGGGGCCATTTGCCGTCCGGGGGCAGACGACAAAGCTAACGTCCCTATAACGCCCGTCTCCCCCTAGCCATCGCTCCACTACCCCACTCCCCACTATGTCTCTCTCTCCACCGTCATGCGCGCCTCCCTCCTGCACCACCGGCGGCCGGTCACCCCTACGCCGCCCCCTACGCCGACCCCTGCGCCACCCCCTGCGCCGCCCCCTCACCTGCCCCCCACCGCCGCCACCACTGCCCCCCACCGCAGCCACCACTGCCCCCCGCCGCCGCACAACACCCCACCGCCGCCACCACTGCCCTCCGACGCCACCACTGCCCCCCGCCACCGAACTGCCCCTAGCGACGCCCCACTGCCCCGTCGCACCCGTCCTCCTCGCTGCCCCGACGCCCCAGCCGCCCCCGTCGGTGAGTCCCCCCATTATTATTTTGTTTTTCCTTATTTTTATTTATGTTAAATTAGTTAGGTTAGTTTTTTAGTTTATTAGGTTAGTTAGGCTAGTTAGTTAGGTTGTTAAATTAGTTAGGTTAGTTAGTTAGCTTGGTTAGTTAGGTGGAGGAGGAGAAGAGGAGAAGAGGAGGAGGAGGAGGACGAGAAGAAGAAGAGGAGGAGAAGAGGAGAAGAAAGAGGAAAAATGAAAAGAAGGAAGAAGAAGAAGAAGCAGAAGAAGAAGAGGAGAATAAAAAATAAGAAGGAGAAGAAGAAGAAGAAGAAGAAGAAGAAGAAGAGAAGAAAAAATAAGAAGAAGAAGAAGTAAAGAAGAAGAGAAGAAGAAAAGAATAATAGAATAAGAAAAAAATAAGAAGGAGAAGAAGAGAAAAGAGAAGAAGAAGTAGAAGAAGAGGATAAAGAAAAATAGAAATAGAAATAAGAGGAAGAGGAAGAAGAGGAGAAGAGGAGGAGGAGGAGGAGGAGGACAAGAAGAAGAAGAAGAAGAGGAGAAGAGGAGAAGAAAGAGGAAAAATGAAAAGAAGAAGAAGAGAAGAAGAAGGAGAAGGAGGAGGAGAAGGAGCCCTCCTTCTTCTCCTTCTTCTCTCCTCCTTCTTATTTTTTAGCTTGTTTAGCTAATTATCCTCCAAAATGACATAATAAGCTAAAAACCTTGGTTAGCTCATGAATATTATGTTCTTAGCTTGTTTTCCTAAAAATGACATAATTAGACATAATTAGAATATTTGTGTTGATCGGATGGATTTACATGTGATAGTTGTCTCATCGCGCTGTGAGGTCTCCTGTGCGAAGACCTGCCCGTGCGTTGTACGAGCTCCGCCCGTGCATTTGTGGGTCAGTAAAATTTCATCTCCTCCTCGCCCCTTCATTTACTGCGGCTCGGTTTCCGGATGAAACTTTCTAGATTTAGGTAATTCAATTAATTTATCAGTATGCGTGACCAGTATGCGTCTCCCGTTCGAAAGGGCGACATCTATAAATATGCATGTCTTTGCATATTTATAACCGCCATCCTTTCGAATTGTCCAACATTATCCATGGACAGCCCGAGTATGTGTAGATTGGGTTCGTTTTCCCATATTTCTTGCTCTGGATCCGATGCGGAATTTCGTCAGTGCCTCCTTGTTGTTCTCCGGATGCACATCCTCTCTGTTTATTGCGGAGACGTGTATCAGGCGAACAACTGGGAGGTGCTGCCGAAATTTTGCGTTGGATCCGGAGTAGAGCATGGGAAAAGGAACCCAATCTACACATACTCGGGTGGGATTAGGACCTATCTTTACCTATTAGCGTGTAGGTTGCCTGGACGTAATAAAAATGGCATACCTGATTAACCAATGAATATAAATGCTAAATTATATATAAATATATTTCTTCTGTCTTTAGTAGCTACGCAAGATGAGTGATCGTGCGTGGATGTATACCGGTCACCCTAGTCAGAAAGAGATGACGAAAGAATGGTTTGTAAAAACAAAGGAATTTGTGAAAGCCGCGTTCACAAATTGCGAGGAAAGAAACTATTGCCCCCGTCCTGGATGCAACAACTATAAAAAGACGACAGAGGTTCTAATGATTAAACACCTGCAGAGGAGGGGTTTTAAGCCTAATTATATGGTGTGGACATTTCATGGTGAGTCTATACAACGCACAAGAGCTGAGGTGGTCCGTCGTCGCACGGACGAGCATGGTACCAGGATCGAAGACATGGTGCAAGACTTTGAAAATGCTCGGGATTAGGAAGATGAGATGGAGGAATCTGCAAAGGCCTTTTATGAAATGTTGGAGTCTTCAAAACATCCTCTCCATGAGCACACTGAGCTCTGTCAGCTGGATGCAATTGCACAAGTAATGGCTCTGACGGCTCGGTTCAACTTGGGAAGAGAATGCTACGACACAATGATGACACTATTTGGACGTTTCCTACCCAAAGGCCATGTCATGCCTGCAAACCTGCACCAGTCGGACAAAATACTTCGTGTACTTATGATGCCCTATGAGAAGATAGATGCATGTGAGAAAGGATGTGTCTTATTTAGGAAGGAGTGTGCACACTTGGACTATTGTCCCAATTGCGAGTCTTGCAGGTATCTTGTGGTAGACAACGGTATGGGTGAGAAGAGGCAGACCAAAATCGCAGTTAGTATTCTTCGGTATATGCCAATCGTACCAAGACTTCAACGTCTTTTCATGGTCGAAGAGACAGCCAGACAGATGACATGGCACAAATTGGGCAAAAAAACCGAACTAGATGCGGATGGGAATAAGATGATGGTACACACATCGGATGGGGAAGCGTGGAAACATTTTGATGGATTGCATGAGGATAAAGCGGCAGATCCAAGGAATCCTCGAGTCTGCCCCACCACGGATGGTTTACTCCGTTCGGCATGACGGCAACCCAATACAGTTGTTGGCTTGTATTTGTCATTCCACTCAATCTCCCCCCTGGGCAGATTATGCAAAGAAAGAACATATTTCTGACGTTGATAATTCCAGGGCCCAATTATCCAGGGAAGAATATGAATGTGTACCTGCAACCGCTTAAGTATGAATTGGAAGAAGCTTGGGATAATGGGGTCAAGACATATGATGCCGCTAGAAAAGAAAACTTCAAAATGCATGTGTGGTACTTGCACTATTCTCTAGATGGTGTGTGCATGGAAGGTTCCCGTGCCCCCAATGCAAGGCAGCTCTTCAGTTTCATTGGTTGCAGCAGGGTCGGAAGTATTCTTGCTTCGACTTGCACAGATAGTTCCTGGATCCTGACCATAAGTTCAGAAAAGACAAGAAGAACTTTACCAAAGGTAAAGTTGTCAAAAACTTGGCACCACCTGCGTTCAGAGGCCAACAGATCCTGGATCAGTTAAACGCCCTCGAGCTTGATCAGAGCGCCCAGGGTATTTCAAGGGGTATAATTCAAAACACGCGTGGACTCACAAGCCATGCTTCTGGGATCTGCCTTACTTCAAAGACCTCCTTCTTCCACATAATATCGACATGATGCACACTGAAAAGAATATCGGAGAGGCTATTTTTGGTACATTGTTTGACATAGATGGGAAGACAAAGGATAATATTAAGGCTAGAGTCGATCAAGAGACACTATGTCATAGACCGTTACAAAACATGCCAGAAGGCAAAGGAAAGCAGAAGTGGTCGAAGCCAAAGGCCTGGTTCAATCTTGGAAGGCCAGCTATGAGGGAAATTATCTTGTGGGTCAAAATGCACTTGATGTTCCCCGATGGGTATGCAGCGAATCTAAAGAGGGGAACGAGTCTTGAAAAATTAAAAATCTTTGGTCTCAAGAGTCATGATTGGCACATATGGCTAGAGCGGGTAATGTCGGTCATGTTACGTGGCTTTATTCCTAAGGATGAATGGCTAGTACTGGCGGAGCTAAGCTATTTCTTCTGTGTTCTTTGTGCGAAAGAATTGTCGCGTGGCGTGGTAGAAGACATGGAGGAGTTTGCACCGGAGTTGTTGTGCAAGTTAGAGAAGATCTTTCCACCGGGATTCTTTAAGCCAATGCAGCATTTGATTTTACATCTACCGACCGAGGCAAGATTGGGTGGGCCCGTGCAAGATCGTTGGTGCTATGCACCTGAGAGGATGCAGAAGACCATTCGAGCTAAATGTAAAAATAGGCGTAGAATTGAAGCACCGATGGCTGAGGCATTCATGACTGAGGAGGTGGCAAACTTTGTGACAGCACACTACGAAGCCAAAAATCATCATTTGCATAATCCGAAGCCTCGGCAAAATGATGCACACCCTAAAAAAGGTGGGTCCAACCTCAGCCTATTCAAAGGGAAGCTCGCACCAGCCGGTGCTTCGAAACCAATAACATTGGATGTCGAAGAATGGCGGAACATTTCGTTGTATATCTTCAACAACCTAACAGAAGTGCGGCCGTACATCGAGTGAGTTCTCGGCACATTTTCCCGTAACTTCTAATTCATTTGAATTGCTCTTATTCCTGGATATTTAAAATAGCCGTTACGTCGTCAAATTCTCGGATGGAGCGGTGATCGAAAATGATTCCGTCGAAGTGTATGAGCTTCTGTCAAAGGCAGGAGGCGGCTATCCCGGTTTCATCTTTTGGTTCAAACAAACGGTAATTATCAATAATGGACCATTTCATTCTTGGTCTAACTTGTAGCTAATGCAACAACCGTTTCGTATTAAACTTGTAGGCTAATTCAGAGTCTATGGACGTCGAATTGAGACAAGTCGCTAACGGTTTTCACTATAAGGTCCGTTCATTTGAGAAATACAACATCCACGAGTATCTCTTTCGCACCTTTGGCAAAGAGCTATCTATGCCCGACTGGAAATCTACAAATTGTGGTGTCTCTGCTATCGGCGAAGGTGTTATCGAGTATTATGGAAGAGTTGAAGCAATTTAGCCCATTTAGCTCCAAAATACCATAATAATCTCAAAATGGCATAAGAACCTTGGTTAGCTCATGAATATTATATACTTAGCTTGTTTTCCTCTAAAATGGGATAATTAGTCCATTTAGCTCCAAAAGGACATAACTAGGTAATTTAGCTCCAACAATAGGAGAAGAGGAGAAGAAATAGGGAAAATGGAAAGAAAGAAGAAGAAGAAGAAGAAGAAGAAGAAGAGAAGAAGGAGAAGGAGGAGGAGCAGGAGGAGGAGGAGAAGGAGAAGGCCAAGGACCTTCTAGTCCTTCTCATCCTCCTCCTTCTCCTCCTTCTCCTCCTTCTTGTTGATTTCTTCTTCTTCTCCTCCTCCTCCTCTTTCTTCTCCTCTTTCATATTATCCTTGCTTTAATTTCCCCAACAATGACATAATTAGCCCATTTAGCTCCAAAATACCATAATAAGCTCAAAATGGCATAAGAACCTTGGTTAGCTCATGAATATTATATACTTAGCTTGTTTTCCTCTAAAATGGGATAATTAGCCCATTTAGCTCCAAAAAGACATAATTAGGTAATTTAGCTACAACAAGAGGAGAAGAGGAGAATAAATAGGAAAAATGAATAGAAAGAAAGAAGAAGAAGAAGAAGAAGAAGAGAAGAAGGAGAAGGAGGATAAGGAGGAGGAGAAGGACAAGGACAAGGACCTTCTAGTCATTCTCGTCCTCCTCCTTCTCCTCCTTCTTCTTGATTTCTTCTTCTTCTCCTCCTTCTCGTCCTTCTCCTCTTTATTCTCCTCTTTCATATTATCCTTGCTTTAATTTCCCGAACAATGACACAATTAGACCATTTAGCTCCAAAATACCGTAATAATCTCAAAATGGCATAAGAACCTTGGTTAGCTCATGAATATTATATACTTAGCTTGTTTTCCTCTAAAATGGTATAATTAACCCATTTAGCTCCAAAAATACATAATTAGGTAATTTAGCTCCAACAAGACGAGAAGAGGAGAAGAAATAGGCAAAATGAAAAGAAAGAAGAAGAAGAAGAAGAAGAGAACAAGGAGAACTAGGAGGAGGAGGAGAAGGGCAAGGACCTTCTAGTCCTTCTCCTCCTCCTTCTCCTCCTTCTTCTTGATTCCTTCTTCTTCTCCTCCTCCTCTTTCTTCTCCTCTTTCATATTATCCTTGCTTTAATTTCCCCAACAACGACATAATTAGCCCATTTAGCTCCAAAATGCCATAATAAGATCAAAATGGCATAAGAACCTTGGTTAGCTCATGAATATTATATTCTTAGCTTGTTTTCCTCTAAATTGGGATAATTAGCCCATATAGCTCCAAAAAGACATAATTAGGTAATTTAGCTCCAACAAGAGGAGAAGAGGAGAATAAATAGGAAAAATGAAAAGATAGAAAGAAGAAGAAGAAGAAGAGAAGAAGGAGAAGGAGGAGGAGGAGGAGGAGAAGGCCAAGGACCTTCTAGTCCTTCTCCTCCTCCTTCTCCTCCTTCTTATTGATTTCTCCTTCTTCTCGTCCTCCTCCTCTTTCTTCTCCTCTTTCATATTATCCTTGCTTTAATTTCCCCAACAATGACATATTTAACCCATTTAGCTCCAAAATGCCATAATAAGTTAAAAATGGCATAAGAACCTTGGTTAGCTCATGAATATTATATTCTTAGCTTGTTTTCCGCTAAAAATGACATAATTAGCTCAAAAGCATCATATTTTGTTCTTCTTCTGACTTTCTTATTCACATTTTTGCAGATTGGATATACTACATGCATGGAAGCTGGCATTCAAGGAGTTGAACAATGTCGATGGATGAACTTTATATGTATATAATCTAGTTTTCATTTCAGTTGATGAACAATGGTGAACTATATGTATATTTATATATGGATAAACAGTGCAATACTTTGTATGTTGGTTCTTTCGATATATGGGGATGTACATTGATTTATATGTATATCATATATGTGTGGTGAATTATATATATGTGTTGGCAAGTATATGTGTGGTGAACTATATATCATATATGTGTGGTGAATTATATAAATGTGCTGTCAAATATATAAATATATATGTGTGTGTGTGTGTGCTGTGAAATAATATAAAACAAAAAAATTGGTACTATATGGGCTCTTTGCCGTCTGCCAGCTGATGGCAAAGACCTCTGCCATCAGCTGGCAGATGGCAAAGGTGCCACATGGCACCCAACTGTGCATGCTGGGGTGTCTATATAGGCTCTTTGCCGTCTGCCTCCAGGGTGGGCAGACGGCAAAGAAGAGGGCACAGAGGTGGGGGGAGGAGGAGGCAGACGGCAAAGAGTGGAGTGGGGGGAGGAGGAGGACGCAGACGACAAAGAATAAGGGGGATGAGACGACAAATACTAAGGGGGAGGCAGACGGCAAAGAATAAGGGGGGAGGTAGACGGGAAAGCCTCCGTTAACCCCTAACAGAGGCAACCCATGTCGACTGTCGTCTCGAGCACTTTGCCGACTGCTCCTATGGAAAGCTGACAACAAAGAGCTTTGCCGTCCGCTTTGGGGGGACAGACGGCAAAGAAGGTCCTATGCCGTCGTACGCTGACGTAACAATTTTGCCTGCCGTGAGATTCTTTGCCGTCTGTGGTATTCTCTTTGCCGTCCGGGATTTAGTCTTTGCCGTCTGTGGTATTCTCTTTGCCGTCCGGGATTTAGTCTTTGCCGTCTGTGATGGTAGCCGGCAAAGAAGCTGAATCCTGTAGTGAAAGTTGTCGATGAACCATGCAAGTCTCCAAGTAGTACATATCCGAGGATGTGGCTATTCGAATAGATGATTACCCCGTAGGGGTGTACTTCGTCACACATACTCCCGCCACTTATCGCCATCTGCACATAAAACAAGCACCTCGTCAACCTTCAAGCGGGAGCCCATCGAGGAGTCGGCTATAGACGTTAACCAATAATGACTCATTTCCAATGAAGTCGCCTATCTAAGTTGGAACACATAATAGAAGTCCGGCCGACGTTCCCAACATGACCTCAAACAATGTGACAAGGGCCCCAAGCCGGTCCCGATTGGGTCGTTCATCCACTTAGCAGACTATGCCACAACCTATGAACATTTCGAAGTACTGCGACTCTTGGAATGAGAATAAATTAGTTAATAAGCCGAGAGAGATCGAATTACCAGAGTTGAATGTACGGTAGTAGCTAGTCTTGGAACACCAACACAAGATCTCAGGTCCTAAGTGCAGTGTCAATGAGACAACCCACCATGTACTCCTACATGGCCTCTCATCTCTACCTTTGCCAAAATAGGTTCACATACTTCACATTCATCAGTAGGACCTGATTATTCCAATTCATCATCCAGATGATCACACCAACTCAACTCTAAGCATAGCAAGCATACCAGGGTAATGGCATAGCATGTCTCAAGCATCTACCAGGTATGCTAGGTTGCTTGGTTTAGCTATTTACCGTGACAATGACACGTCATACAAAGAAATGGGTTCATCAACCGTAACACAGGTAGTAGTAGAATCATTTGGTCCTAATGCATTGAAATGAGAGCAAGAGCGAGAGAGTGGGATTGTATCGGAATGCTCAAGGGGGTTGCTTTCCTGTTGATCAGAAGAACTCAGTTGTTCTTCAATGTCATAAAAAACTAAGTCTCGGAAATCTATCGACAAGATCAAACAAGGAAAAATGTAAGCATGGCAAATGTTTCACAATGATGCATGAGCATGGCATGTTAACACGTTGCTAGTTAGAGCTAATGCAAGTGAACATAAGTTAAATAGGAATTATTTGATCAATATAGATCAATTAAAAACCCATTTATAAGCATTTATATGCCTTTATTGAAATTTGCCTATCCAGCAACCTTAACTTTTCCATATATAATTTATTTCATTTGGAGTTATAGATTAATTTCTATGATTTTTCAAACTTTTAGATATTTTCAAGAAATTCATGAATTAGATTAAACCAGAAAATTAAATACTGCATCACTCTGACATCATCACTGCGTTAGCCAGTCAAACTGCGTTGTCCAGGTCAAACCTGACCAGTGGGGGCCACTGGTCAGTAACCCGAGAGTAATCCCCGCGCCGACGCACGCTGATTGAGGGTTTGACCACCTACGAGGCCCGCTTACAGTGTCTGCCGGAGTGTGGCCGGCGGTGACCAAACTTGTGGCAGGGGCTCGCCGGAGTTACCTAATCGGCGCTACAAAGCATCGTTTTGCAAGCGGTCTGTGGCTACAGCAAGATGGTGAAGCCCCTCATCTAGCAGGGCCATCAGGAGGGGCTAGGGTGGCCAGAGCATGCGTCGGCGGCGATCTACGTAGCGGACGACGCTCGTGCTCGGTGGCTCTATAGCCTAGGGGCACGGAAGAAACCAGGCAGGAGGGGGAATCGACTCTGCGGCTCACTGCGAGGCGGTTGTAGGTGACGGCGAGCTCAAGGAGTTCCGAGGCGGAACAAGTCAGCGACGGCGAGCTCTGATGGCCGGTGGATGAAACGACGATGACGGCAATGTTGTGGGGCTTCCGGCTCCAATTTCGTTGACATGAGGGACGAGGACGATGAGGCGAGGGAGATGGGATGCTCGGGGATGCGTGCGGTGGCCGGTGGCCGTGTTGGTGATGAACGGCGGCGACGGGCGTGGTCGGCTCCGAGGTGGGGAAACAAGAGAGAGGAGAGGAATGGCGCAAGGGGGGAGAGTGGATCGATTCAACGGCTCGTCCACATTGTATCGGTCATGGGATAAGGACGAAGGAGGGACCTCCAACGGTAAGCACGAGTTGGAGGCATCGTGCGTTCTTGGGCTACTACGCCTCGTCCTCTTGGCGAGAGCTTGGGGATGACTTGCACTTGGGCCACATGTGCTTCAAGTGCTAGTCCAGGTAAGTGGCGAGGTATGCTTTTGTTCTTTTTTTTATCACATTTGTTCCGATTTGAAAAAAAATATCAGATCATTTTATAAAAACCTGAAAGTTTATTATGTGACATAAATGGAATTATCGAGTGCCACATCAAAGTTAAAAAATTAATAGAATTATATTATATATATAGAAAATATATTTCCATTTCAAATAATTGTTTAATTAATTCAAAAGTCCAATATAAAATGTTTTTGTGTTTTCAAAATATTGGTTAGTAATTTTACCTCATCCCAATATATTCACAGAATAGTTGGAACCTTTTCTTGGATCCATTTGAAGTAGTTTTTACATTGCCTTTTGAAAAAAGTTTTAATTGTGAGGCTTGATCACTTACTCATTAAAATGTAAAAAGGAAAACAAAAATGGATGCATGAATGCTTTGCAAGCAAGGGTAAACTAGGGTTGTGACATTGGCCGAGGGTGGCGATGGTCCCAGTTGTGCACCCTTTGGTGCTGAGCCATCTTGGGCTAAGAAGCTCAAGGAGAAGATGAAGAAGTACTTTTTTTTGCAAGTACATGGTTAGTCCCAGGCTCACTCTATATGGATTGCGGCTAGTAGCCATCAAAATTTTATGGCTGGGCATTTTGGCTGGGAGATTTAGAGTGGTTCGGAGGACAAGCTCAATGATGAGGAAACCTGGATCTCTCGCAACTGTGTGTTGGATTCCAATGTGGAGCAGTCTGGGTCCTATGTTCCCCCTTTCACCATTCATCATAGTCGAGAGTCCAAGGAGTACTGAAGATGGTCATCGGACTTTCAACCATCATGGATCAGCACTATCAAGAGGTTTGGGTAGAATCAGCACGTACACATTCTTTCGCACCCATGTTCCTTTCCCGCTTTACTGGAGCTCCAACCTTTCCTCCATTCTGGTCCGGAAAGATCCCAACGGTAGTACCGCCTTTATTACTGCACCAGTTCCGCTGATGTTTTCTCTATTGGAATCGTCAGCGGATCTTGAGCGATAGTACGAGGCAGTAATACATCTTATCAACGGTACTACCATCCCTAGGAGTGGTAGTACCGTTCCAGCGGAACTACCTCTGCCCTGCCTACCCTCTTGATCTCAGGACCTTCCGGGCCAGCGGTAGTGCCGCTCTCAGTAGGAATACTACCTCTTATGGGTGGTAGTGCATCCCTCCGGAGCGGTAGTACCGCTCCTATGTGGGCTGAGTGAGTGGGTAACAGTTGGATCTATTCCCCCACTGTATAAAGGAGTTTTTCTTCCCAAAGAAGACTACCTTTTCCAACCCTAAACTCCATTGTTTCTCCAACCTCCATGTTCCTCGATGTCTCTCCATAGCGAATAAAACTTGTAGATTCCAGGGTTTGCTTGAGAGGGTCTTGTTCAACCCTTCCACCAAGATAAATTTGATTCCACCACTAATCCCTAGGGTGTTTGAGCACCCTAGATGGTTGAGATCACCTCGAAGGCATATTCCATTGTGGTGAAGGTTCGTGTAGTTCTTCGGAGCATCCAATTAATTTGATTCCACCACTAATCCCTAGGGTGTTCTTCGGAGCCTCCAATTAATTCCAGAATGGAGATTGCCCCAACCTTGTTTGTCAATGTTAGATGATATGTCTCCAACATATCTATAATTTTTGATTGTTACATGCTGTTATATTATCATTATTTGATGTTTTATGATCATTTTGTAGCCCCTTTATATAATTTTTTTTGATAACCTATTGACATATTTCCTAGTGCGAGTAGTTGTTTTTTTCATTCGCAGAAAATCAAAATGAAATGAGGTCCAAATGCCATGAAACTTTACACAAATTTTTTGGACCAGAAGGAAACTTGGGAGCCAAGAAGCAGCATCAGACGAGGCCAGGCCTAGTGTCTAGTGGGGGTCTCAGGGACATCCTCCACCGCCTCTGAGCTCTATAAATACCCCAATATTCAAAAAACCATAGTGGGGGTCTAGTTTCAGCCACCACAAGTTCCAAAAGCCATGAAATCCAATCTAGAGCCCATTCAGGAGAGGAATACGATCACAGAGCGGTTCACCATCCTCATTGGTTCTCCATCGATGATGCGTGATTAGTTCATATCACACCTACAGTTCCGTGGGTAGTAGCTATATGGCTTTCTCTATCATTTTGTTTCTCAATACAATGGTCTCTTGGAGATCCGTAAGATGTAACTCTTTCTTTTGCGATGTGTTTGTTGGGATATGATGAATTGTGAGTTTATGATCAGATATATGAAAACATATTCATGCTTGATTATTATAGCCTCATATTTTATCTCTCATATTTGGTTTTTGTCTGGCCTACTTGATCTTTTATCTTACAATGGGAAGAGGTGCTTTGTGATGAGTTCGATCTTGCGGTGCTCAATCTCACTGACAGAAAGAGACATGACATGCATGTGTCATTGCTATCAAGGATAAATTGATGGGGTCTATTCCTACATGAATAGATCATGTCTACATCATCTCATCGTCCTTAAGGCATTACTCCATTTCTCCATAATTCATGACACTAGATGCATGGTGGATAGCGGTCAATGTGTGGAGTAATAGAAGTAGATGCAGGCAGAAGTCAGCCTACTTGTCCTGGACGTGATGCTTATATACATGATCATTCTCTTGAAGATCGTCATAATTATTTTCTCTTCTATCAATTGCCCAAGAGTAATTTGTCTACCCACCGTTTTCTATTTTCTCGAGAGAAGCCAGTAGTGAAACCTACGACCCCCGTGTCTACTTCACATCATCTATTTGCAATCTCTACTTTGCTATTCATATTTGTAATTTATTTTCCCTTTGATTTTCGGATCTATATCATCAATAAAACCCAAAAATACCTTGCTGCGTTTAATTTTCTATTACTCTTATTTGCATCCATCAATCCATCCTTACTTTACCCACGAGATATTCACAACCCCTACACGCTTTGAGTTACGAGGATTTGCTGCGTGCGGGTGGTGCTTCCATAGTCTTGTGGATCTTCCTACCGGATTGATACCGTGGTTTCATAACTGAGGGAAATACTTGTCATCGCTGTGCTACAACACCCTTTACGCTTGGAGGGAAACTAACGCAATCAGCAAGTAGTCAAGATTTATGGCGCCGTTGCTAGGGAAGATCAAGTCAGGATCTATCAGGTTCCTACACACAACTCTCATCTCCTTGCAATTACATTATTTTCCATTTTCCTCTCATTTTCTTCTCACCGACTTCACCAAAAATTCCTTTTTATTTGCTTTCTTTCCGTTTGTCGTTTATTGCCGGATCTTTTGTTTACTTATTGCTATGGAAAACTCCTCCCTCGCTATGAGCACCCATGAGATTGAAGTTCTCAGTTATAAGCAAAGGTGAGGAGAAAATGTGAAAGATGCTTGGTATAGGATTTGCAATGCTTATGATATATCTATCCAAAAGAATCTACTACTTTACTTATTCGAAACTTTTATGTGGGAATTACTAGACACTATCATCGTGGGAAATTTCTTAGGTTGACCACCCTCCGATGCTCTCAATGCCATGGGAAGTTTATTGGGGTCTCCACCTATCACTACAAATTAAAAGTTTTAACTCTTGAGAATGTTACAAAAAGGATAGATGCTATTGAAAAGAAAATTATGACCAAAGATCATGTTGAAACTTTGGATAAAAGGGTGGAAAATCTTGTTAATCATATTTGTTCAAAGATGGGAGACGCTATTAAGATGCTAAAAGAGAAACAATCCATAACTAATGAAAGGGTAGTAGAGAGCCCCGCTCGAATTGATAAATTAGAGGAAATTTTCAACAACAGGAGCACAGATTTTTCTTCCATTGAAACTATTAAGAAAACTCCCCTTGGCAAAAGAACTACCCAAACTCCCAAGAACAAGGGTGCCTCTTCTAGCAGTAACGTAGATCTTAAGATGATTACGACTCACTTCAACTTGAATGAACCTCCTCATATGAATTAATTCTTTAAGTTTATCCCTAGGAGTGTAATTTTTGACATTATGCCTGCTAGATGTCTAAGAAATCAGGGGCATGTAATTGAGGAGTTGGAAACTAAAGATGATAATACTTAAAATGTATGATATATGCCTAGCTAGGGGCGTAAAACGATAGCGCTTGTTGGGAGGCAACCCAATAAATAATATTAATATTTCACTTTTGCTTTCTTGTCTTTAGTGTTTGATAATTTATGCTACTATTATAATTGTGTTTTTTTGTATTTCATTTAGTGTTTGTGCCAAGTAAAGCCTTTGGGAACATGTGGGGTGTTATTTGTTCTAATCCTCTTTAAAAACAGAAACTTTCGTGTCCAGTAGGAAAAATCCTATAAATCATAGAAACGTAAAAAGTGTCTAAATGTTTCACACAAGATTTATATAAAAATGCCCTGCGTTGTCCAAATTTTTCAAAAAAATTGGATTTACAGAAGTATGAGTAAAATTTGAGTCTTTCCAAACTATTCTGTTTTTGACAGATTCAGTTTTCCTTGCGTTATGTGCATGTTTTCATGATTCTATGGCTTGTATCGGGGAGTATAAGCAATGGTAAAGTAATAATACAGTAGGTATAATGCAAAAACAAAATTGGAATAGGTTTTCAACAGTGCCTAAAGTAAATATTGTTTTACTTATACTAACGGATCTCACAAAACATTTGTTGAGTTTTGTGTGATTGAAGTTTTAAAGTTTTGAGTGATATCATGGTGGATGAAGGAATAAGGAGAGATAAAAGCCTAAACTTGGGGATTCCCCATGGAACCCCAACGTAATATCCAAGAAGTACCAAGCAACCAAGCTTGAGATGCCCGGAAGGCATCCCCTCTTTCTGCTAACAACCATCGGTAATTTTACTTGGAACTATATTTTTATTCGTCATGGTTCATGAGTTTTGCTTGGAGCGTCTTGTATCATTTGTGTCTTTGCTTTCTTTGTTGGTTAGTTTGTCATAACAAACCTTGCTTGACACACCTATTTGAGAGAATCAATTTATGCTATGCTTTTTTAGAATCTGTCTTTATGGTTCACTTAAATGTTTTGAGCAATGGAATTGCTCAAGTGCTTCACTTATAATTTTTTGAGCACGTTGGTGCTGTTATTCTGAAGAATTTTTCTCTCATGCTTCACATAGATTATTTTGAGAGTAGTAGAAATTTTGAAGAAATCCTCGATTGCTTCACTTATATTATTTTGAGAGTTGAAATTTTTAAAGAAACTTGTGCTCTCGTTCTTCACTTATATTTGTTTGAGAGCTTGTTATTTGCAATGGAAATTTGCTTTAGATGAAATTAGTCATGAAGTGATGAATGTCCAGAAAGATATAATAAAAACTTTCATCAGGATGTAGTGATAATATTGGTGTAAAGGTTTTTGATTCCCTATGCATGCACATTAATTAAACTTAATTATTTGCAATATTTTTGCGACATGAAGATAGTGATATGTTAGTTATGTTGATGAGTAATTATGATCTAGTAAGAATATTGGTCTTAAGATTCTGATTCCCTATGCATGCACATTAATTATGCTATGAAATTACATACTACTTGTGTTGCATTATTCATCGTTAGATATGCTTTTTTGTTCCCTTATGATAATTTTCATTCCTTGGTTGTGTGCTTCTCAATCTATTTGCTAGCCTTCACTTGTACTAAGCGGGAATACTGCTTGTGCATCCAAATACTAACCCAAAGTTGTGCCAAATGAGTACACCATACCTACCTATATGCGGTATTTCAACACCCTTCCAAGTAAATTTGCAACTGCCAAATTGAATTTTCAAAATAAATTTCTATTTAGTGTGCCCGTACCGCTCATCAAGCGGTCAGGGGTGGTCAGTATCTTCCATGTTAAATAGGTTATTCTCAAGATGAGTGTTTATTCACTTATAATTGCATGAGAGTATGGTGGTAATAGGGATGCGTAGTCCCAAAATGCAAAAAAATGTTGTCGAATAATAAATTCCTTGGAATGTGTTGGTATGGAGTGTACCCGTGTATACGACTAGCCGTGGAATGTTTAAGAACCGCCTACAATTTTTTTTAGCATGGAGGTTATTGGACACTCTTAGTCGTTTTCGTTGACACGAAAACCATACCACCAAACAAAATTATCCCTAAGTTTTTCACTTTGAGCTCTCGCACCTCTACAAATCCCTACTTCCCTCTATGAAGGGCCTATATATCTACTTTATGCAATTTTTATTTTTGAATTTGAGACTCCATCTTCTCTTATAAAGCACCAACTAAGGAACACCATTATTATACTTGAGCATTGGATATATTTAATATTTGAGTGTGTTGCATGAATGGTTCAATGATAGAGCATGATGGTCCAGGGATACCGTTCTTTAGCATTGATATTTTGAAAGACTTGGTTGCTTGCTGATACGCTCGAGTATTGAAATTTTCATGTCAAACTATAGACTATTGCTTTGCATCATCCACAAGTCCATATGTCCCTACTGAAAAGAAAAGGAATATGAAGAACATGTGAGGCAGCATTTCACATGAAAAGTTTTGTTTTTATCATTTACCTACTTGTGGACGAGCGGAAATTAAGCTTGGGGACGCTGATACGTTTCCGATATATCTATATTTTTTTATTATTACATGATGTTATATTATCATTGTTGGATGTTTTATGATCATTTTATAACCACTTTATATCATTTTTTGGGACTAACCTATTGACATAGTGCCTACTGCTAGTTGCAGAATTTTCTGTTTTTTCCTTCGTAGAAAATCAATATCAGATGAAGTCCAAATGCCACAAAATTTGATGGAGATTTTTTTTGTACCAGAAGAAAACATGGGAGCCAAGAAGGAGCACCAGAGGAGGCCTAGGCGGCCCACTAGACGCCAGGGCGTGGCCTGGTGTCTAGTGAGGCCATCGGGCGGTTCCTCCACAGCATCTGAGCTCTATAAATACCCCAATATTCAGAAAACCCTGGAGGATCCCACAAAAAATCGTTTCAAACGCCACAAATTCTAGAAGCCACGAAATCCAATGTCGAGCCTGTTCTGGAGATGAACACGATCAGAGAGGGGTACACCATGCTCATTGGTGATCCTACGATGATGCATGAGTAGTTCATATTAGACCTATGGGTCTGTAAGGAGTAGGTAGATGGATTTCTCTCTCTCGTTTTGTTTCTCAATACAATGGTATCTTGGATATCCATATGATGTAACTCTTTCTTTTGCGGTGTGTTTGTTGGGAGGCGATGAATTCTGATTTTATGATCAGATCTATGAAAACATATTCATGCTTGATTATTATAGCGTCGTATTTCTTCTCCTATATTTAATTTTTTGTGGCCAACTTGATCTTTCATCTTGCAATGGGAAGAGGTGCTTTGTGATGGGTTCGATCTTGCGGTGCTCAATCTCCGAGACAGAAAGAGACATGACACGCATGTATCATTGTTATGAAGGATAAAATGATGTGGTGTATTACTACATGAATAGATCGTGTCTACATCATGTTATCATTCTTAAGTCACTACTCTGTTTCTCCATGAACTCAATACACTAGATGCATGCTAGATAGCGATCGATGTGTGGAGTAATAGAAGTAGATGCAGGCAGAAGTCGGTGTACTTGTGTTGGACGTGATGCCGATATACATGGTCATTGTCTTGAATATTTTCATTATTATTTTCTCTTCTATCAATTCCCCAATAGTAATTTGTCTACCCACCGTTTTCTATTTTCTCGAGAGAAGCCACCAGTGAAACATACGGCCCCCGGGTCTACTTCACATCATATATTTGTAATCTCTACTTTGCTATTCCCGTTTCTATTTTATTTGCCCTTCTATTTTCAGATATATATCATCAAAAAATAAAAAATACCATGATGTGTTTTATTTTCTATCACTCTTATTTGCATCTACCAATCTATCCTTACTTTACGCATGAGGGATTGACAACCCCTCCACGCATTGGGTTCTCAGGATTTTCTATTTTTGTGCGGGTGATGCTTATATAGTCTTGTGGATACTCCTGCTGATTGAAACCTTGGTTTCATAACTCAGAGAAATACTCGCCGTTGCTATGCTACATCACCCTTTAATCTTGGAGGGAAACCAACGCAATTAGTGGCGGGTCGTTTGGTTGCTGCCTTCAAGTGCACCACTAGTGGAATCATGACATTTAGCATTGTGTGAGGGCATGAGGAGAATACGAGGGCCTTAGTGGAGTATTATGACTCCACACCGCTCCAATCGATATGTACTTCCCGTCAAAGGGAAGGATCTTGGGTAACACATACTCGTCTTCATCGGTTCCACTTGTGCTTACTTCTTAACTTTACTTTGTGTTGACTACGTCCTTGTTATTGATGTTGTTAGTATCATATAGGTTTCTCACCTAGTTGCATATGTAGACAACCTATTTGTTGCTTAACCTAATTTGATAAAGAAGAGCTTAAACTTGGTAGTTGACTATTCACCCCCCTCTAGTCAACCATATCGATCCTTTGAGTTAGCATTGTTGAGATATTGCACTTGTGAAAGAATGACCCCTAGGCCTTATTTCCAAGAAATTATACAACACTTTGCTTCTTGTTTTCCACTTGCGACTTTGCTGTTTTGATAATCTCACAATAGAAAAACATATATGTACTTCCCATATTGCACTTTTATCACCATTTCTTCGCCGAACTAGTGCACCTATAAAATTTTCCATTGTATTGGGTGTGTTTGGGAAACAACAGATTTCTTATATTTGATTGCGAGGTTGTTTGAGACAGACCATATTCATCCTACACCTCCCACGGATTGATAAATCGAGGTCATCCACTCTAGGGAAAATTGCTACTGTCCTATAGAACTCTGCGCTTGGATGCCCAGCAGAGTCTATAAGAATAAAGTTGTGTAGTAGACATCAATCAACATCACCGTATTCATCACCTCCATCGTATATTTACAACGGTACACTCTCCCACAACTCGTTGTAATCTCCTACTTGAACATGGTGCTTTATGCCACATATTATTATCAAATGATGTGTTTCCATCCTATGATGCTTTGAGTAGATTTCTTTTGTCCTTTGATTTGATTGATGATTTTGATTGGTTCGATTTGCATGATTTATTTTGGTGATATCTTATGGTGCCTTCCATGCTATGCTCCCTTGAGGGATTCCCTCTATAGGGTGTTGCAATACATTTATGATTCACTTATAGTGGGTGTCTAGAGTAAGGGATTGTTGCGTATCGGAGTAAACGGGACTTGATACTCGATGCTATGGCAGGGTTTACCTTAATGATTTTAGTAGTTGCGGATGCATGCTAGAAGTACAGTCATAAGAACATATGATCCAAGAATGGAAAGTATGTTACCACATGCCGCTCGCTCATTTATAGTTGCAATAATGATTACAGATCTTGTTATCAGTAGCCTAGGACAATTCTGCAAACCATATCGTCATTATTCCACACTTGCTATCTGCAATCAATTGTAATATATTCGAACTATATTTACACAAAAACTATTTTTCGTATTCTAGTTCTCCAATATCATGCAAAGCTATCCTATTTGTACCCACATCAAAGTTTTATTTCTTGTTTCAAAATAGAAGCAAATGATTGGTGTACGTAGAGTAGTATCAATGGTGGATAGGACTTGAGAGAATATTGACCTTACCTTTAGCTCCATGTGAGTTCGACACTTGGGGATTATCAGTATATAATATAAATATATAAAAGTAAATAAAAATAAATAAATTGCAGCAAAGTAGTTTTGGAGTTTTAGTCCATATTTTCAGTAGACCCTGGGGCCATAGTTTTCGCTAGAGGTTTCTCTCTTGAAGATTGCATATGGTGGGTTAACAAATTACAGTGTGCAATAGACAGACTAGTGCATAGTCATGACATGTTATTCACGACGATAATCATGTATATAGACATCACATCCATAAACAAGTAGACACACTCATGTCTGCATCTACTACTATTACTCCACTCATCAACATCATGTCATTGTTCTCTAGATGCATGCTGGATAGTGGTTGATGGGCGGAGTAATAGTAGTAGATGCAGGAAGGAGTCGGTCTATTTGCATATGGACATGATGCCTACATACACATGATTATTTCTCTGAGTAAATATTGCATAACTATGCTCTTTTCTATCAATTGCTCAACAATAATTTGTTTACCCACTTTATGCCTTCTTCGAGAGAGATGCCACTAGAGAACAATATGACCCCCGGGTCTATTCTCTTATATATTTACAAATGCTATGATTTCCTGGCTGCATTTTATTATCTTTATTTACTTTTTATATTTAATATATTTAAACTATCAATCTATACTACTTATCTTCTTGCAAGTAACGAGTTCAAGGGGCTTGACAACCCTCTTGCCCGTGTTGGGTGCAAGTGTTTGCTCTTTTTTGTGTAGGAACTGTATTCAAGAGTTGCATGGTCCTCCTGTTGGTTGATAACCTTGGTTCTCACTGAGGTAAATACTTATCTATAATGTGTTGCATCATCTGTTCCTCTTCACAGAAAAGAACAACGCACATCACAAGTATGAGGAAGGATTTCTCGCGTCGTTGTTGGGGAGTATCACCAACTTACTATGAAGTACCTTTGTACAAATTATCAATCCCTTGTTCTACTTTTTATTTCATGTTATATTTTCCAATCTATAAAAACTAAAAATACAAAAATATTTACCTTTCATAGTTTACTTGCCCGTTACGATGTCTGCACAACCCACTAATGTTTCACCTAATTTTGTAGTACACTATTTCAAACATAAAGAGGGTGGGAGTATGAAGGATGCTTGGTACCATTCAATTGAGTCTCAACATAATTCTACTATAATAAAATGATATGAAGATCCTTGTTTGTAACTTTACATAGGACTTGGCATGTCCGATAGACAAGTTCTTGACTTCGCAACAAAAGGAATGTTTGTTGAATTGGATCCCACTGCTGCTTACGAAATAGTACAAGGGGTGGTAGGAACACCTCCTTGACATCAAATGTCCTCTTTCACAAATGAGGGATTCGAAATATTAGAAAAGTTGAGGGAATTGTAGAAAAATATTAGTGCAATACAAAAGGTTAACGAACCTATTAAAACTTTAGGCCCTACCCTTCATCATATGAATTCCTTCCTCAGCACCTGCATTAAAAAACTTGAGTCACTTGATAAATTTACGACTTCACCTTCAGAGCTTATAAATAAAAGAAAATAGGATCTTGGACCGGATAAGGGTCCAGCCAAGGTGGCTAAGGTGGATGATGTTACTTGAATCATATGCATTATGCCTAGCTAGGGGCGTTAAACAATAGCGCTAGTTGGGAGGCAGCCCAAGAGTTATCGTATTTTTCTTGTTCTACTTTAAGTTTGTGTGTGATAACGTCCTTATTACTACTATAATGATTAGTTTTTATGTTTAATTCTGTTTTTGCACCAAGTAAAGATTTATGCTTGTTTGTGAGGATGATTTGAATGATAAGTACAATTCGTATAATGCAAAAACAGATACTTATGCGTCTAGTGCAAAATTTCTCTTATTTTACATGAACATCTTCTATATCTGAATAATTTACACATTACTTTTATGAAAATTCCTCAGTTTGTCTTTATATTTCAGAATTTTTGGAGTTACATAAGTAGGGTGTATTTGCTGATCACCATAGAATGTTCCGTTTTAAACATATTTTGTTTTTCCTTGCATAGTTTGCTTGTTTCCGATGAAGCTATAAGTCATGGATAAGTTAGAATACTGCACCTTACGCAATAATAAAATATGAATAATTTTATAACAATACCTAATATTAATGGTTTGCCTGTCCTACTAAATGATCTCACAAGTTTTCTATTGAGTTTTGTGTGCTGAAATTTTCTAGTTTTGGATGTTATCATGATGGATGAAGGAACAAGGAGAGACAACATACTAAGCTTTGGGGCACCCAAGGAACCCCAAGGTAATATTATAGGAAGACTCAAGCGTCTAAGCCCAGGGATGCCGTGGAAGGCATCCAATCTTTCGTCTCAATCCACCTGTATGTCACTTGCAACTATATCCTTATTCATCACATGATACGAGTTTCGCTTGAGAGTCATGTATGTTAGTTTGCTTTTGTTTTAATTTTCTACAATCATTGTATGTTGTACATACCCACTTGATAGAGACACATTTTCACCATGATTTGTTAGAATACTCTTTGTGCTTCACTTATATCTTTCGAGCTAAGAAGTTGCTCTAGTACTTCACTTATATCTTTTAGAGCATGATCGCGTATAGATTTCAAAGAAATAATTGTACTCTCATTCTTCACTTAAATTTGTTTCATATTTAATAAACAGAGATGGTAATTTGCACGGGTTATAAGATTAGTGTCACGTCCCTGACACCTTAAGCAAGTTAGTCTTGTGCTCATGTCTTCTTTGCATTGCATCTAAGAAATTTTTAACAAGAACAAAGAAAGAGGTGAAGGCAAAACTCAAACCCTAGCCACTTCTTCAAATAAAGGAAATCTCAAAACTAGTTAAAATAAATGAACCCAAAATAGGCCTCAAGAAAAGTTCAAACTTTCTGATAAATCATGAAAGTAAATGAGCAATGAAGAAAAACATTTTCTTGACACTTTAAGCATTTTAAATAAATGCAAAAATCTACTGGTTTCAAGTTTTAAATTTCAAATCAGAAACTTTAAATTTTCAAAAATGTTGAAAACTTTGGAAATGGTTGGAAATATTCCAACAAATATTCTAGGGTGCTTAACATAGCTTTTACAATTTATTTGGGAGATGAAATAATTAGTAAATCAATTTCAGTATTTAAAACAGAAACAAAACAGAAAAAATGGAAAACCCTTACCTGTCGCCTAGCCGGCCCAGCCCATCTCCTCCGGTCGTCTCCCACCTCACCAGTAGGAGCAGGAGGTGGCCGCCGCGTACTCCGGCGCGGCCACGCATCTGTGCGCCTGCCTGGCCGTCGCTTCGCGCTGGCAAGCTCGGGGATATGCTCCCCGAGCTCGTGGCTATCCATTCCCAGCGCTAGTTCCCCCCCTCCTCTCGGATCTCTCGTCCCTCCTTCTGCCGCCATTGGAGCCCGAGCAGAGATCGAACTCGCCGTCGATCTAGCCGACCCTTCTTCCTTCCGAGGCGCGCATTAGCTCCGCCGCAATCCCCTGAAGCTCCCTAGCCACGAGCCCGACGCCCAGATGCAGTGAAACGACGAGAAGCTGTCGTATTTTCCTCGGGTCACCGCAGATCGCTGCCGACGTTCTCCCTCTCCAGGCCGTCCCCGAGCAAACTAGCGCCACCACTGCACTACCCGTGAGCATGCGGTCATTTCCCCTAAGATCTCCCCGTCGATCCCCTCCTCTAGGCCTAGTTCCACCGGAGCCCGACAAGATCCGCCGCTGCAGCTCGTCGCCGGTAACCCTCCGGTGATCAGCTCGTCCTTCTGAGGGCACCAGCAGCTTCAGGCCGTCGCGTAGTTGCCGTAGGAGCTATGTCCCGTGCGCAACTCCCTCTGTTTGGATGACCTCGATGACGCCCGAACCTTGGCCGCCGCCAAGCTCGTCGCCGGCGTCATCTCCGGCCAGATCAGCCCCGGCTAAGTGCAGAAATGGAACCGAGGGAGAAGTGTCGTTCTTCTGGTGCTCTCCGGGCAGCGTTTGGCTCCCTGTGCGCCGTTTCCGATGCCCCCCGAAGTTCTGGTGCTCGCCGGAGGCTTCCCGCAGGCGAGGACGACCTCGCCGCCGGTGGATCTCAGCTGGCCTGAGCCACTGACGGGTGGGGCCAGCCTCTGGATAGTTTAGAAATAATAAAACTAAATTAGATAAATTAATAAGACACTGACATGTGGGTCCAGTGAGTTTAATTAACTAAATAAGATTAATCCTAATCTAAAATTGACCATAGACACTGACCAGTGGGTCCCACTGTTCAGGTTTGACTTTCAATGGCCAGATGGACCTGCTGATGTCATGCTGATGCAGTAAAAGTATTTTCCAGTTTAGAAATCATTCCAGAAATGTTTAATACTTCAAAAATTCATAGAAATTAATCTGTAACTCCAATGGAAATAATTTATATATGAAAAAGTATTAGAAAAATTCAAGGAATCTGAATATGCTATTTGCAAACATGTTTGAAAAAGTTACATAACCCAAACATGTAGATTAATGAATAAGTCAATTCTTAAAAATACTTTATAAATGGAATACAGGAAATATTTGAATTTCACTATGTTTGACATGATCAAACATTGTTCTAATAACAAACCAGCAACTTAACATGACATCCCATGCATGCTAACATCAAGTTGATCTGAGCATCAGGTCGAATCAATTAAATCGGTATCCGAGAATACCACGTTTGAAGTGATATTTGAATTTGATTCAAATCAACTTCAAACCTAATATATGCTAACTATATTAGTATATCACCTTGCATCCTCATGCCATGCTCATGCATCATCTTGATTGCATATGCTTGATATTGATTCTTGTCATTTCCATCGGTAGGTTCCGCTCCCCCGGATTCCACCGAATATCCGTCTGACGGATATTGTCCCTCCTCTGAGCAACAAGGCAAGCAACCATTTTTTATCATCCCGATAAATCCCATGTTCTTGCTCCTGCACTTATTTGTTGCATTAGGATCAAATGCTTCAACTTCTTTTGCCACGTTAGTTGAACCCACTTCCTTTGCATGACCTATCTTTGTCACAGTAAATAGCCGAACCTTGCAACCTAGCATACCTGGTAGTTGCTTGAGCCATGATGTGCCTTATCCTGGTATGCATGCTATGCTTAGAGTTGTGTATGGTCTGTCATCTGGGAGATGAATAGAATTGTGAAATTGTGTTCGGTAGGCAAAGGTTGTGTGTTGAACCTGATTTGGTAAAGGTACAGGTGAAAGGCTGTGTAGGAGTACATGGCGGGTTGTTTCATTGGAACCGTCCTTAGGAACTGATCCGTGTATGTAATCCAAGACTAGATACTACCACACGTTGGGATACTTAATTGACCCTCTCGACTTATTAATCTCTTAGTACTCGGTCCAGGAGTTGCAAGTAGTTTCTGGTGTTTATAGTAATGCTGGAGGCCGTGCATGGTGCTGACCTGAGAGGTGGGCCGTGATGCGGTAGGTAGTGGCATGGTGTACCAAGTGGCACCCGGATGGTGGGCTTGGGAACCCTGCGCACATCGTTTGAGGCCGTGGCGGAAACCTCGGCCGGACTTCCGTACGGGTTACTCTCAGATAGGCGATAAACCTGGACTAGGTACTAGTGTGGTTAACGGTCGTGGCCGAGTCCCTCGCTGGGCTTCCGCTTGAAGGTTGCCGAGGTGCATGACGTGCACATGGCGATAAGTGGCGAGAGCGTGTGTGACGAAGTACACCCCTGCAGGGTTATGATCTATTCGAATAGCCGCGTCCGCGGATATGGATTACTTGGAGACATATGTTGTTCATAGATAACTTCAATGGCTACTCATAAAATTGTCAAGATAAGCGTGAGTGTCGTGGACGGCATTTCCGTATGGAGACGGAATGATTCCACGATGGTGTATTGTTGTGGTGTTAGTGGACTCGTGTGCGAGAAATCAAGTTGTCAAAATTATTTAAAAATTCAAGTTGTTTAGCCACGAGTCAAATGCTGGCTTTCCGCATGAAACCCCACAATACCTTCTTGATACTATGCATGAGTAGATAGTTATCCTAAAGTCTTGCTGAGTACCTTCGTACTCACGTTTGTTTAATAAATGTTGCAGAGGTTGCTAATGACCCTAATGGAGGGTTCTTCGTAGACATCGACGACGACGAGTAGCTGGTGTCCCAGCTACGATCTGGCCCTACGTTGGATCTGTAGTATAGTCCGGCCATGTGCCTTCTAGTTGCCCTGTCTGTACTCAGACAGTTTTAAACTCTTCCGCTGGCTTGTAACTAAATGACTGCTATTATGGGTCGTGAGACCCTTAATGTGTAATATTATGTGTGTCGCTCTTCCGGGCCTCTTAAATAAAGTTTGTATGTTTATGGTTATGTTGTGATCCATCGATGTATCTATACATATCGGTATGCCATGCTTACGTGTGTCGTACTTGATATGTATGGGGTTCGATTACCTAGTCGTGAACTTTAGTAGCACTCCTCACAAGGAAATGCCCCTTTGTGATCCAACGAGCCATTGTAGTTCGCTACTGCTCCGAACAAATTGGTTGACCGGCATGTGTCCTTCATAGCTGTTGTGTCTGTCCCCTTTGGGGAAATGTCACGCGATGTAATGGAGTCCTTGTAGCTTGCTACGACTCGTCTACACTCGCTGATGACCGACACCTGCTTTGTTGGGTCATGTATGCCTGTCCTTGTGCGGTACTGCCACTTTGGTTTATGACTAGACATGTCGATCCGGGTTCTTTGACATTGGAATGCTAGCGACACTATTGCATACGTGAGTCAAAATTCGCAAACGGTCCCGGCTAAGGTAAGGCTGCAGCCGTGGAGTTAACCGTGCGTGAGACCGCAAAGGGATGCGATGTGTTACAGGCTGGATTCCTATGGCTTAGGATCGGGGTCCCGACAGCGTTGGTATCAGAGCCTGACTCATTGTAGGATTACCAAGCCAAACTGGTCGAAGTTGAGTCTAGAGTTGCTTTAGTTATATATAAGGGAATTGTTTGTGGAAGGGAACGTAAGACTCTTGTTCTCTTCTCAAGTTAATATATTCTGGTCGTCCTCGTCTTTTCTGCGGGAATTAAGGACTAGGTTACTCATCTTCTTCTTGGCTCGTGTTTCTGATCGGTAGATTATAGGACTACGGGTCAAGAGATGTTTGGGTTTCTTTCATTCCTAGGAAAAAGGAAGTAAGTTTGAGGATCATAGGATTGAACTTGATAGTTGAGTGGTTACGCTATTCCATTTTGGGTTGTCTCAAAATTTGTTTTTGAGCATTTACAGCTGTTAGGCTGCCCAATTTTGCATTCAGAGCTCTAATGCTTTTGCATTACTCTCTAATTACAGATGCCTGGCCGTCCTTCTTGTCAGGTGGTACGTTTGACCAGGTGCATTGATGTGCCAGGTCATACGTCCATGCTGGTCACGGTGATGTCGGTGTGCGGTTACCGCTGGTACCCCGAGTACACAGTGGAGGAACAGTACCGAGACTTCAACCAGAGCTAGTACATCTGCACTGTTAGGGTATTTCCGGACTACCTTGGAGCTGAGGAGCCAATCCATTGGTCCTATGGGTTGGGAGTCACTGTTGACATGGCAGTACAAGATGTTTCCTATTCAATGCTGACCATTATGAGAGGGAGACATGCACTGCTGCAGAATTCAGAGTTCTGCTATGTTCCGGCCTCTCAGCCTGGTGAAGATGGATAGCTCAGTGGAGTCTATTTTGATTCTTCTATGGAGGATCCATTACTGCAGTCCACTGTTGAGATGCTAGAGAACAGAGATAGGGACGCCCGTGCTCTCCGCATGGAGCTTTATGCTACCCGTGCCCGTCTGTGGACGGCTTTGACGCAGCTGGCACCGGTAGTCCAGACAGGGTATGGAGAAATGGAAATGCCGAACCCTGTTAGGACCCATCTTCCGGCCCACGTTGACTGGCCAGCTATAGGAGGAGTCACACCTCTTCGGGGACCCCTCTTACCACCAGTCAGGGGACCAAGGCCACATCCGTGTCCTTATGGATCCCAGGGATCTCAGGCTAGAGTGTTTCCTGATCCGCAGGTTGAGCTTCCAGGTCATGGAGGTAATCTCTATGAGATGTTCTATGCGGATGCCTGAGCTGTGAGCGGAAGGATAGTATGGTAGTAGCCGTACGTTCACAGTCCTGCGTGACTTGTGAAGTATGCCTGTGATGTGAAATGAATTTCGGAGGCCTAGATAAATAATGTATAGGAAGCTTGTAAGCCTCTGATGAGTAGTTTCATAATTTCAGTAGTTTGCTCTTCGGTTAAGGTTGTACTGAACTACGTAAGGGTGTGTATGAACCAAGGTGTATATATAGGAGTTGCTTGTTACCATGCTGTTCGGATATTCATTTCCGCATTCCGTGTGTTCAATACATTCTTAATCCATAGCTAGTATTGATGTGATATTGGTCTAAGCTGTGAGTTTGTTTGTGAGGATGGTGTTCACCAGGTTGAACCGTGCCCCTGGTCATGAGCAAGGCGAGGGTAGTCAAGCATCGCAGGAAGACCTGCCTCACCCGCCTTCTCTGGCGGAAGTGATGCTTGAGGCAGAGAGAAACAAAAGGGAGACCAACCGACTGTTAGAGCGTATTGAGCAGAATACGGCTCGACAGCCTAGGAATGCTGCAGTGTCCCTCAACGACTTTGTGAAGCTGAATCCTCCAATGTTTCATCATTCCGTCGATCCCCTCGACGCTGATGACTAGCTATGCAGCATCTCACGCAAGATTCGTTCTGCGAATGTGTCTGAGGCCGATAAGGTGACCTTTGCGCGCGTATTTCCTTGAGGGACCCGCCAATCTGTGGTGGGAGAACTTTGAAGCAATGCGTCCCGCTGAACCAGTAGCCACATGGGTAGACTTCAGTGCAACTTTTCGTCTGCACCATATTCCAGAGGGCCTGATGGACAGAAAGAGAGAGGAGTTATGTGCCTTCACTCAGGGCAAGCTGTCTGTGGATTCCTATAGCCGCGAGTTCGGTAAGCTCGCCCGCTATGCAACAGAGGAGGTGTCTACTGACGCAAAGAAGCAAGCAAGATTCCGTAAGGGTCTGAGCCCCGAGCTTCCTCGTGATCTGGGCCTCCATGAGTGTGCAAGCTTTCAAGCCCTGGTCAACAAAGCGGTCAGTGCCGATACTAGTCATACTAACTTCGAAGCCACGAGGAAGCACTCCCGTGACTTTGGCACTTCTTCTGGTTCTGCGTTTCCCAAACGCAGGCTGTGGGTTCCGAACAGTTCTCTGCCGCCAAGATACACTCCGAGGCCATCCTACGTGGCGCCTGAGACGAATCAGGCCAACCCTCCAGCAAAAGCTTATGTTGGTCCAGCTAGCAATTTTGCACCACGTGCCAACCAAGTGATATGCTACAAGTGTGGAGAACCAGGGCACTATTCCCGTGAGTGTCCTCAAAATGTGGGTGCCAAGAAACCCGGAAAGTCCGTCGGGCAAGCCAAGTCTGGCAAAGCTTATTATGTGAAGCCAACTCCTGCACGTGGCCGTGTGAACTATGTGTTAGCAGAAGAAGCTGCAGAGGATCCCGACGTCATGTTGGGTACGCTTCTTGTTAATCATCACCCAGCGTCTGTTTTCTTTGACACTGGTCTTCTCATTCCTTCATTTTAGAAAGTTATGCATAGTTGCATAACATGTCTTTTTGTGATATGCCAATTCCATTGGTTGTCCAAACTCCTGGTAGTAAATGGCAAACCTCTAGGATAACCTATGACAATGAAATTCTAGTAGACATGCTAGTTTTTCTAGCCTCATTGATAGCCTTGAAATCTTCGGATATTAATATCATCTTGGGCATGGACTGGATGTCAGCTCACTATGCCAAGATTGATACTCATTCTAGAAATGTCCAGCTTACCCATCCCTCGGGTGAGATAGGAAATGTCTCTACTCGAGTTGCCAAATGCCAACTCTATTCCCTAAATGCCAACCCTCTTCCGGAACTTGAAGACATTCCGGTAGTCCATGACTTCCCAGATGTTTTTCCAGTGGAACTGCCAGGAATTCCACCTGACAGAGATGTAGAGTTCGTGATAGATCTCGTTCCGGGAACTGTCGCAATAGCCAGAAGACCATATAAGATGGCACCCCTGGAGCTAGCCAAACTTAAGAAGCAATTAGATGAGGCCTTGAACAAAGGTTTCATTCGTCCTAGCTCTTCTCCTTGCACTTGCCCCGTCCTCTTCGTCAAGAAGAAAGACGGAACGGATCTGATGGTTGTAGATTACCGACCAGTTAATCTGGTCACCATAAAGAACAAGTATCCGCTCCCCAGGATCAACGACCTGTACGATTAGCTCGCTGGATCCTCAGTCTTCTCCAAAATGGATTTGAGGTTGGGATACCATCAAATCAAGATTAAGAACGGGGACATTCCAAAAACGGCTTTTGTTACTCGTTATGGCCAATACGAGTACACCGTCATGTCCTTCTATTTAACCAATGCCCCAGCCACCTTCTCTCGTTTGATGAATTCAATCTTCATGGAGTATTTGGATAAATTCGTCGTGGTATACCTCGATAATTTCTCATCTACTCGAAGAACGAACAAGAACATGCCGAGCATCTAAGGCTGGTATTGATGAAACTTCGAGAGCATTGCCTTTATGCCATGTTTTCAAAATGTGAATTCTGGTTACCAGAAGTGACCTATCTGGGTCACGTAATCTCTGGTAAGGGTATTGCTGTCAATCCCGAGAGAGTTCAAGCTATCCTTGATTGGACTCAACCTGAATCGGTTAAGCAAGTTAGGAGTTTTCTTGGTCTAGCGAGCTATTGGCGCCGCTTTGTCGAGAATTTCTCCAAGGTTGCAAAGCCTCTAACTGAACTCCTACAGAAGGATAAAAAGTTCGAGTGGACACCACAGTGTGAGCATAGTTTTCAGGAACTGAAAAGACGCCTGACTTCCGCACCTGTGTTGCTACCACCAGATTTTTCTAAGGACTTTGTTATCTATTGCGACGCCTCGCGACAAGGATTAGGTTGCATTCTCATGCAAGATCGTCATGTGATCGCATACGCATCTCAACAGTTGCGTCCACATGAGGATAATTATCCCACACATGACCTTGAGCTTGCAGCTGTGGTCCAAGCACTAAAACCCTGGCGACATTATCTTTTGGGTAATCGTTGCGAAATATTCACTGATCACCAAAGCTTGAAATATATCTTCAACCAGCCGGATTTGAATCTCAGGCAAAGACGGTGGGTTGAGTTGATCTCGGATTACGACTTAGGGATAACTTACACCCCGGGGAAGGCCAATGTTATGGCCGATGCACTAAGTCGTAAATCTTATTGTAACAATTTGATGCTACAACAAGGTCAACCACATCTCTATGAGGACTTTCGGAAGTTGAATCTTCATATTGTTCCTCAAGGATTCCTTTCTACCCTGGTGGCGAAGCCTACTCTTAGGGATCAAATCATAGCCGTGCAGGCTTATGATAAGGGTATATCCCAGATCAAGGAGAATATCGCTAGCGGTAACGCTAGGGATTTCTCCATCAATGGGAAAGGTGTTGTGTTCTTTCAGAACCGTTTAGTGGTTCCCAAGAGCAAACGTCTGCGGCAATTGATCCTTAAGGAGGCTCATGATTCTCCTCTCACCATTCATCCCGGTAGTACTAAGATGTATCAGGACCTACGCCAGAGGTTCTGGTGGACTAGGATGAAGAGAGAAATTGCTGAGTTCATTGCTAACTGCGACGTTTGTCGTCGAGTTAAGGCAGAACATCAAAGGCCTGCTGGCACCCTTCAACCTCTATCTATTCCTTAATGGAAATGGGATAAACTTAGCATGGATTTCATTACCGGATTTCCCAAGACCAAGAAAGGAAATAATGTTATCTTTGTGGTCATTGACCGTCTTTCCAAAGTGGCTCATTTTCTTCCCGTTCGTGAGAGTATAACAGCTAGCTAGCTAGCAGAGTTATATATCTCCCGAATAGTGTCTCTTCATGGTGTTCCCCTGGAGATTAACTCGGACCGTGGAAGTATCTTTACTTCTCGTTTCTGGGAAAGTTTTCAGAATGCCATGGGGACTCACTTATCTTTTAGCACTGCTTTCCATCCCCAATCAAATGGTCAAGTAGAAAGAGTGAATCAAATCCTAGAAGATATGCTCCGAGCTTGTGTTATATCGTTCGGTATGAATTGGGAGAAGTGCCTTTCATTCGCTGAATTCGCTTATAACAATAGTTACCAATCAAGCTTGGGCAAAGCTCCTTTTGAAGTTCTCTATGGACGAAGATGTCGAACACCTCTTAATTGGTCAGCAACCGGAGAGAGGCAACTCTTTGGCCGTCATTATTCGTGAAAAGTTGAAAACAGCCCAATCTCGTCAAAAGAGCCAATATGATCGTCATCATAAGGCCGTGACCTTTGAAGTTGACGAGAAGGCTTACCTTCGGGTTACACCTTTGAAGGGTACCCATCGATTCGGTATCAAGGGCAAGTTGGCTCCTCGTTACATTGGTCCTTTTCGCATTCTTGCCAAACGAGGAGAAGTTGCCTACCAGTTGGAACTTCCTCCGCATGTTTCCAAGGTTCATGATGTATTCCACGTCTCGCAACTCAGGCGTTGCTTTTCGGATCTTATCCGTGAAGTGGACCACGAAACGCTTGATCTCCAAGATAACCTTTCATACCGAGAATACCCCGCGCGTATTCTTGATCAAGCTGAGCGTACCACTCGACGTCGAAACCTCAAGTTTCTTAAGTTTCAATGGTCAAATCATTGTGAAAAGGAGGCAACTTGGGAAAGAGAGGATCGTCTCCGACTTGAGTATCCTGCGTTATTCCTGACGACTTCTAAATCTCGAGACGAGATTCTTTTGAGGGGCGGTGAGTTGTCACATCCCTGACACCTTAAGCAAGTTAGTCTTGTGCTCATGTCTTCTTTGCATTGCATCTAAGAAATTGTCAACAAGAACAAACAAAGAGGTGAAGGAAAAACTCAAACCCTAGCCACTTCTTCAAATAAAGGAAATCTCAAAACTAGTTAAAATCAATGAACCCAAAATAGGCCTCAAGAAAAGTTCAAACTTTCTGATAAATCATGAAAGTAAATGAGCAATGAAGAAAACCATTTTCTTGACACTTTAAGCATTTTAAATAAATTCAAAAAGCTACTGTTTTCAAGTTTTAAATTTGAAATCAGAAACTTTAAATTTTAAAAAATGTAGAAAACATTGGCAATGGTTGGAAATATTCCAACAAATATTCTAGGGTGCTTAACATAGCTTTTACAATTTATTTGGGAGCTCAAATAACTAGTAAATCAATTTCAGTATTTAAAACAGAAACAAAACAGAAAAAAATGGAAAACCCTTACCTGTCGCCTAGCCGGCCCAGCCCATCTCCTCCGGTCGTCTCCCACCTCGCCAGTAGGAGCAGGAGGTGGCCGCCGCGTACTCCGGCGCGGCCTCGCACCTGTGCGCCTGCCTGGCCGCCGCTTCGCGCTGGCAAGCTCGGGGATAAGCTCCCCGAGCCCGTGGCTATCCATTCCCAGCGCCAGTTCCCCCCTCCTCTCGGATCTCTCCCCCCTCCTTCTGCCGCCATTGGAGCCCGAGCAGAGCTCGAGCTCGCCGTCGATCTAGCTGACCCTTCTTCCTTCTGAGCCGCTCATTAGCTCCGCCGCAACCCCCTGAAGCTCCCTAATCACGAGCCTGACGCCCAGATGCAGTGAAACGACGAGAAGTTGTCGTCTTCTTCCTCGGGTCACCGAAGATCGCCGCTGACGTTCTCCCTCTCCAGGCCGTCCCCGAGCAAACTAGCGCCACCACTACACTCCCCATGAGCATGCGTTCATTTCCCCTAAGATCTCCCCGTCGATCCCCTTCTCTAGACCTAGTTCCACCGGAGCCCGACAAGATCCGCCGCTGCAGCTCGTCACCGGTAACCCTCCGGTGATCAGCTCGTCCTTCTGAGGGCACCAGCAGCTTCAGGTCGTCGTGTAGATGCCGTAATAGCTAAGTCCCATGCGCAACTCCCTCTGTTTCGATGACCTCGATGATGCCCGAACTTGGCCGCCACCAGGCTCGTCGCCGGCGTCATCTCCGGCCAGATCAGCCCTGGCTAAATGCAGAAATGGAACCGCGGGAGAAGTGTCGTTCTTCTGGTGCTCTCCGCGCAGCGTTTGGCCCGCTGTGCGCCGTTTCCGATGCCCCCCGACGTTCTGGTGCTCGCCGGAGGCTCCCCGCCGGCGAGGACGTCCTCGCCGCCGGTGGATCTCAACTGGCCTGAGCCACTGACGGGTGGGGTCAGCCTCTGGATAGTTTAGAAATAATAAAACTAAATCAGGTAAATTAATAAGACACTGACATGTGGGTCCAGTGAGTTTAATTAACTAAATAAGATTAATCCTAATCTAAAATTGACCAGAGACACTAACCAGTGGGTCCCACTGGTCAGGTTTGACTTTCAACGGCCAGATGGACCTGCTGATGTCATGCTGATGCAGTAAAAGTATTTTCCAGTTTAGAAATAATTCCAGAAATGTTTAAAACTGCAAAAATTCATAGAAATTAATATGTAACTCCAATGGAAATAATTTATATATGAAAAAGTATCAGAAAAATTCAAGGAATCTGAATATGCTATTTTCAAACATGTTTGAAAATGTTAGATAACCCAAACATGTAGATTAATGAATAAGTCAATTCATATAAATACTTTATAAATGGAATATAGGAAATATTTGAATTTCACTATGTTTGACATGATCAAACATTGTTTTAATAACAAACCAGCAACTTAACATGACATCCCATGCATGTAAACATCAAGTTGATCTGAGCATCAGGTCGAATCAATTAAATCGGTATCCGAGAATACCCCGTTTGAAGTGATATTTGAATTTGATTCAAATCAACTTCAAACCTAATATATGCTAACTATATTAGTATATCACCTTGCATCCTCATGCCATGCTCATGCGTCATCTTGATTGCATATGCTTGATATTGATTGTTGTCATTTCCTTCGGTAGGCTCCGCTCCCCCGGATTCCACCGAATATCCCTCTGACGGATATTGTCCCTCCTCTCAGCAACAAGGCAAGCAACCAATTTTGATCATCCCGATAAATCCCATGTTCTTGCTCCTGCACTTATTTGTTGCATTAGGATCAAATGCTTCAACTGCTTTTGCCATGTTAGTTGAACCCACTTCCTTTGCATGACCTATCTTTGTCACAGTAAATAGCCGAACCTTGCAACCTAGCATACGTGGTAGTTTCTTGAGCCATGATGTGCCTTATCCTGCTATGCATGCTATGCTTAGAGTTGTGTATGGTCTGTCATCTGGGAGATGAACAGAATTGTGAAATTGTGTTCGGTAGGCAAAGGTTGTGTGTTGAACCTGATTTGGTAAAGGTACCGGTGAAAGGCTGTGTAGGAGTACATGGCGGGTTGTTTCATTGGAACCGTCCTTAGGACCTGAGTTCCGTGTATGTAATCCCAGACTAGATACTACCACACGTTGGGATACTTAATTGACCCTCTCGACTTATTAATTGCTTAGTACTCGGTCCAGGAGTTGCAAGTAGTTTCTGGTGTTTATAGTAATGCTGGAGGCCGTGCATGGTGCTGACCTGAGAGGTGGGCCGTGATGCGGTAGGCAGTGGCACGGTGTACCAAGTGGCACCCTGATGTTGGGCTTGGTAACCCTGCGCACATCGTTTGAGGCCGTGGCGGAAACCTCGGTCGGACTTCCGTACGGATTACTCTCAGATAGGCGATAAACCTGGACTAGGTACTAGTGTGGTTAACGGTCGTGGCCGACTCCCTCGCTGGGCTTCCTCTTAAACGTTGCCGAGGTGCATGATGTGCACGTGTCGATAAGTGGCGAGAGCGTGTGTGACGAAGTACACCCCTGCAGGGTTATGATCTATTCGAATAGCCGCGTCCGCGGATATGGACTACTTGGAGACATATGTTGTTCATAGATAACTTCAATGGCTACTCATAAAATTGTCAAGATAAGCGTGAGTGTCGTGGATGGCATTTCCGTATGGAGATGGAATGATTCCACGATGGTGTATTGTTGTCGTGTTAGTGGACTCGTGTGCGAGAAATCAAGTTGTCAAAATTATTTAAAAATGCAAGTTGTTTAGCCACGAGTCAAATGCTGGCTTTCCGCATGAAACCCCATAATACCTTCTTGATACTTTGCATTAGTAGATAGTTATCCTAAAGTCTTGCTAAGTACCTTCGTACTCACGTTTGTTTAATAAATGTTGGAGAGGTTGCTAATGACCCTAATGGAGGGTTCTTCTTAGACATCGACGACGCCGAGTAGCTGGTATCCCAGCTATGATCTGGCCCTACGTTGGATCTCTAGTATAGTCAGGCCATGTGCCTTCTAGTTGCCCTGTCTGTACTCAGACAGTTTTAAACTCTTCCGCTGGCTTGTAACTGAATGACTGCTATTATGGGTCGTGAGACCCTTAATGTGTAATATTATGTGTGTGGCTCTTCCGAGCCTCTTAAATAAAGTTTGTATGTTTATGGTTATGTTGTGATGCCATCGATGTATCTATACATATTGGTATGCCATGCGTACGTGTGTCGTACTTGATATGTATGGGGTTCGATTACCTAGTCGTGAACTTTAGTAGCACTCCTCACAAGGAAATGCCCCTTTGTGATCCAACGAGCCATGGTAGTTCCCTACTGCTCCGGACACATTGGTTGACCGGCATGTGTCCTTCTTAGCTGCTGTGTCTGTCCCCTTTGGGGAAATGTCACGCGATGTAATGGAGTCCTTGTAGCTTGCTACGACTCGTCGACACTCGCTGGTGACCGGCACCTGCTTTGTTGGGTCATGTATGCATGGCCTTGTGCGGTACTACCACTTTGGTTTATGACTAGACATGTCGATCCGGGTTCTTTGACATTGGAATGCTAGCGACACTATTGCATACGTGAGTCAAAAGTCGCAAACGGTCCCGGCTAAGGTAAGGCTGCAGCCGTGGAGTTAACCGTGCGTGAGACCGCAAAGGGATGCGATGTGTTACAGGTTGGATTCCTATGGCTTAGGATCGGGGTCCCGACAATTAGTCTAAA
This sequence comes from Hordeum vulgare subsp. vulgare, assembly GCF_904849725.1. Taxonomy (NCBI): domain Eukaryota; kingdom Viridiplantae; phylum Streptophyta; class Magnoliopsida; order Poales; family Poaceae; genus Hordeum; species Hordeum vulgare. The sequence goes on from NC_058522.1 coordinate 172,431,779, forward strand.
AGTAATAGGTATTCAAGGAGTGCATAATCAAAATGACATGTAGCACATAAAATAGAAATCGTGAGTTAATGATATTGATGTGGTTATATGTAAGGGTATGAGTGCATGATTTTTGGTTAGTTAAAATATAGAGAGTTAAAGGATGATAATTTGATGTTCATCTAAATATTGGTCATGACATGGTGATGATGTTTGAGCATTCTTATTCCTCATTGAAATGTTTTGCCGCTTAGGTCGGGGGGGGGGGGGGTCAAATCCTACCAACCTCCCCCCTAGGTGCATGGAAGTAGTAGTTTGCTTCAAGAGATATAATAAAACATTGCAATAAGTACTTGAGTTCTTTATGACTAATGTGAATACATGGATGAATGCACTCTAACCACATCATATTTGCTAGCCTCTTCGCTATTGTGATCACCCATTCTCACCTCGATGATCGATGTGAGTTTCGTCGATACATACATACTTTTGTTGCATATAAGCCACATTATATCTTCCTCAAAGCAACAATCGTACCTACCTATCATGGCTTCCGCACAACCATTCTGAGAAATATTTCCATGCAACGTCCATCGTTAGACCATCAGACTGGTACCGTCATTGTCATATTGCTTTGCATGATCATGTAGCTGACATAGTATTTGTGTCAACGCCACCGTTCATCATTATCATACATGTTACACTAAATCATTGCATATCATGGTACACTTCTAGAGGCATTCATAAAGAGTCATATTGTTCAGTAGTTTTTCATATTGATTTGTAAGTAAATAGAAGTGTGATGCTATCCATTATTTAGGGCACTGTCTCAATGAGGAAAGGATGATGGAGACAATGATTCCCACACATGTCTGGATGAGACTTGGAACAAAAAATAAAACAAAAAAACAAAAAAGGAAAAAAAAGAAAAAAAAGAAAATATAAATAAATAAATAAAATGAGAGAAAAGAGAGAAGGGATGGTGCTACTTCCTCTTTTTCCACACTTGTGCCTCAAAGCGGCACGTATTTTTCATATAGAGAGTCTCTTGTTTTGTCACTTTCATATGCTAGTAGTAATTTTTCATTATAGAACTTGGCTTTTATATTCCTATTACAAGCTTCCTCAAATGCTCGAGGTATTCGTGAGCAAGCAAGTTGGATGTAGACCCACTTAGCTTCAGTTGAGCTTTCATACACTTATAGCTCTAGTGCATCTGTTCCATGGCAATCCCTACTACTTGCATTGATATATATTGAATTTGTTCTGCACTTTTACCCCTTTGAAACCTACCACCATATTATTTTGCACCTATATGTTATGTCCATGGTTCACGCTCATGTATTGAGTGAATAATGAAAAGCTGAGGCGCATTAAAAAGTACCATCCAATTGCCTTGCTTAACACCGTGGTGCTTGACATTTGTATTTATGTGGTGACATATCATTCTAATATCAGAAAATAAATGGGAGTATACATTATTGAAAGATCACATATTTTGAACATTGAATTATCATGTTACCTATGGTCAAGGATATTACTATGTTGATGTTTGTTAATTCATCATTTCTCAATGATCACACGTGCAATAGATTACATGTTGGGTAGCATGTTGCTGACGAGATGATTTATATACTTCTTTCCCCTCGTTGGATACCCCAAGTGGAAGGTGGAGATGTAGTCAGCAACAAATTTCCCTCACACAGAGACTGTAAGGTTTATCGAACCAGTAGGACTCCTAGGCTCAACAAGTAGGTGTCTTCTACCCTGGCGCTAGCAGAAGACGTGGACTTGCACACACAACCAATAACCTTGCTCCCAACGAGTACAGAGAGGTTGTCAATCTCTCCGGCCTCGTAGTTTGCAAAGGATCAAAATGTAAGTGGGAAGGTAATAGTGATTGCAATGGAAAAGTAAATGAAAGCGGTAAATGATGGAGGTGTAAACAATGATGGTGATATGGACCGGAGTCACATGATGTTCACTAGTGATGTCTCTCTCCCAAAAGACGATAAACAACTATGCTAGGGTAAACAAATCACAGTTGGGCAATTGACAGAATTAGGATCACACCACAATGCTAAGTATGCTCATTCATAGTATGAGGTTCAATAGTAATGGGCAGTACGCCGAGACATGTAGACGTTTATTCATCAACATCTACTTACTAATCATCCACCTTGAGATATCTGTCGAGAACATCTCTCCGGTATTAACTTGCGAGTCCCACCCAAAGTGTACACTCAAAGCAACGTACAACTGAATTAACGAACTATGCGTAACGCAAACAATCCTTGCAATCGTGGTCACAAGCACCGTTGTTTTCTCCCTGGTGGCAGCAACCATATCCCTTAGTCTCATGTTTCTATCACTCAAGCTAGATATCGAGGGGCCCGAACCCACAATCATGCATAACGCTCCCTATTGGAATTACGATCTACTACTTGCCAAAGCAATAAAAAGCAACGGAGAACATGGATGAATCACTAAGGAACACAATATAAAAGGATAATCAAATATATAAGTCATAACAATCTGAACATAATCTCATAATCCATCGGATCCAAACAAACTGAGCATAGCAAAAGCAATAGAATTACATAGATGCCTTGATCATGTAGGGTACGTCACAAGACCTAACCATTGAAGCAGAAGAATGGAGAGAAGACATCACATAGCTACTGTTCATGGACTCATGGTCCAAGGGAAACTACTCACGACACATCCGGGAAGCGTCCATGGATGTGGAGAAGCTCCCGGAGGTCAATCCTCCCTCCGGTTGGGTGCCGGGAAGAGATCTCATGACGCTCCCGTTCTCGGAAGTGCTGCGGCGGTGGAACAATGGAGAAAATCACGATTCCAGAAAGACTGCAAGGGTTTCCTCACGGAAGTCTAAATATAGGCCAAAGGAGGGCACAGTAGGAGGTGGGACCCACCCAGGCGACCTCCTGACGCGGCCTGGGCCCTAACCGCGCCAGCAGGCCGCCTGGGAGGCCCCTGGCCCCCTTGTCGCCCTCCTTCGGTGATCCCAAAGCTTTTGTTTCGCTGTTTTATATATATATTTTGGTATTTTTTCGGCCTTCGGAATATTTGGTGAAATCCCGTGGAAAAAAGACATAAGCACACTAAAACTGGCACTGGGTACACTGAGTTAGTAGGCTAGTCCCTATATATGTAAAACGATATAAAGGTGTAGCAAAACATATAACAATGTCACCCAAAAGATCATGGAACAAGCAGAAGTTATAGATACTTTTGGGACGTATCAACATCCCCAAGCTTAATTTATGCTCGTCCTCGAGTAGATAAATGATAACACAATAATTTCTGTGGTGACATCCTAACATACATATAAGAACTTCAAATAAAGCAAGTAACATATGCAATTCAAGTTAAGACAATAACAAGCAAGAGTCTATATCTAGTATTGAATTTAGCAAAGTAAGAACAGAAAGGTGCAAGAGCTCTCGCTGACCATAACTCGAATGTTTCCAAATGGTGTTTGCGTGCCATAAGTGGGAGATGGGTTCAGAGATAAAATATTTTTTAAATTGATAACTCAATCTACTAATCCTCACACTTTGTCTCGTTCAGAATCTTATTTTGACCCAGACCACTTGTCAGGCACAAGTCAAAATCATCCTCTCCCTTTCTACTTTGAGCACTCTTGCAATGGATGAGCGTAAGAAGGATATGTCGGCACTTAGGATGGCAAATAGAATAATGATGGGGAAGGACGACAAAAATGGTGTGAAAGGCTCACATCAATGAGGACAACCATAGGCGAGAGAAAGCCAAATGATAGATGTTATATGAGGGGAAGGAATAGTAGTGTTGCCCCTTCTCTCTTTTTATTTCCTTTTTTTCTTTTTTTGTGGCCTCTTTCGCACTTTCTTTTTATCTCTCATTTGTCCTCTTTTGGATCTTTTGTTTTGTCCTCTTTGCGATCTTTTCCTCACTTAAGGGCAACATTCTATGTTTTACACGAATAAAAAAAAAATTCATCATAATTTATAAGAAGTACTCAACATAAAGACAAGTGAAAACTATCATGATGTATGCCTCTGCCAGTGTAGCAGGATATGCAATGATACTAGCGCGTCATGTAGCAGTAATGAGGGGAAGGCCAACTAGCATGCGACTCTATTATCAAGCAAAAGCATGTATGACATGAAGATCAAGTCATGAGATGATGGATGTTACATGGCAATGTATCTCGGAAGGGCTATGGAAATGCCTTAATAGGTAGGTATGGTGGCTGTTTTGAGGAAAGATGTAATGAGGCTTATGTATGACAGAGCATATCATGACATGGGTTTGGGTGCACCGGCGGAGTTTGCACCAAGTCTCAATGGCAGAAAGGGCAATGCACGGTACCAAAGAGGATAACAAAATATGGATATTGGAAGTGCCAACAATCGAATACTCACATTAGTCCGAAGAACTCATACACTTATTATCGGTACCTCTATATCTAGTCAGGAAATTCACAAAGATACAAGTACCCCTAGGAGGAATGTTTGGGGGTTTGGTTATCCTTGCGCATCCTCGACTCATGGTAACGTGAGGGTACTCTATATATTCCAACCCCTCGAGAGGTTAGCGATCAATTTAGTAGCTAGAGTTCTCAACTAATTTTAGTTTGTGAAAAAACACAAGGATTTCCCAAAATAGGACACCAATCACTAATAGACTCAAGCTCTAGGCACCAATAGTCCAAACATTACTCAAATCAATACCTCAGAGTATTGCAAGTTACTACTATACATAAATAGCAACCTCAATTGCCTACTCATGCAAGACACACAACTCAGTGCAACAAGCCAACTCTCTAAAAATATAAGCATGATAACTCAAGAGAGTTCCAAAATCAACCAAAATAAAATCTCTTAAAAAGATAAGCATGAAAGCTAAGAGCTAAGCATGACAGTAGCTACGAAAAGATGAAGAACACACAAAAAAGATAAGCATGCAAAGCTATGTTGTGTTCTAGAGTGGAATGGAGCATGTCTATCTCCCAAACAAGGTAGGCTAGGTTTCGTCTTGTTATGACCAGCAAACTAAACTAAAACAAAACTAAAAAGAAAATAGAGGGACGCTCCAACCATATCACATATCATATGAAGTGATAAAAATATAGCATGGAGATGGACGAACTGATGATTGTTGATACAGAAGGGGATGCACAGGGGCATCCCCAAGCTTAGACGGTTGAGTCTCCTTTGAATAGTTATTGGGATGCATGGGGGCATCCCCAAGCTTGGGAGTTTGACACTCATTTATCTTCTTTCAACATCTCTTCCATCGCAATACTTGAAAACTCCCTTCATACAAAACTCATCATAAGCTGATTAGAGTGGTTAGTTCCGTTAATAAAGTAATTCAATACCTGCTGGAAATAAATATTTTCATGAAAATCTACTTCTTCTCATGAATTCCAAAGGGTTTTTGCAAATAAAAAGCAAGCTTAGGATTCACAAAACAATGAAAACACAAAACATGGTAGAATCTGTGAAAAACAAAACAACAGGTAGTAAATAATTTATTCGGGGTACTTCTGCAACTCAAATCAAAAAACTCAAAAAAGATGCCATAAAGAAAATGATATAGAGCATGTTGTCAAAGCAATTTAGAGCATAAAGATAATCTACTGATATTTTCCGAATTTTTCCGTCAAGCAGACATAATTTGTTTCTCGACAGCATGTCACAACTTTTGAACTTTCTTGCAATCGGAAGCTATAACTTGGCACAAAGCTTAAAAATAAAGATACAATGATGTTGCTACGGTAGTAACACACATCAAGACCACTAAAACAGAAAGTAAAAACATATTGGGTTGCCTCCCAACAAGCGCTTTCTTTTATGCCTTTGAGCTAGGCATAATGCAAGAAGATCAAGTGTTATCAACTCCAAAAGAATAACTTTCCCGTGTAACGGACTCATAAGGTAACTTAATATTCTTTCTAGGGAAGAGTTCCATTCCCTTTTTAAGAGAATGTTGGAATTTAATAATTCCCTCTTTCATGTCAATGATAGCACCAACGGTGCGAAGAAAAGGACGTCCCAAAATAATTGGACATGAAGGATCACATTTAATGTCCATAATAAGAAAATCAACGGGCACATAATTATCATTGACAATAATAAGAACATCATCAATTCCCCCTAAAGGTTTCTTTATGGAAGAATCAACAAGATGAACACCAAAAGAACATGGATCATAAGGTTTCCAATCAAGCATATCATACATTCTTTTGGCCATAACAGAGGCACTAGCTCCAACATCACATAATGCAAAGCAAGAGATATTATTCAATTTTATTTTGACCATGGTATCCCAACCATCTTCTAGCTTCCTAGTAATAGAAGTCTCTAGCTTGAGCTTCTGCTCCCTATCTTTGGTAAGGGCATTGGTAATATGCTCGATGAAGGCAATATTGAGTGTACTAGTGTGGGGATCTTTAGCCATTCTTTGCAAAAAGGTGATCGGTTCGAGGAGACTACTATTGTCAAAATCAATAATATTGATATTAAGTAAAATTGTAGTGTCATCCTCTATGTTTGATTTGCTCTCTATTATAAGAGTTTGGATGTCTTCCCAAGTTTGGGGATGGTTAGGAGCAACTTCAAACCAAAGATCATGTGGCTTCCCGACAAAACCATGCCAAGGGCATAATTATCCATAATGACTAGTATAGTCACATGTTTTACTTGTAAACAGACCCTTAGTGGTAACTGGAGCAATAGAGGAGAAGGTGTAGTCATTGTTGTTGTGACTAGAGGAGTCACCCAACATGGTGTTTTCAGTGGAATCCATAGCAACGACAACAAGCAAGAAGAAAGCAACTAACTTTTTCTGTGGTTTTTGGTATAAGAATCTAAAGCAAAAAAACAAAAAGCAATCTAACAAGACTAAAAAGCAAAGGTAAAGGATAACGTGCAACTCCCTTATCTTGAAGAGTGGAGTCTCCAGCAACGGTGCCAAAAATTCGCTTGATGACGAGATGATGTAAATACTTCTCGCCCCTTGTTGGATACCCCAAGTGGAAGTTGGAGATGTAGTCAGCAACAAATTTCCCTCACACAGAGACTGTAAGCTTTATCGAACCAGTAGGACTCTAGGCTCAACAAGTAGGTGTCTTCCACCCTGGCGCTAGCAGAAGACGTGGACCTGCACACACGACAAATAACTTTACTCCCCACAAGTACGCAGATGTTGTCAATCTCTCTGGCCTTGTAGTTTGCAAAGGATCAAAACACAAGCGGGAAGGTAATAGAGGTTGCAACGAAAAAGTAAATGAAAGCGGTAAATGATGGAGGTGTAAGCAATGATGGTGATATGGACCAGAGTCACATGATGTTCACTAGTGATGTCTCTCTCCCAAAAGACGATGAACAACTATCCTAGGGTAAACAAATCACATTTGGGCAATTGACAAAATTATGACCGCCCCGCAATTCTAATTATGCTCCTTGATAGTACGAGGTTCAATAGTAATGGACAGTACGTCGAGACAAGTAGACGTACTACATTAACGAACATTTATTCATCGACATCTACTTACTAATCATCCACCTTGAGATATCTATCTAGAACGTATCTTTGGTATTAAGTTGTGAGTCCCACCCAAAGTGTAAACTCAAAGCAACGGACAACTGCATTAACGAACTATGCATAAGGTAAAAAATCCTTGCAACCGTGGTCACACGTACCGTTGTTTTCTCCCTTGTGGCAACAAGCACATCCCCTAGTCTCATGTTTCTGTCACTCAAGCTAGACATCGAGGGGGCCGAACCCACAATACTGCATAACGCTCCCTCTTGGAGTTACGATCTACTACTTGGCCAAGGCAATAAAAAGTAACGGAGAACATGCATGAATCACTAAGGAACATAATATAAAGGCATAATCAAATATATAACTCATAACAATCTGAAGATGATCTCATAATCCATCAGATCCCAACAAACCGAGCATAGCAAAAGAAACAAAGTTACATTGATTCCTTGATCATGTAGGGTAGCTCAGAACGACTAACCATTGAAGCACAAGATTGGAGAGAAGACTTCACATAGCTACTGGTCATGGACTCATGGTCCAAGGGAAACTACTCACGGCACATCCGAAAGCGTCCATTGCGATGGAGAATCTCCCGGAGGTCAATCCTCCCTCCGGCAGGGTGCCGGGAAGAGGTCTCCTGACGCTCCCGATATCGGAAGCGTTGTGGCGGCGGAACGATGGGGAAAATCAAGATTCCAGAAATTCTGCGAGGGTTTCCGCACGGAAGTCTAAATATAGGCCAAAGGAGGGCACTGCTTCCAGTTGCTCAACAATTTGCAATTGTCTTGCAATGGCCCACTAGCGTGTGGGATCGCGACAGTTTTCGAGGGTAGAGTATTCAACCCAAATTTGTTGGTTCGACACGATGGGAGTGAAAGGATATTCTCCAGTATTAGCAGTTGAGTTGTCGGCTCAACCACACCTGAAAGATTAGTATCTGCAAGCTGGATATAAGCAGCAAAGGTAGTATGATAGCAACGGTGCTATGAAAGAATCTGTTGACGGCAGATTATTCCTAACTGGAGTATCAATGGCGTCAGAAAAGTATTGTAGCAGGTAGTAGCAGTGTAACGAGTAATAGCAGTGGCAAGGAACAGTAGTAGTGATAGTAGTAGCAAGTAGCAAAAGTAGCAAGTAACATCAACAACAAGTAACAGTAGTAGCAACAGTAGTGGCAGCAGCAGCAGGACAAAGCAAGTAACAGTAGCAGCAAGTAACAGTACCAGCAACAGTAGTGGCAGCAGAAGCAGGACAAAGCAAGTAACAGTAGCAGCAAGTAACAGTAGCAGCAACAGTAATAACAGTAGCAGCAACAGTAATAACAGTAGTAGCAGCAGAGCAAGTAACAGTAGTAGTGGGACAAACTCGTAGGCAATTGATCGGTGATTTGTTGGATGACATTCATCATGCAACAATTATAACACGGAGAGATATGTGGCTAGCTCCCGTTCGTCAATGTGATGTAGGCATGCATTCCGTGTGTAGTCATACATCCTTAGGGAAAAGAACTTGCATGACATCTGTTGTCCATCCTTCCGTGGCAGCGGGGTCCAAATGGATACTACGGGATATTAAGGTTCTCCTTTTAATAAAGAACCGGACCAATGCATTAGCACTTGGTGAACACATGAACTCCTCAAACTATGGTCATCACCGGGAGTGGTTCCGGTTATTGTCACTACGGGGTTGCCGGATCATAACACATAGTAGGTAACTACAACTTGCAAGATCCGATCTAAAACACACATATATTGGCGACAACATAATAGGTTCAAATCTGAATTCATGGCACTCGGGCCTTAGTGAAAAGCATTAAGCATGGCAAAGTAGTAGCAACATCAATCTCAGAACATAGTGGATACTAGGGATCAATCCCCATCAAAACTAACACGATTACATGATAGATCTCATCCTACTCATTACCGCCCAGCGAGCCTACGAATAGATTACTCACGAACGATGAAGAGCTTCATGGAATTGGAGAGGGAAGAAGGTTGATGATGACGATCGTGACGATCTCCTTGATTCGGAGCCCAAAACGGACACCAGATCTGCCCTCGAGGGCAAGAACGTGATGTGGCGGCGCCTCTGGATCGTGAAACGCGATGAACTCTTCTCTCTTGATTTTTTCCGGGACGAAAGGGAATAAATAGCGCTGTAATTGGGGGCGGCAGAGCCACGTGGGACCCACAATATTGGTAGCCACGACCAGGGGGGAGGCCGCGGCTACAGGGCTTGTGGCCTACTGGCCCGTCCCCTCCGGTGGATCTTTGCGCAGGTATTTTTCACATTTTCCAGAAATATTCTCCGTAAATTTTCAGGATGTTCCGAGAACTTTCATTTCTGCACAAAAACAACACCATGGCAATTCTGCTGAAAACAGAGTCAGTCCGGGTTAGTTCCATTCAAATCATGCAAATTAGAGTCCAAAACACGGGCAAAAGAGTTTGGAAAAGTAGATAGGATGGAGACGTATCAGGCACCGAGGAGGTGGGACCCACCCAAGCGACCTCCTGGAGAGGCCTGGGCCCTGGCAGCGCCAGTAGGCCGCCTGGGAGGCCCCTGCACCCCCTCTAGCCCTCCTTCGGTGATCCAGAAGCTTCCGTTTCGCTGATTTCTTAATATATTTCTTAGGATTTTTCCGGGCTTCAGAAAATTGGGTAAACGCCCCTGCAAAAAACACATCAGCAGACAGAAACTGGCACTGGGTGCACTGAGTTAGTAGGTTAGTCCAAATATGTGTAAAATGATATAAAAGTGTAGCAAAACATATAACAATGTCACCCAAATGATCATGTAACAAACTGAAATTATAGATACGTTTGGGACGTATCACATGTCACATAAACAATTTTGTTTTATCATTTACCTACTCGAGGGTGAGCTTGATTTAAGCTTGGGTATGTTGATACGTCTCGAACCTATCTATAGTTTTTCATTGTTACATGTTACAATATTATCATTCTAGGCTACCATTTGGGCATTTATTTGGTGATTCATATTATTTTTTATCACTAGCCTATTAACCTAGTGCCAAGTGTGAGTTATTTTTTTATGCATGTGTTCGCCTTTTCAGGTTCATAGTAGCAAGTGGAGTCCAAGTACCATGTAAATTTTGATGATATTTTCTAGACCAAAAGAAGACGTGGAAACTTCGAAAGAAGGTTGGGGGCCACACGAGGGCCCAGAAGCCAACAGGGTGGACCGAGGGGGGGTGGTCATACCCTGTTAGCTTGTGGGAAACCTCCTCGTCTCTACACCTAGAGGAACTCCCGAAACACTTTTTCAGCTGCCACAAGTCTCTGTTTCGCTGTCTGCCCATGTGGAACCATGTTCATGTGCCCTGCCGGAGGGGGGTCGATCATGGAGGGCCTATATATCAACCTTGCTGCTCCCATGGTGATGTGTGAGTATTCTACCACAAACCTATGGGTCCAGAGCTAGTACCTAGATGACTCTCTCTCTATTTATTTCTCTCTCTCTCTCTTTGTTCTTCAATACAAAGTTCATCGCATCTTTGCGATGATCTATTCGATGTAATCCCTTTGTGCAATGCGTTTGTTGGGATCCGATGAATTGTGGGTTTATATTTTTATTATTAAGGATAAAATATTTGACTCGTATATGAATTATATGATTCGTATTTGCTTAATTATTATAGCTTTGTAAATCTCTCTGATCTATTTATTTGGTTTGGCCAACTAGATTGATCCATCTGGTGGTGCTCTATATCCCAATGACAAAAAGGGACAATACGCATCTTTCTATTGATTCCACTAAGAATAAAACAATGGGTTTGACTCATTTTAGTTGAGTTTACTTTGTCTACATCATGTCATTGTTGTCCAAGCATTACTATGTTTTACTTAATACTCTATATGCATGCTCTATAGCGGTCGATGGATGGAGTAATAGTAGTAGATGCAGGCACGAGTCGTTCTACTTGGCTTTGGATGTGATGCCTATATACACATGATCATTGTCGTGAAGAAATATTGCATAACTATGCGCTTTTCTATGAACTTCACGATAGTAATTTGTGTACCCACCGTATGCCTTCTTCGAGAGAGATGCCACTAGAGAACACTACGGCCCTCGGATCTATTCACATACAAATTTACAAATGAAATTATTTCCTTGCTGCCTTGTATTATTTTTATTTCCTTTTTAGATTTATATATTTAAACTATCTATCTACACTACATATCTTCTTGCAAGTAATGAGTTCAAGGGTCTTGAGAACCCTGTTGCTCGCGTTGTGTGCAAGTGTTTGCTCTTTTATGCATAGGCGCTCAAGACGGGAGTTGCGTGGTCCTCGTATTGGTTTGATAACCTTGGCTCTCACTTAGGGAAATACTTATCTATACTATGATATATCATCTGTTCCTATTCACAGAAAAAACCAACGTAGATCGCAACTATCACCCATCAATCAATATCAATGAGAGGAGTAGGAAGTGCCATGCAACGGATGCACTAGAGCTTTAAGTGTATGAAATCTCAACATAAGCTAAGCGGGTTTTCATATAACTTTCTTGCTCATGAAGACCTCGGGAATTTGTGGAAGCCTGTCATAGGAATATACAGGCCAAGTTCTATAACGTAAAATTTCCACATATGAAAATGATAACTCACGGGATCTCTATATGAAGAACATGGTGCTCCCTCTAAGCACAAAGCGCAACTATGGAAACAGAGATAGTAACACTGCCCCTTCTCTCTTTTCTCTCATTTATATTCTTTTACCTTTTTATTTATTTCTTTTCTCTCTCTTTTCCTTTTTCGTGTCCGAAGTCTGATCCCGACTTGTGGGAAATCGTAGTCTCCATCATCCTTTCCTCACTAGGCCATTGCTCTAATAATGACGATAGTCAAACTTTTATTTACTTACAACTAGATATACAAACTATTATACAAGATGACTCTATATGAATGCCTCTAGCAGCGTAATAACATGTGCAATGACCTAGTATAACATGTAGGTGATGATGAATGGTGGCTTTGCCACAAATACTATGTTTGTTACATGATTATGCAAAGCAATGTGATGATGAACACACAAGTCATGTGATGGAATGGTGGAAGTTGCATGGAAATATAATTCGGAATTGCTATGGAAATGCCATGATAGGTAGGTGTGGTGTCTGTTTTGAGAAAATATATCGTGGCTTATGTGGGATAGAGCTTATCATATCATAGGGTTTGATTGCACCGACGAACGCTGCACTAATCCTTAACATGAGAATGGGCAATGCATGGTACCGAAGAGGCTAGCAATTATGGAAAGGTGAGATTTCGTATATCATGAATTAACATTCGTCACAAAGAACCCATATACTTACTTCAAAGCATATTAGCTCTCTTGAAGCAAAATTCTACCGCATACCCCTAGGGTGGAGCTTGGTAGAGTTAACCATCACGCGCATGTAACTCGAACAACAAGATAGGATGTCAATCAGGTATGATAACACTCACACATCATCAACATGGCATAACCAATATATAGATGAATAATGAATAACATGATTTAATGACGATATTTCTACTAACAAATTATCATGTACTCATATCCTTTCATATTACTACATTAATATAATTAACTCACGGTTCTTGTTTAGTGAGCTATGATACATATCCAACATATCTATAATTTTAGATTGTTTCATGCTATTATATTACCATTCTAGGATATATTTTGGGAGTTTACTTACCAAGTAATATTATTTTTCACCACTAACCTATTCATACAATACCGAGTGATATTTGTTGTTTTGTCCATGTTTTTGGCTTTTTAGGTTAACAGTTTAAAAAAATCCAATTATCACGAAACTTTAATACGATTTTTTATGGACCAAAAGAAGATGTGGAACCTTCGGGAGGAGACCAGAGGCCTCACGAGCGAGGCAAAAGAAAAAAGGGCACGACCACGGGAGTAGGGAACACCCTGTTGCCTTGTGCCCCCCCCCCTCGGTTGCCTCCTAGTGCCCCTCTCCGGTCTATGAATTCACATATATTCCAAAAACCCTTGAGAGCAACCCGAAAGACCTTTTCTGCTGCCAGAAATATCTCTTCCACTATGAGGCCATCTAGCGCCTTTTCAGTGTCCTGTCAGAGGTGGATCGATCACGGGGGGCCTCTACATCATCCTTGCTGCTCCCATGGTGATGTGTGAGTAGTTCACCACAGACCTACGGATGTCTCTGTCTCTCTCTCTCTTGACCTTCAATAGAATGATCATCACATCTTTGCTTTGATCTATCTGATATAATTTTTTTGTGCGGTGCATTTGTTGGGATCCGATGAAGTGTGTGTTTAATTTTGTATTATGCACGAAAAATATTTGAGAATTCAGTGAATTCTATTATAATTCTTATGTGCATGATCATAATAGCTCCGTAAATCTATCTGATCTATTGATTTGCTTTGGCCAAGTAGATTGATCTTTCTTCAGTGAGAGAGCTGCGATGTAGTGGGTTCAATCTGACATATTTATATATTTGAGTGACAGAAAGGGACAATATATGTCTTTGTATTGTTGTTGCATAACTATGCACTTTTCTATCAATTGCCCAACAGTAATTTGTTTACCCACCTTATGCTTACTTTCATGAGAGATGCCACTAGGGAAAACTATGGCTCGAGGGTCTATTCACCTATAAGTTTACAAATGCTACAATACCTCGTTGTTCTTATTTCATTTTTATTTTGTTCTGCAATTAAAAATTACCTACTACCAACCACACTACTTAAAAGCTTGCAAATAATGAGTCCAAGGGGATTGACAACCCTCTCGCCCGCGTTGGGTGCAAGTGTTTGCTTTTTGTGGGTACTCGCTCAAGATGGGGCTTGGTTGTTACTCCTATTGGTTTTGTAAACATTGGTTTTCTATTTAGGGAAATACTTACGTATGTTGTGATGCAGAACCCGTATCTCTTCACGGAAAATCCAAGGCAGCTCACAAGTATCAAGCTACATGATTTTTTTATTATATCCCCCTTGAGTACCTATCCTTTTTGCACTAGTCTTATAGCCCGTGCATATTACCATTCCTATTTCTTAGACTCTTAGAAAGTTTTAAGTGAAGTGTAAGTGTAAAATTATTTCTATAAAATTTGAATGATGTCATGCTCGAAGAGATATAAGTGAAGCACTAGAGCAACTGCCTAGCTCAAAAGATATAACTGAAGCATATATAGTATTTTCACAAATCATGATGAACATGTGTGTCTGTCATATATGTGTTTCCAGCAAAAAATGATTGTCAAAAACTAAAATAAAGGAGAATTATAATACACGATGCTCCAAGCAAAACACATATCATGTGATGAATAAAAATATAGCTCCATGTGACATATGGATAGAATAGAGACGAAAGAGGGGATGCCTTTTGGGGCATTCCCAATCTTAGACGCTCGGGTCTTCCTTGAATATAACCTTTAGGTCCCTTGGGAATCCCAATCTTAGGATATTTCCAGTCCTTATGCCTTCATCCATCATCGTATCAGCCGAAACTTGAAAACTTCAGCACACAAAACTCAACAGAAACCATCTGAGATCCGTCAGTATAATAGGCAAAACAAAAACTTTAGGTACTATTATAAATTAATTCATATTTTATTATTGCATAAGGTACTGTATTCTAACTTCTACATGAGTTATATACCCCGATATAATCCATAGCACTATCAAAACAAGCAAACTATGCAAGCACAAATAGAATATGTCTAAAACATAACAATTTGTAGTGATCAACACCAAAATCATACTTTTGTGACTTCAAAACATATGCAAAATTAGGATTTCCTAGGAAATTTATATACAAATAATGTGTAGAAATATCAAATCAAAAAGGCGTTCAGGTAAAATCATAGAAATTCTGCACTCGACGTAAAGTTTACAATTTTTGGAAAAGATCAATTCAGCCATCTTCCAAATCGTCCCAAACGCTTCACTTGGCACAAACAATAATTGAAACAGAAAAATGCAATCATTACATTATAAACCGTAATTTCAACACACCAAAACATAAAGTAAAACCAATAATTTAAGATAGCTATTGGGTTGCCTCCCAACAAATGCTACTTGGCATAATACATAGCATCATGTGTTGTCACCCTTCATGTTCAATCCATAGGTGGCCCTCACGATAGAATCATCAGGTGGTTAATTCTCTTTCTTGGGAAGTGTTCCATCCCTTTATTTTATGGGAATTAGAATCTTATGTTTCCTTCCTCCGTAAAATATTAACACGTATAGTTCATAAGAAAGGCCTAGCAAGTATTATTGGACGAGACGGATTGCATTATATATCAAGCACATCGAAATTTGTAGGCACCTAATTTCTATTAGCAAGAGCAAGCAAAATGAAAAAGCATAATTTTGTTCAAAATAATTAGGTGAGATAAATATGTGTTGCAACAAGGAAATACATTAAACTAAGGAACCACGATCATAATTAAAGTCCTTGTAATCCAAAATAGTGGGCACATCACTAGATAAAGTTTTGACCCCTCCAAACCCTATTTATTTCATTTTTGTAATTAGGATCATCATGCTCTGAACAAGTGGGATGAATTCTAGCTAAAGTTGGCGCATCACCAAACCCTTTTTCATCAATTTTTATATTAGTAAATTAATATTAAATAGGAGAAATACCAATCATTTTAACTTCTTCATCATGATTAGAGTAAAAATCGGGTTGATGTGCCTCTTCTAGGAATTCCATATTAGCTCTCAATCTAGCCGTCCTCTCCTTACTGTCATTAATAGATATTTGACTGGATTTCATTGACTCATTAATATCATGTTTCGGTGGAAGTACTTCACGTTTAAGAGCATCCAAATCAAGAGCAATCCTGTCCATGTTCGTAGTAATATCGTCAACTTTATGTAGTTTTTCCTTTACCATTGTGTTGAAAATCTTTTGAGAACCAATAGATTCTTCAATGATGTTCTAAAGATCAGAGGAAATCCCATTATTATTAGAAGAAGAATTCCATAGGTATTACCAAAATTATTAGAGGAATTACACGCATATGGTATAGGATTGAAGTTTCCTCTATAAGCATCGTTGTTGAAAATATTTTGGAAGACAAAATTCCAATCAATAGCATAATTATTTTGTTCAAGAAATGTAGATAGTGGAAAATCATTTGGATCAATATGAGCATTTTTATTACCAACCACATTCACAAGAGCATCCATTTGATCACTCAAAGTAGTGATTTCTTTGAAGGAATTTACCTTCTTACTAGTTGGAGATCGCTCGGTATTCCATTGAGAATAATTTTTCATGATATTATAAGAATTTTTGTAGCTTGTACAAATTTAACATCCATGAATGTACCACCTTCAGCAGAATAAAAAAGATTTCTAGTCACAAAGTTATTCCCGCATAGAAATTTTGTATTATCACACATAAACTTAAGCCATGAGTGGGGCAATTTCTAAACATCAATTTAGTTCTGTTCCATGCTTGTACAACATGTTATTTCTCATGTTTTTGAATATTCATAATTTTTCTCAGAGAAATATTCTTAGTAGGAGGGAAATACTTAGCAATAAAATCATCCTTACACTTATCCCATATTGAAATACTATTTCGAGGTAAGGATGAAAACAATGCTTTAGCTTTATCTCCTAGTGAGAAGGATAATAATTTCAACTTAACCACATCATTATCCATACTCTTTTTCTGTTGCATGCCACATAGTTCAAACAAGGAATTAAGATGTGAAGCATGACCCTCATTATAACATCCAACAAATTGTTCTTTCATAACAAGATTTAGCAATGGAGCATTAAAATTATAAAACTCCGCACTAGTGGCGGGTGGTATAGTATTACTAATAAAATCACTATTATGAGTATGTGAGAAATCACACAATTTGGTATTTTCTTGAGACATAGGGGTAAATCAAGCAGTAAGTGCATCTAGTGCCACCCCTTGTTGGTTTTGGAGGATTGAAGACAAACGTGGCTGAGGGACTCATGTGTTTGTGAGAGTTCACAGGTCAACAAAGATAGAAGTCCTTGGAGATTCGGTTTAACTCTCAAAGACGACCAACAAAACTGTCCAAAGACATTGACGATGGCCAAAGCCATTGGTGGTGAGCGAAGATAATTGCTTCAAGGTTATGAAACGCGAACGCAAAGTCTTTTGTTGTTCTGTTTCTTCTTTCCTGAGTGATAGCAACCACCATACTGTTTAGTGGGGTCGATGTGATCGAAGTCAAATGCTGACGTAATGCTCAACCCAAAATTACTTATGTCTTCAAGCAAACACAATGAAAGGAAATCTCTTCCAGAGTTGGTTGTGTCAGCATTGCTTGTAGCTCAAGTAATGTTGCCGCGTGTGTCTTCGAAATCTGACCATAGGAACACGTGTCGATTGGCCATTCACTCAGGCTCATTTTTGACATATCACATAGGGTTGTCGATTGGCCATTCACTCAGGCTCATTTTTGACATATCACATAGGGTTGTCTATTGGCTATAAATATCCCACCCCTCCACCATAAGTTGGTGGCTACTTAGAGTTAGGTACGGTTGTTATCATTTTGGGGAAACTCACCTCGAATACATTGAGAGAGAGAACTATCCTCCGAGGATAAACCTAAACACCTAGAGCCAGAGAGTTTGAGCATTACCAAGGTCTCTGTTCTCAGGGAACTAAAGACTTGTTACACTTGAAGCATGTGATCTTCCAAATGGTTAGGCTTGGTGGTCTAGTGCATCCAGGACTCATTGTGGCTTGTCGGGTGACCAAGGTCTAGAACAACTAATGAGTCATTGTAGATTTTCGGGTGACCAAGTTTATACGGTTTTCAAAAGTCTCCCCTGAATAATTACCTCTGTGATTGGGCGTGGTCTCAGAGACCTCCACCAAAGGAGATCAAGGTGAAAATGAGGACTAAGACTCCCCAACAAGACGTATAGTTATCACATCAATTGGAACTGTTCCAACAAATCATTTGCCTTAGTCAAGCTATTTGTTTTATATTTCACTCACTTACTTACCGTACTTTATTGTGAAGCCATTCCTAACTGTAATTTATCTTCACACTACCTAAGTTCATCTACGATACATCTTAGTGTGCATGATGGCTATGCTCTATATGTTTGAATGTCTTCATAGTATTATATGCTATGCGTAGATCCTTGATTGTTATCCCTACCTGATCGTGCATCACTTCTGATTAACCTTGAATGCATTTACTGTTTCTAAGCTCTTCATAAAAATCACCTATTCACCCCCCTCTAGTCGATAACTATCACTTTCAATTGGTATAAGACCAAGGTACTCCCTTGTTCTGTTTCAATTTAACCAATTGGAGTATTAGCTATGCCAACTGTGTGCCCTATCTTCGATGGCACGAACTAACCATTATGGAAGATGTTGATGTGTAATCTTCTACAAGCGTCGAATGTTGATCTATGGATTCCCACTTATAGGGGCATCTCAGTGTGGATGCAAAGATGCTATCGACGAACACATTCGTCTATACAGTTAGTTGGATGTCCGTGCCAAGAATATCATATATTCGCGGCTCTCAAAGACTTGGTTCATATGTGTTTGTAGTTTAGGGGTCTGTGAAGCTTATCTAGGAGAGTATCTCAGATGTCTGTGAAGGAGATTCAACTTTTCAAGATTCCTTCATCACTTGCTATAGGAAGCACTTTCATGAAATGAAGGAAAACATCATATTGAATGACCCTGCAATCTACCTCATGCCCCGAGGTTCTAAGGTATCTTCTAATGCCTCATCATCTTGAAGTGAACACAAATCTAATAGTGATGTTGAATCTGAGTGCAAATCCAAACCCAATTATTCTGAACTCATTAAGATTGCCATTGAGAAACCAAATTCTATTGAAAAAATGCAACAAACTCTAGAGAAAAGTGATTACCTGTTGCGCAGCGAGATGAGTATGAACGAAGCTATCGCAGAAGATATGTGTGATCTTCATTCATGGTCTGACAATCTCCAGAATCATCCTAACTCTCTGTCAACTAATCCTGAGTCTCTTTTCCTTGAATATCGTCAAAGAAAACATGATCTTCAGAAGTTGAAAGAGGCGCATGAGGATCTTCGGAAGGAAAACAACTCACTCCTTGCTCAACAGATAAGTGCCACTCAGGATGAGTTGGATGCTCCACGCTTAAATTCCTTTCTCGTGAAGATAACGATTCTACTACTGAATGTTCAAATGCTTTTGAAAATGCAATATCATGAACTCTATCATAACTATCTAACCCGTCATCTGAGGAAACTACTACTGTCACTAATAACAATGACATGTTGAAGACATTGCTTGATACAAGCATGTACAAATGTCTAAAGGGATAGCAAATCTTGTGTGATGTCCTCAAGAAGAAAATCCTGGAAAAAAACCCCTAGGAAAGAGGGTGTTGATTCCAAAAGAAACATCAATGCTGGTGGATCTTATTAAGCAGTACCCCAAAATCACATGGGTTGCTGCAAAGGACCACTTAGTGGATCCATCCACATTATCTAGCTTTAATTACGCTAATCCTAACATTATTGACGAATCCTTCGATTCCAACTATAAACTATTCACATGTCAAAATGGTAATGTATTTTCTAGGTTTAGTGGCACTAATTGCAGGAATGGTTACCCCATGAAGAAGATTTGGATTCCCAAATGTCTTCTTGAGAAGCTTCCTATGAATGTCACAACGACAACTCTCAAGAAGAAGACATTCCCCAAATCAGTGTCTTCGAGAAGACAAAGGTGTTGATATGATCACACTAACAACTACGTTTCGCAATGAAGGAGTCAAAAGACTCATGAATGTGAGCACTACGGCATGAACTATTCTGTTGACCCATCTAATTTTTTTTCTACATATTCGTTTGAGTATTCTAACCCTCCTGTGAAACGTGCTATTAGGGGAACATTGTCTAAGTTCGCTAATTTTGCTTTACGTCAGATTACTTCTAAGCCACCCCTCGGGATATGGGTGGTTCAGAAGAACTAATATCTTCATGAAACATACGGTCTCCGGAAGGGATGAAGCTTATCTCGAATACTATCTCTAGAGACCCGAAAACATTCTTGTCTGGACGCAAGAAAACTAATGAAAATGATGTTAACATTTGCAGCATCCAGAGTTACAGTTACTATAACAGCAATATCTTCATCAATGCATGATGTTGTTGCATGCCTTCGTGAGAAAGACTAATTCTCAATTGAGGAAAACAAATCAATTCCAACCAAATGGATAATGGATAGTGGATGCACTAGTCACATGACTCGAGATCGAAGCCTGTCGTTGGAGTCAACTCTTCGACCTGTAACCAAAAATCACATTGTCCTTGCTGAGAAATGAAGCAACAAAGTACTCGGACTAGGTAGAGTTGCTCTCACAAGGGATAAGCACATGTAATATGTTATGCTTGGCAAAGTACATGTCCTTTGACAAAACAAAAGACTTAGACTTTTTGAAGAGGTGATCTATACATGGTAGACTTCTCTGTAGGACCACGGGTTTCCAAAGGTCTTCTAGCCACAGCTTTAGAATGCTGCCTATGGCATCGAAGGCTAGAACACGCTGGTATGATGAACTTGCTTACACTCGAGAGCACCTGCTACCTATGCTAAATGAACTTCCAACTTCCATCTGATGAAGCTATTAGGATGATTGGCACTGGTAAAATCATAACTGAGGAACCAAAAGTTGAGGGAATGAAGTACAAATCGAGAAGATACTCGATAGTGTCAATGCACCAGGTCCACTCACTCTCTCAAGAGCTAACCAATTGGCTAACTTTTGTGGTCACTTTGCATTTTTGTCTATCTTAGAGCCCACCAAGGTGGATAAAGCTTTCATGGAATCATAATGGGTCCAAGACATGGAAGAAGAGCTTCATCAATTCAAGCTCAACAATGTATGGGAGGTAGTCAAGCGTCATGGCCCACACAAGCACAATATCCTCAGCACAAAGTGGATCTACCACAACAAGCAACATGAATCTGGACACGCGGTCAGAATCAAGGCTTGACTTGTCGCTCAAGGCTACACACAGGTTGATGGTATTAATTTTGATGAAACCTTTCCACCTTTTTCTACACTTGAACCATATGCATATTGCTTCCTTATGCTAGCCACCATGATATATGCTTATACCTAATGGATGTCAAAAGTCCATTCCTCAATGGTAAGGTTGAGGAAGGAGTATATGTTTCTAAACCACCAGGGTTTGAAGATCCAAACCACCCCGACATGGTTTATATGATCAACAAGGTATTGTATGGTCTCAAACAAGCACCAAGAGCCCGGTATGACACACTCAAGGAATTTCTCACGGAGAAAAGCTACAAACCTAGTTAACTCGATCCTATGCTTTTCACTAAATTATATGATGGTGAATTTTTTGTATGTCAAATCTATGTTGATGACATTATCATCAGATGTACTAACAATCAATATATTGATGAGTTTAGTTTCGTGATGCAAGAGCAATATCAGATGTCTATGATGGGAGAACTGGAGTTCTTTCTAGGGCTTCAGATCCTACAGCAACCAAATGGAATTTCCATATCAGAGGAGAAGTACCTCAAGGGCTTCCTCAAGAAGTTTGGCATGCAGGATTGTAAAGGCTACAAGATGCCAATGCCAACAAACACATACCTCTTCAGTGACTAAAATGCTAAATATTTCATTCAGAAGGTATATCACTCCATGATTAGCTCTTTATTGTAGATATGTGCATCTAGGCAAGATAAAATGCTTAGCTTTTGCATGTGTGCCTGATTCCAAGCGGCACCAAAGGAATCACATCACCTCGAAGTGAAGCGAGTTCTTTAATATTTCGCTCACACCTCAATGCTAGGATTATGGTAGCCAAAGGGCTGGTAGTTTGAGCTCATTGGATATTCAGATTCTCATTTTGTTGATGACAGAGTGGATCACAACTCTACATCATGCACATGTCAGTTTCTTGGTCGATGTCTAGTTTGTTGGTTTTCGAAGAAGAAGAACTACATCTCACTCTCCACTGCTAAAGCCGAATACATTGCTGTTGGCGCTTGTTGTACACAACTTCTCTAGATGAAGCAAACTCTCAAGGACTATGGCTTCAACGAGAAGAAAGTACCACTCTATTGTGGCAATGAGAATGCTATCAAGATCACCTACAACCGAGTAAAACACTGAAAGACAAAGCACATTCACATACAACATCATTTTCTTGGTGATCATGTGTTGAAGAATAACATCGCCATAAAACCTATGAAGTCAGAAGGGCAATAGGCTGATATCTTCACGAAGCCTTTGGATAAGAAGAGATTTTGCAAGTTGTGCTGTGAGCTATGCATGTTGATGACTTTGATGCGCAACACCAAAGTAAAGTATCAACACATGAAGACATACACTCTAAGTGCCAATACATTAACAAAGAATATGAATCTAGAGCACCGCGATAATTGTGCGTTGTGTCTGGGTTAAACATTCTTATACGGTGGGCAACGCCACCAACCCTTCCTTAAGACAAATGTTTTCTCTTGGTATCTTCATATATATCTTAAAGAAATTGAGATTGTCTTCGAAGCTTATGATTGTCTTCGAACTTGAACACTTGTCATTTGAATACGTCATATGAGACACTAGGAAGTTCTGTCCTCAACAACATCTTGCCTATAGAGATATTTTCCATTTTTATCTAGGCAAATGTGATCGGACCCTTACACCTCATCTATGCTTATCTCTCGTAACACTTTACAATACTATTCATATGCATTCTAATTGACACATGTTGATTGTCTTCGCAACATCCTTGTCTACCAAAGACAAATTCAACCACACGCTTAAAACAGATTTTCACACGTATCTTTTTACCGACTAAATCGCCAAAATTCCTACGTGTGGTGCAACAGATCGGAGATAGTGTGTTGTCAAAGGTGTCACATGTGTGCCACGTGCCCGAGTAAGTCCCCGGTAAGTCCAAGAGTCAAAGGCAAATTTGTCCAAAATTTCCGGATATTCTTCTTCAAACCCAACCTTGTAAATACAAGACCCTAGCTCAATAATTACTCTTACCTCCTAGCCTCCGCACTCGAGCTCCAAACCCTAGCACCGTTGTTGGATTCTATCGTCGTCGGAGAAGAAATGCTAAGCTGTCGTTCCTTATTAGACCTTGCACTGAAGCCGGCCGCGACCAACTTCGTATGCCGTCGGCATAGCCATCTCCCACCACCAAGGCAGGGTGCTGCAGATCGAACTTCTCGGCTTCTCTGCCTCGTTGAAAGGTTCCTCGTGTTCTTCACCACGGTAAAACAATCGCTATTTTTTACCACTTGTTTGATCTAAAAAGTTACCAAATATCTTCGAAAGATGTTTGCCATAATGTTTTTGACAACACTCAACAATTCATCCCTATTTTCTCAATGCTTTTACCTATGTTGAAAATATGGGTTGATTTCTCACTTGTGCAAATTTTCGACCTTTTACAAATTTGAAACCACCTTGTCTTGAGAAAAAGTGAGAGTCTGCCATGAATGAGGTCGATATTTTCAAACCATGTTTTGTAAGTGCATCTAGTGCCACCCTTTGTTGGTTATGGAGTATTGAAGACAAACTTGGTTGAGGGACTAATGTGTTTGTGAGAGTTCATAAGAAAACAAAGATCGAAGTACATGGAGATTTGGTTTTAGCGTGGAAGACGACACCCAAAAATGTCCGAAGGCATTGATGATGATCGACGCCATTGGGGGAGCGCGAAGATAATTCCATGAAGACAATGAAACTAGAAGACGAAGCCTTGTGTGGTTTTGTTTCTTCTTTTCGTAGTCATAGGAACCACCATACACTACTAGAATTCAGTTATTTGTCGTCAGCCTATTCTTTGTCGTCTGCTGGCTGATGGAAAAGACCCTATTTGCCATCAGTCACAAAAAAACGGACAGCAAAGAGCAGACTGATGGCAAAGGTACCCTTTTCCATCAGTCTTGTCTTTGTTGTCTGCTGGCGCACGACAAAGAGTAGGAGGGCAGACGGCAAAGAGCACGGGGCGGTCCACCACACACCCCCTCCCACCCCATAACGACCGCTCTCTTTGCCATCTGCCTTACACCTCTATCCCGTCGGGGGCGGACGGCAAAGAGGGGGCCCCCCTAACGGCCGTATCCCCCACCCCACGTCCCCCTCTCTGCGACAGATCCAGCCATCGCCCTCGCCCCTCTCTTTGTCTCTCTCACCCCCTCTCTCTGCGAGCGCCGCCTCTCTCGACGTCCCCCCTCCACCCGCGCCCTCGCCCTCGCCCTCCTCGCCGTCCTCCCTCCGCCCGTGCCCTCTTCCTCGGTCTCCCTCGCCGTCCACCCTCAGCCTGCGCCCGCCCTCCTCGCCGTCCTCCCTCGCCGGCTCCCTCACCCTCGCCCTCGCCCTCCCATCGTCGGCCACACCCCTCCTCGCCTCATCAACTGCGGCAGTGGTGACCGCCTCTTCCTTGGTTCAGGTCAGTCCTCTCTCTCTCCTTCTCAGATTTGCTACAATCTTTAATAGTAGGATCTCTATGATAAGGTTTTGACTTGTTAATGACTATCAAATAGTCCCTTCATGTAGGCACTAGTAGTCGTTTGAGCAGAGGGAGTAGAACAATCGGCTTGCATATTTTGTCCTATTGTGTATTGTAGGATTAAGCATAATATTCTTTTGCAGCATTTTCTTAGAACATGTGTAAAGGTTGAGTATGTGTCCGTTTTCACATTCTTATGGTTGCTATGCTTGTTTTTATTAATGTAGGCTGCTAATATAAAATGTTAAGTGGTGTAAGTGTGAGCATATGACTCCCCATATTGTTGATAATTGTAGAGAATGCTTGCATTTTCTCTCTAGGAAAATGGGCTCTAGTTGTGTAGACATTTCAATTAGTTGTGTTTTCTAGGGCTCTAGTTGGGCTTTAATTGATAATTGTCGAGAATGCTTCCCGACCCCCGACCCCCTACCCTTGACCCCTGACGCCACTAACCCCAACCCCCAACCCCCTACCCCTGACCCCCGACGCCACTAACCCCCAACCCCTGACACCACTAACCCCCAACCCCCGACCCCCTCACCCCCGATGCCACTAACCCCCAACCCCCGATCCCCGACCCCCGACACCTCTTCGGCCTCTTGTTAACCGAAAAGACTCCCGACCCCGACACGAGTGACCTTCGACCTCCAACGACACTGACCCCTGACCATCGACGCTAGTACCCCCAACTCCCGACTCCACCGACACCTGACACCGCCGACCCTCGACGGCACTGACTCCCGACGCAACGAAGCCCCGACGGGGTCATAGTTTTGTAAATTATGAGTTACATCACATATTTTCTGATTATGTTAATTATAAAAACATCATATTTGTGTTGATCGTGTGAATTTCAATGTGCAGTGGTTTGACGACCTCCACTTGCGTTGGACGAGCTCCGCCCCTGTTTTTGTTGGTGAGCACAAATGACTTATCCTCCTACACCCTTAATTTGCTCTGTTCCGGTCTTCGTGTCGATGAAACTTCCCAGCTATAGGTTTCTTCAATCATGAGTATGCGTGACCAGTATGTGTCTCCTGTTCGAAAGGGCGACATCTATAAATATGCATGTCTTTGCATAGTTATAACCTCCATCCTTTCGAATTATCCAACGTTATCCATGGACAGCCGGATTATGTGTAGATTGGGTTTGTTTTCCCATATGTTGTGCTCCGGATCCGATGCGGAATTTCATCAGTGCCTCCCTGTTGTTATCCGGGTACACATCCTCTCTGCTTATTGTCGAGACGTGTATTGGGAGAATAGTGGGGAGGTGCTACCAAAATTCTGCATCGCATCTCGAGCAGGGCATGGGAAAACGAACCCAATCTACACATACTCGGGTGGGATTAGGACCTATCTTTACCTATTCACGTGTCGGTTGCATGGACATAATAAAACTGACAAACTTGATTAGCGGATGAATATAGATGATGAATTATATATTTATTTCCTGTGCGCCCATAGGTAGCTTAGCAACATGAGTGATCGTGGTTGGATGTACGCTGGTCACCCTAGTCAGAATGACATGACCAATGAATGGTTAACAAAAACAAGGGGGTTTGTGAGAGACACATTTGCAAATGGACAACAAAAAACATCGTGCCCTTGTCCCAACTACGACAACTAGAAATAGCAGATAGAGTTTGAAATGGGTAAACACCTGCAGAAGTGGGGTTTTGCGCCTAATTATACGGTGTGGACTTTTCATGGTAGGTCTGACCAACGTGCTAGAGCTGAGGTGATTCGTCGTCGCACGGACGAGCATGGTACCGGGATCGAAGACATGGTGCAAGACTTCGATGATGCTCGGGATTCGGACGATGAGATGGAGGAATCTGCAAAGGCCTTCTATGAAATGTTGGAGTCTTCAAAACGTCCTCTCCACGAGCAGACTAAGCTTTGTAAGCTGGATGCCATCGCACAAGTAACGGCTCTGAAGGCTCAATTCAACCTAGGCACAGAATGCTATGACGCGATAATGACGATATTTGGACGCTTTCTACCCAAAGGCCATGTACTGCGTGCAAACTTGTAGTGCAGTCAGAGAAAATACTCCGTGTACTTAAGATGCCCAATGAGAAGATACATGCCTGTGAGAATGGATGTGCCTTATTAGCTTAGTTAGCTTAGTTAGCTAAAAATGACATAACTAGCTTAGTTAGGTAAAACATCATAAGAACCTTGGTTAGCTCATTAAAATGACTAATTTAGCTCCAAAATGACATCATAAGCTCATAATGGCCTATTTAATAAAAGATGTCCTATACTTACCTAATTATTCTCCAAAATGATATAATTAGCTCCAAAAATGCATAATTAGCTAATTTAGCTCGAAGAAGAGGACAAGAAGAGAAGAAAGAGGGAAAATGAAAAGAAGGAAGAAGAAGAAGAAGAGAAGAAGAAGAGAAGAAGAAGGAGAATCAGAAGAAGGAGAAGGAGCTAGCCCTGCTTCTTCTTCTCTCCTACTTCTTTTCCTTCTTCTTTTCTTCTTCTTCTCCTCTTCCTTCTCCTTCTCCTTCTCCTCCTCCTCCTTCTTCTTATTTTTCTTCTCCTTCTTCTTCTCTTCTTGCTTCTTCTCTTTCTTCTTCTACGTAGCTTACTTTCCCCAACATAGACATACTTAGCTAATTGTCCTCCAAAATGACATAATTAGCTTAGTTAGGTAAAAACATCATAAGAACCTTGGTTAGCTCATTAAAATGACTAATTTAGCTCCAAAATGACATAATAAGCTCATAATGGCCTATTTTAATAAAAAATGACATATACTTACCTAATTATCCTCCAAAATGACATAATTAGCTCAAAAAAGGCATAATTAGCTAATTTAGCTCGAAGAAGAGCACAAGAGGAGAAAAAGAGGAAAAATGAAAAGAAGGAAGAAGAAGAATAAGAAGAGAAGAAGAAGAGAAGGAGAAGAAGGAGAAGGAGCTAGCCCTCCTTCTTCTTCTCTCCTCCTTCTTTTCCTTCTTCTTTTATTCTTCTTCTCCTCTTCCTTCTCCTTCCCCTTTTCCTCCTCCTCCTCCTCCTTCTTATTTGTCTTCTCCTTCTTCTTCTCTTCTTGCTTCTCTTCTTTCTTCTTCTACGTAGCTCATTTTCCCCAACATAGACATACTTAGCTAATTATTCTCCAAAATGACATAATTAGCTTAGTTAAGTAAAAACATCATAAGAACCTTGGTTAGCTCATTAAAATGACTAATTTAGCTCCAAAATGACATAACAAGCTCATAATGGCCTACTTAATAAAAATGACCTATACTTACCTAATTATCCTCCAAAATGACATAATTAGCTCCAAAAAGGCATAATTAGCTAATTTAGCTCGAAGAAGAGGACAAGAGGAGAAGAAAGAGGAAAAACGAAAAGAAGGAAGAAGAAGAAGAGAAGAAGAAGGAGAAGGAGCTAGCCCTCCTTCTTCTTCTCTCCTCCTTCTTTTTCCTTCTTCTTCTCCTTCTTCTTTTCTTCTTCTTCTCGTTATCCTTCTCCTTCTCCTTCTCCTCCTCCTCCTCCTTCTTATTTTACTTCTCTTTCTTCTTCTCTTCTTGCTTATTCTCACTCTCTTCTTCTACGTAGCTTAGACTCATCCAACAAAGACTAAATTGGGTAATTATCCTACAAAATGACAAACTTAGCTTAGTTAGGTGAAAACATCATAAGAACCTTGGTTAGCTCATTAAAATGACTAATTTAGCTCCAAAATGAAATAATAAGCTCAAAATGTCATAAGAACCTTGGTTAGCTCATGAGTATTATATACTTAGCTTGGCTTCCACCTGAATGTCATAATTAGCCAATTTAGCTCCAAAATGCCTTAATAATCATAGTTGGCTCCAAAATGACATATTTTACCCAAGTTAGCTCTAGAATGGCCTATACTTAGCTTGGCTTCCACCTAAATGACATAATTAGCTTAGTTAGCTCCAAAATGGCCTATTTAATAAAAAATGACCTATACTTAGCTAATTATCCTCCAAAATGACATAATTAGCTCCAAAAAGGCATAATTAGCTAATTTAGCCCGAAGAAGAGGAAAAGAGGGGAAGAAAGAGGAAAAATGAAAAGAAGGAAGAAGAAGAAGAAGAGAAGAAGAAGAGAAGAAGAAGGAGAAGGAGAAGGAGGAAGAAGAAGGAGAAGAAGGAGAAGGAGGAGAGAAGCTCCTTCTCCTTCTTCTTGTCCTTCTTCTTTTCTTATTCTTATCCTCTTCCTTATCCTTCTCCCCTCCTTCTCCTCCTCCTCCTCCTCCTTCTTGTTATTTTTCTTCTCCTTCTTCTTCTGTTCTTGCTTCTTCTGTTCTTGCTTCTTCTCTTTCTTCTTCTACGTAGCTTATTTTCCCCAACAAAGACAGACTTAGCTAATTATCCTCCAAAATGACATAATTAGCTTAGTTAAGTAAAAACATCATAAGAACCTTGGTTAGCTCATTAAAATGACTAATTTAGCTCCAAAATGACATAATAAGGTCAAAATGGATTAATAATCATAGTTTGCTACACAATGACATATTTTGTCCAAGTCAGCTCTAGAATGACCTATACCTAGCTAAGTTCTCTCCTAAATGACATAATAATGCTATGTAGCTCCAAGATGACCTATTCCACCTAACTTAGCCATTAAATGGCCTATACATAGCTAAGTTCTCTTCGAAATAACCTATACTTCTCTTATTCATCTAGTATTCTTCTTCTAACTTTCTTATTTGTCATTTTGCAGATTACATTCACTTCACGGGAAGCTTGGGTTATATTGATGGAATTCTTGTATTGAAACTATTGTAGTATATGGATATCTATGAAACTTTGTATGCATGGATGAAACTGGTGTAATATATGGTTTCGTACGGATGCAACTTGCATAATACGTATGTACTATGGATGAAAGTTATTTTAATGTGGTTATGAGTACGGAAACAAATTTATTTATGTCAAATATATATATTTATATCCTGATTATTGTGTAAATTTCCGGATATAATAGAAAATAAAATAAACAGGGGTTGTTTTGAGCCTTTGTCGTCCGCCCACCGACGGCAAAGGCCATAGGGCAGACGGCAAAGGGGGGGGGGGCTGACGGCAAAGGTGGGAGGGGCTGGGTGCCCCCTTTGCCGTCGGCCTCAAACATGGCTGACGACAAAGAGAGGAGGGCAGACGGCAAAGGGGGGAGGGCTGACGACAAAGGTGGGAGGGAGAGAGGGGCTCGGTACCCCCCTTTGACGTAGGCCTCAAACATGTCTGACGACAAAGAGGGTAGGGCAGACGACAAAGAGGAGAAGCCTGCCGTTAGCACTTGACGGGAGCATCTGTGGATCTGCTCTCCCATATTATTTGCCGTCTGCCCCCTCATGGTAAAGATCCTTTGCCGTCCGCCTTACAAAAGTAGACGGCAAATAACCTCTTCACCGGACATTTTTTTCCCGTCTAGTTTGCCGTCATCTGACGGAAGGCAAAGCCTTTGCCGTCGGGTGTTCCCCCCTTTGCCTTCAGCCATGGCACACGGTAAATTCTCAGATTCCTGTAGTGATACTGTCAAGTGGGATCAATGTTATCAACTTCAGGTGCTCGTGTAATGCTCAACCCATATATACCTATGTCTTCGAGCGAAGACATTGAGAGGAAATATCTTCTAGAGCTGGTTGAGTTAGCATTACTTGCAACCCAAGTAATGTTGTCATTTGTGTCTTTGAAATCCGATTCCTGGAACACGTGTCGGTTGGCCATTGACTCAGGGTCATTTCGCCCATATCAAGTAGGGTTGCTTGTTGGCTACAAATAGGCCACCCCCTCCACCTTAAGTTTGTGGCTGCTTAGGTTGATACAGTAGTTGTCATTTTGAAGTAACCCACCTCAAAGACATTGAGAGAGAGATCTATCCTCCAAGGTAAACCCAAAGACCTAGATCCAGAGCGTTTGATCATTACTGAAGTCATTTTATTCTGAGAGAACTGAAGACTTGTTGTACTCTAAGACTGTAATCTTCCATATGATTAGGTCTCGTGGTCCAGTGCATCCAAGAGTCATTGTGGATTGCCGGGTGAACATGGTCTAGATCAATCCAAGAGTCATTGGGGATTGACAAGTGAGCAAGTTTGTACGGGTTTAGAAAGTCTCCCCTGAATACTTACCTGAGTTATTGGGTGTTGTCTAAGAGACTTCAGCTCAAGGTATAATAGCTAAGACGAGGTATAAGCCTCCCCAACCACACATACACTTGTTAAAGCAACTCGAATTGGTCCAACAAATCGTGATTCTTTGTCAAGCTACTAGTTCTATCCTTCACTCTTCCTACTTACTGTTCTTTGAATCCATTGCTTGATCAATTCTCCCGAAGACATTCTCCAAAGACATTCCCAACTGTTGTTTGTCTTCACACCTCCTAAGTTTATCTGTGGTTTATCTTAGTGCATGATAACTATACTTTACATGATTGGATGACCTCGTAGTATTGCATGCTTTGCATAGATCCTTGATACTTATCCCTACCAGATCCTGTATCGCTTCCGCGTAACTTTGAATACAATTATTGTTTCAAAGCTTTTCATAGAAATCTCCTATTCACCCCCTATCTAGTTGATAATTAGAACTTTCATGTTTTCTCTTCAAAATCATCTGAGAATTTATATGACCTCGTCTATGCCCTCGCATCTCTAATTCTTTCACATATACATGTCCACGGCAGAATCAATTGGATCTTATAGTCTAAATTACTTTGTAGACTACTCTCATTTGGATCAACCTATGAAGTTTTTGCCCAAGTCAAAGACTATGGTGAGAGACAAAAATCCTAAGAAAGTAGGGATACAAAGACGACGGAACACCGCCAAAGATCTTCCATCAGATCTATATGATCGGTACAAGTCCGATCAATATGAGAAATACTATCAACACAAGAATCGGATCCAATGGATCCGAAGATATTAGGTTGAAGAATGGTTCTACTATTGCTTCGTCACAGATGAGTATGCCAAAAATAATGCTGAGAAGGCTCCATGAACAGATATTATCTATAAAGTATGCATCCAAGACAAAGGGTGAAGCCATCAAGATTTGCTTCTTCCCATACATGGTACGAGATCCAGTGCCAGAGCAACGAGATACTTCAAGTATTCGTGCTCACACAGTGGCTCATAACACATCTGAGGAATAAGACCAACCTCCTATTACAGATCCAAAGACAATGGAGAAATAAAAGGCTTCAAGGCCTAAAGCTTCGAAGGCTAGAAGGCCAAGAGCTTCACCACAAGCCTTAAGATCAAGACCAGCTGAACAAGTTGAAACTGAGGATCAGTATCGCATCAATAGGAGACTAAAGTGAAAACATGTTGCTTCCTGTGGACTAAAGCCATCCGTTTCCTTGATGGATGCTACAAATATGATTGAACTCTCTCCTGATGAGTTTAATGATGAAACCCTTGGGCATCTCAATAAGAAAACCGCTCAGATGGTCCAAGCTCACAATGCAACTCTAAAGACAAAGTGCTTGGCCAGCCGGATCTTGACCCTAGAATCATTGAACAGTCATGGCAAGGATCTATGTCTTCGAGCCAGCGTGCGTCTTCACAACAAGAGATGCCAAGCATTGTCTTTCGAGTAGGCTTCTTATGAAGTAACCATCAAGAACACCCCCTCCTTCTTATGAAGTAACCATCAAGAATACCAAGCAAGTTGGGGCTGGATCTAGGAAGCGCGAGTCTTCACATGCTTATGAAGCTGAAGCCTAGCCTGTCAAGAGACTGAAGACAAAGAAGACAAAGTCTTCAAGTTCAACCCAGCAGCCAAAGGCCCCTCAAGCTCTTTTGACACTCCACCAACTCATGAGGAGCCCCTTCTTGTGATGCCCATCTGCATGGCTCCTCATGCCACAGAAAATGTTGAGAGGCAAGTTGTTCTTCATGAATCTTCTACCACAGAGGCTCAAACAACTTATGACGTACTAGTTGTTGAAACCACCGCAGCTCAAGACATGAAGCCAATTCCACCACTCCACTTGCTGCATCAGGCGAAGATCTTGATCCAAAATCTTCTACTTATGAAGAAGCCACTAGAAGCATCTTGAAGTGTGTGACACCAACCTGACTAAGATGTTGACATTGATGAAGTGTTTGGCCCGAGATACTGATTTGCCCACATCATTCTTTGTTGATGATATTTAATATCTGTCGAAGACTTCTACTATATTCTTCATCACAGCATACGGCCAATCAAAGGACATTCTTCTTCAAGCAAGTTGGAAGGGTCATTGAATACTTTGATATACAATGTTGTCTACAGATTTAGGTTCAATCTTTAAGACTTATTTTTTAGAACCCTGGTGCCAATAGCATCAATATATTTGAACTCAAGGTCTAAGAGCTATGGATCATGCACTTCATTAAGCATAGATCAAATACAATGTTTCTACACTCTACTCCTAATCATGGAATATATCTTCTAGATGTGGAAGGCAGACACAAAAACATTTATCCATCCAACGGCAAGAATCCCATAATTAAAGGCACAAGTGGCACTACTGATGTTGGAGGGCTACTCATACCATCTGATCCAGCTAGGGCAAGGCTTATTGGCTCAATTCAACACCCATAGCCAAGTGTCACTTCAACTAAAACCATTGCTAGTACTCTGCCTCAAGAGCCCCAACCCAGACGTGAACATGCCATGACTGAACGAGAGCTTCTTATTTGTCTCAAACACCAGCAAGATCGTCACCATGAGGGGATGCAAGGACATATGCAATGTCTGGTAACAGATAGTAATCACATTTGCAACATCTCCACAAAAAATGACATTGTTGCACATGAAACTAGCACGCGTTCTTGGAAAACATTGAACCACATGGCTCCATAGGAAGATATTCGTGAGGATGTCTATGACAAATACTTCATATTTTATGCCCCTGCTCCTTGTAGAGAGAAATAATGCAAGACACCATCCCTCGAAGATAGTGACTTCTATTCTTCAGCACCATTTGTTCATGCAAATCTTGTGAATGATGAAGTTGATGATGTCACTTCTCCTGCCGCACCAATGGATCGCCTCACCACTTCACTAGGCCCCTCTCCTCCAACCTCCATCAACCCTGATGCACCATGACGTCACAAGCTGGGGACAAGTAGTGCCCAATGTCTTCGCCCTTTTGGTAATTCTATAATAATGAGAGACAAGCATTATATTTATAGTATTTGAACGGGTCTATATGGGTTGGGTGCTACTATTTTGTTAAGTTTATAACTCTTGTTCTGAACATTTGCTCTTTTGGGATGTAAAACTGATGTCCTTATGGACTTCTGCACATTCTCTGTTTATCGTAACTATGGCACTATTCCATATCTTATCATATGTGTCCGAAGTCATTCAGCACATGCCATTTTTCACTATGCTTTTCGTTATCTTAGTGAAACCACTAAAATGCAATGTGATTGGATTCCTAGATATACGGGGAGATCTCCACTAACTACAACCTGCCATGTGCTTTTGCATTCAAAGCAAAATATTCAAAAGAACATCTTCAGGGGAGCTCTCTATATCTTGCAATCATAATCTCCAAGTGTTTATCTTCACAAATTTTTATCACCGTAGAAAATTTCAACCAATTTCTCATCAATCAACAAAAAATTGGGAGATTGTAAGTGCATCTAGTGCTACCACTTGTTGGTTTTGGAATATTGAAGACAAACGTGGTTGAGAGACTTGTGTGTTTGTGAGAGCTCACGGGTTAACACAGATAGAAGTCCCTCGAGATTATGTTTGACAGTCAAAGATGACCCCCAAAAATTTGCGAAGACATTGATGATGGCCGAAGCCATTGGTGGTTTACGAAGATAATCGCTTGAAGATAATATTTTCTTATTTTCATTCTTCTTTCCTGAGTCGTAGGAACCCCCATGGTATTAAGGGGAGTCGATGTGATCAAAGTGAGACGATGACGTAATGCTAAACCCTAAATTACTTATGTCTACCAATGAAGACAATGAGAGGAAATCTCTACCAAAGTTGGTTGAGTTAGCATTGCTTGTAGCCCAAGTAATGTTATAGCGTGTGTATGTGAAATCCGACTATTGGAACACGTGTCAGTTGGCCATTGACTCAGGGTCATTTTGGTCATATCATGTAGGGTTACTTGGTGGCTATAAATAGACCCCCCTCCTCCATAAGTTGGTGGCTGCTTAGAGTTAGATACGACCGTTGTCATTTTGGTGCAACCCACCTCGAATACATTGCAAGAGAGAACTATCCTACAAGAATAAACCGAAACAGCTAGAGCAAGTGTGTTTGAGCTTTGCCGAAGTCGTTCTGTTCTGAGAGAACTGCAGACTTGTTACACTTGAAGACTATGATCTTCCACACGGTTAGGTGGTATGGTCTAGTGCATTCAAGAGTAATTATAGTTTGCCGAGTGACCATGGTCTAAAAAATCTAAGAGTCATTCCGGATTGTCGGGTGACCAAGTTTGTACGTGTTTCGGAAGTCTCCGTGAAGACATACCTGAGTGATTGTGTGTGTTATGAGAGACATTCGCTCAAGGCGATTAAGGTGAAGATGAGATCTAAGCCTCCCCAACCAGACGTATAGTTTTTAGAACAACTGGAACATGTCCGACATATCATGTGTCTTCATCAAGCTACCAGTTCTATCTTCCAGTCTCTTACTTACTGTACTATACTATGAAGCAATTGCTTGATCATTGCAACTCGAATACATTCGTCAAAGACATTCCTAACTATCATTTATCTTCACACCACCTAAGTTTATCTTTGATACATCTTAGTGTGTATGATCACTATGCTCTATATGTTTGAATGTCTTTGTAGTATTGCATGCTATGCTAAGATTCTGGATTGTTATCCTAACTGCTCTTGTATATCTTCCTCTTATCTTTGATTACATTTACTGTTTCGGAACTTTTCATAAAAATGACTTATTCACCCCCCTCTAGTCGATAACTAGCTCTTTCACAAGCAAACTAACAGGAGAAACAAGTAAACTAGCAAAGGTAAATATTTTTGTGTTTTTGATATTTTGAGCAAGCAGATATAAAGGCAAATAAAAATTTGAACAAGTGAATGATAATTTGCGTGAAGGAACCTGAGAACAATTTGATGATGTCTCCCTACCAACGGCACCATAAATTCTTCCAGTTACTTCTAAACTATGATGGGTTTCCCCGAAGAGGAGGGGCGATGCAACATAGTAGTGATAAATATTTTCCTTACTGACAACCAATGTTATCAAACCAATAGGAGAATCATGCAAACCCCCTTCAACAATACCTACACACACATAACCAAACACTTGCACCCAATGCAGGTAAGAGTCTTCTCAAGCCCCTTGAACTTGATACTTGCAAGGATTAAATACTGGTGGATAGATAATAGAAATATATGAAAGTAAATAAATTGCACCGAAGTATTTTTGGAGTTTTAATAAATATGTTTAAGTAGACCCAGGGGCACAGTTTCAGCTAGAGACTTCTCTCTTGAACATATCATATGGTGGGTAAAAAAAATACTATTGGGCAATTAAGAAAATAGCACATAGTTAGGATATGATATTCACAACAATGAACATGTATATAGGCATCACATCCATAAACAATTAGACCGACTCCTACCTGCATCTATTACTATTACTCCACTCATCGACCGTTATCCATCATACATCTAGAGTATTAAATATAAAAGAGAATAATGCTTGGAGTAGGATGACATAATGTACGAAAAGTTAGACAAGAAATATGTTCACACCCTGTCATTTTATCCTTAATGGCAGCAATACAATAGATGTCATATCCCTTTTTGTCATTGGATTGAGCACGACAATATTGAACCAATCACAATGCATCACTCCCACTAATGATAAATAAATCTAGTTGGCCAAATAAAATTGATAGTTTGGAGGGAAATACGAAGCCATAAAAATCATGCATAAAAGTATTCAGAGAAGACTCGATATATATTCATGAATAATCTGATCATAGGACCACATTTTATCGGATTCGAAAAAACACATTGCAAAAAAGAGGATTACAACACACAGATCACTGTGGGAATTATGGTGAACTATGTATTGAAGGTAAAAGAGAGAGAATAAGCCATCTAGTTACTCGCTATGGCTCGTAGGTTTGCGGTGGACTACTCACACATCATCATGGATGCAACAAGGTTGATGTAGATGGCCTCCTTGATCGATTCCCCATCCAGCACGGTACAAAAAAATGTCTCTAGATGGCCTCCCGTGAAAAGAGAGACCTGTGACAGCAAAATAAGTGTTTCACGTGGCTCTTCGTTGGTTTCTCGATTTTAGACAACCTATGGAGGTGGAATTAGGTCGGATGGAGCCATGAGGGCCCCCACAAGGAATCACGGCAAACTCACCCCCCGATGCTCCTTGTTACCTTGTCGTCTCCTCGTGTGTCTTCTCGTCTCCCTTCAAAGCTTCCAGGGTCACTTTTCTCCACAAAATTATTGTGTTTGGACTTTGTTTGGAACCGATTCCCTAGAAAACCAAAGACAAGAAAAAAACAAGAGCTGACACTAGGCACTAGGTTAATAGGTTAGTTCCCAAAAAAGATACACAAAAGCATATAATTTTATGGCACAATAAGATTTTATCGATGCATTGGAGACATATCAAGGAGGTTGTTAATTGGGTCGATGTGTGGTTGGTGTCCTGCACATAGAGCGAGCATCTGGTTTGGTGGTCGAGTATTGTGTTTGGCTGGGTTAGATACTCTAATGTGATAGATTACCCGGATGGCTCACTTTTGGACGTACCATGCGAATCACCTTTTACTTTTGATTATTATTATTACACACAACAACATTTAGATATACTTTGTCGTCAATCGGTAAACAAAAACCTCAGTAACATGCCGACGAAATTAATAGGAAAAGCACCATACATGCCGCCTAGAATAGCTAGCAGGAGGGAGGCCGCAATCTACAAGACAACATGCCCAATCCCGACAAAAACTCTAGGACCAAGTATCCAGCACACCTACAATTACTAACCGGCCTTGCTCCTAGTACCCCTTCTCGTGTATATAAACTTGTCCTTGGCTCATGCAGTTTAATTATGTTTCACATCGCTATCTAAGCTTCCTAGGTGTAGTTAGTATTTATGCAAATCATTAACTAGTCTTCTCCTTGAATTTCCCATTGTCCATGCCTCGATTGTGCTAGCTCCTCCAGTGGAAAAGGTTGTGGTCGGGAACACTTCGTGTGTTTTGCTATCCCTTCTTGTTAGGTCCCGAGCGCTAGATGTGTGCACCTTATTCAGCAAGGCATGACTGTTCGTGAGTAATACAAGTGTGGTAGGCGCGATCATGTCTCTGGTCACCCATATGTCTACTATCCGACCTATCATGCCACATATCAAACGTGTTATTATGGAGACCCACATCTGTAAGAGCATTCTCCAGCTTAAATGTTTTTATGATGATGACAACTCACTATGTTATCTAACTGGGTATCAAGTGTGCAGGTATCATATGCAAAACACAAGACGGTTAGTTATTCCCTCCAAACGAAAAAGATCGAAGATGTGTTCCCTACGTGTTTATTCTCTTTGGTCATAGGGATCTTGTACTATTAAGAGGCAATCCACATTGGAATTCTATGGGTGAATCAATTCTTCATACACACTTTTTCACCCATCTCTTCCCATCGCATCATTAAGAGAAGAGCCCCCTGTTTTCTAATTGACTAGTTGTACCGCTGCCATGGGCGGTTGTACCGCTCAACCCCTCGATGGTTGTACTGGTTGTCCCGGCACTGGTCCACAACCGGTAACAGCTATGTTCTGCTGTGGATGTTGGGCAGTGGTGGCTAGGTTGTAACGCTATATAAATTATAGCCGGTACTACCAGTGTTCCAAGTGATTTTACCGCTTGGGACTTATCCACGCCCAGCGACCGTGGTTGGTGGAATATCACGACCAAGTCTCTCTTTTCTCCTGGTTGTTCGGCTGTGGCAGACGAGTTGTTCCGCTAATTTAGGTAGACCGGTTGTACCTCCCTGACAATCGGTTGTACCGCCCAAGTGTAAAAAAGCAGTTGTAATTGTTAGAAATTGGGGGGCCTATAAAAGGAGGGGTTTCTTCCTCCTCCCTCTTATCTATTACGTGTCTCTCTCCACCATTGATGCACTCAAGCTTTGTTGCCTGTGCTCTCGCCCTAGCCACCCAAACTTGTTGTCGTGCTAGGGATTGAAGGAGGAGACCTAGATCTACATTTCCACCAAATTAAAATTGATTCCCGAAGTTCTTGTGTTGATTTTGTTACTCTTGGGTGTTTGAGCACCCTACACGGAAGAGGTCACCTCGGAGCCACATTCCATTGTGGTGAGGCTCCATGGTTTTGTTGGGAGCCTCCTATTAAATTGTGGAGAAATCCCCAACCTTGTTTGTAAAGGTCCGGTTGCCACCTCCAAGGGCACCACATAGTGGAATCACGGCAATTCGCATTGTGTGAGGGGGCGAGGAGAATACGGTGGCCTTAGTGGCATCTTGGGGAGCATTGTGCCTCCACAACACTCCAACGGAGATGTATTTCCCCTCAAAGGGAACAAACTTCGGGAACACATTCTCATCTTCATCGGTTCCACTTGTGGTTATTTCTTACCTTTACTTGTATTTAGTTATTTCTTTTTAATTTTTGTTGTTAGCATCATATAGGTTGCTCACCTAGTTGCATATCTAGACAACCTATTTGTTGCTAAACCAAATTTGTTTAAAGAAAAGCACAAAATTTGTTAGTTGCCTATTCCCCCCCCCCCTCTAGTCAACCATATCGATCCTTTCAACATGGATGCGAGAAATTCATATATAAAAACCAGTAACATGATTTTTCGTAGCATAGTCATTTTTGCGTAAGTTGCAAAATACATTAAAACAATAATAGAACCTATGGGAA
The DNA here is from genome assembly GCF_904849725.1 of Hordeum vulgare subsp. vulgare. Taxonomy (NCBI): domain Eukaryota; kingdom Viridiplantae; phylum Streptophyta; class Magnoliopsida; order Poales; family Poaceae; genus Hordeum; species Hordeum vulgare. The sequence goes on from NC_058522.1 coordinate 172,471,765, forward strand.
CACGATCGGCTTCACATTTCAAGTGTGCCATCATCGACTTGGTAGCATCATGAGACAAAATCGAATACAAATACACGTCGACAACAATTTGAGTAACCTTTTTCCCGTGTCCCACTCGCCGAACTCGTTTTCATCATCCTAGGATTCGAAGTAGTGTGTCCTCTAAAACTTGGATTGATACACCACCACTAAATCCTAAATGACCTGCCATGGGTTTTCCTCTCCCCAAAGCACCTCCATGTCCTCTCGCTATGAGTGCTCCATATCCTCCACCTCTATATCCAACATGTGTTTATCAATTTCATAGGTACGGAGCTCCACTACCCCCATCATTATGTCATCGGCACAAATGTGTACCTCCATACCCTCCCACTCTTCGGAATCGAGGCGCAACCTATGGTCTGATAAGGGGTTGATACGTATCACATGTACCTCTAAGTTTTGATATTTCATGCTATTTTATTAGGGATTTCTATCTTTGTGATCCTTGTTGCTTTGACCTGCTTAGTTTTGCGATCCCTACTCTACGAGCTGCTAAAAAAAAGCACAAACGGAGCTCTTCGGTCCGGTCTAGGCTTTGACCGTTATCGCCTAACTAGTGGGGCAGCATGATATCCTAACATGCAGGGTCTCCCCACTCTCTCTCACACAAAGTACTGACGCGGTAGAATCCTTACACGTGGGGTCGAGGCAGCGTGACGGCGCTCCGGAGGTTGGTGATGACCTTGTCTCAGCAGGGCTCCGCCCGAGCTCCGCAGAAACGCGATCTAAAGGAAAAAACCGTGGAGGTATGTGGTCGGGCTGCCGTGGAAAAGTCGTCTCAAATCAGCCGTAAAACCTCCGTATATATAGGTGGGAGGGAGGGGACCTTGCCTTGGGGCTCAAGGAGCCCCAAGGGGGTCGGCCGAGCCAAGGGGGGAAGGTCTCCCCCCCCAAACCGAGTTGGACTTGGTTTGGTGGGTGGGAGTCCTTCCTTCCCTTCGCACCTCCTCTTTTTTTTTCTCTTTGATTTTTCTTCCAATGCGCATAGGGCCCCTTTTGGGCTGTCCCACCAGCCCACTAAGGGCTGGTGCGCCACCCTCAAGGCCTATGGGCTTCCCCTGGGTGGGTTCCCCCCCCCCCCCCGGTGAACTCTCGGAACCCATTCGTCATTCCCGGTACATTCCCGCCAACTCCGAAAACCTTCCGGTAATCAAATGAGGTCATCCTATATATCAATCTTCATTTCCGGACCATTCCGGAAACCCTCGTGACGTCCGTGATCTCATCCGGGACTCCGAACAACATTCGTTAACCAACCATACAACTCAAATACGCATGAAACAACGTCGAACCTTAAGTGTGCAGACCCTGCGGGTTCGAGAACTACGTAGACATGACCCGAGAGACTCCTCGGTCAATATCCAATAGCGGGACCTGGATGCCCATATTGGATCCTACATATTCTACGAAGATCTTATCGTTTGAACCTAAGTGCCAAGGATTCATATAATCCCGTATGTCATTCCCTTTGTTGTTCGGTATGTTACTTGCCCGAGATTCGATCGTCAGTATCCGCATACCTATTTCAATCTCGTTTACCGGCAAGTCTCTTTACTCATTCTGTAATACAAGATCCCGCAACTTACACTAAGTTACATTGCTTGCAAGGCTTGTGTGTGATGTTGTATTACCGAGTGGGCCCCGAGATACCTCTCAGTCACACGGAGTGACAAATCCCAGTCTTGATCCATACTAACTCAACTAACACCTTCGGAGATACCTGTAGAGCATCTTTATAGTCACCCAGTTACGTTGCGACGTTTGATACACACAAAGTATTCCTCCGGTGTCAGTGAGTTATATGATCTCATGGTCATAGGAACAAATACTTGACACGCAGAAAACAGTAGCAACAAAATGACACGATCAACATGCTACATCTATTAGTTTGGGTCTAGTCCATCACGTGATTCTCCTAATGACGTGATCGAGTTATCAAGCAACAACACCTTGTTCATAATCAGAAGACACTAACTATCTTTGATCAACTGGCTAGCCAACTAGAGGCTTGCTAGGGATAATATTTTGTCTATTTATCCACACATGTAAATGAGTCTTCATTCAATACAATTATAGCATGGATAATAAACGATTATCTTGATACAGGAATTATAATAATAACTATATTTATTATTGCCTCTAGGGCATAATTCCAACAGTCTCCCACTTGCACTAGAGTCAATAATCTAGCCCTCACATCATCATGCGAATTACATTGTAATAAATCTAACACCCATACAGTTCTGGTGTTGATCATGCTTTGGCTGTGGAAGAGGCTTATTTAGCGGGTCTGCTACATTCAGATCCGTGTGCACTTTGCATATATTTACGTCCTCTCCTTCGACGTAGTCGCGGATGAGGTTGAAGCGTCGTTTGATGTGTCTGGACTTCTTGTGAAACCGTGGTTCCTTTGCTAAGGCAATGGCACCCGTGTTGTCACAGAACAAGGTTATTGGATTCAGTGCGCTTGGCACCACTCCAAGATCCGTCATGAACTGCTTCATCCAGACACCCTCCTTAGCCGCCTCCGAGGCAGCCATGTACTCCGCTTCACATGTAGAATCTGGTACGACGCTTTGCTTGGAACTGCACCAGCTTACCGCACCCCAATTAAGAATAAATACATATCCGGTTTGCGACTTAGAGTCGCCCGGATCTGTGTCAAAGCTTGCATCGACGTAACCTTTTACAGCGAGCTCTTCGTCACCTCCATACACGAGAAACATCTCCTTAGTCCTTTTCAGGTACTTCAGGATATTCTTGACCGCTGTCCAGTGATCCACTCCTGGATTACTCTGGAACCTACCAGCCATACTTAGGGCCAGGCTAACGTCCGGTCTAGTGCACAACATTGCATACATGATAGAACCTATGGCTGAAGCATAGGGGACGGAGCGCATATGCTCTCTATCTTCATCAGTTGCTAGGCACTGAGTCTTACTCAATCTCGTACCTTGTAAAACTGGCAAGAACCCCTTCTTGGACTGTTCCATTTTGAACCTCTTCAAAACTTTGTCAAGGTATGTGCTTTGTGAAAGTCCTATCAGGCGTTATGATCTATCCCTATAGATCTTAATGCCCAGAATGTAAGCAGCTTCTCCTAGGTCCTTCATAGAGAAACTTTTATTCAAGTAATCCTTTATGCTCTCCAAAAACTCCACGTTGTTTCCAATCAGCAATATGTCATCCACATATAATATTAGAAACGCCATAGAGCTCCCACTCACTTTCTTGTAAATACAAGATTCTCCAACCACTTGTATAAACCCAAATGCTTTGATCACCTCATCAAAACATTTATTCCAACACCGAGATGCTTGCACCAGTCCATAAATGGATCGCTGGAGCTTGCACACCTTGTTAGCATTCTTGGGATCGACAAAACCTTCGGGTTGCATCATATACAATTCTTCCTTAAGGAAACCGTTAAGGAACGCCGTTTTGACATCCATCTGCCAGATTTCATAATCGAAATATGCAGCTATTGCTAACATGATTCTGACGGACTTAAGCATCGCTACGGGTGAGAATGTCTCATCGTAGTCAACTCCTTGAACTTGTGAAAAACCCTTTGCCACAAGTCGAGCTTTATAAACGGTGACATTGCCGTCAGCGTCCATCTTCCTCTTAAAGATCCATTTGTTCTAAATAGCCTTGCGGCCTTCAGGCAGTGCCTCCAAAGTCCACACTTTGTTCTCATACATGGATCCTATCTCGGACATCATGGCTTCTAGCCATTTGTTGGAATCTGGGCCCACCATTGCTTCCTCATAATTTGCAGGTTCATTGTTGTCCAACAACATGATTGATAAGACGGGATTACCGTACCACTCTGGACAGCACGTGGTCTCGTCGACCTGCGTGGTTGACAGAAACTTGAACCGGAGTTTAATGATCATCATGATTAACTTCCTCCTCAACCGGCGTCGCAACGACAGAGGTTTCCCCTTGCCCTGTGCCACCATCCAGAGTGATGAGAGGTTCGACAACCTCGTCAAGTTATATCTTCCTCCCACTAAATTCTCTCTAGAGAAACTCCTTCTCGAGAAAAGCTCCGTTTTTAGCAACAAACACTTTGCCCTCGGATTAGAGATAGAAGGTGTACCCAACTGTCTCCTTTGGGTAACCTCTGAAGACGCACTTTTCCGCTTTGGGTTCCAGCTTTTCAGGCTGATGTTTTTTGACATAAGCATCACATCCCCAAACTTCAAGAAACGACAACTTTGGCCTTTTGCCATACCACAGTTCATATGGCGTCGTCTCAACGGATTTTGATGGTGCCCTATTTAAAGTGAATGCAACTGTTTCTAATGCATAACCCCAAAACGATAACGGAAAATCGGTAAGAGACATCATAGATCGCACCATCTCTAATAAAGTATGATTACGATGTTCGGACACACCATTACGCTGTGGTGTTCCAGGCGGTGTTAACTGTGAAACAATTCCACATTGTCTTAAGTGAGCACCAAACTTGAAACTCAGATATTCACCCCCACGATCAGACCGTAGGAACTTGATCTTCTTGTTACGATGATTTTCAACTTCACTCTGAAATTGCTTGAACTTTTCAAATGTTTCAGACTTGTGCTTCATCAAGTAGACATAACCATATGTACTCAAATCGTCAGTGAAGGTGAGAAAATAACGATATCCGCCGCGTGCCTCCACGCTCAGCGGACCACACGCATCGGTATGTATGATTTCCAACAAGTCACTTGCACGCTCCATTGTTCCGGAGAACGGAGTCTTAGTCATCTTGCCCATGAGGCATGGTTCGCACGTGTCAAGTGAATCAAAGTCAAGTGACTCCAAAAGACCATCAACATGGAGTTTCTTCATGCGCTTTACACCAATATGACCTAAGCGGCAGTGCCACAAAAATATGGCGCTATCATTGTTAACTCTAACTCTTTTGGTCTCAATGTTATGTATGTGTGTATTGCTATCAAGATTCAATATGAACAATCCTCTCACATTGGGTGCATGACCATAAAAGATGTTACTCATAGAAATAGAACAACCATTATTCTCTGACTTAAAAGAGTAACCGTCTCGCAATAAACAAGATCGAGATATAATGTTCATGCTCAACGCAGCCACTAAGTAACAATGATTTAAGTTCATAACTAATCCTGATGGTAAGTTAAGTGAAACTGTGCCGACAGCGATTGCATCAACCTTGGAACCATTTCCTACGCGCATCGTCACTTCATCTTTCGCGAGCCTTCGTCTATTCCGCAGTTCCTGTTTCGAGTTGCAAATATGAGCAACAGAACCGGTATCGAATACCCACGCACCACTACGAGAGCCGGTTAAGTACACATCAATAACTTGTATATCAAATATACCTGATTTTTCTTTGGCCGCCTTCTTATCTGCCAGATACTCGGGGCAATTGCGCTTCCACTGACCCATACCCTTGCAATAGTAACACTCCGTTTCAGGCTTAGGTCCAACTTTGGGTTTCTTCGTCGGATTGGCGACAGTCTTGCCGCCCTTCTTTGAATTACCCTTCTTGCCTTTGCCGTTTCTCTTGAAACTAGTGGTCTTATTCACCGTCAACACGTGATGCTCTTTACGGAGTTCAGACTCTGCGACTTTCAGCATCGCAAACAGCTCGCCGGGAGACTTGTTCATCCCTTTCATGTTGTAGTTAAAAACAAAGCTTTTATAGCTTGGCGACAGTGATTGAAGGATTCTGTCAGTGATAGCCTCTTGCGGGAGTTCAATCCCCAGCTCAGCTAGACTGTTTGAGTACCCAGACATTTTGAGCACATGTTCACTGACAGACGAGGTTTCCTCCATCTTGCAAGCATAGAATTTATCGGAGGTCTCATACCTCTCGATCCGGGCATTCTTCTGAAAGATAAAATTCAACTCCTGGAACATCTCAAATGCTCCATGACGCTCAAAGCAACGTTGAAGTCCCGGTTCTACGCCATACAAGACTGCACATTGAACTACTGAGTAGTCCTCCTTACGTGCTAACCAAGCATTCTTAACATCATGATCAGCCATAGCGGGTGGTTCATCTCCTAGCACAGCATTAAGGACATAATCCTTCTTCGCCGCTTGTAAGATTAGCTTAAGATTACGAGCCTAGTCTACAAAGTTGCTTCCATCATCTTTCAACTTAGCTTTCTCTAGGAACGTATTAAAATTCAGGGTGACTGTCGCGTGAGCCATGATCTACAACACAAATATATTCAAAGTGGACTTAGACTATGTTCAAGATAATTAGAGTTTAACTTAATCAAAATTATACGCTAAACTCCCACTCAAAAGTACATCTCTCTTGTCATTTGAGTGGTTCATGATCCACTTACACTAGCTCAAGTCCGATCATCACGTGAGTTGAGTATAGTTTCAGTGGTAAGCATCCCTATGCTAATCATATCATCTATATGATTCATGATCGACCTTTCGGTCTCATGTGTTCCGAGGCCATGTCTGCACATGCTAGGCTCGTCAAGCTTAACCCGAGTGTTCCACGTGCGCAACTGTTTTGCACCCGTTGTATGTGAACGTTGCTTCTATCACACCCGATCATCACGTGGTGTCTAGAAACGACGAACTGTAGCAACGGTGCACAGTCGGGGACAACACGATTTCGTCTTGAAATTTTAGTGAGAGATCACCTCATAATGCTACCATCGTTCTAAGCAAAATAAGGTGCATAAAAGGATTAACATCACATGCAATTCATAAGTGACATGATATGGCCATCATCACGTGCTTCTTGATCTCCATCACCAAAGAACCGGCACGATCTTCTTGTCACCGGAGCCACACCATGATCTCCATCAGCGTGTCGCCATCGGGGTTGTCGTGCTACTCATGCTATTACTACTAAAGCTACATCCTAGCAAAATAGTAAACGCATCTGCAAGCACAAACGTTAGTATGAAGACAACCCTATGGCTCCTGCCGGTTGCCGTACCATCGACGTGCAAGTCGATATTATCTATTACAACATGATTATATCATACATCCAATATATCACATCACATCGTTGGCCATATCACATCACAAGCATACCCTGCAAAAACAAGTTAGACGTCCTCTAATTTTTTTGTTGCATGTTTTACGTGGTGACCATGGGTATCTAGTAGGATCGCATCTTACTGACGCAAACACCACAACGGAGATATATGAGTTGCTATTTAACCTCATCCAAGGACCTCCTCAGTCAAATCCGATTCAACTAAAGTTGGAGAAACCGACACTTGCCAGTCATCTTTGAGCAACGGGGTTACTCGTAGTGATGAAACCAGTCTCTCGTAATTGTACGTGTAATGTCGGTCCAAGCCGCTTCAATCCAACAATACCGCGGAATCAAGAAAAGAGTAAGGAGGGCAGCAAAACGCAGATCACCGCCCACAAAAACTTTTGTGTTCTACTCGAGAAGACATCTACGCATGAACCTAGCTCATGATGCCACTGTTGGGGATCGTCGCATGGGAAGCAAAAAATTTCCTACGCGCACGAAGACCTATCATGGTGATGTCCATCTACGAGAGGGGATGAGTGATCAACGTACCCTTGTAGACCGTACAGCAGAAGCGTTAGTGAACGCGGTTGATGTAGTGGAACGTCCTCACGTCCCTCGATCCGCCCGGCGAACAATCCCGCGATCAGTCCCACGATCTAGTACCGAACGGACGGCACCTCCGCGTTCTGCACACGTACAGCTCGACGATGATCTCGGCCTTCTTGATCCAGCAAGAGAGACGGAGAGGTAGAAGAGTTCTCCAGCAGCGTGACGGCGCTTCGGAGGTTGGTGATGACCTTGTCTCAGCAGGGCTCCGCGCGAGCTCCGCAGAAACGCGATCTAGAGGAAAAACCGTGGAGGTATGTGGTTGGGCTGCCGTGGAAAAGTCGTCTCAAATCAGCCCTAAAACCTCCGTATATATAGGTGGGAGGGAGGGGACCTTGCCTTGGGGCTCAAGGAGCCCCAAGGGGGTCGGCCGAGCCCAGGGGGGAAGGTCTCCCCCCCCCAAACCGAGTTGGACTTGGTTTGGTGGGTGGCAGTCCTTCCTTCCCATCCCACCTCCTCTTTTTTTTTCTTTGATTTTTCTTCCAATGCGCATAGGGCCCCTTTTGGGCTGTCCCACCAGCCCACTAAGGGCTGGTGCGCCACCCTCCAGGCCTATGGGCTTCCCCGGGGTGGGTTGCCCCCCCCCCCCCGGTGAACTCCCAGAATCCATTCGTCATTCCCGGTACATTCCCGGTAACTCCGAAAACCTTCCGGTCATCAAATGAGGTCATACTATATATCAATCTTCGTTTCCGGACCATTCCAGAAACCCTTTGACGTCCGTGATCTCATCCAGGACTCTGAACAACATTCAGTAACCAACCATACAACTCAAATACGCATAAAACAACGTCGAACCTTAAGTGTGCAGACCCTGCGGGTTCGAGAACTATGTAGACATGACCCGAGAGACTCCTCGGTCAATATCCAATAGCGGGACCTGGATGCCCATATTGGATCCTACATATTCTACGAAGATCTTATCGTTTGAACCTCAGTGCCAAGGATTCATATAATCCCGTATGTCATTCCCTTTGTCCTTCGGCATGTTACTTGCCCGAGATTCGATCGTAAGTATCCGCATACCTATTTCAATCTCGTTTACCGGCAAGTCTCTTTACTCGTTCCGTAATACAAGATCCCGCAACTTACACTAAGTTACATTGCTTGCAAGGCTTGTGTGCGATGTTGTATTACCGAGTGGGCCCTGAGATACCTCTCTGTCACACGGAGTGACAAATCCCATTCTTGATCCATACTAACTCAACTAACACCTTCGAAGATACCTGTAGAGCATCTTTATAGTCACCCAGTTACATTGCGACGTTTGATACACAAAAAGTATTCCTCCGGTGTCAGTGAGTTATATGATCTCATGGTCATAGGAACAAATACTTGACACGCAGAAAACAGTAGCAACAAAATGACACGATCAACATGCTACGTCTATTAGTTTGGGTCTAGTCCATCACGTGATTCTCCTAATGATGTGATCCAGTTATCAAGCAACAACACCTTGTTCATAATCAGAAGACACTGGCTATCTTCGATCAACTGGCTAGCCAACTAGAGGCTTGCTAGGGATAGTATTTTGTCTATGTATCCACACATGTAAATGAGTCTTCATTCAATACAATTATAGCATGGATAATAAACGATTATCTTGATACAGGAATTATAATAATAACTATATTTATTATTGCCTCTAGGGCATAATTCCAACAGCTAGCTACTACCCATCACTGATCTATTGCCTACGAGCTACTATACATATATAAAGAACTTGACGCTAGCTAATAAGAAACTGAAGGAAACCATTTACAATCCCTAACATATATATACACTATAACATCTTGTACCATCCCTAACATCATCTAATTAAGATCCAATCACAAATACACATGGTATTCTCCGTCTTTAGGTATGACGTGGTCAAGAAAGAATCCTGCCAATTCCTCTTGAATTTCTCGTATGCGATCATATGGTAGGAGTTGATCCCGCATCTCGCTGATCTAATTTAAAGAAGGGGGTCAATACATGCATATATATGATTAAAAATCAACACAATTGATGGTAATATATAAAATAAAATTGTGAATATTATTTACGTACTTCAAATAGTTCCTTCGAGAAGCCCCGCTCAGAGGTCGAGTGCCGAATGAACTCGCATACGTTGTATCTACATAAAACAGTCCATTCTTCCAGGTACATATACTTTACGAGAATAGAGTTCAATCAAACTGATAAGCAAGCATGGTAATGATATATTTCAATCAATTAGAGATGCGTGGAACTAGCTAGTACTACTTACGTTGGGGTGCGTAAATCGCAACTCTTTGTTTAGACCGGGAACTTTATTGGAGAACTTCTTCCAAACCCTACCACGCAAAGAAAATGATTACTTAATATCAGCCCATGAACGGAAGTTTTTTGGGACCCCGACTTACAAGTCGAGATCGCCGAAGGAATATGCTCAGTGATCCCAGAGATCAATGCGCACCAAACACACATATAATGAATATTAAGAGTCTTACATCCATACACACCGTTTGATACAACATATGACCTTTGCGGTCAAGTCTTACATATATAGGGCCTTGAGGGCCAACACACCGAACCGGACCAATAGCAGAAATATCGGTCGAAAGCATGAACCCATGCGACCAGCCTTATCCTACACACATTCTGACTGGGAAGCTTCCTAGCTCGCAAGAACATTAGCGAGTTACTCTTCACCAAATCTTATTCTCTCATACCAGGTAAATGAAATAACCAGTGGCAAGCCAATGAGCACTTTGAATGTACTCGTAAACAGCCCATGATATGAACAATGCAAGTGAAGGATAACAATAATATGCATCTTTGGTGGACGCCTTGAGCAGGGGGGGCACGGTTGCTTCTCCTGTTGGACGCGTTGGGGAATTGTTTTCCCTCTTCTCCTTGCGAAAACCTGTGGTCTCGGTTCGAGGCACAAACCGGGACCAACGCACACCTTTCGTCCTAGTTGGTGCCGCAAACCGGGACTAAATGACAATTTTCAGCAGCCCAAAGGGTAGGAAGAGAGACCTTTAGTCCTGGTTGGTGCCAATAACTCACATGAAAGGGTGTATTTCGTGTCGGTTGGTGGCACAAACCGGGACTAAAGGCATGTGCCTGCCACAGGCACGGTGCGGTTGGATATTTAGTCCCACCTTGCTAGCCGAGAGAGCCCGGGAGTGGTTTTTGAGCGCTGGTGCGCAGAGCCTCTTGAGCTCCTCTCAACTGCAGGCTTCTGGGCCTAATTTGTCACTGTGTGTGGGCCTACTGGTCTTTCTACGGGCCTGAATCCTAGCCCAACTCTCTCGTTGGGTTTCTAGTCATATTCACGCCGTGGTGGCCCAATAGGTGGCATTTTCAAAAAAATCTAGTTTTTTTGTTTCGTTTTTTACTTTATTTATTTTATTTTGTGAATAATTTTACTAAAAAATAGATCTTTGAGTGATTCTTTTTCCTGCTATTTAATATAAGTATGTTTTCATCGTTATATTCAATTTGGTAGGTTTTAGGTTATTTTAAATGACGTTTTTAATCAAAAACAGATGTGTTAAAAAAAGGGATTTTATTTTTTTGAACTTATTTGAACTCAAGACTTTTTGTGTCTTAAAATGCACCATTCAAGGCCACATCATCAATTTTCAACACTTTCTGAGTTCATTTGGTATTTTTCATGCATTTACTGATTTTTTTACCTATATAACCCAGAAATTGAAAAGAAATACAAATGAACTCTTAATTGGTTGAAACTTCGCATGGTATCATCATTTCACCCACATAGCATGTGCTAAAAAGTTTAGACGGTTGCGGCGAAAACTGGATGCACTTCGTGTACAAGTCGGACAATCTCTTTCGAAGTATCACGGTTTCTAACGAAAACTCATCTCTTACAAAAGGGATTTCATTTTTTTGAACTTAGTTGAACTCAAGACTTTCTGTGTGTTCAAAATGCACCATTCAAGGCCACATCATCAATTTTCAACACTTTCGAAGTTCATTTGGTATTTTTCATGCATTTACTGATTTTTTGAGCTAAATGACCCAAAAATAGAAAAGCACTATAAATGAACTCTGAGTAGTTTGAAAGTTGGCATGGTATTATCATTTCACCCACATAGCATGTCCTAAAAAGTTGAGAGGGTTGCGGCAAAAACTGGATGCACTTCGTGTACAAATCGGTCAATCTCTTTCGAAGGATGAGGCTTTCTTACGAAAACTCATGTGTTACAAAAGGGATTTCATTTTTTTGAACTTATTTGAACTCAAGACTTTTTGTGTGTTCAAAATGAATCATTCAAGGCCACATCATCAATTTTCAACACTTTCTAACTTCATTTCGTATTTTTCATGCATTTAGTAATTTTATTGAGTTAGATGACCCAGAAATAGAAAAGCACTACAAATGAACTCTCAATAGGTTGAAAGTTGGCATGGTATCATCATTTCACCCACATAGCATGTGCTAAAAAGTTTATAGGGTTGCCGCATAAACTGGATGCACTTCGTGTACAAATTGGACAATCTCTTTCGAAGTATCACGATTTATTATGAAAACTCATCTGTTACAAAAGGGATTTAATTTTTTTGATCTTATTTAAACTCAAGACTTTTTGTGTGTTCAAAATACACCATTCTAGGCCACATCGTCAATTTTCAGCACTTTCGGAGTTCATTTATTATTTTTCATGCATTTACTGATTTTTTTTGAGCAAAAAGAACCAAAAAGTGAAAAGCGCTACAAATGAACTTTGAATAGGTTGAAAGTTGGCATGGTATCATCATTTCCACCACATAGCATGTGCTAAAAAGTTGAGAGGGTTGTGACAAAAACTGGATGCACTTCGTGTACAAATAAGACAATCTCTTTCAAAATATCAGGGTTTCTTTACGAAATTCATCTGTTACAAAATGGAATTCATTTTTTTGAACTTATTTGAGCTCAAGCCTTTTTGTATGTTCAAACTGCACCATGCAAGGCCACATCATCAGTTTTCATCACTTTCTAAGGTCATTTTGTATTTTTCATCGATTTACTAATTTTTTGAGCTAAATGACCTAGAAATGGAAAAGCAGTACAAATGACCTCTGAATAGGCTGAAAGGTGGCATGGTATCATCATTTCACCCATATAGCATGTGCTAAAAAGTTGAGAGGGTTGCGTCAAAAACTGGATGGACTTCGTGTACAAATCGGACAATTTCTTTCAAAGTATCAGGGTTTCTTACGAAAACACATCTGTTTCAAAATGGATTTCATTTTTTGAACTTATTTGAACTCAAGACTTTTTGTGTGTTCCAAATGCACCATTCAAGGCCAGGTCATCAATTTCAACACTTTCGGAGTTCATTTGGTATTTTTCATGCATTTACTGATTTTTTTAGCTAAGTGACCCAGAAATTCAAAAGCAGTACAAATGATCTCTGAATAGGTTGAAATTTGGCATGGTATCATCATTCCGAAGTATCACGGTTTCTTTCGAAAGCTCATCTCTTACAAAAGGGATTTCATTTTTTGAACTTATTTGAACTCCAGACTTTTTGTGTGTTCCAAATGCACCATTCAAGGCCAGATCATCAATTTCAACACTTTCGGAGTTCATTTGGTATTTTTCATGTATTTACAGATTTTTTGAGCTAAATGACCCAGAAATTGAAAAGCAATACAAATGAACTCTGAATAGGTTGAAAGTTGGCATGAGATCATAATTTCAGCGAGATAGCATGTGCTAAAAAGTTGAGAGGGTGGCAACAAAAACTGGATGCACTTCGTGCACAAATCGGTCAATCTCTTTCGAAATATGATGGTTTCTTACGAAAACTCATCTGTTACAAAAGGGATTTCATTTTTGTTAACTTATTTAAACTCAAGACTTTTTGTGTTTTCAAAATGAACCATTCAAGGAGACATCATCAATTTTCAACACTTTCTGAGTTCATTTGCTATTTTTCATGCATTTACTGATTTGTTTTAGCAAAAATACCCAGAAATTTAAAAGCACTACAAATGAACTCTGAATAGGTTTAAAGTTGGCATGGTATCATCATTTCACCCACATAGCATGTGCTAAATAGTTGAGAGGGTTGCGGTAAAAACTGGCTAAACTTCGTGTAAAAATCAGACAATCTCTTTCGAAGTATGAGGGTTTTTTACGAAAACTCATCTGTTAGAAAAGGGATTTCATTTTTTTGAACTTATTTGAACTCAAGACATTTTGTGTGTACAAACTGCACCATTCAAGGCCACATCATCAATTTTCAACACTTTCTGAGTTCATTTGGTATTTTTCATGCATTTACCGACTTTTTGAGATGAATGACCCAGAAATTGAAAAGCAGTACAAATGAACTCGGAATAGGTTGAAAGTTGGCATGGTATCATAACTTCACCGAGATAGCATGTGCTAAAAGGTTGACAATGTGGCAGCAAAAACTGGATGCACTTCGTGTACAAATCGGACAATCTCTTTCAAAGTATCCGGGTTTCTTACGAAAACCCATCTCTTACAAAAGGGATTTCATATTTTGAACTTATTTGAACTCAAGACTTTTTGTGTATTCAAAATGCACCATCCAAGGCCAGATCATCAATTTTCAACATTTCGGAGTTCATTTGGTATTTTTCATGCATTTACTGATTTTTTGAGCTAAATGACCCAGAAATTTAAAAGCATTGCAAATGAACTTTGAATAGGTGGAAAGTTGGCATGGTATCATCAGTTCACCCACATAGCATGTGCTAAAAAGTTTATAGGATTGCAGAAAAAACTAGATGCACTTCGTGTACAAATCGGACAATATCTTTCGAAGTAAAAGAGTTTCTTACGAGAACTCATCTGTTAGAAAAGGGATTTCATTTTTTTGAACTTATTTGAACTGAAGACTTTTTGTGTGTCCAAACAACACCATTCAAGGCCATATCATCAATTTTCAACACTTTCTGAGTTCATTTGGTATTTTTCATGGATTTACTGATTTTTTGAGATGAATGACCCAGAAATTGAAAAGCAGTACAAATGAACTTGGAATAGGTTGAAAGTCAGCATGGTATCATAACTTCACCCAGATAGCATGTGCTAAAAGGTTAAGAATGTTGCGGCAAAAACTGGATGCACTTCGTGTACAAATCGGACAATCTCTTTCAAAGTATCCGAGTTTCTTACGAAAACCCATCTCTTACAAAAGGGATTTCATATTTTGAACTTATTTGAACTCAAGACTTTTTGTGTATTCAAAACGCACCATTCAAGGCCACATCATCAATTTTCAACATTTCGGAGTTCATTTAGTATTTTTCATGCATGTACAGATTTTTTTAGCTAAATGACGCAGAAATTAACAAGCAGTACACATGAAATTTGAATAGGTTGAAAGTTGGCATGGTATCATCATTTCACCGACGTAGCAGGTGCTAAAAATATTAGAGGGTTGCGGCAAAAACTGGATGCACTTCGTGTACAAATCGGTCAATCTCTTTCGAAGTATCACGGTTTCTTACTAAAACTCATCTGTTACAAAAAGGATTTCAGTTTTTTGAACTTATTTGAACTCAAGAATTTTTGTGTGTTCAAAATGCATTTACTGATTTTTTTTTGAGTTCATTTGGTATTTTTCATGCATTTACTGATTTTTTGAGCTAAATGACCCAGAATATTTAAAAGCATTATAAATGAACTCTGAATAGGTTGAAAGTTGGCATGGTATCATCATTTCGCCCACATAGCATGTGCTAAAAAGGTGAGAGGGTTGCGGCATAAACTGGATGCACTTCGTGGACAAGTTATATAATCTCTTTCGAAGTATCACGATTTATTACGAAAACTCATCTGTTACAAAAGGGATTTCATTTTTTTGAACTTATTTGAACTCAAGAATTTTTGAGTATTCAAAATGCACCATTCAAGGCAACATCATCAATTTTCAACACTTTCTGAGTTCATTTGGTATTTTTCATGTATTTACTCATTTTTTGAGTAAAAAGACCCAAAAAGTGAAAAGCACTACAAATGAACTTTGACTAGGTTGAAAGTTGGCATGGTATCATCATTTCAGCCAGATAGCATGTGCTAAAAAGTTGAGAGGGTTGCGGCAAAAACTGGATGCACTTCGTGTACAAATCGGACAATCTCTTTCGAAGTATCAGGGTTTCTTACGAAAACTCATCTGTTAGAAAATGGATTTTATTTTTTGAACTTATTTGAACTGAAGACTTTTTGTGTATTTAAAATGCACCATTCAAGGCCACATCATCAATTTTCAACACTTTTTGAGTTCATTTGGTATTTTTCATCCATTTACTAAATTTGTTTCGAGCTAAATGACCCATAAATTGAAAAGCAGTACAAATAAACACTGAATAGGTTGAAAGTTGGCATGGTATTATCATTTCACCCACATAACATGTGCTAAAAAGTTGAGAGGGTTATGGAAAAAACTGGATGCACTTCGTGTACAAATCGGGCATTCTCTTTGGAAGTATCATGGTTTCTTACGAAAACTCATCTATTACAAAATGGATTTCATTATTTTGAACTTATTTGAACTCAAGACTTTTTGTGTGTTCAAAATATGCCATTCAAGGCCACATGTCACACCCTGTTTTCACTACCACATTTTTTCTGTAATTCAAAAATCTGAGTTTATTAAAACTTTTTCAAACTAATGTTCTAAGTGCCATGATTGTCATTGTATGCTTGTGTGCTTGATCATGTGATGATAGAAACCACATTTCTCAAGATCAAATTATTTTCAAAACCATTATCTAATTTCTGTTCAAAGGGAAGCCCTGCTTTGAGTTGCACTACATGCCCTTGATGGCAAGGAGTGTCCTCAGCCACAGTTGGTGATCTGATTCTAGCACCATTTTAGTGCACCAAAACCACAAAATAATTATTTTGTGAATTATTTTTCTACTTCATATGCATGTCCATTTCTGAGGCCAGAAATGGTATTCCTATATGGAAAAATACTTTTCTGCCTTATAAAAATCTGATTAAATTTCGAGATGATCACAAGGACATATATTTTCCACACATAAGATTTTTAACCCCTATTTGTATTAATATTCTTTGAGTAAAACCCTGAAAATAATTTGTATCTGTTTTAACCTTTTGAAATATTGCCAAAGGAAATATTCTCAATAAAGTCCTACAAAACTCTAGTGGTATTCCTAAGCCATATTTGGTGTCCAGATAAAGTTTCACCTTCATCCAAGGTGATTAAGGACACCAAATAACTGGAAAACCCCTTCTGTCCAGATTGAAGTTAGAGCAATTCTACATTGCAAAGTTTGTCCAATTGAGTTGAAACTTTGCAGCAGTACCTAATACCTCAAATGAGGGTTCCACACCAAAAATGGGATTTGTGGGACTTAATTTGCCCACACTCTCTTTGGAAGGAACATATCTGGTCAAATGGTGAAGTTTTCAAGTTTACAAAGCTAAACTTGTCCAATGGAGCTCAAACTTGGTGAAACCCCATTTTTTAGCATCAAACCCAATCCTGTTAAGTTGCAGAACCAGTCGTGGGGTGCAACCACCCCAAACCACTGTCGAGCACCTTCTGACAGATGGGTAAATGCCCCTCTAACCTTAGCTAAACCCCAACCCTTTGCCCCAAACTCTCAGATTAGGTGGCTAGTATCAGTGCACAGCCCCAGTCAACTGGCCCCTCTCTGGTTCAAAGTAGAAATGCCCAAATCTCCATTCTAAGCTTCAGCTCAAAGCTGACAGCATCTGTTTCTCTTGTCTCCCTTGACCTGCCGAAGCTCCCACGGGACTTCTGTTTGGGAGCATTGCATGGGAAACAAAAAAATTCCTACGCACACGACGACTATCATGGTGATGTCCATCTATGAGAGGAGATTAGATCTGCGTACCCTTGTATATCGCTCAGCGGGAAGCGCTAAGAAACACGGTTGATGTAGTGGTACATCTTCACGATCCATCCCTCGAACCGTCCCATGATCCATCCCACGAACCGTCTCGCGATCCGTCCCAAGATCCGTCCCGATCTAGCGCCGAACGGACAGGACCTCCGCGTTCAACACACGTGCAGCTCGATGACGATCTTGGCCTTCTTGATCCAGCAAGAGAGATGGAGAAATAGATCAGTTCTCCGGCAGCGTGAGGACGCTACGGTGGTGGTGACGATCTACTCCTGCAAGGCACCGCCCGAGCTCCGCAGAAATCCGATCTACAGGTAAAACTATGTGGAATCGGCTAGAGTTGCACGTGGAAAATTTGTGTCTCAAAAACCTCTAAACCACCAATATATATAGGAGGAGGGGAGGGGCTAGCCTTGGGGCTCAAGGCCCTCAAGGGGGAGAAGTTGGACTCCAACCCCAATTCGGTTTGGTGGGGAAGGAGTCCACTCCTTCCTTCCCACCTCCCTCTCATTTTCTTCTTCTTTCCTTTCGTATTTTTGCTTGTGGCGCCATAGCCTTCTTGGGCTAACACCACCAGCCCACTAAAGATTACGTGCGCCACCCTAGGGCCTTGGTCTCACTGCCGTATGGGTGGGCCCCTCCCGGTAAACAACCGGAACCCATTCGTCACTCCCGGTACACTGCCGGAATTGCCCAAAACTTTCCCGAGACCAAATGAAACCATCATATATATAAATCTTCGTTTGCAGACCATTCCGGAAACCCTCGTAACGTCCGTGATCTCATTCGGGACTCCAAACAACCTTCGGTCACCAACACATATAACTCAACTAAACTAAAACGTCATTGAACCTTAAGTGTGCAGATCCTGTGGGTTCGAGAACTATGCAGACATGACCCAATACACTTCTCGGTCAATAAACAATAGCGGGACCTAGATGCCCATATTGGATCCTACATATTCTATGAGGATCTTATCGGTTGAACCTTTGTGCCAAGGATTCATATAATCCCGTATGTCTTTCCCTTTGTCCTTCGGTATGTTACTTTCCCGAGATTCGTTCGTCAGTGTCCGCATACCTATTTAAACCACGTTACCGGCAAGGGTCTTTACTCGTTTCGTAATACAAGATCCTGTGACTCACATTTAGTCACATTGCTTGCAAGGCTTGTATGTGATGTTGTAATATCGAGTCGGCCCAGAGATACCTCTCCGTCACACGGAGTGACAAATCCCAGTCTTGATCCATACAAACTCAATGGACACCTTCGGAGATACCTGTAAAGCACCTTTATAGTCACCCAGTTACGTTGTGATGTTTGACAGTCACAAGGTATTCCTCCGGTGCCAGTAAGTTATATGATCTCATGGTTATAAGAATAAATACTTGACACGTAGAAAACAATAGCAATAAAATGAGACGATCAATATGCTACGTACATAGTTTGGGTCTAGTCCATTACATGATTCTCCTAATGATGTGATCCCGTTATCAAGAGACAACACTTGTCTATGGTCAGGAAACCTTGACCATCTTTGATCGATGAGCTAGTCAACTACAGGCTTACTAGGGACAGTGTTTTGTATATGTATCCACACATGTATCTATGTTTCCAATCAATACAATTATATCATTGATAATAAAGGATTATCACAAACAAAGAAATATAATAATTACTAATTTATTATTGCCTCTAGGGCATATTTCCAACAGTATCCCACTTGCACATCACTATGTGATTTTAACGAATCCAACACCCATATGGTCCTGGGTTCGATCACGTCTTGCTTGTGAGAGAGGTTTTTGTGAACGGTTCTGAATCTTTCAGATCCGTGTGTGCTTTACAAATGGTTATGTCATCTTATAGATGCTTCTACTACGTGCTATTTGGAAATACTCCAAATATCTACTTTACTGTACGAATCCGTTTTACTACTCACAGTTATTTGGATTTGTGTCAAAGCTTGCATCGACGTAACCCTTCACCACGAATTCTTTAATCACCTCCATAATCGAGAAAAATTCCTTAGTACATTAGTTACTAAGTATAACTTTGACCGCTTTTTAGTGATTCAATCCTGGACCACTCTCTTTACCTCTTTACGGATTTGTGGCAAGGCACACATCAGGGCATACTTTTAGAGTCTACGGCTAAGGCATAGAAGACAACCTTCGTCCATTCTCTTTATTCTGTCGTGGTCGGGCTTTGAGTCTTACTCAAATTCACACCTTACAACACAACCAAGAACTCCTTCTTTACTGATCAATTTTGAAATTCTTCAAAAACATGTAAAGGCATGCATTACATTGGAAGTTCTCTTTAGTGTTTTTATCTATCTCTATAGATCTTGATGCTCAATGTTAAAGTAGCTCTATCCAGGTCTTCCTTTGAAAAACTCCTTTCAAACAACCCTTTATGCTTTACAGAAATTCTA
Organism: Hordeum vulgare subsp. vulgare; assembly: GCF_904849725.1. Classification (NCBI taxonomy): domain Eukaryota; kingdom Viridiplantae; phylum Streptophyta; class Magnoliopsida; order Poales; family Poaceae; genus Hordeum; species Hordeum vulgare. The sequence continues at coordinate 172,491,699 of NC_058522.1, forward strand.
CATTACTTCTGATCAACAATATGTCAACCACATATACTTATCAGAAATTCTATAGTGCTCCCACTCACTTCTTTGGAAATACAAGTTCCAAAAAACCTTGTATAAACCGAAAAGCTTTGATCATCTCATCAAAGCGTATATTCCAACTCTGAGATGCTTGCACCAGTCCATAGAAGGATCGCTGGAGCTTGCATACTTGTTAGCATCCTTAGCATTGACAAAACATTCTAGTTGTAACACATACATCCTTTCTTCAAGGACACGGTGGAGGAAACAATGTTTTGACATCCTATGTGCAATATTTCACATCCAATGCAGCAATTGCTAACATAATTCCAACATATGTTTAGCATCGCTACGAGTGAGAAATTCTGATCATAGTCAACTCTTTGAACTTGTCGGAAACATCTTTGTGATAAGTCGAGCTTTTCATAATGGTGACTTTTCACCATCATCGTTTTTCTTCTCTTTAAAGATCCATCTTTACTTAACAGTCCTACGACCATCGAGTAGTTCTTCCAAAGTTTACACTTTGTTTTCATACATGGATCTTGTCTCGGAATTCATGTCCTCCAACCATTTGTCAGAATCCGGGCCCACCATCGGTTCTCCATAGCTCGTAGGTTCATTGTTCTTCAACAACATGACCTCCAAGACAAGGTTACCGTACCACTCTGTAGTAGTACGCAACCTTGTCGACCTACGAGGTTTGTAGTAACTTGATCCGAAGCTCAATGATCACCATCATCAGTTTCCACTTCAATTGGTGTAGGCGCCACAGGAACAACTTCCTACGCCCTCCTACACACTGGTTGAAGTGACGGTTCAGTAACCTCATCAAGTTTCACCACCCTCCCACTCAATTCTTTCAAGAGAAACCTTTCCTTGAGAAAGGGCCCGTTTCTAGAAACAAACACTTCGCTTCCGGATCTGAGCTAGGAGATGTACCCAACTGTTTTGGATATCCTATGAAGATGCATTTATCTCCTTTGGGTTCGAGCTTATCAGACTGAAACTTTTCCACATAAGAATCGTAGACCCAAACTTTTAAGAACGACAACTTAGATTTCTCCAAACCATAGTCTATACTGTGTCATCTCAACGGAAATATGTGGTGCCCTATTTAAAGTGAATGCGGTTGTCTCTAATGCATAACCCATAAACGATAATGGTAATTCAATAAGAGACATCATAGTATGCACCATATCAAATAGGGCGCGGCTATGACGTTCGGACACACCATCACACTATGGTGTTCTAGGTGGCATGAACTGCAAAACAACTTCCACATTGTCTTAACTGTGTACCAAAACTCGCAACTCATATATTCATCTCTATGATCATATCATAGATAGTTTATCCTCTTGTCATGACGATCTTTACTCGAAAATAGCTTTGACCTTTTCAATATTTTCAGACTTGTGATTCATCAAGTAAATACTGATGTATCTACTCAAATCATCAGTGAAGTAAAAATATAACGATATCCACTGCGTGCCTCGGCACTCATTGGACTGCACACATCAATAATGTATTGCATCCAACAAGTTACTTTCTTGTTCCATGTGGTATGATTTTGCATGTCTCGTGTGATTCAAAATCAAGTGAGTCGAAGCGATCCATCTGCATGGAGTTTCTTCATACGTTTATAACAACAGCTATGGTTTGCATGTCTCAAACGTTTCAAAAAAATGAGTGAGTACAAAGATCCATCAGCATGGAGCTTCTTCATGCATTTTACACCAACATGACTCAAGCGGCAGTGCCACATGTAAGTGGTACTATCAGTATTACTTTGTATCTTTTGGCACCAATATTATGAACATGTGTAACACTACGATCGAGATTCAATAAACCATTGAGGGTAATTATTCAAGCAAATATAATAACTATTATTCTCTTTAAATGAATAATCGTATTGCAATAAATATGATCCAATCATGTTTATGCTCAACGCAAACACCAAATAACAATTATTAAGGTTTAACACCAATCCCGATGGTAGAGGGAGCGTGCAATGTTTGATTACATTAACTTTGGAAACACTTCCAACACTTATCGACACCTCGCCTTCAGCTAGTCTCCGTGTATTCTGTAGCTTTTATTTCGAGTTACTAATAACTTAGGAATCGAACCGGTATCTAATACCCTCGTTCTACTAGGAGTACTAGTAAAGTACACATCAATATCATGTATATCAAACATACTTCTGTTGACTTCGCCAGCCTTCTCATCTACCAAGTATTTAGGGTAGCTCCGCCTCAGTGACTATTCCCCTCATAACAGAAGCACTTAGTCTCAGATTTGGGTTCAATCTTGGGTTTCTTCATTAGTGCAGCAACTGGTTTGCCGTTTCATGATGTATCCCTTCTAGCCCTTCCCCTTCTTGAAACTGGTGGTTTTACTAACCATCAACAATTGATGCTCCTTCTTGATTTCTACTATCACAGTGTCAAACATTGCGAACCACTCAAGGGTTATCATATCTATCCTTGATATGTTATAGTTCATCACGAAGCTCTCAGCAGATTAGTGACAGTGACTTTGGAGAACCATCACTATCTCATCTGGAAGATTAACTCCCACTTGATTCAAGCGATTGTTGTACTCAGACAATCTGAGAACATGCTCAACGATTGAGCTTTTCTCCTTTACTTTGTAGAAAAAGAATCTTGTCGGAGGTCTCATACCTCTCAACAAGGGAACGAGCATGATATCTCAATTTCATCTCTTAGGACATCTCTTATCTTCTGTGATGTTTCAAAACGTCTTGGGTGCCCTGCTTCTAAGCCATTAAGTATTACACACTGAACTATCACGTAGTCATCAAAAACGTGTATGTCAGATGTTCACAACATCCACAGACGACACTCGAGGTGCAGCACACCGAGTGGTGCATTAAGCACATAAGCCTTTTGCACAACAATGAGGACAATCCTCAGTTTTACGGACTCAGTCCGCAAAGTTGCTACTATCATCTTTCAACTAAACTTTCTCTAGGAACATATAAAAAAATTAGAGCTATAGTGCAAGCTACATCATATTCACAAATACCTTTTGACTATGTTCATGATAATTAGTTCAATTAATCATATTACTTAATAACTCCCACTCAAAAAATACATCTCTCAAGTCATTTGAGTGGTACATGATCCAAATTCACTAACTAAAGTCTGATCATCACGTGAGTAGAGAATAGTTTCAGTGGTAAGCATCTCTATGCTAATCATATCAACTATACGATTCATGCTCGACCTTTCTGTATCATGTGTTCCGAGGCCATGTCTGCACATACTAGGCTCATCAAGTTTAATCCGAGTGTTCCGCGTGTGCAACTGTTTTGCACCCGTTGTATGTGAACGTTGAGTCTATCACACTCGATCATCACGTGGTGTCTCGAAACGAAGAACTGTCGCAATGGTGCACAGTCGGGGAGAACACAATTTCATCTTGAAATTTTAGTGAGAGATCACCTTATAATGCTATCGCCGTTCTAAGCAAAATAAGGTGCATAAAAGGATTAACATCACATGCAATTCATAAGTGACATGATATGGCCATCATCTTGTGCTTCTTGATCTCCATCACAAAAGCACCTGGCACGATCTTCTTGTCACTGGCGCCACACCATGATCTCCATCATCATGATCTCCATCATTGTGCCGCCATCGAGGTTTTCGTGCTATCTATGCTATTACAACTAAAGCTACGACCTAGCAATATAGTAAACGCATCTACAAACACAAACGTTAGTTTAAAGACAAACCTATGGCTACTGTCGGTTGCCGTAGCATCGACGTGCAAGTTGATATTAAGTATTACAACATGATCATCTCATACATCCAATATATCGCATCACGTCATTGGCCATATCATATCACAAGCATACCCTTGAAAAACAAGTTAGACGTCCTCTAATTTTTGTTGCATATTTTACGTGGCTGCTATGGGTATCTAGTATGATCGCATCTTACTTATGCAAAAACCACAACGGAGATGTGCAAATTGCTATTTAACCTCTCTCCAAGGACCGCCTAGGTCAAAATCAATTCAACTAAAGTTGAAGAACCAGGCACCCGCCAATCATCTTTATGCAATGAGGTTGCATGTCAATCGATGAAACCAGTCTGTCGTAAGCGTATGAGTTATCTCGGTCCGAGCCGCTTCAATCCAACAATACTGCTGAATCGAGAAAAGACTAAGGAGGGCAGCAAATTGAACATCATTGTCCACAAAACCTTTTGTGTTCCACTCGAGATAACATCTACGCATGAACCTAGCTCATGATGCCCCTATTGGGGAACGTTGCATGCGAAACAAAAAAATAACTACGCACACGAAGACCTATCATGGTGATGTCCATCTACAAGAGGAGATTAGATCTACGTACCCTTGTAGATCGCTTAGCGGGAAGCGTTAAGAAACGTGGTTGATGTAGTGTTACGTCTTCACGATCCGTCCCTCGAACCGTCCCACGATCCGTCCCACGAACCGTCTTGCGATTCGTCCCACGATCCGTCCCGATCTAGCGCGAAACGGACGGCACCTCCGCGTTCAGCACACGTACAACTCGATGACGATCTTGGCCTTCTTTATCCACCAAGAGAGACAGAGAAGTATATGAGTTCTCTGGCAGCGTGACTGTGCTACGGTTGTGGTGCCGATCTACCCCTGCAGGGCTCCGCCCGAGCTCCGCAAAAATCCGATCGAGAGGTAAAACTATGTGGAATAGGCTAGAGTTGCACGTGGCAAAGTTGTGTCTCAAAAGGCCCTAAACCACCAATATATATAGGATGAGGTGAGGGGCTCGCCTTGGGGCTCAAGGCCCTCAAGGGTGCGCCGGCCAAGGGGGGAGGTGTTGGACTCCAACCCCAATTCGGTTTGGTGGGGAAGGAGTCCACTCCTTCCTTCCCATCTCCCTCTATTTTTTTTTCTTTCCTTTCGTATTTTTGCTTGTGGCGCCATAGCCTTCTTGGGCTGACTCCACCAGCCCACTAAGGACTTGGTGCGCCTCCCGGTAAACACCGGAACCCATTCGTCACTCCCGGTACACTGCCGGAATTGCCTGAAACCTTCGGGTGACCAAATGAAATCATCCTATATATCAATCTATGTTTCCGGACCATTCCGAAAACCCTCGTGACGTACGTGATCTCACCCGGGACTCTGAATAACGTTCTGTCACCAACACATATAACTCAACTAAACTAAAACGTCATCGAACCTTAAGTGTGTAGACCATGCGGGTTCGAGAACTATGAAGACATGACCCGAGACACTTTTCGGTCAATAACCAATAGCGGGACCTTGATGCCCACATTGGATCCTACATATTCTACGAAGATATTTTGGTTGAACCTCTGGGCCAAGGATTCATATCATCCCGTATGTCATTCCCTTTGTCCTTCGGTATGTTACTTGCCCGAGATTCGATCGTCGGTATCCGCATACGTATTTCAACCTTGTTACCCGCAAGTCTCTTTACTCGTTTCGTAATACAAGATCCCGTGACTCACATTTAGTCACATTGCCTGCAAGGCTTGTATGGGATGTTGCATTACCGAGTGGGCCCCGAGATACCTCTATGTCACACGGAGTGACAAATCCCAGTCTTGATCCATACTAACTCAACGGACACCTTCGGAGATACCTGTAGAGCACCTTTATAGTCAGCCAGTTACGTTTTGACGTTTGATACTCACAAGGTATTCCTCTGGTACGAGTGATTTATATGATCTCATGGTCATAGGAATAAATATTTGACACGCAGAAAACAATAGCAATAAAATGACACGATCAATATGCTACGTACATAGTTTGGGTCTAGTCCATCACATGATTCTCCTAATGATGTGATCCCGTTATCAAGCGACAACACTTGTCTATGGTCAGGAAACCTTGACCATCTTTGATCAACGAGCTAGTCAACTAGAGGCTTACTAGGGACAGTGTTTTGTCTATGTATCCACAAATGTATCTATGTTTCCAATCAATACAATTATAGCATGGATAATACACGATTATCACGAACAAATATATGTAATAATAACTAATTTATTATTGCCTTTAGGGCATATTTCCAACAACTTCAATGGCTAGCAACATCCAAGACAGTGCCCCGGACATGCTAGACACGTCCAAAGCAACCCAGAGCGCGCCAGCATGCCGTGGCATGCCAAAACTGCGCTCTGGGTGCGCTACAAAGAACACCAAGGTGGGGGCGACGCTCTCGGCTAGTTCCAGCCTCTTGATACGTCCATTTTGCATCATGCTTTCATGTTGATATTTATTGCTTTTAGGGCTGTTATATTACTTGTGGTACCATATTTATGCCTTTTCTCTCTTATTTTGCAAGGATTATTTGAAGAGGGAGAATTCAGGCAGCTGGAATTCTGGACTAGAAAAGGAGCAAATCCTAGTCCACTATTCTACACATCTCCAAATGCGCTGAAAATTTACGTGGATTTTTTCTGGAATATATTAAAAATACTGGGCGAAGGAACTACTTGAGGGGGGGCACCAGGGTCCCACAAACTTGCCCACCGCCACCACCCCCCTGGTGGCGCAGGGCAGGATCGTGGGCAGCCCACTGGCCCACTAGCCCCCCTCTTTTGCTATATGATGCGTCCTGACCTGGAAAAAATCATACGGGAGCTTTCTCGTGGTTTCGCTGCCGCCACGGGGCGGAACTTGAGCAGATCCAATCTAGAGCTTCGGCAGGACGATCCTGCCGGGGAAATTTCCCTCCCGGAGGGGGAAATCATCGCCATCGTCATCACCAACACTGCTCTTGTCGGAGGGGAGGCATCTTCATCAACATCTTCATCAGAACCATCTCCTCTCCAATCCCAAGTTCATCTCTTGTAACCAATCTTCATCTCGCGACTCCGATTGGTACTTGTAAGGTTGCTAGTAGAGTTGATTATAATTTGTAGTTGATGCTTGTTGGATTATTTGGTGGAAGAGTTTATGTTCAGATCCTTGATGCTATTCATTACACCTGTGGTCATGATTAATATTATGTCTTGTGAGTAGTTACTTTTATTCCTGAGGACATGGCATAAGTCATGCTGATAATAGTCATGTGAAATAGATATTCGTTCGGTATTTCGCTATGATGTATGTTGTTTTTCCTCTAGTGGTGTTATGTGAACGTCGGCTGCATAACACTTCACCATATTTGGGCCTAGAGGAAGGCATTGGGAAGTAGTAAGTAGATGATGGGTTGCTGGAGTGACAGAAGCTTAAACCCCAGTTTATGCGCTGCTTCGTGAGGGGCTGATTTGGATCCACTAGTTTAATGCTATGGTTAGACTATGTCTTAATTCTTCTTTTGTAGTTGCGGATGCTTGCGAGAGAGTTTAATAATAAGTGGGATGCTTGTCCAAGTAAGGGTAGTACCCAAGCGCCGATCCACCCACATATCAAACTATCAAAGTAACGAACGCGAATCATATGAACATGATGAAACTAGCATGACAGAAATTCACGTGTGTACTCGGGAGCGTTTTTCGTCCTATAAGACTTTGTTCAGGCTTGTCCCTTGCTACAAAAGGGATTGGTCCACTTGATGCACCGTTGCTACTATTTGTTTCTTGTTACCGCTACTTTCAGTGCTTGTAGTTATTACCTTGCTGAAATCCGTTTATGAGAGCCTTCTGCTCCTCGTTGGGTTCGACACTCTTACTTATCGAAAGGACTACGATTGATCACCTATACTTGTGGGTCTTCAATACTCTTTTCTGGCGCTGTTGCCAGGGAGTGAAGCGCCTTTCGTAAGTGGAAATTGGTAAGGAAACATTTTTATACTGTGCTGAAATTTATTGTCACTTGTCACTATGGAAACTCTTCCTTTGAGGAGTTTGTTCGGGGTATCTTCACCACGAACGGAAGCACGAGGAGTGGCCCCTCAACCTGAGGTACCTACTGAAAATATATTTTATGACATTCCTTTGGGTATGTTTGAGAAACTGCTGGCTAGTCCTTTTACAGGAGATGGATCTTCACATCCAGACTTTCATCTAATCTATGTAGATGAAGTTTGTGGTTTATTTAAGCTTGTAGGTTTGCCCGAGGATGAGGTAAAGAAGAGAGTCTTTCCTTTATCTTTGAAGGATAAGGCGTTGACATGGTATAGGCTATGTGATGATGCTGGATCATGGGGCTACAATCGGTTGAAATTGGAATTTCATCAAAAGTTCTATCCTATGCATTTAGTACATCGTGATCGGAACTTTATTTATAACTTTTGGCCTCGTGACAGGGAAAGCATAGCTCAAGCTTGGGGGAGGCTTAAATCAATGCTATATTCAAGCCCTAATCATGAGCTCTCGAGAGAAATCATCACTCAAAACTTTTATGCTCGGCTTTCTCATGAAGATCGTACCATGCTTGACACTTCTTGTGATGGTTCTTTTATGAAGAAGGATATTGATCACAAATGGAATTTATTGGAGAGAATCAAGCGCAACTCTGAAGATTAGGAGCTGGAGGAAGGTAAGGACTCAGGTATGAATTTCCAGTTTGATTGCATTAAATCTTTTGTTGAGACAAACACTTCTAGAGATTTTAGCGCTAAGTATGGACTTGACTCTAAGATAGTAGCTTCTCTATGTGAATCTTTTGCTGCTCTTGTTGAACTTCCCAAAGAGAAGTGGTTTAAATATCATCCTCCTGTAGAAAGCAACATAGCCAAAACCAATATAGTTGAGGAGAAAATCATAGCTTTTAGTGATCCTGTTGTTCCTTGTGCTTACACTGACAAACTACCATACCCTGCTAGGATAAAGGATTATTCTAAAGATCCAACTGTGATACGTAGGGGTTACATTGGACCACTTGCACCCCCTGAGGAGATTAGAGTTGAACCTAGTGTTTCTATTATCAAAGATCTCTTAGCCAAAGACATAGACAGGCATGTTATTAAATTCTGTGAGGACTCTGCTAGAATTGCTAAACCTCACGCGAAAGACAAGCACGGACCTGTAGTTGGACTGCCCGTTGTTTCTGTTAAGATAGGAGATCACTGTTACCATGGTTTATGTGATATGGGAGCTAGTGCTAGTGCAATACCCCGTTCTCTCTATTATGAAATCAAAGATGAGATTGCACCTGCTGAGATAGAACCCATTGATGTCACTATCACGCTAGCTAATAGAGACACTATATGCCCTCTCGGATTTGTGAGAGACGTAGAAGTCCTGTGTGGTAAGACGAAGTATCCTACTGATTTCCTCGTCCTTGGTACTGCACAAGATAGCTTTTGTCCCATCATATTTGGTAGACCCTTTCTCAACACTGTCAATGCTCACATTGATTGCATTAAGCAGACTGTCATGGTAAGTTTCGAGGGTGTGTCTCATGAATTTAACTTCTCCAAGTTTGGAAGACAACCCCATGAAAGAGAGTCGTCTGGTAGAGATGAAATCATTGCTCTTTCCTCTATTGCCGTACCTCCTACAGATCCTTAGAGCAATATCTGCTTGAGCATGAAAATGATATGCATATGGAGGAGAGATGAGATATATAGAATTGTCTTAGAACAACATCCTATTCTCAAGAATAATCTGCCTGTTGAACTGCTTGGGGATCCTCCCCCACCAAAGGGTGATCCTGTGTTCGAGCTTAAACAGTTGCCTGATACTCTTAAGTATGCCTATCTTGATGAGAAGGAGATATATCCTGTCATTACTAGTGCTCTCCTCTCAGAGCGCGAAGAGAAGAAGTTACTAAAAACTCTGAGGAAGCACCACGCTGCTATTGGATATACTCTTGATGATCTTAAGGGTATTAGTCCTACTCTATGTCAGCACAAGATTAAAACCGATCTTAACTTTAAACCAGTTGCTGATCATCAAAGGAGATTAAATCCTAAGATGAAAGAGGTCGTTAGAAAAGAAATATTATAGCTTCTGGAAGCAGGAATCATTTATCTTGTTGCTCATAGTGATTGGGTAAGTCGAGTACATTGCGTTGCTAAGAAGGGAGGTATCACCGTCGTTCCTAATGATAAGGATGAACTAATCCCACAAATTCTTATTACCGGCTATAGAATGGTGATAGACTTCCGGAAACTGAACAAGGCAACCAGGAAAGATCATTACCCTTCCCGTTCATAGACCAAATGCTAGAAAGGCTATCAAAGCACACACACTTTTGCTTTCTAGACGATTATTCAGGTGTCTCGCAAATACCTGTTGCACAAGCTGATCAAGAGAAAACCACTTTTACCTGCCCTTTATCTACCTTTGCCTATAGACGTATGCCTTTTGGCTTATGTAATGCACCTGCCACCTTCCAAAGATGTATGATGGCTATATTCTCTGACTTTCGTGAAAAGATTGTCGAGGTTTTCATGGATGACTTCTCCGTTTTCGGGTCTTCCTGTGATGATTGCCTCAGCAACATTGATCGAGTCTTACCGAGATGCGAATAAACCAACCTTGTCTTGAATTGGGAGAAGTGCCACTTTATGGTTAATGAAGGTATCGTCTTAGGACACAAAATCTCTGAAAGAGGCATTGAAGTTGATAAGGCTAAGGTTGATGCAATTGAGAAAATGCCTTGCCCCACAGATATCAAAGGTATACAAAGTTTCCTAGGTCATGCTGGTTTCTATAGAAGGTTCATTAAAGACTTCTCTTAGATTTCTAGGCCTCATACCAACCTCTTGCAAAAGGATGTTCCTTTTGTTTTTGATGAGGATTTTCAGGAAGCCTTTGCAATACTTAAGAAGGCTTTGATAACCGCACCTATTGTTCAACCACCTGACAGGAACTTGCCCTTTGAAATCATGTGCGACGCTAGTGATTATGCTTTTCGTGATGTTCTAGGACAAAGAGTTGACAAGAAGTTGAATATCATTCTCTACGCTAGTAAAACTCTAGACAGTGCCCAAAGAAACTATGCCACTACGGAGAAGGAATTTTTAGCAGTCGTGTTTGCATGTGAAAAGTTCAGATCTTACATAGTTGACTCCAAAGTCACTATTCACTCTAATCATGCTGCTATTAAGTACCTTCTAGAATATATTAAAAATACTGGGCGAAGGAACTACCGGAGGGGGGCCACAAGGGCCCCACAAGCTTGCCCACTGCCACCACCCCCTGGTGGCGCAGGGCAGGCTTGTGGGCAGCCCACTGGCCCACTAGCCCCCCTCTTTTGCTATATGATGCTTCCTGACCTGGAAAAAATCATACGGGAGTTTTTTCGTGGTTTCGCCGCCGCCACGGGGTGAAACTTGAGCAGATCCAATCTAGAGCTCCCGCAGGACGATCCTGCCGGGGAAATTTCCCTCCCAGAGGGGGAAATGATCGCCATCGTCATCACCAACACTCCTCTCATCGGAGGGGAGGCATCTTCATCAACATCTTCATCAGCACCATCTCCTCTCCAATCCCTAGTTCATCTCTTGTAACCAATCTTCGTCTCGCGACTCCGATTGGTACTTGTAAGGTTGCTAGCAGTGTTGATTACTCTTTGTAGTTGATGCTTGTTGGATTATTTGGTGGAAGAGTTTATGTTCAGATCCTTGATGCTATTCATTACACCTCTGGTCATGATTATGATTATGTCTTTTGAGTAGTTACTTTTGTTCTTGGGGACATGGGATAAGCCATGCTGATAATAGTCATGTGAATTTGATATTCGTTCGGTATTTTGATATGTTGTATGTTGTTTTTCCTCTAGTGGTGTTATGTGAACGTCGACTACATAACACTTCACCATATTTGGGGATAGAGGAAGGCATTGGGAAGTAGTAAGTAGATGATGGGTTGCTGGAGTGATAGAAGCTTAAACCCTAGTTTATACGCTGCTTCGTGAGCGGTTGATTTGGATCCACTAGTTTAATGCTATGGTTAGACTTTGTCTTAATTCTTCTTCTGTAGTTGCGGATGCTTGCGAGAGAGGTTAATCATAAGTGGGATGCTTGTCCAAGTAAGGGCAGTACCCAAGCGCCGGTCCATGTACATATCAAACTATCAAAGTAACGAACACGAATCATATGAACATGATGAAACTAGCTTGACAGAAATTCCCGTGTGTCCTTAGTAGTGTTTTTCCGCCTATAAGACTTTGTTGAGGCTTGTCCCTTGCTACAAAAGGGATTGGGCCACTTGCTGCACCGTTGCAACTACTTGTTACTTGTTACCGCTACTTTCAGTGCTTGCAGTTATTACCTTGCTGTAATCTGTTTATGAGAGCCTTCTGCTCCTCGTTGGGTTCGACACTCTTACTTATCGAAAGGACTACGATTGATCCCCTATACTTGTGGGTCATCACCTCTCCCCCCACAACCCCTATGCATCAGGCGACCATCAGGGCCCCTCCTCTCGCACGCTAAGAGCTGGTGCGACGTGTGCCCGCACGCACGACAACCGGCCGGGGATGCGCGTCCACGGATGCTCGTCTCCCCTCTCTCTTCCTTCCCCGCAATAGGTTCTGGCAGTCCAAAACCATGTCCTGAGACCGTGGTTTCGACCCCAACTCATGTCTGCACCCCCATCAGCGCCACGGTAAGTCAGCGACGCTCCCAAATCGGCTCACCGTCACAGGCCTATATATAGTCCTCCCCTCAGACAGCATATCGCAGCAACCTCTAGCACTTCCCTAGCCACCCAGCAAGCCAGCAGAGCCCCGGTGCTCGAGATCGACCGAGGCCCCTACGCCTCGGAGCTCCGATCGATCTCCGGCTACACGTCGGCTCCTACCTCCCTCTGCCCACCAAATCACTCACTGTGACACCAGGGATCTTTTCCCCATCTTTCCCAAGCTAATCCGTGCCCCTAGCCACCACCTTCACCTTCGTCCGAAACTCCTCCGCCGCGGCTACCTTGTCGCCGGTGAACCTGAGCCTCTCCGTCGTTGCCTCGAACACCATCAGGTACGCAACGATGAGCCAGACTCATTTTCATCTTCGTTTGGGCCTGAGGACGTCGGTAGCCACGCCGGCGTGCTCCTCCTCCTCTCTGGCCACAGGTAGGAGACGACCCCGACAGGTGTGCCTCACCTGTCGGTGGCCCATATCTCGCTCCCTCGCTGCCCACAGTTTCTAACTGCAGGGGCCCGCGTGTCAGGTTCAAACCTGACGGCACGCGCGCCTGGGCAGGCTAGCTGGCTGGCCTTTGGGCCGGCCCAGTCCTAGGCCAAGCCAGGCTACGGGCTGTAGCCCTTTTTATTTTATTTAAAAACTTGATTTTCAAAGATTTTAATAAAAATATTTAAGCAGTGTAATAATATGATTTTCCACTCGTATTCTTCTAAAAATGTGTAGTATTTAATAGAACCAATGGTTGCATTTTTGCAGCAATTATTCTGTTTTATAATAATAAAAAGGATTAATTTGGAGTAGTTTTGCTTCCGTTCAGTTGATGTTAAAAATATTACTTCATTACAAACAAAAGCAAATATTTTTAAAATAACAACCTAGATTTATCAGAAATAACCAACATTTTTAAAATAACTTTGGGATTTATTTTAGAGTGAGCTACCTACTATTTTATCTTTATACGATGATAGAAAACCCGTGTGATGAAGGAGTCGGACCGAAAGACGTCGCAGACCCGGTATACCTAGCTGACCAAGGCAAGCAACCCTTTGACCATGACTGAGCATATGTTATATTGCATGCTAGTGTAGCAAATATTTCCATTGCATAGGATCATAAGTGCCAGTAAATCATTGAAGTGATGTTACCTATGGCTCCTCCGGAGCACATGCATTGAGCTTGATCCTACCACCTATGAGGGTCATGCTAATATCATGTTGATAAGTAAACTTAGTGTGATATTAGCATGAGCATGTTGTTGGTATAAATCAAAGGTTTATGAAAACCCCGTCGGGTGCCACTAATGCCCGAGGGTGATGATGAGATAGGTGGCCACTTTCGATGAAGTGGTGCACCGGGTATTTTGAGTGAGTATGGTTTCGGAAATGGGAATAGATTTATGATCTGTCAACCGTCCCACCTTACATGTACGACCACGTAACCCCTTATGGGATGGGGTTGTGTTGATTACTCTGGTCGGTGCTAGCAAAGAGCCACATTACTAGTGGCGGGAGTGATGTGTGGTGACTCTCGTGATGGGGTCGTGCCAGGTAGGGCGACTATGTCGTTTTTACGTGTTCCAGGCACACCGTTGGTCCCTGCATGGTATATATTGTCCAGAGTCGGTGCTCGTAAGACGTACAACATGTGGGCTGGGTACCAGTCGAGTGGACCTCTTTGTCTAGTATCGTCAGGGGAAAGGCATTGATCGGGTACTTACCTCGGGTATGTTATATACCATGACTCGTGGATGACACGGAAGTTTCCCGGATCTCGTTGGTCCAGCGTACTGCCTCTGCAGAGTGTAAAACTATTCGAATAGTTGTGTCCACGGTCCAGGACAGTTGGGTAATCCTGCTTAAACTACATCCAGTCGTTTCCGCATAAACCAAGTTTGTGAGCGTATATGTTAAATGGTGTTTATATGAAAGATTTCATATGACCATGTTTCGTGACTTGGCATATAGGGTGTACCCGGATGGTTCAGCCCATGGCAGATATATTGATATCTGTAACCTGTTCTTGAAAAGTAGTTTTACTTATGATGCGTACCAATGATCATGTTTATTTACCACCAAGTATATATCCACCAAAGAAGCATGTTACTCTTATCCTTCACTTGCATTGTTCATATCATGGGCTGTTTGTGAGTACATTCAAAAGTACTCATTGGCTTGCCACTGGTTATATTATTGACCAGACATGGAAGGACCAGAGTTTGGAGATGACTACGTCTTCGGAGACGCCCCTGCGAACTAGGACGCTTCCCAGTCAGAATACCTGTTGGTGTAGGCTGATGGCATGAGCACCCGCTTAGCCCTAAGATTTCCGCTACTAGTTGTATCAGTGTGATTTGGCCTTATAGGCCCTACCTTGTGAACTTGACCATTCGGTCACATGATTTAATAATTCGGTACTTGGATGTAAGACTCTTAATATTCAGTATCTGTGTGTTCGGTGAGCATTGATCTCTCGGATCACTGAGCACGTTCATTCGGCGATCTCGACTCATAAGTCGGGGTCCCCACAGAGCTGGTATCACAGCCATCCTGACTATAGGAAGACTTAGGTAGCATGGACGATAGACAAGATGACTAGTGCACTTAGACCTTAACCTAAGATTCTGCACCCATGAGAAACTTTCTAACCTTCTTCCCTACATCATGTAGATGGCCGTGCTTCTAGTTGCTCAACAATTAGCAATTGTCTTGCAATGGCCCAGCAGCGTGTGGGATCACGATAGTTTTCGAGGGTAGAGTATTCAACCCAAATTTGTTGGTTCGACACGATGGGAGTGAAAGGATATTCTCGAGTATTAGTAGTTGAGTTGTCGGCTCAACCACACATGAAAGATTAGTGTCTGCAAGCAGGGTAAAAGAAGCAAAGTTAGTATGATAGCAACGGTGCTAGGAAAGAATCTATTGACGGCAGATTATTCCTAACTGAAGTATCAATGGTGCCAGAAAAGTATTGTAGCATGTAGTAGCAGTGTAACGAGTAACAGAAGTGGCAAGGAACAGCAGTAGTGGGAGCAGTAGCAAGTAGCAACAGTAGCAAGTAACAGCAACAACAAGTAACAGTAGTAGCAACAGTAGTGGCAGCAGCAGAAGGACAAAGCAAGTAACAGTAGCAGCAACAGTAGTAACACAAGCGAGCCTACGAATAGATTGCTCACGAACGATGAAGAGCTTCATGGAATTGGAGAGGGAAGAAGGTTGACGATGACGATGGCGACGATCTCCTTGATCTGGAGCCCAAAACGGACTCCAGATCTGCCATCCAGGGCAAGAACGGGATGTGGCGGCGCCTCTGGATCGTGAAACGCGATGAACTCTTCTCTCCTGATTTTTTCCAGGATGAAAGGGAATAAATAGCGCTAGAATTGGGGGCGGCAGTGCCACGTGGGCCCCACAAGCCTGGTAGCCACTGCCAGGGGGAGGCCGCGACTACAGGGCTTGTGGCCCACTGTCCTGTCCCCTCCGGTGGATCTTTGCGTAGGTATTTTTCATATTTTCCAGAATTATTCTCCGTAAATTTTTCGGACGTTCCGAGAACTTTCATTTTTGCAAAAAAACAACACCATGGTAATTCTACTGAAAACAGCGTCAGTCTGGGTTAGTTCCATTCAAATCTTGCAAACCAAAACAACGACAAAAGTGTTTGGAAAAGTAGATACGATGGAGACGTATCAACTCCCCCAAGCTTAAAACCTTGCTTATCCTCAAGCAACGCAGTTGACAAACTGAAAGAGAAAGAAAAACTTTGACAAACTCTGTTTGATCTTGTTGTTGCAACTATGTCTAACTCATAACCAGAATTTCAGTAAGATCACAAGTTAACCACATAAGCAAGTGACACATAGGTCTCACGGTAAACTAGTATCAATGGCATAATTAGCTAGCGAGCAAATAATAATGAGTTTAAGATACCAACAATTCAATCAAAACAAGCATGAAGCAATATGAATAGGTGGTATCTCGCTAGCTCTTTCTGAGACCGCAAAACATAAATAGAGAGCACTTTCAAAGATCAAGGGCTGACTAAACATTGTAATTCATAGCAACGAAGATCCAGGCATAGTCATACTCAATATCAATCAAAAGCAAAGCATAAAAATGAGAGAGGTGCTCTCCAATTGGTGCTTATATAAGAAGAGGATGACTCAAGAGTAAAATAAATAGATAGGCCCTTCCCAGAGGGAAGCATTGATTTGGAGAGGTGCGAGAGCTCAAGCTTTCAAAAGAGAGATAATAATTTTGGGTGGCATGCTTTCATTGTCAACGCAAAGACCAAGAGTTCTCAATATCTTCCATGCTACTCATGCTATAGGCGGTTCCCAAACAGAAAAGTAAAGTTTTAACCCCCCCCCCACCACCAATCAATCACACTCCACGGGTAGCTGAATCCTTGGGTACCGTCCATACTAACATCAATCAGGGGGGAGTCTTGTTTTACAGTTATGTTTTCGATTTAAGCGTGGAACTGGGCATTCCAATTACCGACCCCATTCTCGTGAATGACAGTGAATAAACACATGTCGAGGATAACACGCCTAACATGGAAAATACCAATAGCCCCCAGTCACCACATGAGTGGTTCGGCCAAGCAAAACAGATTATTTCTTGAAGGTTTAGGGAATGGCACATGCAAATTTACTTGGAACGGCAGGTAGATACCGCAAATAGGTAGGTATGGTGTACTCTCATGGAAAAACTTTTGGGTTTATGGAAGTGAATGCACAAGCAGTATTCCGCTTAGTACAAGTGAAGGCTAGCAAAAGATTGGGAAGCGACCAACTAGAGAGCAACAACCGTCATCAAGATGCAATGAGTTTGACTAACATTAAGTGCAAGCATGAGCAGGATCTAAATCACCATGAACACGAACAGCATAGAGGCTATGTTGATTTTGTTTCAACTACATGCATGAACATGCGCTAGTCAAGCCACTTGAATCATTCAAAGGAGAATACCAACCTATCATACTACATCATAGTCATCTCAAAAACTATGTTGGCACTCAAGACAAACCATTATAAGCTCCTAGCTAATTAAGCATGGAATGAGAAACTATGATCTCTAAGTTGTCATTGCAAACATGGTTCTCTCTCAACAAAGCTGAATCTGGGACGACAAGCTAGTCATATTTACAAAAACAAAATAGATAGAGTTCATACCAGCTTTTCCAGTCTCAGTCACTTCATCATATATCATTATTATTGCCTTTCACTTGCACGATCGAACGATGTGAACAACAATAAGAGTGCTCGTGCATTGGACTAAGCTGAATCTGTAGGCAAACACAAAGGAGAAGACAAAGTAATATGACTCTTTAACAAATGAACAGGTATGCATGCGAGAGCCACTAAACATTGTAACCATGGTCTTCAACCTCGACTCAAAGAAAAAGAAAACTATTTACACGGGAAAGCTCCCAACAAGCAAAAGAGGAAAGGAAAATCTTTTTGGGTTTTCTCAAAAGGACACAAAACAAGAAAACAAGAAAATGAAAATAAATTAGCATGGATAATACACTGGCAAAGTGTAAACACCGACTAACAAAATGAAAGCATAAGCATGAATGTAAAGTTGGTGCAAAGACGTACTCCCCCAAGCTTAGGCTTTTGTCCTAGCTTGGTCTACTCCCAAGGAGGGAAATAACCAGCTCCGGGATACTCCGGAGCGGACCATGGATGCCACTGTTGTGGGAGCTCCTATGGCTCCCACTGATAAACTGGCGTCTGGTACTCGACTGGCGGCTCGGGCACGGGCACCTATGGTTGGGCCAAGCCCCAATATGTGTAGATGCCCGAGGATTTAATAGTGTACCAGCCTGCATGAAGATTGAACAAAGAAGGAGCAGGAAAAGTAATAGTCTCACGAGTACCCTGACTAAATACCAGGATATAAATCATCCGTCTACTAGCATCTCTATCCAGAAAATCATGGCGAACCATGCTGTCATAATCCGGATATCTCTGTGGAAGAAGCATCTCTTCTTCCTCCTCTAGTCTAACGGGTATCTCAAAGTGTCTAGCAAGACGGGTAGCATATATACCTCCATAGACAACACCTTTGAAACGGTCTGTGTTCAACCATTGAGCTACTATAGCACCTAGGCTATAAGTCTTATTGTTATAAAGGCCTTCGCGCAAAACAGCAAGGTCTGGAGAGCTAAGTGATCCAGCCTCCCCACGACCAATCAAACATTTTCCCACAAATAATGAGAAGTACGGAAGCACAAGAAAATGTATGCTAGCAATTCCAGCGCGAGATACTCCTCTCTCCTCTCCAACAACAATAGTATCTATGAAAGCCTCCAGGTCCCGTGGACGAGGATCATGAATATCCCCAACATAAGGTAATTTGCACACATTGCAAAAATCCTGTAGTGTCATGCGCTGGGGGATTTCATATAACATGAACTCAACCATAGGAGGATTCTTCCTCGGATATAAGTTGAAGCTTTGAACGAAAATATTGGTGAGAAGGAGGTATTGTGGGCACTTATCTTCAACGAACGCGGTAAGACCTGCGTTCTCCACCAAGTAATTAAAGTCTTCATAAAGCCCAGCGACGCGCAAAAATTCATCACTTGGCCACTCGCACGCTCGAACTTCAGTGACTCGAGGAACCACGTACTTGGGGGGTTCTTCTCGTCCTCCTTGGGGTTACGGCTTGAAGAGCCTCTCAAGAACCTCCTCATCTTTTCCCTTTTCTAACTCTGAAAAATTCTGAAATTTTTAGAGTCTTCAAAAGAAAAGTGAGTAAGGATTAACCCAGCTCGTAGCAACTACTCCTACTAGTGCCTCGAGACCGTATCACGCGCTAAAACTACTTGGGACAGCTAAAATCAATGTTTCAAGCTCAAGAAGAGGGTCACCAAGGTAGCAAGAATACGCGAAGGATAAAGCACTAGACTAGAAACTAATTGGACCAATGGAGGAGTCACTTACCAAGGAGTAATTTCCCCAAAACGGTTCGAAGAATGGTGCTTTGAGAAAGGAGATCGAAAATCGCAACCAAATGAGCAAGAACACGGGTTTGAGCTGCGAAATGATTTTTTCTGGCGGTAGAATAAGAGGATGGGAGCTGGAATGAGTGGAGTGGGTCCCTGTGGGCCCCACAAGCTTGGTAGCCGCGGCCAGGGGGGAGGCCGCGGCTACAGGGCTTGTGGCCCACTGGTGTGGCCCCCAGGCCAGCTCTCAGTACCAGTATTTTTCAAAAAATCTAGAAAAAATCATATTTGATTTTAAGGACCATCGAAGAACTTTTATTTTTGGGGTACTTTTCTCCAGGACGCTAAAACAGAAAACAGGAAAAACTAAACTAAATCTATCATTTTTCTTCTAAGCAACAGCAAGTGAAAGCTTAAAACAGAGGTATGTGACTCCTTGATTCATCCATGTCATGGTCATCGAAAGAAATCCGTCAATGGGGTTGATCAAATCCCCGCGAGAAAACCTTTTCGAATCGCAAAAGGAAATGGAGAATTGTCGAATAGCCACTAAGTCACCTCAACGGGGATATGAATCTCCCCAACAAGCAAATCATACTTCATCTTGACACGAGGAATAGGGCATTCAAAGCTCCCAATAAGAATCAATGAAGTTTTTTCGATAGCATTGATGCAATGTACTTGATATCGTTTCTTCGGAAACTGCACTGTATGCTCATTACCGTTGACATGGAAGGTGACATTGCCTTTGCTGCAATCTATACCAGCCCTTGCGGTTTTTAAGAATGGTCTTCCAAGAATGATCGCCATGGCATCATCCTCAGGAATATGTAGGATAACAAAGTCCGATAAGATAGTAACGTTAGCAACCACAACAGGCACATCCTCGCAAATGCCGACATGGAAAGCAGTTGATTTGTCGGCCATTTGCAGAGAAATTTTAGTGGGTGTCAACTTATCCAGTTCATGTCTATGATAAAGAGAGAGGCATAACACTAACACCAGCTCCAAGGTCACATAAGGCAGTTCTTACGTAGTTTAATTTAATGGAGCAAGGTATAGTGGGCACTTCGGGATCACCAACTTTCTTAGGAGTTCCACCTTTGAAAGTGTAATTGGCGAGCATGGTGGAGATCTCAAGATCTGGTATATTCCGTTTATTAGTCATGATATCTTTCATGTACTTGGCATATGGAGACATTTTGAGCATATCAATTAACCGCATCTGCAGAAAGACGGGTCTCAACATTTCAATAAAGCTCTCAAAATCCTCATCATCCTTTTTATTGGATGGCTTAGGAGGAAAGGGCATGGGTCTGTGAACCCATGGCTCCCTTTCTTTACCATGCTTCCTAGTAGTGAAGTCATTCTTATCGTATCTCTTAGGTTGTGGGTTATCAGGATTAACCGTAGGTTCAATCTCCACATCCTTATCATTGCTAGGTTGAGCATTATTACGAACATTGTTATCCATATTGTCACCAGGTTCATGTTCATCACCAGATTGTGTTTCTGCATCAGACGCAGAAATATCATTTGGTTTTTCAGGTGTGACAGTATTTTGTGAACTGACATTTAGGTTTCTATGATCCTTCTTCTTCTTCTTAGGATGACTGGGTGTATCAACATTAATTCCTTGAGAATCTTGATCAATTCTCTTAGGATGGCCTTCAGGATACAAAGGTTCCTGAGTCATTTTGCCTCCTCTAGTAATGACTCTGACAGAGTTGTCATTTAATTCATTGAGCAAGTCATTCTGTGCTTTAAGTACTTGTTCTACCTGAGTAGTAATCATAGAGGCATGTTTACTCAGAAGCTTTAAATCATTGACATTTCTGTCTACACAAGCACTTAAATGACTAAGCATACGATTACTTTGTTCCAATTCTCTGCTAACATCATCATTGAAACTCTGTTTTTTGGCAACAAAGTTGTCAAATTCATCAAAGCGTAGGCTAGCAAGTTTGTCAAAAGGAATATCACTCTCATTGAATCCACGCGGAGAATTCACCTCTACTACTTGTATCGGGTTATCGAGACCATGGATCTCTTCGATAGGCGGTGGATTTTTGACTTCTTCAAATCTAATGCCTTTCTCTTTCATGGATTTCTTGGCTTCTTGCATATCTTCGGGACTAAGGAATAGAATACCTCTTTTCTTAGGAGTTGGCTTAGGAGGTGGTTCGGGGATAATCCAAGCATTATCTTTGATCAAGATGTTATTCAGTAGGATCTCAGCTTGTTCTATAGTTCGTTCCCTAAAAACACAACCGGCACAACTATCTAGGTGGTCTCTAGAAGCATCGGTAAGTCCGTTATAGAAGATATCAAGTATCTCGTTCTTCTTAAGAGGGTGATCAGGAAAAGCATTCTGTAGATGGATGAGTCTCCCCCAAGCTTGTGGGAGACTCTCTTCTTTGAGTTGAGCAAAGTTGCATATTTCCTGCAAGGCAGCTTGCTTCTTATGGGCAGGGAAATATTTCTCACAGAAGTAATAGACCATATCCCGGGGACTACTCACACATCCAGGAGCAAGAGAAGAACCAGGCTTTAGCGTCATCCTTTAGAGAGAAAGGAAACAACTTAAGGATATAGTAGTAGCGGATCTTCTCCTCACTAGTGCAAAGGATAGCTATATCGTGTAGTTTGGTAAGATGGGCTGCGACCGTCTCAGACTCATAACCGTGGAAAGGATCAGATTCGACTAGAGAGATTATCTCAGGGTCGATAGAGAATTCATAATCCTCATTAGTGATAACGATAGGTGAAGTGGCAAACTTCGGGTCGTATTTCATCCTAGCTTTCAGAGATTTTTCCTTCACTTGAGAAGTAATTTCTTAGCGTCATAGGCATCCTTACACGCAAGAAAATCCTCAGCTATCTCTCCCTCCATAACATAACCCTCATGTATATCAGGCAATTCATATCTAGGAGAGCTAGATCTAGTAGGAGCAAAAGCAGGTTCTATCTCAATAGTATCGGCAGTTTCAGAAGCATTACGAGCATTGACAGTAACTCTAGCAATACGAGCATTAAGGAATACCCCTAGTGGCATATCATGCAAGGTAGTATCTCTAGAAGTATCAAGCATAGCATAATCAGGAAAAATAGCATCTCTAGAATCATCAGGTAAAGCAGTATCAAGCATAGCATCTCTAGGAGTATCAGGCATAGCATCTCTAGCAGTATCGGGCATAGCATCTCTAGCAGTATCAGGCATAGCATCTCTAGCAGTATCAGGCATAGTAGCATCATAAGCATCATCAATAGTAGAAGCATCTCTAGCATCATCTAGCACAGGCGACATATCAAGATTTCTAGCAGGAGGTGGTGTCGCAAACGTACTCATAACTGAAGGTGAATCAAGTGCAGAGCTAGATGGCAGTTCATTACCTCCCCTCGTGGTTGACGGCAAGACTTTGGTTCTTGGATCTTTCAGATTCTTCATAGCGATCAGCAGATATAAATCTCAAGTGACTCAGAGAATATAGCTATCCTCCCTGGCAACGGCGCCAGAAAAGAGCTGCTTCCAATTGCTCACCAATTAGCAATTGTCTTGCAATGGCCCACCAGCGTGTGGGGTCGCTGCAGTTTTCGAGGGTAGAGTATTGAACCCAAATTTGTTGGTTCGACACGATGGGAGTGAAAGGATATTCTCCAGTATTAGCAGTTGAGTTGTCGGCTCAGCCACACCTGAAAGATTAGTATCTGCAAGCAGGGTAAAAGCAGAAAAGGTAGTATGATAGCAACGGTGCTAGGAATGACTCAGTTGACGGCAGATTATTCCTAACTGAAGTATCAATGGCGCCAGAAAAGTATTGTAGCAGCTAGTAGCAGTGTAACGTGTAACAGCAGTGGCAAGGAACAGCAGTAGTGACAGCAGTAGCAAGTAGCAACAGTAGCAAGTAACAGCAACAACAAGTAACAGTAGTAGCAATAGCAGTGGCAACAGCAGCAGGACAAAGCAAGTAATAGTAGCAGCAATAGTAGTAAGAGTAGCAAAGCAAAGCAAGTAAGAATGGCAGTGGGACAAACTTGTAGGCAATGGATCGGTGATTTTTTGGATGACATTCATCATGCAACAGTTATAACACGGAGAGATATGTGGCTAGCTCCCGTTCGTCAATGTGATGTAGGCATGCATTCCGTGTGTAGTCATACGTGCTTAGGGAAAAGAAATTGCATGACATCTATTGTCCATCCCTCCCGTGGCAGCGGGCTCCAAATGGATACTACGGGATATTAAGGTTCTCCTTTTAATAAAGAACCGGACCAACGCATTAGCACTTGGTGAACACATGAACTCCTCAAACTATGGTCATCAGCGGGAGTGGTTCCGGTTATTGTCACTCCGGGGTTGCCGGATCATAACACATAGTAGGTAACTACAACTTGTAAGATCGGATCTAACACACATATATTGGTGACAACATAATAATTTCATATCTGAATTCATGGCACTCGGGCCCTAGTGACAAGCATTAAGCATGGCAAAGTAGTAGCCACATCAATCTCAGAACATAGTGGATACTAGGGATCAATCCCCGTCAAAACTAACTCGATTACATGATAGATCTCATCCTACTCATCACCGCCCAGGGAGCCTACGAATAGATTACTCACGAGCTTCAGGGAATTGGAGAGGGAAGAAGTTTGATGATGACGATGGCGACGATCTCCTTGATCCGGAGCCCAAAACGGACTCCGGATCTGCATTCCAGGGCATGAACGGGATGTGGCGGCGCCTCTGGATCGTGAAACACAATGAACTCTTCTGTCCTGATTTTTTCCGGGATGAAAGGGAATAAATAGCACTAGAATTGGGGGCGGCAGAGCCACGTTGGCCCCACAAGCCTGGTAGCCACGTTGGCCTCTGGATCGTATCTACAGGGCTTGTGGCCCACTGGCCCATCCCCTCCGGTGGATCTTTGCGCAGGTATTTTTCATATTTTCCAAAAATATTCTCCGTAAATTTTCAGGACGTTCCGAGAACTTTCATTTTTGCACAAAAACAACACCATGCTAATTCTGCTGAAAACAGCGTCAGTCCGGGTTAGTTCCATTCAAATCATGCAAATTAGAGTCCAAAACAAGGGCAAAAGAGTTTGGAAAAGTAGATACGATGGAGATGTATCAGGCCACCGTACCTGAGATGCTTTTGGAGATGGGCTTTCCCCTACTATTGGGTGATAGCCTCGAGAAGTGCCAAGTACGCCGCACGCCCATCTTCCTCTACCACGACCACTGGGTCAATGCCGACACGAAGGAGTATCTTGTCACATCCCTAGATCCCTAACTAGGTTTTACCATTGTGCTCATGTTTACATACATTGCATTCAAGATCTTGAAACAAATTCAAAGGAAGTGGTGAAACAAAACCCCAAAAACCCTAGCCACTTCTCAAAATACAAGGAAATTCAAAACTTTTTAAAATCAATGAACCCAAAATGGCCTCAAGAAAAGTTCAACTTTTCTGATAATTCTTGAAAACAAATTATCAGGGAAGAAAACTATTTTCAAAACACATTTGGCATTTTATTTAAATTCAAAAGCCACTGAATTCAAGTTTAAATTTGAATTCAAAAACTTTCAAGTTTTCAAAAATGTTGCAAACCTCAGGAGTAGTTGGGAATATTCCAACTATCACTCAGGGCTATTCAAAATAATTTTTGAACTAATTTTGGAGCCAAAATAAATGGCAAATCAAATCAGCAACAAAACAGAAAAAAATGGGAAAAGCATACCTGTCGCTCACCTGGCCCAGCCCAGCTCCCTCTCTGTCGTCTTCCTCCTCGCCAGTGGGCAGCAGGAGGTGGCCGCCGCATTATCCGGTGCGGCCACGCACCTGTGCACCTGCCTGGCCGCCGCTTCGCGCTGGCACGTGAGGGGATAACCTCCCCGCAGCCTCTCCATGCTCTCCCCTCTCCTCATTCGCCCCGTCTGCCTCCCGCTCGAGCTCGCCGTCGTTCTAGCCCACCTCTCCTCCTTCTGAGACGTGCAACAGATCCGCCACAGCTCCCTGAAGCTCCCAAGCTATGAGCCCGACGCCAGGATGCAGTGAATCGACGAGACTAGGTCGTCTTATTCCACGAGTCACCGAAGCTCGCCGCCGGCGTTCTCTTCGATCTATTCCTCTAGCCCTGTTTTCACCGGATCCCGACAAGATCCGCCGCGGGAGCTCGTCGCCGGTAGCCCTCCGGTGAACGGCTCGTCCATCTGAGGCCACCAGTGGCTTCAGGGCGTCGTGAAGTTGTCGTAGGAACCTAGCCCCGCGTGTGAAGCCCCTGTTTCGATAACCCCGATGACGCCCGAGCTTCGACCGCCGCCAAGCTCGTCGCCAGCGTCATCTCCGGCCTTATCAGCCCCGGTTCTGTGCAGAAATGGAACGGCGGGTGAACGCTAGTCACTCTGGTGCCCTCTGCCGTGCAAATGGTCGTCGCAATGAGATTTCCGAGCCCCTCCGCCATATTGGTGGTCGCCGGAGGCTCACCGCCGGCGAGGACGACCTCGCAGCCGGTGGATCTGACTCCCCTGAGTCTATGACAGGTGGCGCCAGCCTCTAGTTAATTAGTAATTGTAAAAATAAAATTAACTTAATTAAATTGACCTAAGCAGTCACAGACAGGTGGGTCCTACTCTGCTAATTAACTAGTTAACTTAAATTTAAACTAAAAACTCGCCTGAGTCACTGACCAGTGGGTCCCACTGGTCAGGTTTGACTTTCAACGACCAGTTGGACCTGCTGATGTCATGTTGATGCAATAAAGTTTTTTCTGTTTAAAAATAATTCTAGAATAAGTTCAAAACTTTGGAAATTCATAAAAGTTTGAGTATAACTCCAAATTGGACAAATAATATATGAAAAATGATCTGAAAAATCGAAGGAATCTGAATATGTCATTTTCAAACATGTTTGAAAATGTTAACTTCACCAAACATGCAAAATGGTGAATTGGTTAAATTGGATAAATGCTTTGGTGTTGGAATTTGAAATTCATTTGAATTCCACTTCAAATGATATGACCAAACAATGCTCAATCACAACCAGCAACTCAACATATCACTCCCATGCATGTTAAAACAAGATGACCTGAGCATCAGGTCGAATCAATTAAAAGGGTATTCGAAAATACCTGGTTTGAAGTGATATTTGAATCTTGATTCAAATCAACTTCAACTTAATAAATGGTAGCTATATTAGCCTACAACCTTTCATCTTCATGCCATGCTCATGCATCATCTTGTTGCATATGATCGATATTGAATGATGTCATTTCTATCGGTAGGCTCCGCTCCTCCGGATTCCACCGAATATCCGACTGACGGATATTGTCGCTCTGCTGAGCAACAAGGCAAGCAACCATTTTTATCATCCCGATAAATCCCATGTTCGCGCTCCTGCACTTACTTATTGCATTAGGTCAAAATGTTTTCAGTGCTCTTACCACGTTAGTTGAACCCACTTCCTTTGCATGACCTGTCCTTGTCACAGTAAATAGCTGAACCTTGCAACCTAGCATACCTGGTAGATGCTTGAGCCATGATGTGCCTTATCCAGCTATGCATGCTATGCTTAGAGTTGTGTATGGTTTGTCATCTGGGTGATGAACATGATCGTGAGAATGTGTTCAGTTGATAAAGGTCGTGTGTTGAACCTGATTTGGTAAAGGTACCGGTGAAAGGCTATGTAGGAGTACATGGCGGGTTGTTTCATTGTAACCGTCCTTAGGAACTGAGTTCCGTGTATGTAATCCAAGACTAGATACTACCACACGTTGGGATACTTAATTGATCCTCTCGACTTATTAATCGCTTAGTACTCGGTCCAGTTGTTGCAAGTAGTTTCTGGTGTTTCTAGTCATGTTGGAGGCCGTGCGTAGCACTGACCTTAGAGGTGGGCTATGATGCGGTAGGAGTGACACGGTGTACCAAGTGGCACCCGGATGGTGGGCTTGGGAACCCTGCGCACATCGTTTGGGGCCGTGGCGGAAACCTCGGTCGGACTTCCGTGCACGTTACCCTCAGATAGGCGATAGACCTGGACTAAGTATTAGCATGGTTAAAGGTCGTGGCCGACTCCCTCGCTGGGCTTCTTCTTGAAGGTTGCCGAGGTGCATGACGTGCACATGGAGATAAGTGGCGAGAGCATGTGTGAAGAAGTACGCCCCTGCAGGGTTATGATATATTCGAATAGCCGCGTCCGCGGATATGGACTACTTGGAAACATATGTTGTTCATGGATAACAATAATGGCTACTCATAAAATTGTCAAGATAAGTGTGAGTGTCGTGGACGACATTCCCGTAGGGAGACGGAATGATTCCATGATGGAGTATTGTTGTGGTGTTAGTGGACTCGTGTGCGAAATATGAAAGTTGTCTAAACTATTTAAAAATGCAAGTTGTCTAGCCAAGAGTCAAATGATGGCTTTCCACATGAAACCCCACCACTCCTTCTTGATACATTGCATGAGTAGATAGTTTATCCTAAAGTCTTGCTGAGTACTTTTGTACTCACGTTTGCTTAATAATTGTTGCAGAGGTTGTTAATGACCCTAATGGAGGGTTCTATCTAGACATCGACGATGATGAGTAGCTGGTATCCGAGCTATGATCTGGCCCTAGGATGGGTCTGTAGATAGTGAGGCCATGTGCCTTTATATTTCCATCTGTCTGTACTCAGACAGTTCTAAAACTTCCGCTGGCTTGTAAGAATTGTGTGTATGACTTGTGATGATTGGTCGTGAGACCCCTACCTTGTAATATTATGTGAGACGCTCTTCCGAGCCTTTTAAATAAAGTTTTTATATTTATGGTTATGTTGTGATGCCATCGATGTATCTATACATATCGGTATGCCATGCGTACGTGTGTTGTACATCATATGTATGGGGTTCGAATACCTAGTCGTATGCCTTAGTAGCAGTCCTTACGGGGAAATGCCCCTTTGTGATTCCATCGAGCCATGGTAGTTCGCTACTCCTCCGGACACATTGGTTGACCGGCATGTGGCCTTCTTAGCTGCTGTGTCTGTCCCTTTTGGGAAATGTCACGCGTTGTAATGGTGTCCTTGTAGCTTGCTACGACTCCTCTACATCCGCTGATGACCGACACCTACTTTGTTGGGTCATGTATGCTTGTCCCTGTACGAAACTGCCGCTTTAGCTTATGACTAGACATATCGATCCGGGTTCTTTGACATTGGACTGCTAGCGACACAATTGCATACACGAGTCAAAAGGCGCAAACGGTCCCGACTAAGGTGAGGCTGCAGCCGTGGGGATAACCGTGCGTGAGACCACAAAGAGATGCGATGTGTTACAGGCTGGATTCCTATGGCTTGGGATCGGGGTCCCGACAGCGTTGGTATCAGAGCTTGACTGACTGTAGGATTACTAAGCCAAACTGGTCGCAGTTGAGTCTAGAATTGCTTTAGTTATACATGAGGGAATTGTTTGTGGAAGGGAACGTAAGATTTTTGTTTCTCTTCTAAATTTATTCTATTCTGGTCATCCTCGTCTCCTCTGCGGGGATTAAGGACTAGGTTACTTATCTTTCTCTTAGGCTCATGTTTCTGATCGTTAGATTATAGGACAACGAGTCGAGAGTTACTTCCAGTTTCTTTTATTCCCAGGAAAAGAAAGTAAGTTTTGATGACCATGGAATTGAACTTGGTAGTTGAGTGGTTACGCTTTCATCATTTACAATCGTTATGCTGCCCAATTTTGTCTTCAGAGCTCTAATGCTTTTGCATTACTCTCTATTTTCAGATGCCTGGCCGGCCTTCTCGTCAGGTGGTCCATTTGACTAGGTGCATTGATATGCCGGGTTATTCGGCCATGCTAGTCAGGATGATGGCAGTATCAGGTTACCGCTGGTACCCAGAGTACACACTGGAGGAGCAGTACCGAGATTTTAATCAGAGTCAGTTCCTCTGCACTGTTAGGGTATTCCGAGATTACCGTGGAGCTGAGGAGCCGATCCATTGGTCTTATGGATTGGGGGTCACTTTTGACATGGCAGTACAAGATGCTGCCTATTCAATGTTGACCATCATGAGGGCCAGACATGCATTGTTGCAAAATTCAGAGTTCTGCTATGTTCCTGCCTCTCAGCCAGGAGAAGAAGGATACCTCAGTGGGGTCTACTTTGATTCCTCTATGGTGGATCCGCTGCTGCAGTCCACTGCTGAGATGCTAGAGAATAGAGACAGGGATGCTCGTGTCCTTCGTATGGAGCTTTATGCTACACGTGCCCGTCTGTGGACAGCTTTGACACATCTGGCACCTGTAGTCCACACAGGGTATGGAGATATGGACATGCTGAACCCTGTTAGGACCCATCTTCCGGCTCATGTTGACTGGCCTGCTATAGGAGCAGTCACTCCTCTTCGGGGATCTCTACTATCACCAGTCAGGGGACAAGGCCACACTCGTGTCCTTATGGATTCCAGGGGTCTCAGGCTAGAGTATTTCCTAATCCGCAGGTTGAGCTCCCAGGCCATGGAGGCAATCTTTATGAGATGATCTATGCGCATGCCTGAAACCGTGAGTGGAAGGATCTTATGGTAGTAGTTATACTTCCATAGTCGTGTGTGTCTTGTGGAGTATGCTTGTGTCGTGAGATGAATTCCGGAGGCATAGATAAATAATGTATAGGAATCTTGGAAAGCCTCTGATGAATAGTTTCACGTTTTCAGTAGTTTGATCTTCGGTTAAGGTTGTACTAAACTTTGTAATGGTGTGTATGAACCATGTTGTATATATAGCAGTTTCTTGTTACCATGTTGTTCGGATATTCATTTCCGCATTCGATGTGTTCAGTGCATTCTTAATCCATAGTTAGTGTTGATGTTGATATTGGTCTAAGCTGTGAGTTTGTTTGTCAGGATGGTGTTCACCAGGTTGAACCGTGCCCCTGCTCATGAGCAAGGAGAGGGTAGTCAAGCATCGCAGGAGGAACTGCCTCACCCGCCATCTCTGGCGGAAGTTATGCTTGAGGCAGAGAGAAACAAGAGGGAGACCAACCGTCTGTTAGAGCGTATTTCGCAAAATACGGCTCGTCAGCCTAGGAATGATGCAGTGTCCCTCAATGACTTTGTGAAGCTGAATCCTCCAAAGTTCCATCACTCCGTCGATCCCCTCGATGCTGATGATTGGCTATGCAGTATATCGTGCAAGATTCGCTCTACAAATGTTTCTGAGGCCGACATGGTGACCTTTGCGGTGTACTTTCTGGAAGGACCCGCCAATTTGTGGTGGGAGAACTTTGAAGCTATGCGTCCTGCCGGACCAACAGCCACATGGGCAGACTTGAGTGCAGCCTTCCGTCTGCACCATATTCCAGAGGGCCTGATGGACAGAAAGAGAGAGGAGTTCTGTGCATTCACCGAGGGAAAGTTGACTGTGGATGCCTATAGCCGGGAGTTCGGTAACCTAGCCCGCTATGCAACAGAGGAGGTGTCAACTTACGCCAAGAAGAAAGCAAGATTCCGTAAGGGTCTGAGCCCTGAAGTTCGTCGTGATTTGCGCCTCCACGAATGTACAAGCTTCCAAGCTCTTGTCAACAAGGCGATCAGTGTCGAGACTGGTCATACTGATTATGAAGTCACCAAGAAGCACTCCCGTGACTCTGGCTCGTCATCTAGTTCTGCTTTCCCAAAACGCAGGCTGTGTGTCCCAAATAATTCTCTGCCGCCAAGATACACTCCGAGGCCATCCTATGGGGCGGCTCAGACGAATCAGACCAACCCTCCAGCAAAAACCTATGGTGGTCCAGCTAGAAATGCTGCACCACATGCCAATCAGGTGATCTGTTACAAGTGTGGAGAACCAGGGCACTATTCCCGAGAGTGTCCTCAGCATATGGGTGCCAGGAAACCCAAAAAGTCCGTTGGGCAAGGCAAGTCGGGCAAAGCTTACTATGTGAAGCCAACTCCTGCACGTGGCCGTGTGAACTATGTTTCAGCAGAAGAAGCTGCAGAGGATCCCGACGTCATTTTGGGTACGCTCCTTGTTAATCATCACCCAGTGTCTGTTCTTTTTGACACTGGGTCATCTCATTCCTTCATTTCAGAAAGTTATGCACAGTTGCATAACATGTCTTTCCCTGATATGACAATCCTATTGGTTGTCCAAACCCCTGCTAGTAAGTGGCAAACCTCCAGGACAATCTATGACAATGAAATTCTAGTAGACAAGCTAGTTTTTCTAGCATCCTTGATAGCCCTGAAATATTCGGATATCAATATCATCTTGGGTATGGACTGGATGTCACCGCATTATGCCAAGATTGATACTCATTCTAGAAATGTTTAGCTTACACATCCCTCGGGTGAGATAGTCAATGTCTCTACTCGAGTTGCCAAATGCCAACTCTATTCCCTCAATGCCAACCCTCTTCCGGAACTTGAAGACATTCCGGTAGTCCGTGACTTCCCAAATGTTTTTCGAGAGGAACTGCCAGGAATTCCACCTGACAGAGATGTAGAGTTTGTGATAGACCTTGTTCCGGGAACCGTTCTAATAGCCAGAAGAGCATATAAGATGGCACTCCTGGAGCTAGCCGAACTTAAGAAGCAATTAGATGAGGCCTTGAATAAAGGTTTCATTTGTCCTATCTCTTCTCCTTGGGCTTGTCTCGTCCTCTTCGTCAAGAAGAAAGACGGAACGGATCGGATGGTTGTAGATTATCGACCAGTTAACATAGTCACCATAAAGAACAAATATCCGTTCCCCAGGATCAACGATCTGTATGATCAGCTCGCTGGATCCTCAGTCTTCTCAAAATTGGATTTTAGGCTGGATACCTTCAAATCAAGATCAAGAACGGGGGCATTCCAAAAACGGCTTTTGTCACTCGTTATGGCCAATACGAGTACACCGTCATGTCCTTCGGTTTAACCAATGCCCCAGCCACCTTCTCTCGCTTGATGAATTCAATCTTCATGGAGTATTTGGATAAATTCGTCATAGTATACCTCGATGATATTCTCATCTACTCGAAGAACGAACAAGAATATGCCAAGCATCTAAGGATGGTATTTATGAAACTTCGAGAGCATCGCCTTTATGCCAAGTTTTCAAAATGAGAATTTTGGTTACCAGAAGTGACCTATCTAGGTCACGTAATCTCTGGTAAGGGTATTGCTGTCAATCCCGAGAGAGTTCAAGCTGTCCTTGATTGGACTCAACCTGAATCGGTTAAGCAAGTTAGGAGTTTTCTTTGTCTAGCGAGCTATTGTCGCCGCTTTGTCGAGAATTTCTCCAAGGTTGCAAAGCCTCTAACTGAACTACTCAAGAAATATAAAAAGTTCGAGTGGACACCACAGTGTGAGCATAGTTTTCAGGAACTAAAAGGACGCATGACTTACGCACCTGTGTTGCTACCACCAGATTTCTCTAAGGACTTTGTTATCTACTGCGACGCCTCGCGACAAGGATTAGGTTGCATTCTCATGCAGGATCGTCATGTGATTGCATACGCATCTCGACAGTTGCGTCCAAATGAGGATAATTATCCCACACATGATCTTAAGCTTGCAGCTGAAGTCCATGCACTTAAAACCTGGCGACATTACCTTCTTGGTAATCATTGCGAAATATTCACTGATCACCAAAGTCTGAAATATATTTTCACCCAGCCGGATTTGAATCTCAGGCAAAGACAGTGGGTTGAGTTGATCACGGATTACGACTTAGGGATAACTTACACCCCGGGGAAGGCCAATGTTATGGCTGATGCACTAAGTCGTAAGTCTTATTGTAACAATTTGATGCTACAACGAGGTCAACCACGTCTCTATGAGGAATTTCGGAAGTTAAATCTTCACATTGTTCCTCAAGGATTCCTTTCTACCCTGGTGGCGAAGCCTACTCATAGGAATCAAATCATAGTCGTGCAGGCATATGATAAGGTTATATCCAGGATCAAGGAGAATATTGCTAGCGGAAACGCTACGGATTTCTCTGTCAAAGAGCAAGGTGTTGTCTTCTTTCAGAACCGTCTAGTGGTTCCAAAGAGCAAATGTCTGCGGAAATTGATCCTTAAGGAGGCTCATGATTCTCCTCTCACCATTCATCCTGGTAGTACTAAGATGTATCAGGACCTACGCCACAGGTTTTGGTGGACTAGGATGAAGAGAGAAATTGCTGAGTTCGTTGCTAACTGCGACGTTGGTCGTCGAGTTAACGCAGAACATCAAAGGCCTGCTGGCACCCTTCAACCTTTGGCTATTCCTGAATGGAAATGGGATAAAGTCAGTATGGATTTCATCACCGGTTTTCCCAAGACCAAGAAAGGAAATAATGCTATCTTTTTGGTCATTGACCGTCTTTCGAAAGTAGCTAACTTTCTTCCAGTTCGTGAGAGTATCACAGCTAGCCATGTAGCAGACTTATATATCTCTTGAATACTGTCTCTTCATGGTGTTCCTCTGGAGACTAACTCAGACCATGGAAGTATCTTTACTTCTCGCTTCTGGGAGAGTTTTCAAAATGCCATGGGGACTCACTTATCTTTTAGCACTGCTTTCCATCCTCAATCAAGTGGTCAGGTAGAAAGAGTGAATCAAGTCCTACTATATATGCTCCGAGCTTGTGTTATATCGTTCGGTATGAATTCGGAGAAGTGCCTTCCATTTGCTGAGTTCGCTTATAACAATAGTAATCAATCAAGCTTGGGCGAAGCTCCTTTTGAAGTTCTCTATGGACGAAGATGTCGAACACCTCTTAATTGGTCAGAAACCGGCGAGAGGCAACTCTTTGGTCCAAACATGATCCAGGATGCAGAAGAGCAAGTTCGCATTATTTGTGAAAAGTTGAAAACAGCCCAGTCTCGTCAAAAGAGCCAATATGTTCGTCCTCATAAGGTTGTGACCTTTGAAGTTGACAAGAAGGCTTACCTTCGGGTGACACCTTTGAAGGGTAGCCATCGATTTGGTATCAAGGGCAAGTTGGCTCCTCGTTACATTGGTCCTTTTCGCATTCTTGCCAAACGAGGAGAAGTTGCCTAGCAATTGGAACTTCCTACGCATCTTTCCAAGGTTCATGATGTATTCCACATCTCGCAACTCAGGCGTTGCTTTTCGGATCCTATCCGTGAAGTTGACCATGAAACGCTTGATCTCCAAGATAACTTTTCATACCGAGAATACCCTGTGCGTATTCTTGATCAAGCTGAGCGTACCACTCGACGTCGAAACCTCAAGTTTCTTAAAGTGCAATGGTCAAATCATTTTGAAAAGGAAGCAACATGGGAAAGAGACGATCATCTCCGACTTGAGTACCCCACGCTATTCCCGACGAATTCCAAATCACGGGACGAGATTCTTTTGAGTGGGGGTGAGTTGTCACATCCCTGATCCCTATTAGGTTTAGTAAGATGTGCTCATGTTTTCTTTCAATGCATCCAAGGAAATGAAATGAAAACCCAAAATCAAAGCAGGAAAACCAAAGAAAAACCCTAGCAACCCTTCATTCAAAAGCATTTCAAAATTGATGTCAAATCAATGAACCCAAAATGGCCTTAAGAAAAGTTCAGCTTTTCTGATAAATATAGAAAACAAGATATCAGAGATGAAACTTATTTTCAAACTACTTTTGGCATTTTAAATTGAAATTAAAAGCTACTGAAATCAATTATATATTTGATTTCAAATAATTTAAAGTTTCCAAAAATGTTGAAAACTTCATGCCTCGTTGGAAATATTCCAACTAACACTCTGGTATTTTTCAAACTATTTTAGGAATAGTTTGTAGCCAAAAATAAAACAAAACAAATAACAGAAAGTATAAAGCAGAAACTGAAAAGAAAAGAAAATGAAAAAGCACTACCTATCGCTCTCTTGGCCCAGGACCAGCTGCTCCCCGTCGTCTTCCTTGCCAGCGAGCAGTAGGAGGTGGCCGCCGCTCGTTCTGGCGCGGCCACGCACCTGTGCGTCTGCCTGGCCGCAGCGTCGCGCTAGCGCAACGGGGATAAGCTCCCCGAAGGCCTCCCGGAGCTCATCCCCTCCCCATTCGCTCTGTTCTCTCTCCCCCTCTCGGTCGCGATGACTACAAGCTCAAGCTTGAGCTCGCCGTCGCTCCTGCCCCTCTCCCTCTCTCCTGAGCCGCGCAACGGATTCGCCTTCACTCCGTGAAGCTCCTCAGCTACTCGCGCGACGCCAAGAACCCTTGAGACGCCGAGCATCCATCGTCTTCTTCCTTGGGTCACCGGAGTTCGCCGCCGTCGTTCTCCCTCGTCAGGCCATCCCCGCGCCCACTCTCGACGCCTCTGCACTCCCCGTAAGCTCAGGGTCCTTTCCCCTAAGTTTTCCCCCTCGATCACTTCCTCTAGGCCCCGATTCCACCGGAGCCCTACGAGATCCGCCAGGGACCTCGTCATCG
Organism: Hordeum vulgare subsp. vulgare; assembly: GCF_904849725.1. Classification (NCBI taxonomy): domain Eukaryota; kingdom Viridiplantae; phylum Streptophyta; class Magnoliopsida; order Poales; family Poaceae; genus Hordeum; species Hordeum vulgare. Next base: position 172,527,587 of record NC_058522.1, read on the forward strand.
GTAGCTCTCCGGTAATTGGCTCGTCCATCTGAGGCCACCAATGGCTTCAGTGCGTCGCGTAGATGTTGTAGGAGCCCAGCCCCGTGCGTGTTGCCCTCTGTTTCGATGACCCCGACGATTCCCGAGCTTCAGCCGCCGCCAAGCTCATCACCGGCATCATCCCCAACAAAAATGGAACCACGGCTATGCGCTGGTTCGTTTGGTGCCCTTCGCCGTGCGTTTGGTCGTCGGAGATGCATTCCCGAGCCCCTCCGCCATTCTGGTGGTCGTCGAAAGCTCACCGCCGGTGAGATCGACCTCGCCGCCGGTGGATCTGACCCCCCTAAGCGTATGACAGGTGGGGCCAGACCCTGGCTAATTAAGTTTACTAAAAATTAAAAATAACTTATTTAATTAACTTAAACAGACACTGACATGTGGGTCCAACCCTGATAATTAAGTAAATTAAGTTAATTTAAACTAAAAACTGGCCACAGTCACTGACCATGGGTCCCACTGGTCAGGTTTGACTTTCAACGGCGAGTTGGACCTGCTGATGTCATGCTGATGCAATAAAGACTTTGGAAATTCATAGAAATTTGAATATAACTCCAAATTTGACAAATAATATATGTAAATTTGAATATAACTCCAAATTTGACAAATAAGATATGTAAATGGATCAGAAAAATCCAAGGAATCCAATGGTGCTATTTTCATGCATGAAAAACAAAGTTATGAAACATCATCAGGTCAAATCAATTAAAAGAAGGTGATAAATTATAATTCAAATGATATTTGAATTATGATTTCAAATCAAGATCACCCCAAAGGGTTCTGCTAGTTATTTCAAACCATGCTACATTGCATTTCATGCATCATTTTGTTGCATATGTTTGATATTGATTGATTGTTGATATTCCGGTAGGCTCCGCCCCTCCGGATACGTCTGATTATCCGACTGACGGATATCACCCCTCTGTTGAGCAACAAGGCAAGCAACCATTTTGATCAGCCCGATAAATCCCATGTTCTCGCTCCTGCTATTATTTATTGCATTAGGTCAAATTGTTTTCAATGCTTTTACCACGTTAGCTGAACTCACTTCCTTTGCATGACCTGTCCTTGTCACGGTAAATAGCTGAACCTTGCAACCTAGCATACCTGGCCGATGCTTGAGCCATGCATGCTATGCTTAGAGTTGTGTATGGTCCGTCATCTGGGTGATGAACGGGATCGTGAGAATGTGTTGAGTTGATAAAGGTCATGTGTTGAACCTGATTTGGCAAAGGTACCGGTGTAAGGCTATGTAGGAGTACATGGAGGATTGTTTCATTGTAACCGTCCTTGGGAACTGAGTTCCGTGTATGTAATCCAAGACTAGATACTACCACACGTTGGGATACTTAATTGACCCTCTCAACTTATTAATCGCTTAATACTCGATCCAGGAGTTGCAAGTAGTTTCTGGTGTTTATAGTCATGATGGAGGGCGTGCGTAGCGCTGACCTTAGAGGTGGGCTATGATGCGGTAAGTAGTGTCACGGTGTACCAAGTGGCACCCGGATGGTGGGCTTGGGAACCCTGCGCACATCATTTGGGGCCGTGGCAGAAACCTCGGTCGGACTTCCGTGCGGGTTACCCTCTGATAGGCGATAGACCTGGACTATGTATTAGTGTGGTTAATGGTCGTGGCCGACTCCCTCGCTGGTATTCGACTTGAAGGTTGCCGAGGTGGATGACGTGCACATGGCGATAAGTGGCGACAGCGTGTGTGAAGAAGTACACCCCTGCAGGGTTATGATCTCTTTGAATAGCCTCGTCCGCGGATATGGACTACTTGGAAACATATGTTGTTCATAGATAACTATAATGGCTACTCATAAAATTTTCAAGATAAGTGTGAGTGTCGTGGATGGCATTCCCGTAGGAATACAGAAATATTCCACGATGGAGTATTGTTGTGGTGTTACTGGACTCGTGTGCGAATAATCAAAGTTGTCTAAACTATTTAAAAATGCAAGTTGTCTAGCCAAGAGTCAAATGCTGACTTTCCGCATGAAACCCCACCACTCCTTGTTGATCGTTGCATGAGTAGATAGTTTATCCTTAAATCTTGATGAGTACTTTTGTACTCACGTTTGCTTAATAATTGTTGCAGAGGTCTGTTAATGACCCTATTGGAGGGTTCTATCTAGACATCGACGATGATGAGTAGCTGGTATCCCAGCTACGATTTGGCCCTATGATGGGTCTGTAGATAGTCAGGCCTTGTGCCTTTATCTTTCCATCTGTCCGTACTCAGACAGTTTTAAAACTTCCGCTGGCTTGTAAGAATTGTGTGTATGACTTGTGATGATGAGTCGTGAGACCCCTACCTTGTAATATTATGTGTGAGGCTCATCCGAGCCTTTAAAATAAAGTTGTATGTTTGTGGTTATGTTGTCATGCCATCGATGTATCTATACATATTGGTATGCCATGCGTATGTGTGTTGTACTTGATATGTATGGGGTTCCAATACCTAGTCGTATGCCTTAGTAGAACTCCTTACGGGGAAATGCCCCTTTGTGATTCCATCAAGCCATGGTAGTTCGCTATTGCTCCGGACACATTGGTTGACCGGCATGTGTCCTTCTTAGCTGCTGTGTCTGTACCTTTGGGAAATGTCACGCGTTGTAATGGAGTCCTTGTAGCTTGCTACGACTCGTCTACATCCGCCGATGACCGACACCTACTTTGCTGGGTCATGTATGCCTGTCCTTGTACGGCACTACCGCTTTAGCTTATGACTAGACATGTCGATCCGGTTCTTTGACATTGGACTGCTAGCGACACAATTGCATACGCGAGTCAAAAGGCGCAAACGGTCCCGGCTAAGGTAAGGCTGCAGTCGTGGGGATAACCCTGCGTGAGACCGCAAAGAGATGCGATGTGTTACAGGCCGGATTCCTATGGCTTCGGATCGGGGTCCCGACATTGTGGATGCTTGCTAATAGTTCCAATCATAAGTGCAGATAATTCCAAGTAAGGGATGACATGCTAGTAGTGGCCTCTCCCACATAAAACTTGCTATCGTTCTAGTAATGTAGTCAATTGTTAGGGACAATTCCGCAACTCCTACCACCACTTTTCCACACTCGTTAAACTAACATAATTGTTTCTTTATCTTAGCAGCCCCTAGTTTTTATTTACGTGTTCTTTATTATCTTGCAAACCTTTCCTATCACACCTACAAAGTACTTCCAGTCTCATACTTGTTCTAGGTAAATAGAACGTAAAGTGTGCGTAGAGTTCTGTCGGTGGTCAATATAACTTGAGGGAATATTTGTTGGGTTCGACACTCTTACTTATCGAGAAAGGGTACAATTGATCCCCTATACTTGTGGGTTATCACACCTCCTCCTGAAAGCTTGACTATGGCTCGGTTCCTTCAAGTTGTCCGAGAGGAGCATCAAGCCAATAATGCCGCTATTCAGCAGCTGGCTCACATCTTCGTGAACAACCCGCCATAGAACGGGAATGGCAATGGTCGCTCCATTGTCTCTGAGTTCATGTGAACTACGCCACCCATATTCTCGGAGATGACTGAACCATTGGATGCCAATGACTGGATCCTTACTATAGAAACCTCCTCGCGCTGGACAAATGTACTGGCGATTATGAGAAAGTACTCTATGCTTCTCACTATCTCGGAGGCAGAACCAGAGCTTGGTGGTATGGATTTCAGATCATGCGAGCAGGGCAAGTCATCACCTAGGCTATGTTCAAAGAGGGATTCCGCGCTGCTCACATTCCTCTCGGAATGGTGACCATTAAAAAGAGGGAATTCCGAGCCTTAAGCCACGGGAGTGGGTCCGTCAAGGAGTATTTGCAGAAGTTCAACCTCCTGTCAAGATATGCACCAGAAGATGTCACCACTGAGGCCGCCAAAGTGGAACACTTTATGGAAGGACTGAAGCAGTCACTTCAGTAACAGCTGGTTGTATGTGAATGCCGGACCTTCAGCGATCTGGTTAATAAGGCCCTTATGTTGGAGGATAAGCGTCGTGCAATGGACGACACACTTAAGCCTCTAGTGAACACTATGGCCCGCGAGTCTACTTCACATCATATTTTCAGCCTTAAACCTTTTACTTTGTTGCACTTTCCGCCTTCAGATCTCACTTTGCAATCAATCTTGAAGGGATTGACAACCCCTTTATAGCGTTGGGTGCAAGCTCGTTTGTGTTTGCGCAGGTACTCTGGACACTTGGCTTGATTCTCCTACTGGATTGATACCTTGGTTCTCAAACTGAGGGAAATACTTACTACTCCTGTGCTGCATCAGCCTTTCCTCTTCAAGGGGAAACCAACGCAAGCTCAAGAGGCAGCAGAAGGATTTCTGGCGTCGTTGCCGGGGAGGATCAAGTTCTAGGTGAAGCTCATCCAAGTAAGTGTCGCAAACTCATCTCTTTCATTTACTTTTTTGCCTCTCGTTTTCCTCTCCCCCACTTCTGAAAAATAAAAATTTACAAAAATATTTGCCTTTTTTGCTTTCTTTCCTTTGCTTGTGTGCTATCTTCCTTTAATATGATTGCATCTTCGCTTGCTGAAAATCTAGTGATATGGAACCTCACCCACTTGCTAATCTCTTTAAGAGGTCCAATTTTGTTGAACCATTTGCTAGTGAGTTGAGTGCACTTGACTTTCTCTATGGAGTTTTTCTTGAGATGCGTGAATCGGAAAATCGTGATGAAGAAATTTATGAAGTGATTCACGAGGGCTCCTTGAATGAAAAGCATGATTGCAATGATTTCATTATAAATTTTATTAATGACAATCATGCTAAAAATATGCAAAACCCTAAGCTTGTCAATGCTAGTTTTGCTATGTACACTACTTATTGCAATGATCGTGATCGGGGTGACAATTTTTCTTATGATCTTGAAAATTTGTTTAAGCCTCATGATGATTATGATATTTGCAATAATATTGAAAGTGGGATCGGAGAAGTCATGACTTTCGTTGATGATAATCCCACTATTTTTGAAGAGCGTCAACTTTGCATGCATGTTGATCATGACAAGAGTATCCTTTGTGATAGCTATATTGTTGAATTTGATTATGATCCCACATTTAATTGCTATGAGAGAGTAAAATATTGTGGTAGAAACTTTCATGTTACCAAATCACCTCTCGTTATGTTGAGATTGCTATTGTCTCTTTCTTCTTCCTTGCATATGGTCGTTATTGCTTGTCTTGATAATTTGTTTTCCTATAAAATGCCTATGCATAGGAAGTATGTTAGACTTAGATGTGATTTTCACATGCTTTATGATGCTCTCGTTGTGCTTCAATTCTTGTCTTTTTATATGAGCATCATCGAATTATCAATGCCTAGCTAAGGGCGTTCAACAATTGCGCTTGTTGGGAGGCAACACAATGAATTTATCTTTGCTTTTTCGTTTCTGTTTTGTTGCGTCCACACTATCATAATTCTGTTATGATTGTGTTTTTTGTGTTTCTTTTTGTGTTTGAGCCAAGCAAAATCTTTATGACTAGTTTGGTGTTGGTTGCTTGATCCTGCTGGAAAAAGACAGAAACTTTTTGCTCATGAAATTATTTTGCATTTTTATGCAGAAACTGATTTTGAGTTGATTCTTTTTGCTGATGGTTGATATGCCTTTTTCCCAGGCTGTCGTAATTTTTCAGAATTTCTGAGATACCAGAAGTATACGAAGTATACAGATTGCTACAGGCTGGTCTGTTTTTGACAGATTCTGTTTTTGTTGTGTTGGTTGCTTGTTTTGATGAATCTATGGATAGTATCGGGGGGTACTAGACATGGAAAAGTGAGAATACAGTAATCTAACAGCAATATAAATAGAAATCAAGATTTCTATAGTAAGTAAAGAGGTGGTAGTTTGTTTTCTTGTGCTAATGATATCACGAGTTTCTGTTTAAGTTTTGTGTTGTAAACTTTTCATGTTTTGGGTGATGTTCTCATGGACAAAGGGATAAAGAGTGGAAAGAGATCATGCTAGTGGATGCCCAAGTCATCCCATGCTAAATTCAAGGACACCAAAAAGCCTAATCTTGGGGATGCCCCGGGAAGGCATCCCCTCTTTCGTCTTCAATCCATCAGTAACATTACCTGCAGCTATATTTTTATTCACCACATGATATGTGTTTTGCTTGGAGCGTCTTGTATCGTAGGAGTACTTTCTTTTTGTTCTGTCACAATAATCCTTGCTGCACACCTTTTGAGAGAGACATGCACTCATCGTGAATTTGCTAGAATGCTCATTGTGCTTCACTTATATCTTTTGAGCTAGGAAATTTTGCTCTATGTGCTTCACTTAGATCTTTTAGAGAATGGCGGTGCGTAACTTGGTAGTTGGCTTGTGCTATGAAAGTAGCCCCAAAGGTGATAGGTATCCAATGAGGATACAATAAAACTTCCATCTTCATGTGCGTTGAGTAGAAAGAGAAGTTTGATTCCTCTAAATTAGTTTTGAGATGTGGATTTGGTAATATTAAGAGTTATGTTAATAGGGTGTTGTGAATCTAGAAATACTTGTGTTGAAGATAGTGATTCCAGTAACATGCACGTATTGTGAACCGCTATGTTAGGAAATCGGAGCATAATTGATCTACTGATTGTTATCCTTTGTGTTGCGGTCGGGATCGCGCGATGGTTTACACCTACCAACCATCCCCTAGGTGTATGCGTTTAGCACTTTGTTTCGATTACTAATAAAAACTTTCGCAATAAGTAAGTGAGTTCTTCATGACTAATGTGAGTCCATGGTATAGATGCACTTTCACCTTCAACCATTGCTAGCCTCTCTAGTAACCATTGCTAGCCTCTCTAGTACCGCGCAATTTTCACCGGTGCACAAACCCACCATATGCCTTCCTCAAAACAGCCACCATACCTACCTACTATGGCATTTTAATAGCCATTCCGAGATATATTGCCATGCAACTCCCACCGTTCCGTCTCATTACTTGTGTCGTCACTCTCATATTTCCATTGCATGATCATAAGATAGCTAGCAAGATGTTTCAATGTCATACGCCATGCTAGATCGTTGCACATCCCGGTAGACTGCTCGAGGCATTTCCTATAGAGTCATCGTCGTTCTAAGCTTTGAGCTGTGAGTAAATAAAAGTGTGATGATCATCATTATTAGAGAATTGTCCCATGTGAGGAACTAAAAAAAAGGCCAAAGTTGCCCACAAAAAAAGGAGATATGGAAAGAGGCCTAAGAGCCCAAACAAAAAAAAGATAGAAAAGGAGAGAAGGGACAATGCTACTATCTCTTTCCACACTTGTACTTCATAATAGCACCATGTTCTTCATGATTGAGAGTCTCTTGTTTTGTCACCACAATATGCTAGTGGGAATCTTCATTATATAACTTGGCTTGTATATTCCAATGATGGGCTTCCTCAAAATTGCTCTAGGTCTTCGTGAGAAAGTAAGTTGGATGCACACCCACTAGTTCTCCTTTTGAGATTTCACATACTTATAGCTCTAATGCATCCTTTATATGGCAATCCCTACTCATTCACATTGATATATATTAATGGGCATCGCCATAGCCCTTTGATATGCTGAGTCAATGTGACCACATCTCGTCCTTTTTGTCTCACAACCTCCACCACACTCTATTCCACCATAGTGTTATATCCATTGCTCACGCTCATGTATTGCGTGAGAGTTGAAAAAGGTTTGAGAAAGTAAGAGTGCGAAAACAATTACTTGGCCAATACCGGGGTTGTGCATGATTTAAATTAGTTGTGTGGGGATGATGGAGCATAGCGAGACTATATGATTTTGTAGGGATAACTTTCTTTGGCCTTATTATTTCCAAAGTTCATTACTACCTTGCTAGTTTGCTTGAGATATTATTGTTTTCATGTCAATAGCAAACTATTGTTTTGAATCTTACGGATCTGAACATTCATGTCACATGAAAGAAGTTACAAAGGACAACTATTCTAGGTAGCATTCCACATAAAAAATTCAGTCTTTATCACTTCCCTACTCGAGGACGAGCATGAGTTAAGCTTGGGGATGCTTGATACGTCTCCAAGGTATTTATAATTTTTGATGGTTCCATGCTATTATCTTGTCAAACTTTGGATGTTTGGTATGCCTTTTATATATTTTTTTGGGACTAACTTATTAACTCAGTGCCAAGTGCGAGTTCCTGTTTTTTCCATGTTTTTGACCCCTTTCAGAAGAGGATTTTAAACAGTGTCCAAACGGAATAAAACTTTCGAAAAGATTTTTTCCGGAACAGAAGATACGCACGGTACGCGAGAACCAAAGTAGAGGCCACCAGGGGACGCCACAAGCCCCCTAGGCGCGGCCATGGGGGCCGCGCCTAGCAGGCTTATGGGCCCCAAGTGGCTCATTTGCCCTACCTCTTCCGCCTATAAATTTCTGAAATATCCAAAACTGCGAGAGACATCCACGAAAATACTTTTGCACCGCCGCAAGTTTCTGTCTCCACAATATCCCATCTGGGGCACGTTTTGGTGCCCTGCCGGAGGGGAGATTCGGATACGGAGGGCTTCTTCATCAACACCATGACCTCTCCGATGATGCGTGAGTAGTTCACCATAGACCTTCGGGTCCATAGCTAGTAGCTAGATGGCTTCTTCTCTCTCTTGGATCTTCAATACAAAGTTCTCCATGATCTTTATGGAGATCTATCCGATGCAATCTTCTTTTGTAGTGTGTTTGTCGAGATCTGATGAATTGTGGATTTATGATCAGATTATCTATGAATCTTATTTGAGTTTCTTCTGATCTCTTATATGCATGATTTCATATCCTTGTAATTCTCTTCGAGTTGTGGGTTTTGTTTGTCCAACTTGATCTATGATTCTTGCAATGGGTGAAGTGCTTGCTTTTGGGTTCATACCATGCGGTGACCTCACCAAGTGACAGAAGGGGTAGCGAGGCACGCATCGTGTTGCTGCCATCAAGGGTAAAAAGATGGGATTTACATCATTTTTTTGAGTTTATCCCTCTACATCATGTCATCTTGCTTAAGGCGTTACTTTGTTCGTCATGAACTCAATACACTACATGCATGCTGGATAGCGGTCGATGTGTGGAGTAATAGTAGTAGGTGCAAAAATATCGGTCTACTTGTATCGGACGTGATGCCTATATGTATGATCATTGCCTTAGATCGTCATGACTTTGCGCGGTTCTATCAATTGCTCGATAGTAATTTGTTTACCCACATTAATATTTGCTATTTTGAGAGAAGCCTCTAGTGAACACTATGGCCCCCGGGTCTAATTCACATCAATTTTCAGCCTTACACCTTTTACTTCGTTGCACTTTCGGCTTCATATCTCACTTTGCAATCAATCTTGAAGGGATTGACAACCCCTTTATAGCAGTGGGTGCAAGCTCGTTTGTGTTTGTGCAGGTACTTTGGACACTTGGCTTGATTCTCCTACTGGATTGATACCTTGGTTCTCAAACTGAGGGAAATACTTACTGCTCCTGTGCTGCATCACCCTTTCCTCTTCAAGGGAAAACCAACGCAAGCTCAAGAGGCAACACAAGTCAACACCAAACTAGCAATCAACCCATCGAACAACAGTGGAGTCAAGACCAACCTTCCAGCACAAGTTACCTGTTTTGTATGTGGACAGACTGGGCACTATTCCAAGCAGTGTCCCAACAAGAAGCCTGACGCACCGCGCCCCAATGCGCCAAACCAAGGCCAAGGAGCACCAGGCAGGAACCAAGCTCCCGGCAACCAGCAGTATCACAGCAGGGGGCGGATCAATCATATCTCCGCACAAGAGGCACAGGAAGACCCGGACTGCATTCTGGGTACGTTCCTCGTCAACTCCACCACAACAACAATATTGTTTGATTGTGGTGCTTCACATTCTTTCGTTACACAAAGATTTGCAGAAAAATGTGGTTTAAAGCATACTCTGCTCAATGGGCAAATGTCAATTCAAACCCCGGGAACAGTTTTAAGGACCAACCTAGGGTATAGGAAAGTTGGGATTGTTATCAATGGGATAAGCTTCTCAGCAGACCTCATCGTCATTACGTCACAAGGCCTAGAAGTAATTATCGACATGGATTGGTTGGCCAGACATCAAAGCATCCTGGACTGTGCCAACAGGGCAATTACCACGACAAGCAACCAAGGGGTCAAAGTCAAGTATGTCTCTAAGCCAGTAACCACTCGAGTACCGCAGGTTAACAGCGTGTCAGGAGAAGAGCTCGATCGAGTGCCAATAGTCTATGAGTACCCGGACGTCTTTCCCAATGAGCTACCAGGGATGCGTCCTGATAGAGACATCGGGTTCATCATTGAGCTCATGTCTGGATCAAGGACAATCTATAAGAAGCCTTACAAAATGGGATCCGAAGAGCTAGCGGAGCTGAAGAAGCAGCTGGATCAGCAACTGAGGAAAGGGTTCATTCGTCCGATTGCATCACCTTGGGGATCACTTGTTCTGTTCGTGTCCAAGAAGGATGGAACCATCAGACTCTGTGTCGATTATCGTTCTCTCAATGAGGTCACGATCAAGAACAAGTATCCACTCCCCAAGATTGAAGACTTGTTTGACCAGTTAAATGGAGCTAAGGTATTCTCCAACATCGATCTCCGATCTAGATATTACCAACTGAAGATCCGACGTGAGGACATACCAAGACTGCGTTCGTGACCCGGTACGGTCTATACAAATGCACTGTCATGTCTTTCGGGTTGACTAATGCCCCAGCTAACTTCTTGTACCTCATGAACTAGGTTTTCATGGAATACCTGGACAAGTTTGTCATCGTATTTATTGATGACATATTAATCTTTTCCAAGTCCGAAGAAGAACATGAGTAACAATTGAGGTTAGTGTTCGAGAAGCTTCGAGAGCACCAACTATATGCCAAATTCAGCAAATGCTAATTCTGGCTGAACGAAATTAGATTCTTGGGTCATACCATGACAGTAAGTGGATTGGCTGTTGATCCTTCCAAGATTACTACGGTAACCAACTCGGAGTCGCCAATTGATGTGAAGGAAGTCAGGAGCTTCCTCGGGCTCGCGGGATAGTACCGCAAGTTTGTAGAAGGATTCTCCCTCATCGCTCGACCCATGACTCAGCTCTTGAAGAAAGGCAAGAAGTTCGAATGGACGCAGGAGTGTGAAGCAAGCTTCCAGGAGTTGAAGAAGAGGTTAACTACCACCCCGGTATTGGCCACTCCAGATATCAGCAAGGAGTTTGTGATATATTATGATGCCTCCAGGACCGGGCTCGGTGGAGTTCTAATGCAAGACAACAGAGTCGTGGCGTATGTGTCACGAGAACTGCGTCCGCATGAGGAGAATTATGCCACCCATGATCTTGAGTTAGCAGCCGTAGTGTGTTCTCTAAAGACATGCCGACATTACCTTCTGGGGAAGCTATGTGAAATATACACTGACCACAGAAGTCTGAAGTATATTTTCACTCAGAGGGAATTGAATATGAGGCAATGAAGATGGTTGGAGCTAATCAAAGATTAGGACCTCAGCATTCAATATCACCTCGGTAAGGCCAATGTGGTGGCTCATGCCTTAAGGAGGAAGACCATCACCTTGAACGTCATGCTCAAGGAAAGGCTACCCACCTTATATGAAGAAATAGAGAACTTCAGGTTGGAGCTAGTGGAATCAGGATTCCTAGCTAACCTCGAAGTCAAACCAATGTTGGTTGATGATATCAAGGAGGCCGAGAAGGGGCACAAGACATTGAAGGCATCAAGAAGAAGATTCAAGAAGGCAAGGCCCTAGAATTTTCAGTGGATGAACAAGGAGTAGTGTGGTTTGGGAAACGTTTATGTGTACCCAACAAGGCAAAACTCAAGGATTTGATCCTGCACAAAGCACATGATACACCCTACTCTATTCACCCCGATGGTACCAAAATGTATCAAGATCTCCGTGAAAAATTATGGTGGCATGCCATGTAGAGGGAAATAGCGTGTTATGTTGCCAAGTGCGATGTATGTCAGTGGGTCAAGGCTGAGCATCAGCGACCTGCTGGACTGCTACAACCTCTCCAAGTGCCCGCATGAAAGTGGGACAAAGTAGGCATGGATTTCGTTACCGGCTTACCAAGGTCTAGTAGAGGCCATGATTCTATATGGGTCATCGTTGACCATCTGACTAAGGTGTCTCACTTCATTCCAGTGAGCACCACGTATGGGGGCGACAAGTTGGCTAGTCTCTATATTGAGCGTATTGTGAGCCACCACGGAGTTCCCAACAAGATTGTATCTGACGGAGGCACGCAGTTCACCTCAAGATTCTGGAAGTTCCAAGAAGCGCTCGGAACCAAACTCTCTTTCACCATCGATTTCCACACGCAAATGGGGGGACAAACGGAGAGAGAAAACCAGATACTCGAAGATATGCTCCTCGCTTGTGTCTTGGCACATGGAGCCAAATGGGAAGACTGTCTGTTGTTCACTAAGTTCTCATACAACAACATCTACCAGTCCATACTCGAGATGGACCCATTTGAAGTGTTGTATGGACGAAAGTGTCGCACCCCGCTCAACTGGTCCGAAACCAGTGAAGGATTGATTTTTGGGCCGGAAGTTTTGCAAGAGGCAGAAGAGAAGGTGCAGCTTGACCGAGAAAACCTAAAAGCATCCAAGTCGTGACAAAAGAACTATGCGTACTCTCACTGCAGGGAATTGGATTTTAACCTTGAAGACCAGGTGTACCTCCGTGTCACACCTCTCAAGGGAACCAAGTGTTTCCCTGTTAAAGGGAAACTTGCTCCAAGGTTCATTGGACCTTTTAAGATCACGGCAACGCGTGGAGACCTTGCTTACCAGTTGGAGCTACCTCCCGAACTTTCGGTTGTGCACAACGTCTTCCATGTGTCACAACTTCGGAAGTGTCTTCAAGCGCCAAACCGTTCCGATCTTTACAAGGACATTGACCATCAGGGCATCGACCTTCACCCAGATCTCACTTACCGTGAGAAGCCGATTCGCATCCTGGTTGAAGCAGAGCGTTGCACCAGAAGCCGCACCATCAAGTATTTCAAGGTTCAATGGAGCAACCACACCGAGGCAGAAGCAACATGGGAGCGTGAAGACTATCTCCGATCTGTGTTTCCCTACCTTTTTAGCACCTAGCTTAGGAATCTCGAGGACGAGATTCTTGTAAGGGGAATATGTTTGTCACACCTTGTTTTAACTACCAGTTTTTTCTATAATTCAAAACTCTGAGTTTATTAAAACTTTTTCAAACTAATGTTGTGAGTGCCATGATTGTCATTGTATGCTTGTGTGCTTGATCGTGTGATGATAAAAACCACATTTCTCAAGATCAAAATATTTTCAAAACCCTTTTCTTATTTCTATCAAAGTAAAACCCTGCTTTGAGTTGCACTACATGCCCTTGATGGCAAGGAGTGTTCTCACGCAAAGTTGGTGATCCGATTCTAGCACCATTTTAGTGCACCAAAACCACAAAATAATTATTTTGCGAATTATTTTTCTAATTTATTTGGATGTCCATTTCTGAGGCCAAAAATGGTATTCCTATATGGAAAAATAATTTATGCCTTAGAAAAATCTGATTAAATTTGGAGATGATCAGAAGGACATATATTTTCCGTACATAATATTTTAACCCCTATTTCTATTAATGTTATTTGAGTAAAACCCTGAAAACCATTTTTGTCTGTTTTAACCTTTTGAAATATTTCCAAAGAAAATATTCTCAATAAAATCCGACAAAATTCCAGTGGTATCCGTAAGCCATATTTGTTGTCCACATAAAGTTTCACCTTGCTCCAAGGTGATTAAGAACACCAAATAACCGCAAAACCCCTTTTGTCCAGATTGAAGTTAGAGCAACTCTACATTGCAAAGTTTGTCCAGTGGAGTTGAAACTTTTGAGGAGTACCTAATACCTCAAATGAGGGTTCCACACCAAAAATGGGATTTGTGGGACTTAATTTTCCCACACTCTCTTTGGAAGGAACAAATATGGTCAAATGTTGAAGTTTTCAAGTTTACAAAGCTAAACTTGTCCAATGAAGATCAAACTTGGCGAAACCCCATGTTTTAGCCTCAAACCCAATCTTGTTAAGTTGCAGAACCAATGGTGGGGTGCAACCACCCCAAACCACTTTCGTGCACCTTCTAACAGATGGGTAAAAGCCACTCTAACCTTAGCTAAACCCGAACCCTTTGCCCCAAACTCTCAGATTAGGTGGCCAGCATCAGTGCACAACCCTAGTCAACTAGCACTTCTCTGGTTCAAAGTAGAAATTCCAGAATCTCCATTCCAAGCTTCAACTCAAAGCTGACAGCATCTGTTTCTCTTGTCTCCCTTGACCAGCCGAAGCTCTAACGGGACTTTGACGGCTAGCCACATCCCAGCCAGTGCCCACGACATGCTAGACACGTCCAAAGCACCCCAGAGCGCGCTAGCATGCGTCGCATGCCAAAACTATGCTCTGGGCGCGCTACAGAGAACACCAAGGTGGGAGCGAGGCTCCCGGCTAATTCCAGCATCCCCCGAGGAGTCCAACCTGTCCCCCGACATCCCCTCTGCATCAGGCGACCATCAGGGCCCCTCCTCTCTTGCGCTAAGAGCTGGTGCGATGCATGCCTGCGTGCACCAGAACCGTCCAGGGATGTGCGGCCATGGATCCTCGTCTCCCCTCTCTCTTCCTTCCCCGCAGTAGGTTCTGGCACTCCAAAGCCACGTCCTGAGACCGTGGTTTCAACCCCAACTCCTCTCTGCACCCCCATGCGCACCACATTGAGTCATCGGTGCTCCCGAATCGGCTCACCGTCGCGAGCCTATATATAGCCCCCCTTGCTCCTGCAACCCTCAGACACCATCGCACCAACCTCTAGCACCTCCCTAGCCACCCAGCAAGCCAGTAGAGCCCCGGTGCTCGAGATTGACCATGGACCCTCCGCCTCGGAGCTCCGGTGGATCTCCATCTACACGTAGGCTCTTGCCTCCGTCTGCCCACCAAACCACTCCCCCTGACACCAGGGCTCTTTTCCCCATCTTTCCGAAGCTAATACGTGCCCCTAGCTACCACCTCCACCTTTGCCAGAAACTCCTCCGCCGCGGCTACCTAGTCGCCGGTGAACCTGAGCCTCTCCAACATTTTCTCGGCCACCACCAGGTAGGCGACGGCGAGCCAGACCCATTTCCGCCTTCATTGGGGCCCGAGGACGTCGGTAGCCACGTCGGCGTGCCCCTCCTCATCTCTGGACATACGTAGGAGACGACCCCCGACACGTGTGCCCCACGTGTCGGTGGCCCATCTCTCTCTCCCTCGCTGCCCGCAGTCGCTGACCGCAGGGGCCCACGCAACAGGTTCAAACTTGACGGCACCCGCGCCTGGGCACGCTAGTTGGCTGGCCTTTGGGCCGGCCCAGTCCGAGGCCAAGCCAGGCCAGGGGGTGTAACCCTTTTTCTTTTATTTAAAAACTTGATTTCAAATATTTTTATAAAATGATTTAACAAGTGTAAAAATATGATTTTCCACTGTTATTCTTCTACAAATGTGTAGTATTTAATAGAACCATTGGTTGGATTTTTGCAACAACTATTCTATTTTATAATAATAAAAAGGATTAATTTGGATTAGTTTTGATTTTGTTCAGTTGATTTTAAAAATGTTCCTTCATTAGAAACAGAAGCAAGTATTTTAAAAATAACAACCTAGATTTATCAGAAATAACCAACATTTTTAAAATGACTTTGTGATTTGTTTCGGAGGGAGCTACTTATTATTTTATCTTCATACGACGACAGGAAAACCCGTGTGATGAAGGAGTTGGAGCGGAAGACCTCGAACACTCCGGATACCTAGCTGACCAAGGCAAGTAGCCCTTTGACCATGACTGAGTATATGTTATATTGCATGCTAGTGTAGCAAATATTTCCATTGCATAATATCATAAGTGCCGGTAAATCATTGAAATGATGTTACCAATGGCTCCTCCGGAGCACATGCATTGAGCTTGATCCTACCACCTATGAGGGTCATGCTAATATCATGTTGACAAGTAAAGTTAGAGTAATATTAGCATGAGCATGTTGTTGGTATAAATCAAAGGTTTATGAAAACCCCGTCGGGTGCCACTAATGCCCGAGGATGATGATGAGATAGGTGGCCACTTTCGGTGAAGTGGTGCACCGGGTATTTTAAGTAAGTATGCTTTGCAAAATGGGAATAGATTATGATGTGTCGACCGTCCCAACCTTACATGTACGACCACGTTACCCCTTATGTGACGGGGCTGTGTTGATTACTCTGGTCGGTGCTACCAAAGAACCACATTACTAGTGGCCGGATTGATGTGTGGTCACTCTCGTGATGGGGTCGTGCCAGGTAGGGCGACTATGCCATTTTTACGTGTTCCAGGCACACCGTTGGTCCCCGCATGGTTCATGCTGTCTAGAGTCGATGCTCCTAAGACGTACAACATGTGGGCTGGGTACCAATCGAGTGGACCTCTTTGTCTAGTATCGTTAGGGGAAAGGCATTGATCGGGTACTTACCTCGGGTATGTTATATACCGCGAGTGCTGGATGACATGGAAGTTTCCCGGATCTCGTGGGTCCAGCATACTACCTCTGCAGAGTGTAAAACTATTCGAATAGCCGTGTCCACGGTCAAGGAGAATTGGGTAATCCTGCTTAAACTACGTCCAATCTCCGCATAGACCAAGTGTGTGTGCGTATTTGTTAAATGGTGTTTATATGAAAGATTTGATATGAACAACTTTGGTGACTTGGCATATAGGTGACGTGGCAGATATATTGATATCTGTAACCTGTTCTTCAAAAGTAGTGTTACTTATGATGCATACCAATGATCATGTTTATTTAAAACCAAGTAGATATCCACCAAAGAAGCATGTTATTGTTATCCTTCACTTGCATTGTTCATATCATGGGCTTTTTGCGAGTACATTCAAAAGTACTCATTGGCTTGCCACTGGTTATATTATTGACCAGACATGGAAGGACTGGAGTTTGGAGATGAGTACATCTTCGCAGACGCCCCTGCGAACTAGGACGCTTCCCAGTCATAATGCCTGTTGGTGTAGGCTGAAGGCATGGGCACCCTCTTAGCCCTAAGATTTCTGCTACTAGTTGTATCAGTGTGATTTGGCCTCATAGGCCCTACCTTGTGAACTTGACCATTCGGTCACATGATGTAATAATTCAGTACTCGGATGTAAGACTCTTAATATTCGGTATATGTGTGTTCGTTGAGCATTTATCTCTGGGATCACTGAGCACGTTCATTCGGCGATCTCGACTCGTAAGTAGGGGCCCCCACACCACATCATCAATTTTCAACACTTTCTGAGTTCATTTGGTATTTTGCATGCATTTATTGATTTTTTTAGCAAAAAGACCCAGAAATTTAAAAGCACTACAAATGAACTCTGAATAGGTTGAAAGTTGGCATGGTATCATCATTTCACCCACATAGCATGTGCTAAAAAGTTGAGAGGGTTGCGGCAAACACTAGATGCACTTCATGTACAAATCTATCAATCTCTTTCGAAGTATCACGGTTTCATACGAAAACTCATCTGTTACAAAAGGTGATTTCATTTTTTGAACTTATTTGAACTCAAGACTTTTTGTGTGTTCAAAATGCACCATTCAAGGCCACATCATCAATTTTCAACACTTTCGGACTTCATTTGGTATTTTTCATGCATTTACTGATTTTTTTGAGCTAAATGACGCAGAAATTGAAAAGCAGTGCAAATGAACTCTGAATAGGTTCAAAGTTGGCATCGTATCATCATTTCACCCTGATAACATGTGCTAAAAACTTGAGAGGGTTGTGGCAAAAACTCGATGCACTTCGTGTACAAATCGGACAATCTCTTTCGAAGTATCACGGTTTCTTACGAAAACTCATATGTTAAAAAGGCATTTCATTTTTTTGAACTTATTTAAACTCAAGACTATTGTGTGTATAAAATGCACCATTGAAGGGGACATCATCAATTTCAACACTTTCTGAGTTCATTTGGTATTTTTCATGCATTTACTGATTTTTTGAGCAAAAAGACCCAGAAATTTATAAGCAGTACAAATGAAATCTCAATAGTTTGAATGTTGTCATGGTATCATCATTTAACCCACATAGCATGTGCTAAAAAGTTGAGAGGGTTGCGGCAAAATCTGGATGCACTTCGTGTAGAAATCGGACAATCTCTTTCGAAGTATCAGGCTTTCTTACGAACACTCATCTATTACAAAAGGGATTTCATTTTTTTGAACTTATTTGGACTCAAGACTTTTTGTCTGTTCAAAATGCACCATTCAAGGACACATCATCAATTTTCAACACTTTCGGACTTCATTTGGTATTTTTCATGCATTTCCTGATTTTTCTGAGCTAAATGACCCAGAAATTGAAAAGCAGTACAAATGAACAATGAATAGGTTCAGAGTTGGCATGGTATCATCATTTCACCCTGATAGCATGTGCTAAAAAGTTGAGAGGGTTGTGGCAAAAACTTGATGCACTTCGTGTACAAATGGGACAATCTATTTCGAAATATTAGAGTTTCTTACAAAAACTCATATGTTACAAAAGGGATTTTATTTTTTTGAACTTATTTGAACTCCAGACTTTTTGTGTGTTCAAAATGCATCACTAAAGGCCACATCATCAATTTTCAACACTTTCAGAGTTCATTTGGTATATTTCATGCATTTACTGATTTTTGACCTAAATGACCCAAAAATTGAAAAGCAGTACAAATGAAGTCTGAATAGGTTGAAAGTTGGCATGATATCATTATTTCACCCCGATAGCATGTGATAAAAAGTTGAGAGGGTTGCGGCAATAACTGGATGCACTTTATGTACGAATCACTCAATCTCTTTCGAAGTATTAGAGTTTCTTACGAAAACTCATGTGTTACAAAAGGGATTTCATTTTTTTGAACTTATTCGAACTCAAGACTTTTTCTGTGTTCAAACTGCACCATTCACTACTAGGAAAAGGCCTGCTAGTGGCGCACCTGTTTTGGCTACTAATGGCGCACTACAGATGCGCCACTAGCATCACGCCATTAGAATTTTTTACTAATGGCGCACCACAGGTGCGCCATTAGTATCTGGTATACTAATGGCGCACCAGGAAGTGCGCCATTAGTATAGCTCATGGTGCGCCATTAGTATGCCTCCTAGGGGGGCATATTTACCCATGTGCTCTGGCTTACGAATGTCTCACTAGTTGACGATGCGCCACTAGTGTGCTTTTTGCAGTGCGCCACTAAAGTGCTGAGTGGTGCGCCACTAGTACGAATATTAGGTATTTTTTTTCTTTTCTGATATTTGCACAGGTTACAAAACATATTACTGCACAGGTACACCATATCTACCCCAACATATAGTCTATCAAGGTACACCATACCTATGCGGACATATATTTACTTTGTCGATAGTTAAATTGCTGGTAAAATGATGTGCAGTCAAAACAATATATACTACTAGATATTCGATCGAAAAATTATCTCATATGCGTATTAAAAATATTCGATCAAAAGATTATCATGATATCATAGTTACCAATATAGTTTCTATAGAAGTTATAATCATCTCACATGCTATTATATAGAACAATGTTCCAGTGCTTGTAGTTTTGTCAACAATGAATGCATTAAGCATCTTAAACAAAGATTGTCATGATATCATAGTTAACAATATCGTTTCTATGTGGTTATTTTCACACATTGACACACATTTGTCTTCTACTAATAAGAAACTAACATTTATTATCATGAAGTTAATGAGTGTGTGCTCATCGTAGTAATCATATAAGTATGATGGCACCAAATAATCCAAATTTATGTATATCTATTTTTCCCAAAGCATCACCCAAGGGCCATGGTTCCCTTGGTTTATTTGTACCATCAAAAGGCTTCAGACTGTATGTATGCAATATTTTGGGGAAGTAAACTACAAAAAAAAGGAACATATATTAAGTAAAAACGTTGGGAAGAAGGGAACTAATAAGCATGGAATGATGTCTAACAACTAGTGGGTACTAGCATATTGGAGTTACCGCTCCCCTTGCAGCGCCATTATCCACACCATCCAGGGGCGTCTACTACTCGTCCTCTTTGGCCCTTGGATGTGGCGAACCGTCGAGGTCGTTGCCCCTCCTCACATGGATTGTGGCGGTGCCTAAAATAGAATTGGAGCAAGATGTTTAAGCAGAGTTAGAGCCCAACACGTGTATTATGAACAAATTGATATTGTCACTGCAGTAATACCATTACACATGTAATGTAAAGTAATATTGTTACACATGTAAAGTATCGCTTGATCCAAGTTGAGGATTCAAATCAGTTCCATGGAAATCTGGAAATATATGATTGAGAAAAACAAGTTTCATTTACAAACAAGAATTCATTGTGAGTCTGCATAGATAACTGTGTTCACGAACTACATAGCCTCATCGAAGAACTTCCAACCATATGTGATTTCCTTGTATCACCCAACAATGTAGTACGAAAGTGGTAATCTTCATTAGTAAATTCAATAAGCAAATATAATATTGGCATAGACCCACAATCTACTCTGGCAGGATTGAAACAAAAAAAGCCGATGTGCATCGAAGAGAGCTGCATCAATCAGTACCTTGCTGTGTGCTCCCTTCTACAAAAATTACACTAGATGAATTCCTTACCTTTTTTCGACAACTACGGTCCAAAATAAGCCTTTGTTTCCCAAGAAACTCAACAATATGCGTCAGCCTTTCAATGTTCATTTTCCCATCACTAAACACATACTACATAAAAGGCTCAAACATATAAGTTGCAAACATTCAACTGATGAGTCGTCTACAAAAACTAATTAGCAAACCAAACAGATGGGAATTTTACCAGGCCGTGCGCAGCCGGTGGTAACCAGCTGATTCCAGTTTTTTTTAAATACAATCATTTTAAACTTCAAAGGATGTGTTATAACTTACAACTAATACTACCCCTTGAGGCTCTTAGGGAGTCTTTTCCATCAAGGAAAATAGGCAACTATGAAGGTAGAGAAATCTGACAATAGTAACATTCACAAGGTGGATAAGATTATTGGTAATAGTTGGGGATAGGTGATTATCAATGAAATTTATAGGTAACCTTGCTCTGGCATCATTTTAGGTTTTGAGAAACAACATATCGATATTGAAGAAAACAAGTTTTAACATCTTGTACAAACAAGGGATGGATAAGTGGAAACATGATGAGGGTCAGGCCCTAATCTTATTCCATAAGCTAATAGACATAGTTCCTCCGTCCGAAAATAACTGTCTCAAGCTTAGTACATTTTTGTACTAGAGCTAGTACAAAGTTGAGACCCTTATTTTGGGATAGAGGAAGTATATATAGTAAACAAACGAAGGTCCAACGGTTTATGAGATGACAAAGAAGAGATAATGGCATTATTTACATAGAATTAGAGCATGAACACGTACAGAAGTTACAATCACGTGACTTGCCCCTTCATTAAGGTATGACATTGCATTCTCCAAATTTATTCCACCTCCCACTTGCAAACAACCTAGTATTATGATAGCCCGTGTTTATGCCAATATGTCAAATTGATGGCATCTCATTGCTTGCAGTAGAAACAAAAAATATTCCAGGAGCACCACTAGCAGATGTACAAAGCTCTCCGAAGGTAAAAGTTGAAGCAATGGCCTTAACGATAATTTTAAACAACAACCATATGGAGCCCTTGCAGTAAGGCCAAACTTTTGGTATGTCATCTCAAAGAAGGTTTTGACCAGATAAGAAGTTGAACTGTAGTTAATAACTTGTCAAAAATAAATCTATGCTGCTGGCGAATACTATATGAGCCCAACATGAACAAAGGCGCTTCACTGCTTGAGATGTGTGACATATTATGAACATGCACATCATCCTTACTTTCGATGAAAACACTCAGTCTCAAATGCCACATCATAAAGGTTTTGTAGTAAAACATTTTGCTACCCTTTATACAGCATACACAACCATAAAAACGTTGAGATTCCACAAAAAGTGACAAAATGCAACCAAAAAATGTGGTTTATTTCAGAGACATCACAGAAGACAGTGAGCAGCAAACTAATACAAAGAGTGATACAGAAAGCAAACCAATTGAATAATACTAGTGCTAGTAATAAGTAATAACTAGATAACATATTCTCACCAGGATATGCATGTAGTGCTTCCAGGGCAGCAGAACGGCTTGCGGGATCTCCGCCAAGCATTCTATAATGTCCACCAACAAGTCCATCTTCTTTGTAAATATTCGCAAATTCTGCTAGAGAGTTGTCTGATTCAAAGTTCGTCACCAGTGTCGTGCCATCATCTGATGCATCCCGGAGGGTAGACCCAACTATTTGTTTAACTTTCCCCTAGGAGTTTGCATAAACAATCTATCAGACAACCGCTGATGTTAACGCCAGAGGCGCCTAAACTTGGTGATTGCACGTGGTGGTCTTGCTCCAGCAGTAAAGATAAATGCATCACCAAACGGGGTTTCCAAATTTTACACTATTAATAGTGTCGCTTTGTGAATTGCACCACAGCAAAACGATTGTCATCGACTGAAGAATCTGGGACACAATTTGCAATCACCATATAACAAAGTACAGAGCACCTCATGAACCACTGTTGGGTATAAGAAGGAAGCAAAGGGTTCCATTCCTACTGACTAACCTTGTGAATCTCGATACATGGCCTGAAGCTGACGGCGCACGCGACGGCACGCCCTCCTGCCAAAACGCATGGCAAATCTCATGTTCCCGGCCAGACACCGCAACATTGCATCTGAAGCAAGCAACAGAGATATTCGAAGGGAGGGGGGAACATACTTGACGTGGCCGATTGCGCACGGCGGGTGGGGAAGCTTCCCCTCGCACTTCGACGCCATCGGGAGGTTTTACGATGGGGCGACGGCGGGGTAGGGTTTTCTGTCAAATTCCAACGGCGAGAGAGAGCAGAGGAGAAAGGTTCAGAGAAACCAAGCCAAGGAGCACCTGCTTGCGGACGTCGGCCTGCTTGTAGGAGCGGTCGACGGTGCCGACGGCCACGTCGACGGGGCGGCGACCAGCGGCGACGCGGACGTTGGCTGGGAGCAGGGAGTTCTCGGCCATGACGCGCGCCTCGTGGAAGTCATCGAGGGTGTCGGCAGCGGCGAGCCTGGCGTGGGCTGGCAGCTGGAGGACCTAGATCTTGGCGTCGTGCGTGGGGAGCAACACCTCCCGCCAGCCGTCGCTGTTGAGGTCGGCGACGAGCGGCGGCGGGAGGCGGTCCGTGTCATGCTTGATCTGGTACCCCTCGTCCGACAAGTGGTACCACGCCTCTCGGAACAAGAAGTCGCCCTCGTGCTGCCGGAGGACGACAGGTCAGCTAGGGTTTCAAATCGATTCGATTCAGAGAGGAGGGGTATGGGTCACCTGGAGCGAGAAGAAGACGGCGAAGGCGGTGAGGAGGAGGATGCCGAGGTCGTGCTTGAAAATCTTGGCGGCAAGATGATGACTGCCTGAGGTGGATCGGCCGCTAGGAGCAGAGGAGATCGATGACGACGACCAAAGGAGGGCGGATGTGGGCACGCCATTGGCGCCGGCTCACCTGCTGGTTCGTGGTCGCGGTGGAACTCCCTCCCTCCTCAATCTTCCTGCTGGTTCGCGGTGGCGATAGGAGCAGAGAGATACCTTTTTTTTGAACTACTAATGGCGCACCACCTACAAATGCGACATTAGTAACCCTGTTTACTAATGGTGCACCAGCTGGTGGTGCGCCATTAGTAGTTTTGGAAAAAAATTATAGTACTGGCGCACTGGGTGAGTGGTGCGCCATTACTAGTTAAACTAGTAATGGCGCACTCTGCCCCTGTGCGCGATTAGTACTTTTGGAAAAAAAAGTTTATTAGTAGTGGCGCACCGTGTGTGTGGTGCGCCATTAGTGTCCATCGCACTAATGGCGCACCTGCACATGGTGCGCCACTGCTATATAGTAGTGGCGCACTCATACGTCTCCATCGTATCTACTTTTCCAAACTCTTTTGCCCTTGTTTTGGACTCTAATTTGCATGATTTGAATGGAACTAACGTGGACTCGCGTTGTTTTTAGCCGAATTGCATTGGTGTTATTTTTGTGCAGAAATCAAAGTTCTCCAAATGTCCTGAAAATTTAAGGGGAGCAATTTTGGAAAATATGAAAAATATCTGCGCCAAGTTCCACCAGAGGGGGTGGGCCAGTGGGCCACAAGCCCTGGCTCCGCCACCACCCCCCCTGGTGGAGGTGGGCAGGCTTGTGGGGCCAGACGGCTCTGCCTCCCCCAACATGAGGTCTATAAGTTTACTTTCGTCCCAGAAAAAATAAGAAGAGAAGTTTTCGTCGCGTTTACGATACAGAGCCCCCGCCGCCACCTATTCTTCATCTGGAGAGAAGATCTGGAGTCCTTCTTGGGCTCCGGAGAGGGGAAATCGTCGCCATCGTCATCATCAACCTTCTTCCCTCTCCAATTCCATGAAGCTCTTCGTCGTAGGTGAGAAATCTATTCGTAGGATCGCTGGGCGATGATGAGTAGGATGAGATCTATCATGCAATCGAGTTAGTTTTGATGGGGATTGATCCCTAGTATCCACTATGTTCTGAGATTGATGTTGCTACTACTTTGCCATGCTTAATGCTTGTCACTAGGGCCCGAGTGCCATGATTTCATATATGAAATTATTATGTTGTCACCAATATATGTGTGTTTTAGATCCGATCTTGCAAGTTGTAGTTACCTAATATGTGTTATGATCCGGCAACCCCGGAGTGACAATAACCGGAACCACTTCCGGTGATGACCATAGTTTGAGGAGTTCATGTGTTCACCAAGTGCTAATGCGTTGGTCTGGTTCTTTATTAAATGGAGAACCTTAATATCCCGTAGTTTCCTTTTGGACCCCGCTGCCACGGGAGGGATGGACAATAGATGTCATGCACGTTCTTTTCCCTAAGCAAGTATGACGACACACGGAATGCATGCCTACATCACATTGACGAACGGGAGCTAGCCACATATCTCTCTGTGTTATAACTGTTGCATGATGAATATCATCCAAAAAAATCACCGACCCATTGCCTACGAGTTTGTCCTACTGTTGCTGCTGCTGTTACTTGTCTTGCTCTACTGTTGTTACTACTGTTGCTAGTGTTGTTACTTGTCTTGCTCTGCTGCTATTACTACTGTTGCTACTGTTGTTTCTTGTCTTGCTCTCCTGCTACTGTTGCTACTACTGTCGCTTGCTACTGTTGCTACTTGCTACTGCTGTCACTACTGCTTTTCCTTGCCACTGCTATTGCTCGTTACACTGCTGCTATCTGCTACAATTTTGGTTCGCTGGTCGTTGACGGGAAGTCACCACTTCCGTCAACGAGGCAACTTGGTGCCATTGATACGACAGTTAGGAATAGTCTCCCGTCAACGGATCGTTTCTGACACCGTTGTTATCGTACTACTTTGCTACTGATACTTTGCTTGCAGATACTACTCTTTCAGGTGTGGTTGAATCTGACATATTTAGCTGCTAATACTTGAGAGTATCCTCTCACCTCCTATAGGCGTACCAACAAATTTGGGTCGAATACTCTACCCTCAAAAACTGCTACGATCCCACACGCTGGTGGGCCGTCAACAACATTCTTCTAGTTTCGATTGCCGGAGAGTGCTAGTAGCATTCTTCTGGTGTCGTTGCAAGGGGAAGAACAGTTGACATCAAGCATTTTTTTGGCGCCGTTGCCGGGGAGGTATTGCTATATTCTCTAAGTCAATTGGGATTTATATCTGCTGATCACTATGAAGAATCTGAAGGATCCGAAGACCAAAGTCTTGCCCTCAACTACGAGCGGAGGTGAGGAATTGCCATCTAGCTCTGCACTTGATTCACCTTCAGTTATGAGTAAGTTTGCGACATCACCTCCTGCTAGAAATCTTGATATGTCGCCTGTGTTTGATGATGCTTGTGATACTACTGCTAGAGATACTATGCCTGATGCTATGCCTGATACTGTTAGAGATGCTATGTGTGATACTTCTTTGCCTGATACTGCTAGAGATGCTATTTTGCCTGATGATGCTATGCTTGATACTGCTACAGATACTACTTTGCCTGATGTTCCACTAGGGGTATTCCTTGATGCTCATATTGTTAGAGTTACTGCCAATGCTCGCGATGCTTCTGAAACTACCGATACTATTGAGATAGAACCTGCTTTTGCTCCTGCTAGATCTAGCTCTCCTAGATATGAATTGCCTCATATACCCGAGGGTTATGTTATGGAGGGAGAGATAGCTGAGGATTTGCTTGCGTGTAAGGATGCCTATGACGCTGAGAAATTACTTCTCAAGTGGAAGGAAAAATCTCGGGAAGCTAGGATGAAATACGACCCGAAGTTTGCCACTTCACCTATCTTTATCACCGATAAGGATTATGAATTCTCTATCAATCCTGAGATAATCTCTCTAGTCGAATCTGATCCTTTTCACGGTTATGAGTCTGAGACGGTCGTAGCCCATCTTGCCAAACTACATGATATAGCCACCCTTTTCACTAATGAGGAGAAGATCCGCCACTACTATATCCTTAAGTTGTTTCCTTTCTCTTTGAAGGATGACGCTAAAGCCTGGTTCACCTCTCTTGCTCCTGGATGTGTGAGTAGTCCCCAGGAGATGCTCTATGACTTCTGTGAGAAATATTTCCCTGCCCATAATAAGCAAGCTGCCTTGCAGGAAATATACAACTTTGCTCAACTCCAAGAGGAGAGTCTTCCACAAGCTTGGGGGAGGCTCGTCCAGCTACAGAATGCTTTGCCTGATCACCCTCTTAAGAAGAACGAGATACTTGATATCCTCTATAACGGACTTACCGATGCCTCTAGAGACCACCTAGATAGTTGTGCCAGTTCTGTTTTTAGGGAACGAACTATAGAACAAGCTGAGACCCTACTAAATAACATCTTGATCAACGATAATGCTTGGACTATTCCCGAACCACCTCCTAAGCCAACTCCGAAGAAAAGAGGTATTCTATTCCTCAGTCCCGAAGATATGCAAGAAGCCAAGAATTCTATGCAAGAGAAAGGCATTAGATCTGAAGATGTCAAAAATCTACCACCTATCAAAGAGATCCATGGTCTCGATAACCCGATACAGGTAGTAGAAGTGAATTCTGTGCGTAGGTTTGATGAGAGTGTTACTCCTTTTGAAAAACCTGCTAGCCTATGCTTTGATGAATTTGACAACTTTGTTGCCAAACAATAGAGTTTCAATGATTATGTTACCAGACACTTGGAACAAAGTACTCGTATGCTTAGCCATTTAAGTGCTTGTGTAGACAGAAATGTCAATGATCTGAAGCTCCTGAGTAAACATGCCTCTATAATTACTACTCAGGTAGAACAAGTAATTAAAGATCAGAATGACCTGCGCAATGAATTAAAAGAAAACTCTGTCAGAGTCATTACTAGAGGAGGCAAAATGACTCAGGAACCTTTGTATCCTGAAGGTCATCCTAAGAGAATTGATCAAGATTCTCAAGGAATCAATGCTGATACACCTAGTCATCCTAAGGAGAAGAAGAAGGATGATAGAAACTTACATCCCAGTTCACCAAATACTGTCACACCTGAAGAACCTAATGATATTTCTGCGTCTGATGCAGAAACACAATCTGGTGATGAACATGAACCTGGTGACAATATGGACAGTGACGTTCATATTAATGCTCAACCTAGCAATGATGAGGATGTGGAGATTGAACCTACGGTTAATCCTGATAACCCACAGCCTAAGAAATACGATAAGAATGACTTCACTACTAGGAAGCCTGGTAAAGAAACGGAGCCATGGGTTCAGAGACCTATGTCGTTTCCTCCTAAGCCATCCAAGAAAAAGGATGATGAGAATTTTTAGCGCTTCGTTGAGATGATAAGACCCATCTTTCTGCAGATGCGGTTAACTGATATGCTCAAGATGTCTCCGTATGCCAAGTACATGAAATATATCGTTTCTAATAAACGAAAGATAGAAGATCTTGAGATCTCCACCATGCTTGCCAACTACACTTTCAAAGGTGGAACTCCTAAGAAACTTGGTGATCCCGGAGTGCCCACTATACCTTGCTCTATTAAAGGAAACTACGTAAGAATTGCCTTATGTGACCTTGGAGCCGGTGTTAGTGTTATGTCGCTCTCTCTTTATCGTAGACTTGAGTTGTATAAGTTGACACCCACTGAAATTTCTTTGCAAATGGCCGACAAATCAACTGCTTTCCCTATCGGCATTTGCGAAGATGTGCGTGTTGTGGTTGCTAACACCACTATCTTAACAGACTTTGTTATCTTGGATATTCCTGAGGACGATGCCATGGCTGTCATCCTCGCAAGACCCTTTTTAAACACTTCAGGGGCTGTTATAGATTGCAACAAAGGCAATGTCACTTTCCACGTCAACGGTAATGAGCACAAAGTGCACTTTCCGAAGAAACGATATCAAGTACATTGCATCAATGCTATTGAAAAGACTTCATCGATTCTCATTGGGAGCTTTGAATGACCTATTCCTCGTGTTAAGATGAAGTATGATTTGCTTGTTCGGGAGATACATATCCCCATTGAGGTGACTTAGTGGCTATTCGAAAATTCTCCATTCTCTCTTGCTATTCGAGAAGGATTTCTTTCGATGACCATGAAACAAATGAATCAAAGAGTCACATACCTCTGTTTTAAAGCTTTCATTTTATTTTTCTTAGAATAAAAATCATAGAATTAGTTTAGTTTTTCCTGTTTTCTGTTTTAGCGTCCCGGAGAAAAATACCTCGAAAATAAAAGTTCTCCGATGGTCCTGAAAATTTAGTATGATTTTTTCTGGAATTTTTGAAAATTACTGGGCCTGAGAGTTGGCCTGGTGGCCAGACCAGTGGGCCACAAGCCCTGCAACCGCCACCTACCCCCCTGGTGGCGGAGTGCAAGCTTGTGGGGCCCACAGGCACCCCCTCCACTCATTCCAGCTCCCAGCCTCTTCTTCCACCTCCAGAAAAAATTGTTTCGCACCTCAAACCCGTGTTCTTGCTCATTTGGTTGCGACTTTCGATCTCCTTGCTCAAAGCACCATTCTCCGAACTGTTTTGGGGAAATTACTCCTTGATAAGTGACTCCTCCATTGGTCCAATTAGTTTTTGCTCTAGTGCTTTATCCTTCACGAATTCTTGCTACCTTGGTGACCCTGTTCTTGAGCTAGAAATGTCGATTTTAGCTGGTCCCAAGTAGTTTTAGCGCGTGATACGGTCTCTAGGCACTAGTAGGAGTAGTTGCTACAAGGTGTGGTGGGTCTTCATTCCCTTTTCTCTTGAACTTAAAAAATTTCAGCAAAAGGAAATTATGTTCGGGAGGAAGTTTCATGGTGGTTCCTCAAGTAAGAAGGGTCCTCCTCTTTCTTTTCGGGAGCCCGAACCTTTTCAACCAAGGGACGCACCGGTACAACCATGTGAATGGCCTTCCGATGAGTTCATCATCGAAGCAGGTTTCAAGGATGAGTTTGATACACTTGTCCGCAATGCCGGGTTAGAAGAATTCCTCTCAGATAAATGTGAACAGTATGCTATGCTCACTGCCTCTTTCGTGCATAGATTTAAATTTTCAGTTGGCCGTGACTCATCCATACTATGTGATCTGTACGATAAATCCTATACCGTGGATTTGGAGGATTTCAATTAGATTTGCAAGATACCTGATGGGGGTAGTATTAATGATCCTTCTAAGTCTTCGGTTACAGACTTTGTCTCCAGTATAACTGTTGGAGAAACCAGAGATATCACGGAAGCCACCATAGGAAGCATCCACTTCCCTGCCTTGCACTACCTTGCCTTCTTCATAGGTAGGTGCATTAACGGCAAGGGTGCGCATTGTCACCTATGCGCTTCTGACCTTAGTATCCTTAAGAGCATAGTAACAGCTGACAGGAGCTTCAATATAGGAGCTATAATAGCAAGGAGGCTGAATAAAAATGCAAGTGAGGGGGATTTCTTTGGTGGAGTTTATGCTACACGCTTAGCAAATTTTCTTGGAGTATCCATCTGTCTAGAAGAACCTCCTCTCCGTACAACCTACCTTGATCGTGTCGCTCTAACACTCTACCAGCTCCTTGAGAGAGATCATGGATCTCTCCTATACCGCTTGATATTTAACCGGCAGCGTGTTTTGCATATTACCCTTCCTGCTCCTGCTTTCTTTGACTTTCAGGTAAAACAAAGATACTACATAACCATAGGAGAGGCAGAGGAGTATGATAGGGAGGCGACGGCTGCTCGACTTCGTGAGGCAGCTATTCAGGCAGTGGCTATAGCACTCCCGTATAACACCCATTATGATTTTCGGTTTCGCCACGACCATCCATGGGAGTAGACCAAGCTAGGCCTAAAGCCTAAGCTTGGGGGAGTACGTGTTCTCACCGACTTTACATTCATGCTTATGCTTTCACTCTGTTAGCCAGTGTTTACACTTTGCCACTGTATTATCCATGCTAGTTTATTTTCAATTTCTTGTTTTCTTGTTTTGTGTCCTTCTGAGAAAACCCAAAAAGATTTTCTTTCTTCTTTTGCTTGTTGGGAGCTTTCCCGTGTAAATATTTTTCTTTTTGTTTGTGTCAAGGTAGAAGATATTGGTTAAAATGTTTATTGGTTCTTACATGTTTACCTGTTTAGCTTTCAAAGAGCTATATTACTTAGTCTTCTCCTTTGTGTTTGCCTGCACATTCAGCTTAGTGTAATGTGCTTATTATGGTTCACATCATTCGATCGTGCAAATGAAAGGCAACAATGATGATATATGATGAAGTGACTAAGACTGAAAAGCTGGTATGAACTCTATCTATTTTTTTTGTAAATATGACTAGCTTGTCAAACCAGATTTAGCTTTGTTGTGAGAGAACCATGTTTGCAATGACAACTTAGAGATCATGGTTTCTGATGCCATGCTTATCTAGCTGAGAGCTTATAATGGTTTGTCTTGGATGCCAACATAGATTTTGAGATGAGTATGATGTAGTATGATAGGATGGTATTCTCCTTTGAATGTTTCAAGTGGCTTGACTGGGCGCATGTTCATGCATGTAGTTGAAACAAAATCAACATAGCCTCTATCATGTTCATGTTCATAGTGATTTATATCCTGTTCATGCTTGCATTCAATGTTAGTCAAACTCATTGCATCTTGATGACTGTTGTCGCTCTCTAGTTGGTCGCTTCACAGTCTTTTCCTAGCCTTCACTTGTACTAAGCGGAATACTACTTGTGCATCCAATTCCATAAACCCAAAAGTTTTTCCATGATAGTCTACCATACCTACCTATTTGCGATATCTACCTGCCGTTCCAAGCAAATTTGCATGTGCCACTCTCTAAACCTTCAAGAAATAATCTGTTTTGCATGCCCGAACCACTCATGTGTTGACAGGGGGCTATTGGTATCTTCCATGCTAGGAGTGTTATCCTCGACATGAGTTTATTCACTCTCAAAACGAAAACATAACTATAAAACAAGACTCCCCCCAGATTGATTGGTGGTGGGGGACCCGAGGATTCGGCTAGCCGTGGAGTGTGATTGATTGGTGGTGGGGGACTTAAAACTTTACTTTTCTGTTTGGTATTGAGAACTCTTGGCCATTGCGTTGACAATAAAAGAATGCCACCAAAAATTATTATCTTTGTTTTCAAAGCATGAGCTCTGGCACCTCTTCAAATCAATGCTTCCCTCTGTGAAGGGCTTGTCTATTTATTTTCCTGTTGAGTCATCCTCCTCTTGTATAAGCACCAATTAGAGAGCACCTCTATCATTTTTATGCTTTGATTTTTTTGATATTGAGTATGACTATGACTGGATCTTCGTTGCTATGAATTACAATGTTTAGTCAGCCCTGATCTTTGAAAGTGCTCTGCATTTATGTTTTGCGGTCTCACAAAGAGCTAGCGAGATACCACCTATTCATATTGCTTCATGCTTGTTTTGATTGAAGTGTTGGTATTTGAAACTCATTATTATTTGCTTGTTAGCTGATTATGCCATTGATATTAGCTTACCGTGAGACCTTTGTGTCATTTGCTTATGTGGCTAACTTGTGATCTTACTGGAATTCTGGTTATGAGTTAGACATTGTTGCAACAAAAAGATCAAACAGAGTTTGTCAAAGTTTTTCTTTCTATCTTAGTTTCTCAATTGAGTTGCTTGAGGACAAGCAAGAATTTAAGCTTGGGGGAGTTGATACGTCTCCATCGTATCTACTTGTCCAAACTCTTTTGCCCTTGTTTTGGACTATAATTTGCATGATTTGAATGGAACTAACCTGGAATGGCGCTGTTTTTAGCAGAATTGCCTTGGTGTTATTTTTGTGCAGAAACCAAAGTTCTCCAAAGATCCTGAAAATTTACGGGGAGCAATTTTGGAAAATATGAAAAATATCTGCACCAAGTTCCATCTCAGGGGGTGGGCCAGTGGGCCACAAGCCTTGGCTCCGCCACCACCCCCTTGGTGGTGGTGGGTAGGCTTGTGGAGCCCACACGGCTCTGCCGCGCCCAACCTCAGGTCTATAAAATCACTTTCGTCCCAGAAAAAATAAAAAGAGAAGTTTTCATCGCGTTTATGATACGGAGCCGCCGCCACCACCTGTTCTTCTTCTCGAGGGCAGATCTAGAGTCCGTCTTGGGCTCCGGAGAGGGGAAATCGTCGCCATCGTCATCACCAACCTTCTTCCCTCTCCAATTCCATGAAGCTCTTCGTCGTTCATGAGTAATCTATTCGTAGGCTCGCTGGGCGGTGCTGAGTAGGATGAGATCTATCATGTAATCGAGTTAGTTTTGATGGGGATTGATCCCTAGTATCCACTATGTTGTGAGATTGATGTTGCTACTACATTGCCATGCTTAATGCTTGTCACGAGGGCCCGAGTGCCATGATTTTAGATCTCAAATTATTATGTTGTCACCAATATATGTCTGTTTTAGATCCGATCTTGCAAGTTGTAGTTACCTACTATGTGTTATGATCCGGCAACCCCGAAGTGACAATAACCGGAACCACTCCCGGTGATGGCCATAGTTTGAGGAGTTCATGTGTTCACCAAGTGCTAATGTGTTGGTCCGGTTCTTTATTAAAAAGAGAACCTTAATATCTCATAGTTTCCTTTTGGACCCCGCTGCCACGGGTGGGAAGGACAATAGATGTCATGCAAGTTCTTTTCCCGAAGCAAGTATGACGACACACGGAATGCATGCCTACATCACATTGACGAACGGGAGCTAGCCACATATCTCTCCGTGTTATAACTGTTGCATGATGAATATCATCCAAAAAAATCACCGACCCATTGCCTACGAGTTTGTCCTACTGTTGCTGCTGCTGTTACTTGTCTTGCTCTGCTGCTGTTACTACTATTGCTACTGCTGTTACTTGTCTTGCTCTGCTGTTGTTACTACTGTTGCTACTGCTGTTACTTGTCTTGCTCTCCTGCTACTGTTGCTACTACTGTCGCTTGCTACTGTTGCTACTTGCTACAACTGCCACTACTGCTTTTCCTGGCTGCTGCTATTGCTCGTTACACTGCTGCTACCTGCTACAATTATTGTTCGCTGGTCATTGATGGGAACTGACAACTTCCGTCAACGAGGCAACTTGGCGCCATTGATACGACAGTTAGGAATAGCCTCCCGTCAACAGAACGTTTCTGACACCGTTGTTATCATACTACTTTTCTACTGATACTTTGCGTGTAGATACGAATCTTTCAGGTGTGGTTGAATCTGACATATTCATCTGCTAATACTTGAGAGTATCCTCTCACCTCCTATAGGCGTACCAACAAACTTGGGTCAAAAACTCTACCCTCGAAAACTGCTACGATCCCACGCGTTGGTGGGCCGCAAAACGACATTCTTCTAGTTTCGATTGCCGGAGAGTGCTAGTAGCATTCTTCTGGTGCCGTTGAAAGGGGAAGAACAGTTGACATCATGCACCACTTGTCTGGTGCGCCATTAGTGTCTATATTATCTATAGCCCTTTTCCTAGTAGTGATTCAAGGCCACATCATCAATTTTCAACACTTTCTGAATTCGTTTGGTATTTTTCACGCATTTACTTATTTTTTGAGCTAAATAACCCAGAAATTGAAAAGCAGTACAAATGAACTCTGAATAGGTTCAAAGTAGGCATGGTATCATCATTTCACCCGAATAGCATGTGCTGAAAGGTTGAGAATGTTGCGGCAAAAACTGGATCCACTTTGTGTACAAATCGGACAATATCTTTCGGAGTATCCGGGGTTCTTACGAAAACTCATGTGTTACAAAAGGAATTTCATTTTTTGAACTTATTTGAACTCAAGACTTTTTGTGTATTCAAAATGCACCATTCAAGGCCACATCATCAATTTTCAACACTTTCGGAGTTCATTTGGTATTTTGCATGCATTTACGGATTTTGTTGAGCTAAATGACGCAGAAATTGAAACGCAATACAAATGAACTCTAAATACGTTGAAAGTTGGCATGATATCATCATTTCACCCACGTAGCATGTGCTAAAAAGTGTAGAGGGTCGCGGCAAAAACTAGATGCACTTCGTGTACAAATCGGACAATCTCTTTGAAGTACCATGGTTTCTTACGAAAACTCATCTGTTACAAAAGGGATTTCATTTTTCTGAGCTTATTTGAACTCAAGACTTTTTGGTGTTCAAAATGCACCATTCAAGGCAAAAATCATCAATTTTCAACACTTTCTGAGTTCAATTGGTACTTTTCAATCATTTACTGATTTTTTTGAGCTAAATGTCCCACAAATCGAAAAGCACTACGAATGAACTCTGAATAGGTTGAAAGTTGGCATGGTATCATCATTTCACCCACATAGTATGTGCTAAAAAGTTTAGTGGGTTGGAGCAAAAATTGGATGCACTTCGTGTACAAATCGAACAATCTCCTTCGAAGTATTACGGTTTCTTACAAAACTCATCTTTCCCAAAAGGGATTTCATTTCTCGAACTTATTTGAACTCAGGAGTTTTGTGTGTTCAAAATGCACCATTCAAGGCCACATCATCAATTTTCAACACTTTCGGAGTTAGTTTGGTATTTTTCATGAATTAGTTAATTTTTCAGCTAAATGACCCAGAAATTTGAAAGCACTACAAGTGAAGTATGAATATGTTGAAAGTTGGCATGGTATCATCATTTCACCCACATAGCATGTGCTACAAAGTTGAGTGGGTTGCGGCAAAAACTGGATGCACTTCATGTATAAATCGGACAATCTCTTTCGTAGTACCAGGGTTTCTTACGAAAACCCATCTCTTACAAAAGGTATATCATTTTTTTGAAGTTATTTGAACTCAAGACTTTTTGTGTGTTTGAAATGCACCATTCAAGGTCACATAATCAATTTTCAACACTTTGTGAGTTCATTTTGCATTTTTCATGCATTTACTGATTTTCTTGAGCTAAATGACCCAGAAATTTGAAAGCAATACAAATGAACTCTGAATAGGTTGAAAGTTGGCATGGTATACTCATTTCACCCACATAGCATGTGCTAAAAAGTTGAGAGGGTTGCGGCAAAAACTGGATCCACTTCGTGTACAAATCGGACAATCTCTGCCGAATTATCACGGTTTTTTACGAAAACTCATCTGTTACAAAAGGGATTTTATTTTTTGAACTTATTTGAACTCTAGACTTTGTGTGTATTCAAAATGCACCATTCAAGGCCACATTGTCAATTTTCAACACGTTTTGAGTTCATTTGGTATTTTTCATGCATTTACTGATTTGTTTTGAGCTAAATGACCCAGAAATTGAAAAGCAGTCAATATGAACTCTGAATAGGTAGAAAGTTGGCATGGTATCATCATTTCACCCACATAGCATGTGCTAAAAACTATAGCGGGTTTCAGCAAAAACTGGATGCACTTCGTGTGCAAACCGGACAATCTCTTTCGAAGTATCACAGTTTCTTACAAAAACTCATCTTATACAAAAGGTATTTCATTTTTTGAACTTATTTGAGCTCAAGACTTTTTGTGTGTTCAAAATGCACCATTCAAGGCCACATCAACAATTTTCAACAGTTTCTGAGTTCATTTGGTATTTTTCTTGCATTAGTTGATTTTTTTCAGCTAAATGACCCAGAAATTTAAAAGCACTGCAAGTGAACTCTGAACGGGTTGAAAGTTGGCATGGTATCATCATTTCACCCACACAGCATGTGCTAAAAAGTTGTGAGGGTTGCGGCAAAAACTGGATGCACTTCATGTACTAATCGGACAATCTCTTTCGTAGTATCAGGGTTTCTTACGAAAACCCATCTCGTACAAATGGTATATCATTTTTTCAAGTTATTTGAACTCAAGACTTTTTGTGTGTTTGAAATGCACCATTCAAGGCCACATAATCAATTTTCAACACTTTGTGAGTTCATTTTGTATTTTTCATGCATTTACTGAGGTTTTTGAGCAAAAAGATGCAGAAATTGAAAAGCACTTCAATTGAACTCTAAATAGGTTGAAAGTTGGCATGGTATCATCATTTCACCCATGTAGCATCTGGTCAAAAGTTGAGAGGGTTGCGGCAAAAACTGGATGCACTTCCTATACAAATCGGACAATCTCTTTTGAAGTATCACGGTTTCTTACGAAAATTCATTTGTTACAAAAGGGATTTCATTTTCTTGAACTTGTTGGAACTCAAGACTTTTTGTGTGTTCAAAATGCACCATTCAAGGACACATCATCAATTTTCAACACTTTCTGAGTTCATTTGGTATTTCTCTTGCATTTACTGATTTTTTTGAGCTAAATGACCCAGAAATTTGAAAGCAGTACAAATGAACTCTGAATAGGTTGAAACTTGGCATGGTATCATCATTTCGCCCACATAGCATGTGCTAAAAAGGTGAGAGGGTTGCGGCAAAAACTGGATGCATTTCGTGTACAAATCGGAAAATCTCTTTCGAAGTATCAGGGTTTCTTACGAATACTCATCTGTTACAAAAGGGATTTCATTTTTTGAACTTATTTGAACTCAAGACTTTTTGTGTGTTCAAAATGCACCATTCAAGGCCTCATCCTCAATTTTCAACAATTTCTGAGTTCATTTGGTATTTTTCAATCATTTATTGATTTTTTTGAGCTAAAAGACCCAAAAATTGAAAAGCACTACAAATGAACTCTGAATAGGTTGAAAGTTGGCATGGTATCATCATTTCACCCACATAGCATGTGCTAAAAAGTTTAGAGGGTTGGAGCAAAAACTGGATGCACTTCGTGTACAAATCGGACAATCTCTTTCGAAGTATCACGGTTTCTTACAAAAACTCATCTCTTACAAAAGCGATTTCATTTTTTGAACTTATTTAAACTCAAGACTTTTTGTCTGATCAAAATGCACCATTCAAGGCCACATCATCAATTTTTAACACTTTCGGAGTTCATTTGGTATTTGTCATGCATTTACTGACAAATACATGTAAAAATGCAACAAAAGTAAAAAAAGGAAAATGTGGTCTGTACGTCGCTATCATTTTCGTCTGTGGATGCCTCCATCTTAAAACCAGTATTAAAATGTTGCCTGATAAAAAGGAAAAAAAGAAGGACGGTCACTGATAGCGATAATTTCAACGAAGTTACTGAAAAACATGAACCGCGAAAAAGACAGAGAAAAGAATTCGAGGCTCAACACTATGTGAATGTAAAATGAACTGTAAAAATGCATGTGGTTCCAAAAGTCCCCCAGCCTACTAAACATCAGCAACTCCCACCACCAGCCTACTGAACATCAGCAAACTCCAACCCGCCCCAAGCCTACTGAACAAACAACAACTACCCCCCAGCCTACTGACCATCAAGCAACAGAGCAACCACTTGATACTCCGCAAAAAAGTTTATCTTATAAACTTAGCATGTAGTAGGAGCAGAGCAATAGAGCAAACCACTTGATACTCCATCAAGTGCACTTCCTGTCACTGGAATCCTAGGAACAGAGCAACCACAAAATTAAACATATTTGCTTACACAAACACACAGTATTGCCCCGATTGCATTGGGGTTGCCTCTATTGTTGCCTAAAAATCCACTCCCCTGCAAAAATTTACTTCCTATATAAAACCAAGGATTTCAAGGTCTCCCGAGAGGAAATTCACGGGGGAAATGTCCGGGGATTACTGCAGGAAGTGCTGAAAAACATTGCGAATAAGTTTGGATCAAAAAATGTGGACAACCCATGAACACATTAGGCAGGCCATATCCCCCACTTAATAGGGCACTTAAAATAAAACTTGCCTACTGCAGTAACATACACATGCTACATACCACCACTCAACATTGAAAAACTTGCCATACACATGCTACTTAAATAAAACTTGCCTACTGCAGGCCATAACGCCACTTAATAGGACACCTAGCTTGAAAACATCATCGACAGTCCATTCATGGACACCTAGAAAACTTGCCTATTGCAGGACACTCAATAAACTTCTCACATGCTACATACACATGCTTCCCCACTTAAAAAATGACACTTAAAAAATCGACAATTGCCTGCGTGCATGTTGGACGCCTAATTGAGTTGCCTACAAAAACAGCCAGTAAGAAGTTGTCGCCCCTGCGCTCGCACGCGCCAAACATCAATCCACGCGCGTAGCTTTCCTTCCCCTCTTCTTCAGATCCATGTCAACCCATCTCCCCGCCCCGCACTCTCTTTTCCCCTCGTACATTTAGATCCACGCATTCAGCCATGGCTCTGCTGAGAGAGAGCTCTTCGCTTGGAAGGCCTTGTATGGACTGTCGCACATC
Organism: Hordeum vulgare subsp. vulgare; assembly: GCF_904849725.1. Taxonomy (NCBI): domain Eukaryota; kingdom Viridiplantae; phylum Streptophyta; class Magnoliopsida; order Poales; family Poaceae; genus Hordeum; species Hordeum vulgare. The sequence continues at coordinate 172,566,484 of NC_058522.1, forward strand.
TCCCCCTAGATGGTCTTCGGTACGTATATGGCTTTGTTTTCCTGAGATAAGAGATCACAGTACGGCTGGTTGAACTAAAACTGACACGGAGTTCCTTCGAACAGTGTGCAACCCCTGCCTGTCGATTGGAGCAACACAGCAAATGGACTGCTAACCAGCACCATCATCCAGCTAAAAAGCCTAGCAACAGGGTGGTGAGCTATGCGCATAGCTCATGGTCGTCAACTTTACCGTGGCCCCTGACAAGAGCTGACGTCGTGCACTCCCCCTCCCCTTCCCCTCCATCCCCTCCCCTCCCCCTCCATCCCCTCCCCTTCATGGAGACTAAAAAATGTCCGCATCTCTTGCTCCCCCTCCCTCTTCGAACCGTTGATGCCTACTAAAATCGAGATGCCTATGAGCAAATCGACAGCACATGGACCACTAGCCAGCACCATCAATCCAGCTCAAGGGCCTAGCAACAGGTGGTGAGCTATACGCCTCGCTCATGGTTGTCAACTTCGCCACGGCCCAGACAGGAGCCGACGCCGTGCGCTCCCCCCTCCCCTCCCCCTCCATCCCCTCCCCTTCATGGATACTAAAAAGTGTCCGCATCTCTTGCTCCCCTCCCTCTGCGAACCGTTGATGCCTACTAAAATCAAGACGCCTAGAAGCAAATCGACGGAGAAACGCACGAACGGCTAGCGGCGGCGACGCGGACGAGATACATGGAGGAGGAGGATGAGGAAACCGCGCGTGGAGACGCGGGACGCACCTGTGGTTCACGTGGATGCGGCGGAGACGGCTGGTATCCCCGTCGGCCAGCCGCCTCGCACGGTCAAGCCGCCTTCCCCCTCTTCTCTCTCGTCGAGCTTGGGTAGATTTGGAGAAGCTCTTGCGTAGATGCGGCGGAGACGACTTGGATCCCCGTCGGCCAGCCGCCCCGCGCGTGCAAGCCGCCTCCCCCCTCAACTCTTTCGACGAACGTGGGTCGATTCGGAGAAGCTCTCCCGTCGACGGTAGCTCTCCCGTCGGCGACGAGTTTTCGGGAGCTAGGGATTTCTGTCTGCCCGTGAGATACTGAGGGGAGGGGATCTGAGGACGGCACGACTCCCCAAATATTCGAAACAGACAAAAACTGCCGTGCCGACCGTGATGTGTCTCTTTTCCGCCAAGCCACGTGTCGCTGCCCGATTTTCAGGATCGACGGCCCTCGTTCGGCCGCTGCATGCCACCAGATCGCGCGCGGGCGTGAGAAAGCGTTTAGGATCCACTAAATAATGCTAGACCTAGAAAGACTTACAAAGGTTTACTTAACCTTTCAAACTAATTCTTCTCTTCCCCCTGATTTTCAGTGGGGGTGGGGGCCCTCATCCCCCAATGACCAATCACAATCCTACACTTTAGTTTGTACGTAAAATCTTTAAGTAAACCTTTGTAGATGTAGCATTACTCCATGTCCACTCGTCAAATCTTCCTTCTCCAACTCAGTAAATGGAGTGATTGCCGCCATTTCCCCGTGTAACACTGTCAAAAATCGGGCAGTCCAATCTCGCAAGCACGTTCCATAAACCCTGCTTTGCATCCTAATAGTGATCTCGTCACCCTGTTGAGCTCTACATTGCTGCCGCCGTCACCCCTATCTTCTGCCTTGCTCCTTTAAACTGTTGCAGTATGCGAAGAAGGGTTTGGCAGCGGCACGACAAAACTTTCCTTTTGAACCAATGGCGTTCTTCTCACCACATCTTCATGCTCTCTAGATTGCTGGGAGGCTTGCTCGTGTCCATGTCATCTCGCAAGCCTTGGTTCCCAGGCACGAGGAATGAGCGATTCCATGGTAGTACCGATGCCCAACCAATAAGTATTGTTCTCCAATGTCCAGCAAGTGATAGGAGAATTTATTTAGGATGTTAAGCACCTGCGATTTGCGGAGATTTTCCAAAGCCGCTTTGATCAAATATATATCAAATTTGTCTCAACATTTGATCGTGATGCCGTGGTTCTGCAAAGTCTGCACCTGTTTGGGGATGTTAATATTATTTTTCACAGGCACAATGAAGGACTAAACTAGTGAAACATGGTCCTAAAAAAACATATTTGGGCATTACCGGTGGGCTTTGCCTTTGATAAAAGAGAAATGCATGAGATTGCTAATGTTGTAGATATTTTGGGAAACTATTGATGTGGGATAGAGAAACAAGCTCCAAAGAAGTTGTGGTTGTTAAATTCAGAGCTGAGCAACCGAGTGGCATTCATCTGAAGACCTAGCATCTGCATCTTGAATCTTGGACTATGCCTGTTGTTGTTGTGCAGAAGAAAAATTTGGGAGAAGGCCCACAAGATGAAAAATATGCAGGGTATCGGGGGAATGGACCCACGGCAATCTATGAGACCCTGGAGGCCCCTTTTACAGTTCTACACGGGGATTTCAGTGCACATAGAGCATCGGTCGGCAAGACCACGCGCGAATGAATTTATACAGGTTTGGTCCGCTCAGGAGCGTAATAACCTACGTCCTGTTGGTGGCGATTAATAGGGTGGAAATAGGCACACGAGTGGAATGTCCTGGCAAGGATGCTAGAGGGCTCAGCTACACGTGTGATAGACCAGAGTGTCGAGCCTTGTGAAGGTAGCCATGGACCTCATTTTTATAGGACCAAGGGGTTACCACGGTGGCTAAAATGATCATTTTACTAGGTATAAAGTGCAAACGGCAGCGATGAGACTGCCCTGTCTGAATGGTAGTGGGAAATACCTAACTCTGAAGGACTGGGACATGCACATTAAATGTATCGTGAGGTGGCACGCGAATGGCGTCTCTCGGCAAGGATTACCTCTCTCGGTGTGTCGTCCGCCCAACTGCCTCTCTATCCTGACGCGTGTCTCTCCCGTGAGGTGGCACTATGAATCGGACGTGCCTGCAGCCATGGTCGTGTGTCTGTGCTAGCCCTGCTCATCTGCCTGCCCGCTTGACACCTCGGCTTATGTAAACAATCAGCCCCCTGGTGAGGTGCAGTGGAGGCTTGGTTGGCTGGGGTCTTGCCAAGCATCACGAGCGGACGCTTGTAGAGGCCGGCGGGGGCCTTCCCGCCCCACCCTAGCCATGGTCATGTTTTCCTCGGCACTATGTGATGACCTCGACAAGAAGTTGCTAGCGTGGGGGCCGCAACTTCCAGTTCCTAAGTTAGGGGGACAAATGGCCCCCACTCCTTAGTACATCGACAGTAGCCCCCGGGCATAGGCCATACGCACACTCGTGTAACGTTGTTGGGCTAGGACCAAGAATAGTGCACGGGCATGCGTGGCCATGCCTCTCCATTGTGAGGTTTCTGCTGACTGTTCCCACGACATGTAGTATCGCGTGGGACGGCGATTGGTGGAGAGGGGTGGTCTCCCGAGCCGCGGGCCTGATAGTGAACGGTCACGTCGGTACATGAGCAGCCTGCCCCCTGGTCTTCCTCGGGTCTTGAAATGGGGACACGACGTGGTGCATGCCCACCTTCCAACATTTAAGTGGCGTCCCTTCCCCTCCTATCTTGATAGTGCCCGCCTTTGACCGTTTAAGGAGCGACCCCTTTCCCTTCTTCTCACACTCGTCCCTATAAATAGGGGGAGGATTGGAGGGAGGACGTAGCTCACTCGTGGTCTCCTACTTCTCCTCATACCCTAACTCTTCCAGCTTCCTCCTTTGTCTTTTCCTCAGCGCGCCCCTCCCCTTGGAATGGTGACGGGCCGCGGACGGGCCCGAAGCTCCGGGGTGCTGGGAGGGGCAGCCACCTCAATCCGATGCGCATTATGGTGACGACCGTGTGGTCGGCTCAAGCTCCCTCGGGCGAACTTCTTCTAGGGGCTGTTTGGTGGCGACACCATTAGCCGCGGTGGCACCCTTGCTCCACCGTCCCATGCGGGGATTCATGAGTGGGAAGAGAAATAAAAGTTCATCATGGTGACTCCCTAGGAGCGTCGGAGCTGGATGCGAATCTCGAACCATTTGGCAAGGGCCATGGAGGCGAGCCGACCCCGCGGTTGGGGCTGCGGGCGGATGGTTACTTCAACAGACCCATGAGGGCAGTACTCGACCTCACAACAGGAAGACCCATGTTCTTGGCACGGGGGTGGCAGTCGTTCGCCCACTCCCGGGGGATTGGCCACGGACATCTTCTCCACTTCCGCTTCAACGACTCCACCACCCTTTTTGTCAAGTTCTTCGAGGCGAGCGGTGTCCATATGGAATGTTGCGTCGAGAGCTCGAGCGGCAGCGACGGTGATACCCCCGGCGACAGTGATGATGACAGCAGCGTCTTCGGCCTCAAACGGGAGGGCAACGACTCCGAGTAGCAAGGCCTACACCATGGAGTGATAAAACATGGCCCCATTCTGTGGGACCATTTCCGGATTAACTACCACATCGTAGTGGCAGATCGCCTTCGAGACGCCGGTGGCCGCGCTATAGGAAGTCGGACTTCAACTTGACCCCATAGCCACCACCATTGCTGACCTTGGGGAGGCTTCTTCTTTAGTCTTTTTCTGAACGCAAAGGTCACATCTGAGTGCCCTTTTGGCTTTACGACGTGTAACGAGAATTCTTGCCAGGGAGTGTTGTCTTGCCATGGGGCGCTTCTAAGGACAAATCATGTGCACACCCGTGGTGGCACTACACCCGCTAAGGCTAACCAACCATTCTTGTCGTGATCGCCCGAGGGGGAAGGTCCCTCCCAATGTTTAATGAGTTTACCAGGGGCTGAACCGCGCACAAGTCTTCTCATATGAGCATGATTTATTTAGTAAGGAGAGGTTTTACTTATCTTTTCGTTCCCCATCAGTCCACTTGTCGTGGGGCGGTAGCTTTGGGAACATTCATGGGTCCCTCTTTCCTATCCTACACCCCATTTCCTTCCCCCGGGATAAATTGCGCACTGCGAGTGCTTTCCTAGGATTCCCTGCTTTTAGTCGGGTGTCTAGAGGGTGTTAGTAGTTCGGCAACGATTATGCGTCGTGTATAGTCTACCACAACGATCTGCATGATAAGCATAACGTAAATATGCAATTGAGCAGAAGGAGTTGCAGGACTTTTATTCTTTATATAACTGCGCACAGGATCATCACGTCGCTATGTACAAAGGATTACATGCATTGCTGCGAGACCTGTACAAAAGTGGTTGCCGGGGGGACCACAACCGCTCCTTAGGGGTAGAACTTGCGAAGATACTTGATATTCCATCCGTTCTGCATCGGAGTGCCATCCACGATCTCCAGGCGGATTGCGCCAGACCTGGTGACTCGTACCACCTGGTAAGGGCATTCTCACTTTGGTGTAAACTTGTTTGTTTCCTTCGCTCACTGAATCGATTGGAGGACAAGGTAGCCTTCCTCAACAATCCTGGCACGCACCTTGCATCTATGGTAGCTATGTGGTGTGGGGGAACGTCGCATGGGAAACAAAAATTTTCCTACGCGCACGAAGACCTATCACGGTGATGTCCATCTATGAGAGGGGATGAGTGATCTACGTACCCTGTGTAGACCGTGTAGAAGAAGCGTTAGTGAACTCGGTTGATGTAGTGGAACGTCCTCACGTCCCTTGATCCGCCCCGCGAACAATCCCGCGATCAGTCCCACGATCTAGTACCGAACGGACGACACCTCCGCGTTCAGCACACGTACAGATCGACGATGATCTCGGCCTTCTTGATCCAGCAAGAGAGACGGAGAGGTAGAAGAGTTCTCCGGCAGCGTGACGGCGCTCCGGAGGTTGGTGATGATCTCGTCTCAGCAGGGCTCCGCCCGAGCTCCACAGAAACGCGATCTAGAGGAAAAGCCGTGGAGGTATGTGGTCGGGCTGCCGTGGAAAAGTCGTCTCAAATCAGCCCTAAAACCTCCGTATATATAGGTGGGAAAGGGGGGGGCCTTGCCTTGGTGCTCAAGGAGCCCCAAGGGGTTCGGCCGAGCCAAGGGGGGAAGGTCTCCCCCCCCCAAACCGAGTTGGACTTGGTTTGGTGGGTGGGTGTCCTTCCTTCCCTTGCCACCTCCTTTTTTTTTTCTTTCTGTCTGATTTTTCTTCCAACGCGCATAGGGCCCCTTTTGGGCTGTCCCACCAGCCCACTAAGGGCTGGTGCGCCACCCTCAAGGCCTATGGGCTTCCCCGGGGTGGGTTGCCCCCCCCCCCCCTGGTGAACTCCCGGAACACATTCGTCATTCCCGGTACATTCCCGGTAACTCCGAAAACCTTCCGGTAATCAAATGAGGCCATCCTATATATCAATCTTCGTTTCTGGACCATTCTGGAAACCCTCATGACGTCCGTGATCTCATCCGGGACTCCGAACAACATTCGGTAACCAACCATATAACTCAAATACGCATAAAACAACATCGAACCTTAAGTGTGCAGAGCCTGCGGGTTCGAGAACTATCTAGACATGACCCGAGAGACTCCTCGGCCAATATCCAATAGCGGGACCTGGATGCCCATATTGGATCCTACATATTCTACGAAGAACTTATCGTTTGAACCTCAGTGTCAAGGATTCATATAATCCCGTATGTCATTCCCTTTGTCCTTCGGTATGTTACTTGCCCGAGATTCGATCGTCAGTATCCGCATACCTATTTCAATCTCGTTTACCGGCAAGTCTCTTTATTCGTTCCGTAATACAAGATCCCGCAACTTACACTAAGTCACATTGCTTGCAAGGCTTGTGTGTGATGTTGTATTACCGAGTGGGCCCCGAGATACCTCTCCGTCACACGGAGTGACAAATCCCAGTCTTGATCCATACTAACTCAACTAACACCTTCGGAGATACCTGTAGAGCATCTTTATAGTCACCCAGTTACGTTGCGACGTTTGATACGCACAAAGTATTCCACCGGTGTCAGTGAGTTATATGACCTCATGGTCATAGGAACAAATACTTGACACGCAGAAACAGTAGCAACAAAATGACACGATCAACATGCTACGTCTATTAGTTTTGGTCTAGTCCATCACGTGATTCTCCTAATGACGTGATCCAGTTATGAAGCAACAACACCTTGTTCATAATCAGAAGACACTGACTATCTTTGATCAACTGGCTAGCCAACTAGAGGCTTGCTAGGGACAGTGTTTTGTCTATGTATCCACACATGTAAATGAGTCTTCATTCAATACAATTATAGCATGGATAATAAATGATTATCTTGATACAGGAATTATAATAATAACAATATTTATTATTGCCTCTAGGGCATAATTCCAACAGTCTCCCACTTGCACTAGAGTCAATAATCTAGCCTTCACATCATCATGCGAATTACATTGTAATAAATCTAACACCCATACAGTTCTAGTGTTGATCATGCTTTGGCCGTGGAAGAGGTTTAGTCAGCGGGTCTGCTACATTCAGATCCGTGTGCACTTTGCATATATTTACGTCCTCCCCTTCAACGTAGTCGCGGATGTGGTTGAAGCGTCGTTTGATGTGTCTGGACTTCTTGTGAAACCGTGGTTCCTTTGCTAAGGCAATGGCAGCCGTGTTGTTACAGAACAAGGTTATTGGATTTAGTGCACTTGGCAGCACTCCAAGATGCGTCATGAACTGCTTCATCCAGACACCCTCCTTAGCTGCCTCCGAGGCAGCCATGTACTCTGCTTCACATGTAGAATCTGATACGACGCTTTGCTTGGAAATGCACCAGCTTACCGCACCCCCATTAAGAATAAATACGTATCCGATTTGCGACTTGGAGTCGTCCGGATCTGTGTCAAAGCTTGCATCGACGTAACCTTTTACGGCGAGCTCTTCGTCACCTCCATACACGAGAAACATCTCCTTAGTCCTTTTCAGGTACTTCAGGATATTCTTGACCGCCGTCCAGTGATCCACTCCTGGATTACTCTGGAACCTACCTGCCATACTTATGGCCAGGCTAACGTCCGGTCTAGTGCACAACATTGCATACATGATAGATCCTATGGCTGAAGCATAGGAGACGGAGCGCATATGCTCTCTATCTTCATCAGTTGCTGGGCACGGAGCGCATATGCTCTCTATGTAAAACTGGCAAGAACCCCTTCTTGGACTGTTCCATTTTGAACCTCTTCAAAACTTTATCAAGGTATGTGCTTTGTGAAAGTCCTATCAGGCGTTTTGATCTATCCCTATAGATCTTAATGCCTAGAATGTAAGCAGCTTCTCCTAGGTCCTTCATAGAAAAACTTTTATTCATGTAATCCTTTATGCTGTCCAAAAACTCCACGTTGTTTCCAATCAGCATTATGTCATCCACATATAATATTAGAAACGCCACAGAGCTCCCACTCACTTTCTTCTAAATACAAGATTCTCCAACCACTTGTATAAACCCAAATGCTTTGATCACCTCATCAAAACGTTTGTTCCAACTCCAAGATGCTTGCACCAGTCCATAAATGGATCGCTGGAGCTTGCACACCTTGTTAGCATTCTTAGGATCGAAAAAACCTTTGGGTTGCATCATATACAATTCTTCCTCAAGGAAACCGTTAAGGAACGCCGTTTTGATATCCATCTGCCAGATTTCATAATCGAAAAATGCAGCTATTGCTAACATGATTCTGACGCACTTAAGCATCGCTACGGGTGAGAATGTCTCATCGTAGTCAACTCCTTGAACTTGTGAAAAACCCTTTTCCACAAGTCGACCTTTATAAACGGTCACATTGCCGTCAGCGTTTGTCTTCCTCTTAAAGATCCATTTGTTCTGAATAGCCTTGCGGCCCTCAGGTAGTACCTCCAAAGTCCACACTTTGTTCTCATACATGGATCCTATCTCGGACTTCATTGCTTCTAGCCATTTGTTGGAATCTGGGCCCACCATTGCTTCTTCATAATTTGCAGGTTCATTGTTGTCCAACAACATGATTGACAAGTCGGGATTACCGTACCACTCTGGAGCAGCACGTGGTCTCGTCGACCTGCCTGGTTCGACAGAAACTTGAACCGGAGTTTCATGATCATCATCATTAACTTCCTCCTCAACCGGCGTCGTAGCGACAGAGGTTTCCCCTTGCCCTGCACCACCATCCAGAGGGATGAGAGGTTCGACAACCTCGTCAAGTTCTATCTTCCTCCCACTCAATTCTCTCGAGAGAAACTCCTTCTCGAGAAAAGCTCCGTTTTTAGCAACAAACACTTTGCCCTCGGATTTGAGATAGAAGGTGTACCCAACTGTCTCTTTTGGGTAACCTATGAAGATGCACTTTTCCGCTTTGGGTTCCAGCTTTTCAGGCTAAAGCTTTTTGACATAAGCATCACATCCCCAAACTTTAAGAAACGACAACTTTGGCCTTTTGCCATACTACAGTTCGTATGGTGTTGTCTCAACGGATTTTGATGGTGCCCTATTTAAAGTGAATGCAGCTGTTTGTAATGCATAACCCCAAAACGGTAACGGCAAATCGGTAAGAGACATCATAGATCGCACCATCTCTAATAAAGTACGATTACGACGTTCGGACACACCATTACGCTGTGGTGTTCCACGCGGTGTCAACTGTGAAACAATTCCACATTGTCTTAAGTGAGCACCAAACTCGAAACTCAGATATTCACCCCCACGATCAGACCGTAGGAACTTGATCTTCTTGTTACAATGATTTTCAACTTCACTCTGAAATTGCTTGAACTTTTCAAATGTTTCAGACTTGTGCTTCATTAAGTAGACATAACCATATCTACTTAAATCGTTAGTGAAGGTGAGAAAATAACGATATCCGCCGCGTGCCTCCACGCTCATCGGACCACACACATCGGTATGTATGATTTCCAACAAGTCACTTGCACGCTCCATTGTTCCGGAGAACGGAGTTTTAGTCATCTTGCCCATGAGGCATGGTTCGTACGTGTCAAGTGAATCAAAGTCAAGTGACTCCAAAAGTCCATCGGCATGGAGTTTCTTCATGCGCTTTACACCAATATGACCTAAGCGGCAGTGCCACAAAAATATGGCGCTATCATTGTTAACTCTAACTCTTTTGGTCTCAATGTTATGTATGTGTGTATCGCTATCAAGATTCAATATGAACAATCCTCTCACATTGGGTGCTTGACCATAAAAGATGTTACTCATAGAAATAGAAAAACCATTATTCTCTGACTTAAAAGAGTAACCGTCTCGCAATAAACAAGATCCATATATAATGTTCATGCTCAACGCAGGCACTAAATAACAATGATTTAAGTTCATAACTAATCCTGATGGTAACTGAAGTGAAACTGTGCCGACGGCGATTGCATCAACCTTGGAACCATTTCCTACGCGCATCGTCACTTCATCTTTCGCCAGCCTTCGTCTATTCCGCAGTTCCTGTTTCGAGTTGCAAATATGAGCAACAAAACCGGTATCGAATACCCAGGCACTACTACGAGAGCCGGTTAAGTACACATCAATAACTTGTATATCAAATATACCTGATTTTTCTTTGGCCGCCTTCTTATCTTCCACATACTTGGTGCAATTGCGCTTCCAGTGACCCATACCCTTGCAATAGTAACACTCCGTTTCAGGCTTAGGTCCAGCTTTGGGTTTCTTCGTCGGATTGGCAACAGGCTTGCCACTCTTCTTTGAATTACCCTTCTTGCCTTTGCCGTTTCTCTTGAAACTAGTGGTCTTATTCCCAATCAACACCTGATGCTCTTTACGGAGTTCAGACTCTGCGACTTTCAGCATCGCAAACAACTCGCCGAGAGACTTGTTCATCCCTTGCATGTCGTAGTTCAACACAAAGCCTTTATAGCTTGGCGGCAGTGATTGAAGGATTCTGTCAGTGATAGCCTCTTGCGGGAGTTCAATCCCCAGCTCAGCCAGATGGTTTGAGTACCCAGACATTTTGAGCACATGTTCACTGATACACGAGTTTTCCTCCATCTTGCAAGCATAGAATTTATCGGAGGTCTCGTACCTCTCGATCCGGGCGTTCTTATGAAAGATAAAATTCAACTCCTGGAACATCTCAAATGCTCCATGACGCACAAAGCGACGTTGAATTCCCGGTTCTAAGCCATACAAGACTGCACATTGAACTACTGAGTAGTCCTCCTTACGTGCTAACCAAGCGTTCTTAACATGCTGATCAGCCGTAGCGGGTGGTTCATCTCCTAGCGCAGCATTAAGGACATAATCCTTCTTCCCAGCTTGTAAGATTAGCTTAAGATTACGAGCCCAGTCTACAAAGTTGCTTCCATCATCTTTTAACTTAGCTTTCTCTAGGAATGTATTAAAATTCAGGGTGAGTGTCGCGTGAGCCATGATCTACAACACAAATATATTCAAAGTGGACTTAGACTATGTTCAAGATAATTAGAGTTTAACTTAATCAAATTATTCGCTAAACTCCCACTCAAAAAGTACATCTCTCTAGTCATTTGAGTGGTTCATGATCCACTTACAGTAGCTCAAGTCCGATCATCACGTGAGTTGAGTATAGTTTCAGTGGTAAGCATCCCTATGCTAATCATATCATCTATATGATTCATGATCGACCTTTCGGTCTCATGTGTTCCGAGGCCATGTCTGCACATGCTAGGCTCGTCAAGCTTAACCCGAGTGTTCCGCGTGCGCAACTGTTTTGCACCCGTTGTATGTGAACGTTGAGTCTATCACACCCGATCATCACGTGGTGTCTCGAAACGACGAACTGTAGCAACGGTGCACAGTCGGGGAGAACACAATTTCGTCTTGAAATTTTAGTGAGAGATCACCTCATAATGGTACCGTCGTTCTAAGCAAAATAAGGTGCATAAAAGGATTAACATCACATGCAATTCATAAGTGACATGATATGGCCATCATCACGTGGTTCTTGATCTCCATCACTAAAGCACCGGCACGATCTTCTTGTCACCGGCGCCACACCATGATCTCCATCAACGTGTCACCATCGGGGTTGTCACGCTACTCATGCTATTACTACTAAAGCTACATCCTAGCAAAATAGTAAACACATCTGCAAGCACAAACATTACTATAAATACAACCCTATGGCTCATGCCGGTTGCCGTACCATCGACGTGCAAGTCGATATTATCTATTACAACATGATCATATCATACATCCAATATATCACATCACATCGTTGGCCATATCATATCACAAGCATACCATGCAAAAACAAGTTAGACGTCCTCTAATTTTGTTGTTGCATGTTTTACGTGGTGACCATGGGTATCTAGTAGGATCGCATCTTCCTTACGCAAACACCACAACGGAGATATATGAGTTGCTATTTAACCTCATCCAAGGACCTCCTCGGTCAAATCCGATTCAACTAAAGTTGGAGAAACCGACACTTGCCAGTCATCTTTGAGCAACGGGGTTACTCGTAGCGATGAAACCAGTCTCTCGTAAGCGTACGAGTAATGTCGGTCCAAGCCGCTTCAATCCAACAATACCGCGGAATCTAGAAAAGACTAAGGAGGGCAGCAAAACGCACATCACCGCCCACAAAAACTTTTGTGTTCTACTCGAGAAGACATCTACGCATGAACCTAGCTCATGATGCCACTATTGGGGAACGTCGCATGAACCGAGTTGGACTTGGTTTGGTGGGTGGGAGTCCTTCCTTCCCTTCCCACCTCCTTTTTGTCTTTCTCTTTGATTTTTTTCCAATGCGAATAGGGCCCCTTTTGGGATGTCCGACCAGCCCACTAAGGGCTGGTGCACCACCCTAAAGGCCTATGGGCTTCCCCGGGTTGGGTTGCCCCCCCCCCGGTGAACTCCCGGAACCCATTCGTCATTCCCGGTACATTCCCGGTAACTCCGAAAACCTTCCGGTAATCAAATGAGGCCATCCTATATGTCAATCTTCGTTTCTGGACCATTCCGGAAACCCTCGTGGCGTCCGTGATCTCATCCGGGACTCCGAACAACATTCGGTAACCAACCATATAACTCAAATACGCATAAAACAACGTCGAACCTTAAGTGTGCAGACCCTACGGGTTCGAGAACTATGTAGACATGACCCGACAGACTCCTCGGACAATATCCAATAGTGGGACCTGGATGCCCATATTGGATCCTACATATTCTATGAAGAACTTGTCGTTTGAACCTCAGTGTCAAGGATTCATATAATCCCGTATGTCCTTCCCTTTGTCCTTCGGTATGTTACTTGCCCGAGATTCGATCGTCAGTATCCGCATACCTATTTCAATCTCGTTTACCGGCAAGTCTCTTTACTCGTTCCGTAATACAAGATCCCGCAACTTACACTAAGTCACATTGCTTGCAAGGCTTGTGTGTGATGTTGTATTACCGAGTGGGCCCCGAGATACCTCTCCGTCACACGGAGTGACAAATCCCAGTCTTGATCCATACTAACTCAACTAAAACCTTCGGAGATACCTATAGAGCATCTTTATAGTCACCCAGTTACATTGCGACGTTTGATACACACAAAGTATTCCTCCGGTGTCAGTGAGTTATATGATCTCATGGTCATAGGAACAAATACTTGACACGCAGAAAACAGTAGCAACAAAATGACACGATCAACATGCTACGTCTATTAGTTTGGGTCTAGTCCATCACGTGATTCTCCTAATGACGTGATCCAGTTATCAAGCAACAACACCTTGTTCATAATCAGAAGACACTGACTATCTTTGATCAACTGGCTACCCAACTAGAGGCTTGCTAGGGCCAGTGTTTTGTCTACGTATCCACACATGTAAATGAGTCTTCATTCAATACAATTATAGCATGGATAATAAACGATTATCTTGATACATGAATTATAATAATAACTATATTTATTATTGCCTCTAGGGCATAATTCCAACATGTGGGCCTTGGTGGTACCTAGCATCGCATAGTCCGGCCTAGAGATGATCTTCCTCAAGGAGTGTGGCATCGTCATGCCGTAATCGCTCTTGCTAGTCCTTATCAAAGTCTTGCACTCTCGGTTACCGGTACGTGAGTTCCGTGGGGAGAATTGCCTCCACCTCGTAGACCCGGGCGAAGGGGGTCTCACTGGGCTATCGATTTGGTGTTGATCTTACTCACCAAAGAATTGTCGGCAGTTCGTCAATCCAGTGACTTATGTGCTTGCGCAGCTTGTTGATGTTCCTTGTCCTGAGGACCCGCAACACTTCAGGACTTGCCCTATGCACTTTCCCATTGCTCTTGCGGTGAGCGACGGAGGTGAAGCAGACCTTGGCGCCAAAGTTTTGGCAATACTGCATGAAAGTGTTGCTGGTGAATTGCATGTCGTTATCGGTGATGATCCAGTTTGGGACACAAAAACGACACACAATCCCTCTCAAAAACTTGACTGCTACTAGTGCTATCACCTTTTTTACAGGCACCACCTCGATCCACTTTGTGAACTTGTTGATGGCGACGAACAAGGACAGGAAGCCTCAGGTAGCACGGTGGAGCGGTCCGACGATGTTGAGCCCCTAAACCGAGAAAGGCCACGAGAGCGGTACGGTTTGAAGGGCTTGTGCTAGTTGGTGTAAGTTCTTAGCATAATACTGGCATGCTTCACATGTTATCACCACCGCCACAATGTCTTTATGTGTTGTGGTCCAGTAGAAGCTTTGCCGGAATACCTTCCTGACAAGGGCGCGCGATCCTACGTGGGACCCTGGTACGTCTCCAATGTATCTATAATTTTTGATGGTTTCATGCTATTATCTTGTCAAACTTTGGATGTTTTGCATGCCTTTTATTTATTTTCTCGGACTAACTTATTAACTCAGTGCCAAGTGCCAGTTCATGTTTTTTCCATGTTTTTGACCCCTTTCAGAGGAGATTTTGAAACGGAGTCCAAACGGAAGAAAATCCCCGCAAAGATTTTTTCTAGAACGGAAGAAGATCGGAGGACTTGGGAGCGAAGCCAGAAGAGCCCCAGGGGCCCCACAAGCCCCCACCCCGCGGCCAGGGGGGCCGCACCATCCAGGATTGTGGGCCCCCTGGAGGTCCCCTGACCTAGATCTTGCGCCTATATATTCCCAAAAAATCAAGAGACGATCGCAATTACTTTTCCACCGCCGCAAGCTTCTGTCTCCGCAAGATCCCATCTCGGGCACGTCCTGGTGCCCTGCCGGAGGGGGGCATTCGGATAAGGAGGGCTTCTTCATCAACACCATGACCTCTCCGATGATGCGTGAGTACTTCACCATAGACCTACGGGTCCATAGCTAGTAACTAGATGGCTTCTTCTCTCTCTTGGATCTTCAATACAAAGTTCTCCATGATCTTCATGGAAATCTATCCGATGTAATCTTCTTTTGCGTTGTGTTTGTCGAGATCCGATGAATTGTGGATTTATGATCATAATATCTATGAATCTTATTTGAGTTTCTTTTGATCACTCTTATGCATGATTTCATATCCTTGTAATTCTCTTCGAGTTGTGGGTTTCCTTTGGCCAACTAGATCTATGATTCTTGCAATGGGAAATGTGCTTGGTTTTGGGTTCGTACCGTGCGGTGACCTCACCCATTGACAGAAGTTGTGGCGAGGCACGTATCGTGTTGTTGCCATCAAGGGTAAGAAGATGGGGTTTTCATCATTGGTTTGAGAGTAATAGTAGTAGATGCAGAAAGTATCGGTCTACTTGTCTTAGACGTGATGCCTATATGCTAGATCATTGCCTTAGATATTGTCATGACTTTGCACGGTTCTATCAATTGCTCGACAGTAATTTGTTCACCCACCGTGATATCTGCTATTATGATAGAAGCCTCTAGTGAACACTATGGCCCCCAGGGTCTATTCCACACCATATTTTCCGCCTTACACTTTGTACTTCGTTGCACTTTTCGCCTTCAGATCTTACTTTGCAAACAATCTTGAAGGGATTGACAACCCCTTTGAAGCGTTGGGTGCAAGCTTGTTTTTGTTTGCGTAGGTACTTTGGACTTGACGAGGCCGACCTTCAGGATCGATACCTTGGTTCTCAAACTGAGGGAAATACTTACTGCTCCTGTGCTGCATCACCCTTTCCTCTTCAAGGGAAAAACCGACGCAAACCAGAGAAGTAAGAAGAAGAATTCCTACGCGCCAGGGAAGGACTTTTGTTGGCGCAGCAGAAGAATTTCTGGCGCCGTTGCCGGGGAGGAAGGTCAAGTCAAGAACTCATCCAAGTAGGTGTCGCAAACTCATCTCTTGCATTTACTTTGTTTGCGAGTTGCCTCTCGTTTTCCTCTCCCCCACTTCACCAATTTGCCTTTTTTCGTTCGCCTTTTCGTTCGCCCTTTTTCTCGACCGCTTTGTGTTTGCTTGTGTGCTTGCTTGCTTGCTGAAGTCACCATGAACGAAAACACCAAGCTTTGTGACTTCTCGAATACTAATAATAATGATTTGAACTTTGCGATATGCAAAAGAAAAAAGATGTGGATAATGACGTCACTACTGAAATTCCGAAATTTGCGGTCTGCCATGGCGGACGGCAAAGGGTGCAACCACGGACGGCAAAGGCTTTGCCGTCGGTCAGCTGACGGAAAAGTAGACGGTAAAAAAATCCGGTGAAGAGGTTCTTTGCCGTGAGGGGGCAGACGACAAAATAAATGGGACGGCACATATTGCAACGTCCCCGTTAAGTGTTAATGGCAGGCCTCCTCTCTTAGCCGTCTGCCTTCCCCCCTTTGCCATGTGGGGGCAATCGGCAAAGAGGGGAGAGAGAGGGGGCATATTTCCCCCTTTGCCGTCTGCCTTCCCCCTTTGCCATGTGGGGGCAGACGGCAAAGAGGGGAGAGAGGGGGGTGCAGATTCCCCCCTTTGCCGTCTGCCTACCCCCCCCCCCCCCCTTTGCCATGTGGGGGCAGACGGCAAAGAGGGGAGAGAGGGGGGGCAGATCCCCCCCTTTGCCATCTGCCTTCCCCCCTTTGCCATGTGGGGGCAGACGGCAAAGAGGGGAACCAGCCCCTTATTTATTTATTTTTTGTTATATCCAACATTTTTCACAATAATGAGGATATATATATATATATATATATATATATATTTGACATAAATAAATTTCTTTCCGTACTCATAACCATATTAAAATAACCTCTTATATCCAGCTTTCAAGTTGCATCCGTACCAAACCATATATTACACCAGTTTCATCCACGTGCATACAAAGTTTCATATATTCATACACTACAATAGTTTCAATACATCCCATGGTACAAGAAATCATCTTCAAGAAAATCATCTTCAAGCATTCCATCAATATTTTCTAAGCTTCCCGTGAAGTGAAGGTAATCTGCAAAATGAAAAATAAGAAAGTTAGAAGAATAATACTAGATGAAGTAGTGTATATATAGGTTATTTCGGAGAGAAATCAGCTAAGTATAGACCATTTAGGACCTAACTAAGCTAATTATGTCATTTAGGTGGAACCCTAGCTAACTATAGGTTGTTTCGGAGCTAACTTGGGTAAAATAGGTCATTCCAGAGCAAACTATGCTTATTAAGCCATTTTTGTTCTAGCTAGGCTAATTATAGGCCATTTAATATCTAAGTTAGGGGGAATAGGTCTTGTTGCAGCTACGTAAGCCTTATTATGTCATTTAGGAGAGAACTTAGCTAAGTATAGGTCATGTTTTATTAAATTGACCATCTAGGAGCTAACTAAGCTAATTGTGTCATTTCGTACGATAATTAGCCAATTTAGCCTTTCTTGGATGAGTCTAAGCTACGTAGAAGAAGACAAAGAGAAGAAGAAATAAAAGAAGGAGGAGGAGGAAAGGAGGAGGAGAAGGAGAAGGAGAAGGAGATGAGAAGAAGAAGAAAACAAGAATGAGAAGGATAAGGAGGAAGAAGGAGGAAGAAGAAGGAGAAGGAGGAGCTCCTTCTCTTTCTTCTCCTCCTTCTTCTCCTTCTTCTTTTCCTCCTCCCTCTCCTTCTTCTTCTTCTCCTCTTCTTCTTCTTCCTTCCTTTCATTTTTCCTCTTTCTTCTCGTCTTGTCCCCTTCTTCCGGCTAAATTGTCTAAGAATGCCTTTTTGGAGCTAATTATGTCATTTCGAGGATAATTAGCTAAGTATAGGTCATTTTTTATTAAATAGGTCATTTTGGAGCTAACTAAGCTAATTCTGTCATTTAGATGGATAATTAGCCAATTTAGCCTTTCTTGGATGAGTCTAAGCTACGTAGAAGAAGAGAAAGAGAAGAAGTAAAAGAAGGAGGAGGAGGAGGAGAAGGAGAAGGAAGAGGAGAAGAAGAAGAACAGAAGAAGGAGAAGGTGAAGGAGGAAGAAGAAGGAAGAAGGAGGAGAATGAGGAGCTCCTTCTCCTTCTTCTCCTCCTTCTTCTCCTTCTACTTATCATCCTCCCTCTCCTTCTTCTTCTTCTCCTCTTCTTCTTCTTCCTTCCTTTCATTTTTCCTCTTTCTTCTCCTCTTGTCCCCTTCTTCAGGCTAAATTGGCTAAGAATGCCTTTTTGGAGCTAATTATGTCATTTCGAGGATAATTAGCTAAGTATAGGTCATGTTTTATTAAATAGACCATTTAGGAGCTAACTAAGCTAATTATGTCATTTCGTAGGATAATTAGCCAAATTAGCCTTTCCTGGATGAGTCTAATCTACATGGAAGAAGAGAAAGAGAAGAAGAAGTAAAAGAAGGAGGAGGAGGAGGAGAGGGAGAAGGAAGAGGAGAAGAAGAAGAAAAGAAGAAGGAGATGGAGAAGGAGGAAGGAGGAAGGAGAAGGAGAAGGAGGAGCTCCTTCTCTTTCTTCTCCTCCTTCTTCTCCTTCTTCTTATCCTCCTCCCTCTCCTTCTTCTTCTTCTCCTCTTCTTCTTCTTCCTTCCTTTGATTTTTCCTCTTTCTTCTCGTCTTGTCCCCTTCTTCGGGCTAAATTGTCTAAGAATGCCTTTTTGGAGCTAATTGTGTCATTTCGAGGATAATTAGCTAACTATAGGTCATTTTTTATCAAATAGATCATTTTGGAGCTAACTATGCTAATTCTGTCATTTAGATGGATAATTAGCCAATTTATCCTTGCTTGGATGAGTCTAAGCTACGTAGAAGAAGAGAAAGAGAAGAAGAAGTAAAAGAAGGAGGAGGAGAAGGAGGAGGATAAGGAGAAGGAAGAGGAGAAGAAGAAGAAAAGAAGAAGGAGAAGGAGAAGGAGGAAGAAGGAGGAAGAAGAAGGAGAAGGAGGAGCTCCTTCTCCTTCTTCTCCTCCTTCTTCTCCTTCTTCTTATCCTCCTCCCTCTCCTTCTTCTTCTTCTCCTCTTCTTCTTCTTCATTCCTTTCATTTTTCCTCTTTCTTCTCGTCTTGTCCCCTTCTTCGGGCTAAACTGGCTAAGAATGCCTCTTTGGAGCTAATTATGTCATTTCGATGATTATTAGCTAAGTATAGGTCATTTTTTATTAAATAGGTCATTTTGGAGCTAACTAAGCTAATTCTGTCGTTTAGATGGATAATTAGCCAATTTAGCCTTTCTTGGATGAGTCTAAGCTACGTAGAAGAAGAGAAAGAGAAGAAGAAATAAAAGAAGGAGGAGGAGGAGGAGAAGGAGAAGGAAGAGGAGAAGAAGAAGAAAAGAAGAAGGAGAAGGAAGAAGGAGGAAGAAGGATAAAGAAGAAGGAGAAGGAGGAGCTCCTTCTCCTTCTTCTCCTCCTTGTCCTTCATCTTATCCTCCTCCCTCTCCTTCTTCTTCTTCTCCTCTTCTTGTTCTTCCTTCCTTTCATTTTTCCTCTTTCTTCTCCTCTTGTCCCCTTCTTCCGGCTAAATTGGCTAAGAATGCCTTTTTGGAGCTAATTATGTCATTTCGAGGATAATTAGCTAAGTATAGGTCATTTTTTATTAAATAGTTCATTTTGGAGCTAACTAAGCTAATTATGTCATTTACATGGATAATTAGCCAATTTAGCCTTTCTTGGATGAGTCTAAGCTACGTAGAAGAAGAGAAAGAGAAGAAGAAG
This sequence comes from Hordeum vulgare subsp. vulgare, assembly GCF_904849725.1. NCBI lineage: Eukaryota > Viridiplantae > Streptophyta > Magnoliopsida > Poales > Poaceae > Hordeum > Hordeum vulgare. Next base: position 172,586,348 of record NC_058522.1, read on the forward strand.
TAAAAGAAGGAGGAGGAGGAGGATGAGGAGAAGGAGAAGGAAGAGGCGAAGAAGAAGAAAAGAAGAAGGAGAAGGAGAAGGAGGAAGAAGGAGGAGGAAGAAGGAGAAGGAGGAGCTCCTTCTCCTTCTTCTCCTTCTTCTTATCCTCCTCCCTCTCCTTCTTCTTCTTCTCCTCTTCTTCTTCTTCCTTACTTTCATTTTTCCTCTTTCTTCTCGTCTTGTCCCCTTCTTTGGGCTAAATTGGCTAAGAATGCCTTTTTGGAGCTAATTATGTCATTTCGAGGATAATTAGCTAAGTATAGGTCATTTTTTATTAAATAGGTCATTTCGGAGCTAACTAAGCTAAGTATGTCATTTAGATGGATAATTAGCCAATTTAGCCTTTCTTGGATGAGTCTAAGCTACGTAGAAGAAGAGAAAGAGAAGAAGAAGTAAAAGAAGGAGGAGGAGGAGGAGGAGGAGAAGGAGAAGGAAGAGGAGAAGAAGAAGAAAAGAAGAAGGAGAAGGAAGAAGGAGAAAGAAGGAGGAAGAAGAAGGAGAAGGAGGAGCTCCCTCTCCTTCTTCTCCTCCTTCTCCTTCTGCTTATCCTCCTCCCTCTTCTTCTTCTTCTTCTCCTCTTCTTCTTCTTCCTTCCTTTCATTTTTCCTCTTTCTTCTCGTCTTGTCCCCTTCTTCGGGCTAAATTGGCTAAGAATGCCTTTTTGGAGCTAATTATGTCATTTCGAGGATAATTAGCTAAGTATAGGCCATTTTTTATTAAATAGGTCATTTTGGAGCTAACTAAGCTAATTCTGTCATTTAGATGGATAATTAGCCAATTTATCCTTTCTTGGATGAGTCTAAGCTACGTAGAAGAAGAGAAAGAGAAGAAGAAGTAAAAGAAGGAGGAGGAGGAGGAGGAGGATAAGGAGAAGGAAGAGGATAAGAAGAAGAAAAGAAGAAGAAGAAGGAGAAGGAGGAAGAAGGAGGAAGAAGAAGGAGAAGGAGGAGCTCCTTCTCCTTCTTCTCCTCCTTCTTCTCCTTCTTCTTATCCTCCTCCCTCTCCTTCTTCTTCTTCTCCTCTTCTTCTTCTTCCTTCCTTTCATTTTTCCTCTTTCTTCTCCTCTTGTCCCCTTCTTCGGGCTAAATTGGCTAAGAATGCCTTTTTGGAGCTAATTATGTCATTTCGAGGATAATTAGCTAAGTATAGGATATTTTTTATTAAATAGGTCATTTTGGAGCCAACTAAGCTAATTATGTCATTTAGATGGATAATTAGCCAATTTGGCCTTTGTTGGATGAGTCTAAGCTACGTAGAAGAAGAGAAAGAGAAGAAGAAGTAAAAGAAGGAGGAGGAGGAGGAGGAGGAGGAGAAGGAGAAGGAAGAGGAGAAGAAGAACAAAAAAAGAAGGAGAAGGAGAAGGAGGAAGAAGGAGGAACAAGAAGGATAAGGAGGAGCTCCTTATCCTTCATCTCCTCCTTCTTCTCCTTCTTCTTATCCTCCTCCCTCTCCTTCTTCTTCTTCCCCTCTTCTTCATCTTCCTTCCTTTCATTTTTCCTCTTTCTTCTCGTCTTGTCCCCTTCTTCGGGCTAAATTGGCTAAGAATGCCTTTTTGGAGCTAATTATGTCATTTCGAGGATAATTAGCTAAGTATAGGTCATTTTTTATTAAATAGGTCATTTTGGAGCTAACTAAGCTAACTCTGACATTTAGATGGATAATTAGCCAATTTAGCCTTTCTTGGATGAGTCTAAGCTACGTAGAAGAAGAGAAAGAGAAGAAGTAAAAGAAGGAGGAGGAGGAGGAGAAGGAGAAGGAAGAGGAGAAGAAGAAGAACAGAAGAAGGAGAAGGTGAAGGAGGAAGAAGAAGGAAGAAGGAGGAGAATGAGGAGCTCCTTCTCCTTCTTCTCCTCCTTCTTCTCCTTCTACTTATCATCCTCCCTCTCCTTCTTCTTATTCTCCTCTTCTTCTTCTTCCTTCCTTTCATTTTTCCTCTTTCTTCTCCTCTTGTCCCCTTCTTCAGGCTAAATTGGCTAAGAATGCCTTTTTGGAGCTAATTATGTCATTTCGAGGATAATTAGCTAAGTATAGGTCATGTTTTATTAAATAGACCATTTAGGAGCTAACTAAGCTAATTATGTCATTTCGTAGGATAATTAGCCAAATTAGCCTTTCCTGGATGAGTCTAATCTACATGGAAGAAGAGAAAGAGAAGAAGAAGTAAAAGAAGGAGGAGGAGGAGGAGAGGGAGAAGGAAGAGGAGAAGAAGAAGAAAAGAAGAAGGAGATGGAGAAGGAGGAAGGAGGAAGGAGAAGGAGAAGGAGGAGCTCCTTCTCCTTCTCCTCCTCCTTCTTCTCCTTCTTCTTATCCTCCTCCCTCTCCTTCTTCTTCTTCTCCTCTTCTTCTTCTTCCTTCCTTTGATTTTTCCTCTTTCTTCTCGTCTTGTCCCCTTCTTCGGGCTAAATTGGCTAAGAATGCCTTTTTGGAGCTAATTATGTCATTTCGAGGATAATTAGCTAAGTATAGGATATTTTTTATTAAATAGGTCATTTTGGAGCCAACTAAGCTAATTATGTCATTTAGATGGATAATTAGCCAATTTGGCCTTTGTTGGATGAGTCTAAGCTACGTAGAAGAAGAGAAAGAGAAGAAGAAGTAAAAGAAGGAGGAGGAGGAGGAGGAGGAGGAGAAGGAGAAGGAAGAGGAGAAGAAGAACAAAAAAAGAAGGAGAAGGAGAAGGAGGAAGAAGGAGGAACAAGAAGGATAAGGAGGAGCTCCTTATCCTTCATCTCCTCCTTCTTCTCCTTCTTCTTATCCTCCTCCCTCTCCTTCTTCTTCTTCCCCTCTTCTTCATCTTCCTTCCTTTCATTTTTCCTCTTTCTTCTCGTCTTGTCCCCTTCTTCGGGCTAAATTGGCTAAGAATGCCTTTTTGGAGCTAATTATGTCATTTCGAGGATAATTAGCTAAGTATAGGTCATTTTTTATTAAATAGGTCATTTTGGAGCTAACTAAGCTAACTCTGACATTTAGATGGATAAATAGCCAATTTAGCCATTCTTGGATGAGTCTAAGCTACGTAGAAGAAGAGAAAGAGAAGAAGTAAAAGAAGGAGGAGGAGGAGGAGGAGGAGGAGGAGAAGGAGAAGGAAGAGGAGAAGAAGAAGAAAAGAAGAAGGAGAAGGAGAAGGAGGAAAAGTTGGAAGAAGAAGGAGAAGGAGGAGCTCCTTCTCCTTCTTCTCCTCCTTCTTCTCCTCCTTCTTCTCCTTCTTCTTTTCCTCCTCCCTCTCCTTCTTCTTCTTCTCCTCTTCTTCTTCTTCATTCCTTTCATTTTTCCTCTTTCTTCTCGTCTTGTGCCCTTCTTTGGGCTAAACTGGCTAAGAATGCCTTTTTGGAGCTAATTATGTCATTTCGACGATAATTAGCTAAGTATAGGTCATTTTTTATTAAATAGGTCATTTTGGAGCTAACTAAGCTAATTCTGTCATTTAGATGGATAATTAGCCAATTTAGCCTTTCTTGGATGAGTCTAAGCTACGTAGAAGAACAGAAAGAGAAGAAGAAGTAAAAGAAGGAGGAGGAGGAGGATAAGGAGAAGGAAGAGGAGAAGAAGAAGAAAAGAAGAAGGAGAAGGAGAAGGAGGAAGAAGGAGGAAGAAGAAGGAGAAGGAGGAGCTCCTTCTCCTTATTCTCCTCCTTCTTCTCCTTCTTCTTATCCTCCTCCCTCTCCTTCTTCTTCTTCTCCTCTTCTTCTTCTTCATTCCTTTCATTTTTCCTCTTTCTTCTCGTCTTGTCCCCTTCTTCGGGCTAAACTAGCTAAGAATGCCTTTTTGGATCTAATTATGTCATTTCGACGATAATTAGCTAAGTATAGGTCATTTTTTATTAAATAGGTCATTTTGGAGCTAACTAAGCTAATTCTGTCATTTAGATGGATAATTAGCCAATTTAGCCTTTCTTGGATGAGTCTAAGCTACGTAGAAGAAGAGAAAGAGAAGAAGAAGTAAAAGAAGGAGGAGGAGGAGGAGAAGGAGAAGGAAGAGGAGAAGAAGAAGAAAAGAAGAAGGAGAAGGAAGAAGGAGGAAGAAGGACGAAGAAGAAGGAGAAGGAGGAGCTCCTTCTCCTTCTTCTCCTCCTTGTCCTTCATCTTATCGTCTTCCCTCTCCTTCTTCTTCTTCTCCTCTTCTTCTTCTTCCTTCCTTTCATTTTTCCTCTTTCTTCTCCTCTTGTCCCCTTCTTCCGGCTAAATTGGCTAAGAATGCCTTTTTGGAGCTAATTATGTCATTTCGAGGATAATTAGCTAAGTATAGGTCATTTTTTATTAAATAGGTCATTTTCGAGCTAACTAAGCTAATTATGTCATTTAGATGGATAATTAGCCAATTTAGCCTTTCTTGGATGAGTCTAAGCTACGTAGAAGAAGAGAAAGAGAAGAAGAAGTAAAAGAAGGAGGAGGAGGAGGATGAGGAGAAGGAGAAGGAAGAGGAGAAGAAGAAGAAAAGAAGAAGGAGAAGGAGAAGGAGGAAGAAGGAGCAAGAAGAAGGAGAAGGAGGAGCTCCTTCTCCTTCTTCTCCTTCTTCTTATCCTCCTCCCTCTCCTTCTTCTTCTTCTCCTCTTCTTCTTCTTCCTTACTTTCATTTTTCCTCTTTCTTCTCGTCTTGTCCCCTTCTTCGGGCAAAATTGGCTAAGAATGCCTTTTTGGAGCTAATTATGTCATTTTGAGGATAATAAGCTAAGTATAGGTCATTTTTTATTAAATAGGTCATTTTGGAGCTAACTAAGCTAATTTTGTCATTTAGATGGATAATTAACCAATTTAGCCTTTCTTGGATGTGTCTAAGCTACGTAGAAGAAGAGAAAGAGAAGAAGAAGTAAAAGAAGGAGGAGGAGGAGGAGGAGGAGGAGGAGAAGGAGAAGGAGAAGGAAGAGGAGAAGAAGAAGAAAAGAAGAAGGAGAAAGAGAAGGAGGAAGAAGGAGGAAGAAGAAGGAGAAGGAGGAGCTCCTTCTCCTTCTTCTCCTCCTTCTCCTTCTTCTTATCCTCCTCCCTCTCCTTCTTCCTTCCTTTCATTTTTCCTCTTTCTTCTCCTCTTGTCCCCTTCTTCGGGCTAAATTGGCTAAGAATGCCTTTTTGGAGCTAATTATGTCATTTCGAGGATAATTAGCTAAGTATAGGTCATTTTTTATTAAATAGGTCATTTTGGAGCTAACTAAGCTAATTATGTCATTTAGATGGATAATTAGCCAATTTAGCCTTTCTTGGATGAGTCTAAGCTACGTAGAAGAATAGAAAGAGAAGAAGAAGTAAAAGAAGGAGGAGGAGGAGGAGGAGGAGAAGGAGAAGGAAGAGGAGAAGAAGAAGAAAAGAAGAAGGAGAAGGAAGAAGGAGAAAGAAGGAGGAAGAAGAAGGAGAAGGAGGAGCTCCCTCTCCTTCTTCTCCTCCTTCTCCTTCTTATCCTCCTCCCTCTTCTTCTTCTTCTTCTCCTCTTCTTCTTCTTCCTTCCTTTCATTTTTCCTCTTTCTTCTCCTCTTGTCCCCTTCTTCGGGCTAAATTGGCTAAGAATGCCTTTTTGGAGCTAATTATGTCATTTCGAGGATAATTAGCTAAGTATAGGTCATTTTTTATTAAATAGGTCATTTTGGAGCTAACTAAGCTAATTCTGTCATTTAGATGGATAATTAACCAATTTAGCCTGTCTTGTATGAGTCTAAGCTACGTAGAAGAAGAGAAAGAGAAGAAGAAATAAAAGAAGGAGGAGGAGGAGAGGAGGAGGAGAAGGAGAAGGAGAAGGAGATGAGAAGAAGAAGAAAAGAAGAAGGAGAAGGATAAGGAGGAAGAAGGAGGAAGAAGAAGGAGAAGGAGGAGCTCCTTCTCCTTCTTCTCCTCCTTCTTCTCCTTCTTCTTATCCTCCTCCCTCTCCTTCTTCTTCTTCTCCTCTTCTTCTTCTTCATTCCTTTCATTTTTCCTCTTTCTTCTCGTCTTGTCCCCTTCTTCGGGCTAAACTAGCTAAGAATTCCTTTTTGGAGCTAATTATGTCATTTCGACGATAATTAGCTAAGTATAGGTCATTTTTTATTAAATAGGTCATTTTGGAGCTAACTAAGCTAATTCTGTCATTTAGATGGATAATTAGCCAATTTAGCCTTTCTTGGATGAGTCTAAGCTACGTAGAAGAAGAGAAAGAGAAGAAGAAGTAAAAGAAGGAGGAGGAGGAGGAGAAGGAGAAGGAAGAGGAGAAGAAGAAGAAAAGAAGAAGGAGAAGGAAGAAGGACGAAGAAGGACGAAGAAGAAGGAGAAGGAGGAGCTCCTTCTCCTTCTTCTCCTCCTTGTCCTTCATCTTATCCTCTTCCCTCTCCTTCTTCTTCTTCTCCTCTTCTTCTTCTTCCTTCCTTTCATTTTTCCTCTTTCTTCTCCTCTTGTCCCCTTCTTCCGGCTAAATTGGCTAAGAATGCCTTTTTGGAGCTAATTATGTCATTTCGAGGATAATTAGCTAAGTATAGGTCATTTTTTATTAAATAGGTCATTTTCGAGCTAACTAAGCTAATTATGTCATTTAGATGGATAATTAGCCAATTTAGCCTTTCTTGGATGAGTCTAAGCTACGTAGAAGAAGAGAAAGAGAAGAAGAAGTAAAAGAAGGAGGAGGTGGAGGATGAGGAGAAGGAGAAGGAAGAGGAGAAGAAGAAGAAAAGAAGAAGAGAAGGAGAAGGAGGAAGAAGGAGCAAGAAGAAGGAGAAGGAGGAGCTCCTTCTCCTTCTTCTCCTTCTTCTTATCCTCCTCCCTCTCCTTCTTCTTCTTCTCCTCTTCTTCTTCTTCCTTACTTTCATTTTTCCTCTTTCTTCTCGTCTTGTCCCCTTCTTCGGGCAAAATTGGCTAATAATGCCTTTTTGGAGCTAATTATGTCATTTTGAGGATAATAAGCTAAGTATAGGTCATTTTTTATTAAATAGGTCATTTTGGAGCTAACTAAGCTAATTTTGTCATTTAGATGGATAATTAACCAATTTAGCCTTTCTTGGATGTGTCTAAGCTACGTAGAAGAAGAGAAAGAGAAGAAGAAGTAAAAGAAGGAGGAGGAGGAGGAGGAGGAGGAGGAGAAGGAGAAGGAGAAGGAAGAGGAGAAGAAGAAGAAAAGAAGAAGGAGAAAGAGAAGGAGGAAGAAGGAGGAAGAAGAAGGAGAAGGAGGAGCTCCTTCTCCTTCTTCTCCTCCTTGTCCTTCTTCTTATCCTCCTCCCTCTCCTTCTTCCTTCCTTTCATTTTTCCTCTTTCTTCTCCTCTTGTCCCCTTCTTCGGGCTAAATTGGCTAAGAATGCCTTTTTGGAGCTAATTATGTCATTTCGAGGATAATTAGCTAAGTATAGGTCATTTTTTATTAAATAGGTCATTTTGGAGCTAACTAAGCTAATTCTGTCATTTAGATGGATAATTAGCCAATTTAGCCTTTCTTGGATGAGTCTAAGCTACGTAGAAGAATAGAAAGAGAAGAAGAAGTAAAAGAAGGAGGAGGAGGAGGAGGAGGAGAAGGAGAAGGAAGAGGAGAAGAAGAAGAAAAGAAGAAGGAGAAGGAAGAAGGAGAAAGAAGGAGGAAGAAGAAGGAGAAGGAGGAGCTCCTTCTCCTTCTTCTCCTCCTTCTCCTTCTTATCCTCCTCCCTCTTCTTCTTCTTCTTCTCCTCTTCTTCTTCTTCCTTCCTTTCATTTTTCCTCTTTCTTCTCCTCTTGTCCCCTTCTTCGGGCTAAATTGGCTAAGAATGCCTTTTTGGAGCTAATTATGTCATTTCGAGGATAATTAGCTAAGTATAGGTCATTTTTTATTAAATAGGTCATTTTGGAGCTAACTAAGCTAATTCTGTCATTTAGATGGATAATTAACCAATTTAGCCTTTCTTGTATGAGTCTAAGCTACGTAGAAGAAGAGAAAGAGAAGAAGAAATAAAAGAAGGAGGAGGAGGAGAGGAGGAGGAGAAGGAGAAGGAGAAGGAGATGAGAAGAAGAAGAAAAGAAGAAGGAGAAGGATAAGGAGGAAGAAGGAGGAAGAAGGAGGAGAAGGAGGAGCTCCTTCTCTTTCTTCTCCTCCTTCTTCTCCTTCTTCTTATCCTCCTCCCTCTCCTTCTTCTTCTTCTCCTCTTCTTCTTCTTCCTTCCTTTCATTTTTCCTCTTTCTTCTCGTCTTGTCCCCTTCTTCGAGCTAAATTGGCTAAGAATGCCTTTTTGGAGCTAATTATGTCATTTCGAGGATAATTAGCTAAGTATAGGTCATTTTTTATTAAATAGGTCATTTTGGAGCTAACTAAGCTAATTCTGTCATTTAGATGGATAATTAGCCAATTTAGCCTTTCTTGGATGAGTCTAAGCTACGTAGAAGAAGAGAAAAATAAGAAGAAGTAAAAGAAGGAGGAGGAGGAGGAGAAGGAGAAGGAAGAGGAGAAGAAGAAGAAAAGAAGAAGGAGAAGGAGAAGGAGGAAGAAGGAGGAAGAAGAAGGAGAAGGAGGAGCTCCTTCTCCTTCTTCTCCTCCTTCTTCTCCTTGTTCTTATCCTCCTCCCTCTCCTTCTTCTTCTTCTCCTCTTCTTCTTCTTCCTTCCTTTCATTTTTCCTCTTTCTTCTCCTCTTGTCCCCTTCTTCGGGCTAAATTGGCTAAGAATGCCTTTTTGGAGCTAATTATGTCATTTCGAGGATAATTAGCTAAGTATAGGATATTTTTTATTAAATAGGTCATTTTGGAGCCAACTAAGCTAATTATGTCATTTAGATGGATAATTAGCCAATTTGGCCTTTGTTGGATGAGTCTAAGCTACGTAGAAGAAGAGAAAGAGAAGAAGAAGTAAAAGAAGGAGGAGGAGGAGGAGGAGGAGGAGAAGGAGAAGGAAGAGGAGAAGAAGAAGAAAAGAAGAAGGAGAAGGAGAAGGAGGAAGAAGGAGGAAGAAGAAGGAGAAGGAGGAGCTCCTTCTCCTTCTTCTCCTCCTTCTTCTCCTTCTTCTTATCCTCCTCCCTCTCCTTCTTTTTCTTCTCCTCTTCTTCTTCTTCCTTCCTTTCATTTTTCCTCTTTCTTCTCGTCTTGTCCCCTTCTTCGGGCTAAATTGGCTAAGAATGCCTTTTTGGAGCTAATTATGTCATTTCGAGGATAATTAGCTAAGTATAGGTCATTTTTTATTAAATAGGTCATTTTGGAGCTAACTAAGCTAACTCTGACATTTAGATGGATAATTAGCCAATTTAGCCATTCTTGGATGAGTCTAAGCTACGTAGAAGAAGAGAAAGAGAAGAAGTAAAAGAAGGAGGAGGAGGAGGAGGAGGAGGAGGAGAAGGAGAAGGAAGAGGAGAAGAAGAAGAAAAGAAGAACGAGAAGGAAGAAGGAGGAAGAAGGAGGAAGAAGAAGGAGAAGGAGGAGCTCCTTCTCCTTCTTCTTCTCCTCCTCCTTCTTCTTATCCTCCTCCCTCTCCTTCTTCTTCTTCCTTCCTTTCATTTTTCCTCTTCCTTCTCCTCTTGTCCCCTTCTTCGGGCTAAATTGTTTAAGAATACCTTTTTGGAGCTAATTATGTCATTTCGAGGATAATTAGCTAAGTATAGGTCATCTTTTATTAAATAGACCATTTAGGAGCTAACTAAGCTAATTATGTCATTTCGTAGGATAATTAGCCAAATTAGCCTTTCCTGGATGAGTCTAAGCTATGTAGAAGAAGAGAAAGAGAAGAAGCAGTAAAAGAAGAAGGAGGAGAAGGAGAAGGAAGAGGAGAAGAAGAAGAAAAGAAGAAGGAGAAGGAGAAGGAGGAAGAAGGAGGAAGAAGAAGGAGAAGGAGGAGCTCCTTCTCCTTCTTCTCCTCCTTCTTCTCCTTCTTCTTATCCTCCTCCATCTCCTTCTTCTTCTTCTCCTCTTCTTCTTCTTCCTTCCTTTGATTTTTCCTCTTTCTTCTCGTCTTGTCCCCTTCTTCGGGCTAAATTGGCTAAGAATGCCTTTTTGGAGCTAATTATGTCATTTCGAGGATAATTAGCTAAGTATAGGTCATTTTTTATTAAATAGGTCATTTTGGAGCTAACTAAGCTAATTCTGTCATTTAGATCGATAATTAGCCAATTTATCCTTTCTTGGATGCGTCTAAGCTACGTAGAAGAAGAGAAAGAGAAGAAGAAGTAAAAGAAGGAGGAGGAGGAGGAGGAGGATAAGGAGAAGGAAGAGGAGAAGAAGAAGAAAAGAAGAAGGAGAAGGAGAAGGAGGAAGAAGGAGGAAGAAGAAGGAGAAGGAGGAGCTCCTTCTCCTTCTTCTCCTCCTTCTTCTCCTTCGTCTTATCCTCCTCCCTCTCCTTATTCATCTTCTCCTCTTCTTCTTCTTCATTCCTTTCATTTTTCCTCTTTCTTCTTGTCTTGTCTCCTTCTTCAGGCTAAACTGGCTAAGAATGCCTTTTTGGAGCTAATTATGTCATTTCGACGATAATTAGCTAAGTATAGGTCATTTTGGAGCTAACTAAGCTAATTCTGTCATTTAGATGGCTAATTAGCCAATTTAGCCTTTCTTGGATGAGTCTAAGCTACGTAGAAGAAGAGAAAGGGAAGAAGAAGTAAAAGAAGGAGGAGGAGGAGGAGGAGGAGGAGAAGGAGAAGGAAGAGGAGAAGAAGAAGAAAAGCAGAAGGAGAAGGAAGAAGGAGGAAGAAGGACGAAGAAGAAGGAGAAGGAGGAGCTCCTTCTCCTTCTTCTCCTCGTTGTCCTTCATCTTATCCTCCTCCCTCTCCTTCTTCTTCTTCTCCTCTTCTTCTTCTTCCTTCCTTTCATTTTTCCTCTTTCTTCTCCTCTTGTCCCCTTCTTCCGGCTAAATTGGCTAAGAATGCCTTTTTGGAGCTAATTATGTCATTTCGAGGATAATTAGCTATGTATAGGTCATTTTTTATTCAATAGGTCATTTTGGAGCTAACTAAGCTAATTATGTCATTTAGATGGATAATTAGCCAATTTAGCCTTTCTTGGATGAGTCTAAGCTACGTAGAAGAAGAGAAAGAGAAGAAGAAGTAAAAGAAGGAGGAGGAGGAGGATGAGGAGAAGGAGAAGGAAGAGGAGAAGAAGAAGAAAAGAAGAAGGAGAAGGAGAAGGAGGAAGAAGGAGGAAGAAGAAGGAGAAGGAGGAGCTCCTTCTCCTTCTTCTCCTTCTTCTTATCCTCCTCCCTCTCCTTCTTCTTCTTCTTCTCCTCTTCTTCTTCTTCCTTAATTTCATTTTTCCTCTTTCTTCTCGTCTTGTCCCCTTCTTCGGGCTAAATTGGCTAAGAATGCCTTTTTGGAGCTAATTACGTCATTTCGAGGATAATTAGCTAAGTATAGGTCATTTTTTATTAAATTGGTCATTTTGGAGCTAACTAAGCTAATTCTGTCATTTAGATGGATAATTAACCAATTTAGCCTTTCTTGGATGTGTCTACGGTACGTAGAAGAAGAGAAAGAGAAGAAGAAGTAAAAGAAGGAGGAGGAGGAGGAGGAGGAGAAGGAGAAGGAAGAGGAGAAGAAGAAGAAAAGAAGAAGGAGAAAAAGAAGGAGGAAGAAGGAGGAAGAAGAAGGAGAACGAGGAGCTCCTTCTTCTTCTTCTCCTCCTTCTTCTCCTTCTTCTTATCCTCCTCCCTCTCCTTCTTCTTCTTCTCCTCTTCTTCTTCTTCCTTCCTTTCATTTTTCCTCTTTCTTCTCCTCTTGTCCCCTTCTTTGGGCTAAATTGGCTAAGAATGCCTTTTTGGAGCTAATTATGTCATTTCGAGGATAATTAGCTAAGTATAGGTCATTTTTTATTAAATAGGTCATTTTCGAGCTAACTAAGCTAATTCTGACATTTAGATGGATAATTAGCCAATTTAGCCTTTCTAGGATGAGTCTAAGCTACGTAGAAGAAGAGAAAGAGAAGAAGAAGTAAAAGAAGGAGGAGGAGGAGGAGGAGGAGGAGGAGAAGGAGAAGGAGAAGGAGAAGGAGAAGGAATAGGAGAACAAGAAGGAAAGAAGAAGGAGAAGGAAGAAGGACGAAGAAGGAGGAAGAAGAAGGAGAAGGAGGAGCTCCTCCTCCTTCTCCTTATTCTTATCCTCCTCCCTGTCCTTCTTCTTCTTCTCCTCTTCTTCTTCTTCCTTCCTTTCATTTTTCCTCTTTCTTCTCCTCTTGTCCCCTTCTTCGGGCTAAATTGGCTAAGAATGCCTTTTTGGAGCTAATTATGTCATTTCGAGGATAATTAGCTAAGTATAGGTCATTTTTTATTAAATAGGTCATTTTGGAGCTAACTAAGCTAATTCTGTCATTTAGATCGATAATTAGCCAATTTATCCTTTCTTGGATGAGTCTAAGCTACGTAGAAGAAGAGAAAGAGAAGAAGAAGTAAAAGAAGGAGGAGGAGGAGGAGGAGGATAAGGAGAAGGAAGAGGAGAAGAAGAAGAAAAGAAGAAGGAGAAGGAGAATGAGGAAGAAGGAGGAAGAAGAAGGAGAAGGAGGAGCTCCTTCTCCTTCTTCTCCTCCTTCTTCTCCTTCGTCTTATCCTCCTCCCTCTCCTTCTTCTTCTTCTCCTCTTCTTCTTCTTCATTCCTTTCATTTTTCCTCTTTCTTCTCGTCTTGTCCCCTTCTTCGGGCTAAACTGGCTAAGAATGCCTTTTTGGAGCTAATTATGTCATTTCAACGATAATTAGCTAAGTATAGGTCATTTTTATTAAATAGGTCATTTTGGAGCTAACTAAGCTAATTCTGTCATTTAGATGGCTAATTAGCCAATGTAGCCTTTCTTGGATGAGTCTAAGCTACGTAGAAGAAGAGAAAGGGAAGAAGAAGTAAAAGAAGGAGGAGGAGGAGGAGGAGGAGAAGGAAGAGGAGAAGAAGAAGAAAAGAAGAAGGAGAAGGAAGAAGGAGGAAGAAGGACTAAGAAGAAGGAGAAGGAGGAGCTCCTTCTCCTTCTTCTCCTCGTTGTCCTTCATCTTATCCTCCTCCCTCTCCTTCTTCTTCTTCTCCTCTTCTTCTTCTTCCTTCCTTTCATTTTTCCTCTTTCTTCTCCTCTTGTCCCCTTCTTCCGGCTAAATTGGCTAAGAATGCCTTTTTGGAGCTTATTATGTCATTTCGAGGATAATTAGCTATGTATAGGTCATTTTTTATTCAATAGGTCATTTTGGAGCTAACTAAGCTAATTATGTCATTTAGATGGATAATTAGCCAATTTAGCCTTTCTTGCATGAGTCTAAGCTACGTAGAAGAAGAGAAAGAGAAGAAGAAGTAAAAGAAGGAGGAGGAGGAGGATGAGGAGAAGGAGAAGGAAGAGGATAAGAAGAAGAAAAGAAGAAGGAGAAGGAGAAGGAGGAAGAAGGAGGAAGAAGAAGGAGAAGGAGGAGCTCCTTCTCCTTCTTCTCCTTCTTCTTATCCTCCTCCCTCTCCTTCTTCTTCTTCTTGTCCTCTTCTTCTTCTTCCTTACTTTCATTTTTCCTCTTTCTTCTCGTCTTGTCCCCTTCTTTAGGCTAAATTGGCTAAGAATGCCTTTTTGGAGCTAATTACGTCATTTCGAGGATAATTAGCTAAGTATAGGTCATTTTTTATTAAATTGGTCATTTTGGAGCTAACTAAGCTAATTCTGTCATTTAGATGGATAATTAACCAATTTAGCCTTTCTTGGATGTGTCTAAGGTACGTAGAAGAAGAGAAAGAGAAGAAGAAGTAAAAGAAGGAGGAGGAGGAGGAGGAGGAGAAGGAGAAAGAAGAGGAGAAGAAGAAGAAAAGAATAAGGAGAAAGAGAAGGAGGAAGAAGGAGGAAGAAGAAGGAGAACGAGGAGCTCCTTCTTCTTCTTCTCCTCCTTCTTCTCGTTCTTCTTATCCTCCTCCCTCTCCTTCTTCTTCTTCTCCTCTTCTTCTTCTTCCTTCCTTTCATTTTTCCTCTTTCTTCTCCTATTGTCCCCTTCTTTGGGCTAAATTGGCTAAGAATGCCTTTTTGGAGCTAATTATGTCATTTCGGGGATAATTAGCTAAGTATAGGTCATTTTTTATTAAATAGGTCATTTTCGAGCTAACTAAGCTAATTCTGACATTTAGATGGATAATTAGCCAATTTAGCCTTTCTAGGATGAGTCTAAGCTACGTAGAAGAAGAGAAAGAGAAGAAGAAGTAAAAGAAGGAGGAGGAGGAGGAGGAGGAGAAGGAGAAGGAGAAGGAGAAGGAGAAGGAATAGGAGAACAAGAAGAAAAGAAGAAGGAGAAGGAAGAAGGACGAAGAAGGAAGAAGAAGATGGAGAAGGAGGAGCTCCTCCTCCTTCTCCTTATTCTTATCCTCCTCCCTCTCCTTCTTCTTCTTCTCCTCTTCTTCTTCTTCCTTCCTTCCATTTTTCCTCTTTCTTCTCCTCTTGTCCCCTTCTTCGGGCTAAATTAGCTAAGAATTCCTTTTTGGATCTAATTATGTCATTTCGAGGATAATTAGTTAAGTATAGGTCATTTTTTATTAAATAGGTCATTTTGGAGCTATCAAAGCTAATTATGTCATCTAGCTATCTTTTATTAAAACACTAGAAATAACATACCTAAGTTAGGGTCAAGCACGGTGGCTCTGGCTTGTTTCACCTGGAGAAGGCTCGACTGTAGAAGGGTCGTGCGATGCGTTTCGGGAGATATGCTGCACCAAACATCGTTTGCAATGTGTAGTTAGCATGAGGACACTCTTAAGATCACTCCACTGAAATGAAACTCTCCGTCCCAGCCACGTTAATGACTGGGATCGGCGGAGGGAATTGGCCGTTCTTCTCGCACATAGATTGTACATTTGGTTTCGACAAGTCAAACTTTTTATTTATTAATGAAACGGACATTCAAATGCAATATTTGAAATAACATGAAGAAGAAACTTACCACGAAGAGCTCGTATATGGCCCTGGTAGATGCATCATTCCGTGCCCTCTCCGCCTCCACCAATGCAGTCATCCTCTCCTCCAGCTCTCTAATTTCCTTATCCTTCTCCGCCATAGCCGCCTGCATTGCCTCTCTCTCTTTCTGAATAGCAGCCTACAACACAACTCATTGTTAGCAATGTAATCATATTGGTTCCAACGCACAACATAATGTGGAAAGATAGTTGAGTCCATTAAACTAACCTCGATGGCGAGCTCGACTGGCCGTGGACGACGTGTTATCTCCGGACAAGAGCTCGTTTGGTGTGCCTTTATCTGCCGGAGAGTGCTAGGACAACGTATAAGGCCGTCTCCAATGGAGATCAAGCCATGGGGCCTCCCGTTGCCAGCTATCATCACCAGCTCTGGATCAATAGAGCCCTCACTCGGGTTAAAGTCCTCCCCTTTCCACGCCTTCCGTGATCTCTGTACTTCACGAGCTTGTCGTGGGAGGAGATGTTGGTGAAGTTTTCTGGATGCTCGAGGTCAGACTTAGAGAATGCCTTGACCTTCTTGTACGAGGTAGTATGGGCCATCGCATACAGGTCGTACATCTGTGGCGCCTCCGTCTTATTGTGACGCGCCTAAAAGAGAGAGAGAGGAAAATTGTATTGGTAAAGGGCTCCAGATAGCATTAAGAATGAATTGCATGAGGCATGAAGCATACCACATACCTAGTTCTTGCCAAATTGGATTAAGTTGATGCTCCCTTGATGGTGTGGCACGCCAACCATTTTGCCACACCTCTCCTTGGCGTTGTTGTAGCTGGCCTCCCACGTTTCGGAGCACCACTGATCCACCAAGGCCTCTCAACAATCCATCTTATCCACACACCATCTCGGGGGCACTTAAGTTAATAAAGAGAAATTTGAGCGCGTAAGAACCAAATCAAGGAAACTAACTACAAAGACTTAATAATATGTAATGCTCCTTCTCCATCTTAGCATCACGGCACTTCGCCTTGTCAAGCCTAATACGCCGCATGGCATAGTAGTCTCGAACAGCCTACACCCGAGCCTCGTGCCGAAAGTTTTGAATTAGGCGGCGACATTCGGTTTCAATAACCTTTGGTGCGTCCTCCTCGTATCCCTCCTCACACCTTTAGTAGGTCTGCAAACCAGACAACATCGATTAGTACAATAAATAGCTATGGTTGATTTATAATTGTGTGAAAGAGAAATTACCCAGAACTTTTGGATCACCATGTCCGCCCTCGTGTCACACAAAACACCGTCGATCTCCACCTCCGGCGGGGCCGGGGCACCAAAGCAGTGCTCCCAGGTCACTCCTACCTCTCGCTCCCGACCGGGCAACGTAACAAACCCTGGGAAGTTTTGACGGCAAAGAACACCAAGGACGCTGTTGGACTTCCGGACACCCTTGGCAACAATCCAACCCCTACAGTATGACAAATTAATGCCAAAACATTAGATATTTGAGAAAACGCGAAGGCAAAAGGTTAAATAAGAGTAAATTAACTTACTTGTCCCCATTTGTCCTAATCGACCACCTCTGCTCGGGGGTCGCTGGCACGAGAGGGAGCCCCGAACTACCACGCTGGTAGACGGTAGCCCCCTCACCCAGCTCCTCGTCGCTACCAGCATGGCCACTTGGCTCAGGCCAGGTATCCCACTGGATCTCTTGGGACGTACCCTCATCCCTGCTTTAATCCGGAGTCGCCTGGAAGGAAGCCTCTGGGACACGAGTCTCGTGGGTCGAAGGCTCGTTGACCTGAGGCTCGTCGACCCGAGGCTCGTGAACCGGAGACCGTGTAGCCTCCACCTCAGACGAATCCACCCTAGAAATCCTGTGCTCAGGTGAATCAGCTTGGGATGGTGGTGGAGACCGTGTATCCCTACCTCTCCCGCGGCCACGTGTACCTTTAGTACAACATAAATACCAACATGAGTAATAAAATGTATATAAAGACCAATATGCATACAACATGAGCACAACATAAATACCAACATGAATACAACGTGTACCTTTAGTGCCTCTCAGCCTCGCGGGGGGTCCACCTCCTCTCATAGGGGGCGCTCCTTGCAAAGTAGAGAGCAACACTCTCCGAAGAGGCGAGGAAGGAATGGAAGTACCCATCCCATCACCCGCCGACGAAGAAGCAGACGCGGAGTGCTTTCGACCCTTTCCCACCATCTTTCAACACCTGTCATGACAAAGAGTAAATGAAATTAGTACAACATAAGTACCAACAGGAGTAATAAAATGTATATAATTTAAGTGTATCATCGTCATAAATACCAACATGACTAATAAAAATTGAATACCTAACATGAACTCAAGATTTATATATAGTATAATAGTTGAATACCTGACTTGAACTAATAACAATCGTCCTCGTCTATATATGCTTCGGGGTCAATAAATGCATCATGATCATCACTATCATCAATAAATGCATCATCATCATCACTATCACGAAGAACATGTGGAAGGCCACCATTATGTAATCGGTCAAGAAGTGGCAGGTCATCCGCAGCAGTAACCTCTTCTTCTTCCAGCTCTTCCTGTTCGGGCTCAGGGGTTAAGACGGATTCACTGCCGCTGTCTACTTCAATGTTCTGGGGTGAAGTAGAGCGATTCTTGAAACGTTTC
The DNA here is from genome assembly GCF_904849725.1 of Hordeum vulgare subsp. vulgare. Taxonomy (NCBI): domain Eukaryota; kingdom Viridiplantae; phylum Streptophyta; class Magnoliopsida; order Poales; family Poaceae; genus Hordeum; species Hordeum vulgare. The sequence goes on from NC_058522.1 coordinate 172,603,791, forward strand.
TTGGACATACGTGTTTCTTGGAAGAATTCTCCTTCATATGTGTCTGGGTTAATGTGATGTTCGTAATCCTCTTCATTGAGGGTCGGTGGTCTAAAATGTGGTGGCACTTCATAAACGACATCCCAACCTTTGAGATTTGGATCAGTTTGGCAGGCCCACGGTAGATAGAAAACTTGTGTCGCCTGTTGAGCCGTAATATAGACATCGGGAACATCTAAGTGGGTGTTTTGGTTGATTTCGACTAGTCCTATATGTTCATGAGTCCTTCTAGTCTCCCTCGGCTCAAACCAATAACATTTGAAGACTACGACGGTCGATGGATTTTCACCATAGAATAGAAGTTCATAAATTGCATCAACTCATCTATAGTACTCGGTGTCTCCTTCGCCGATAGCAGAGACAAAACAATTTGTAGTCTTTAGGTCGGGCATAGATAGCTCTTTCTCAAAGGTACGAAAGTGATACCCGTTGATGTTGTATTTGTCAAATGAACGGACCTTATAGTCAAAACCATTAGCGCCTTGTCTCAACTCGGCGTCCATAGACTCTGCATCAGCCTACAAGTTTAATACAAAAGAATGGATGCATTAGCCGCAAATTAGACCAATAAATCAAATGGGCCCTTAATGGTAATTAATTACCCTTTGTTTGAACCAAGAGATGAAACCGGGATAGTCGACTCCATGGTTTGCGAGAAGCTCATACTCTTCGACGGAATCCTTTTCGATGACCGCTCCATCCGAGAATTCGGCGACGTATCGACTATATCAAATATCCGGGAATAAGAGTAGTTCAAAGCAATTAGAAGTTGCGGAACAATAAATTACCAAGAACTTACTCGATGTACGGCCGGACTTCTGTTAGGTTGGTGAAGATATACAATGAAATGGACCGCCATTCTTCGACATCCAACGATTTCCCTTTCGAAGCACCGGATGGTGCGAGCTTACCTTTGAATAGGTTGAGGTTGGATCGAACTTTTTCTCGATCGCCATCATTTTACCGAGGTTTCGGGTTATGCAAATGATGATTTTTGTGTTTGTAGTGTGCTGTCACGAAGTTTGCCGCCTCCTCGGTAATGAATGCCTCGGCCATCGATGCTTCAATTCTACGTTTCTTTTTACACTTAGCTCGAAGCGTCTTCTGCATCCTCTCAGTTGAGTAGCACCATCGATTTTGAACGGGCCCCCCCCATTCTTGCCTCGGTCGGGAGATGCAAAATCAAATGTTGCATTGGATTAAAAAAGCCTAGTGGAAAGCTCTTTTCTAATTTGCAGATCAACTCCGGCGCCAACTCTTCCATTTCATCTAGCACTCGAGGCGATAGTTCTTTCGCACAAAGAGAACGGAAGAAATAGCTCAGCTCTGCCAGTACTAGCCATTCATCCTCAGGGATAAAGCCACGCAACATCACCGACATTACCCGCTCAATCCATATGTGCCAATCATGACTCTTGAGCCCAAATATTTTCAATTTCTCAAGACTCGCTCCCCTCTTTAGATTCGCAGCATACCCATCGGGGAACATCAACCGCATTTTCACCCACAATAGCATTTCCCTCATAGCTGGCCTTTTAAGAATGAACCATGCCTTTGGCTTCGCTAAGCTTTCCTTTCCTTTCCGTTGTCGCAAGTTTTGCAACGGTCTATCACATAGAGCCTCCAGGTCTATCAAGTTTCGCAAGTTTTGACTTCCCCTCTATGCCGAACAATGTACCAAAAATGGCCTCCGTAATATTCTTTTCAGTGTGCATCACGTCAATTTTGTGTGGGCAAAGGAGGTCTTTGAAGTAAGAGAGATCCCATAAGCACGACTTGTGAGTCCAGGCGTGTTCCATATTATACCGTTTGAAGTATCCTGGACGCAAAGGATCAGGCTCGAGAGCGTTTTACTGATCAAGGATCTGTTGGCCTGTCAACGCAGCTGGTGCAGTGTTTTTGACAACTCTACCTTTGATGAAATTCTTCTTGTCTTTTCTGAACTTATGGTCAGGATCCAGGAATTGTCTATGCATGTCGAAGCAAGAATACTTGCGACCAGCCTGTAGCCCACGGAACGGAAGAGCTGCCTTGCATGCGGTGCACGGGAACCTTCCATGCACACACCAGCCAGCGAATAGCGCAAACGCCGGATAATCATGCGTCGAGTACACGTACCACACTTGCATTTTGAAATTTGTTTTGGTAGCCGCGTCGTAGGTCTTGATCCCATTATCCCAGGCTTCTTGCAACTCATCCTTAAGCGGCTGCATGTACACATTCATATTCTTCCCTGGATAGTTGGGCCCTGGAATTAGCAATGTCAGGAAAATGTTCTTTATTTTCATAATCTCTCCGGGTGGCAAATTTAGTGGAATGACAAATACAGGCCAACAACTGCATTGTGTTGCCGTCATACCATACACATTGAACCCATCCGTGCTCATGGCAACTCTAGGTTGCCTTGGATCTTCCGATTTATCCTTATGTAATGCATCGAAGCGCCTCCACGCAAAACCAACTGAAGTGTGTACCAGCATCTTGTTCCCATCCGCATCTAGTTCGGTTCTTTTGCCCAATTTGTGCCATGTCATCTGTCTGGCCGTCTCTTCGACCATGAAAAGACGTTGAAGTCTTGGTACGATTGGCATATTCTTCTCACCCATGCTGTTGTCTACCACAATATACCTGGAAGAATTGCAAATGGGGAAATAGTTCAAGGCCGCATACTCAAGCCTAAATAAGGCACATCCATTCTCACAGGCATGTATCTTCTCACAGGGCATCTTAAGTACACGGAGGATTTTCTCTGACTGGTACAGGTTTGCAGGGAGTACATGGCCTTTGGGTAGCAAGCGTCCAAATATCGTCATCATCGCGTCGTAGCATTCTCTGCCTAGGTTGAATTGAGCCTTTAGAGCCATTACTTGCGCGATGGCATCCAACTGACAAAGCTCAGTCTGCTCTTGGAGAGGATGTTTTGAAGACTCCAGCATTTCATAGAAATCCTTTGCAGATTCCTCCATCTCATCGTCCGAATCACGAGCATCATCAAAGTCTTGCACCATGTCTTCAATCCCGGTACCATGCTCGTCGGTGCGACGACGAATCACCTAAGCTCTTGCACATTGCTCAGACTCACCATGAAAAGTCCACACCGTATAATTAGGCGTAAAACCCCACTTCTGCAGGTGTTTACCCATTTCAAACTCTGTCTGCTTTTTCCAGTTTTCGCAGTTGGGACAGTGGCACCATGTTTTATGCTGGCCATTTGCAAATGCGGCTCTCACAAAGCCCCTGGTTTTTGTTAACCATTCATGGGTCATGTCTTTCTGACTAGGGTGACCAGTGTACATCCAAGCACGATCACTCATGTTGCCTAGCTACCTATGGGGGACAAGAAATAAATATATAATTCATCATCTATATTCATATGCTAATCAAGTTTGTCAGTTTTATTACGTCCATGCAACCTACACGCTAATAGGTAAAGATAGGTCATAATCCCACCCGAGTATGTGTAGACTGGGTTAGTTTTCCCATGCTCTGCTCCAGATGCGACGCAGAATTTCGGCAGCACCTCCCCGCTATTCTCCTGATAAACGTCTCGGCAATAAGCAGAGAGGATGTGTACCCAGAGAACAACAGTGGACGCACTGACGAAATTCCGCATCGGATCCGGAGCACAGCATCCGGGAAAACAAACCCAATCTACACATACTCGGGTTGTCCATGGATAATGTTGGACAATTCGAAAGGATGGCGGTTATAAATATGCAAAGAAATGCATATTTCTAGATGTCGCCCTTTCGAACGGGAGACGCATACTGGTCACGCATACTCATGATTGAAGAAACCCATAGCTAGCAAGTTTCATCGGCACGAAGACCGGGACAGAGCAAATTAAGGGGGTAGGAGGAGAAGTCACTTGTGCTCACCAACAAACGCAAGGGCGGAGCTCGTCCAACGCACGTGGAGGTCGTTGAACAAGTGCTCATTGAAATTCACCCGATCAACACAAATATGATGTTTTTATAATTAACATAATCGGAAAATATGTGACCTAACTGATAATTTACAAAATTATGACCCCTTCGGCTTAGTGGCGTCGATGGTCGGTGGTGTCGGGTGTCGGTGGCGTCGATGGTCGGTGGTGTTGGGTGTCGGTGGCGTCGGCGGTCGGGGGTTAGTTGTGTCAGTGGTCGGGGGTTAGTGTTGTCGGGGGTCGAGGATCAATAGCGTCAGGGGTTGGGGTCTCTTTGGTCAACAAGAGGCCGAAGAGGTGTCGGGGGTCGGGGGTTGGGGGTCAATGGTGTCGGGGGTCGGGGGTCGAGGGTCAGGGGCGTCGGGGGTCGGGGGTCGAGGGTCAGTGGCGTCGGGAGTCGAGGGTCAGTGGCGTCGGGCGTCGGGGGTCGAGGGTCGAGGGTCAGTGGCTTCTGTAGTCGAGGGTCAATGGCGTCGGGCATCAGGGGTCGGGGGTTAGTGGAGTCGGGGGTCGGGAGTCAGGGGTCGGGGGTCAGTGGTGTCGGGCGTTGGGGGTCGGGAGTCGGGTCTCAGTGGCGTCGGAGGTCAGGGGTCGAGGGTCGGGGGTTGGTGGCATCGGGCGTCGAGGGTCATGGGTCGGGGGTCGGAGGTTGGGGTCCTTTTCTTTCTTCTTCTCCTGTCTCCTCTTCTTCTTCTTCTTCTTCTTGATCATCGCATTATTATTCTTCTTCTTCTTTCTCCTCCTCCTCCTCCTCCACCTCCTCCTCTTCTTCTTCTTTCTTTTATCTTTCTCCTCCTTTCCTCTTTCTTCTTCTTCTTCTTCTTCTTCTTCCTTTTTCTTCTAGTTTATTATTCTCTTATTTTCTTCTAAGTTTTTTTCTATCTATTGTTTTCTTCTCTATCTACTTTTTCTACCTAATAAACTAACTATCTAATTTCACATAAAAAACGGAAAAAAACTAACTATCCAATTTAACAAACAAAATAGAAAATAAACTAACAATACTTCGTATACCATGGTGGGTAGCAAAAGAGTTATATTGTGAGCCATCTTCAGCCAGGAGCCATTACATTGTTGCAGACGTCCTACTCGGTTAGGCCAGCGTCGGCCGAGCAGGATAAACCTCCTGTCCAAGCCAGTGGCATCAGCAAGGCGGACGATTGTAGTGGTGTGGAGGTGCGATCTATCATACATCTCACTCTGTTTGTGGTCAATTTTTTTGCTCCAAGATTTCAAAACAAGCGTGAAGAGCTGAAGAAACTCGCGTGAAAACGAGATGAGAACGGGCTGAGATGAGATTAAGAAACTAATGGTCCTGTTGCAAGCTTTCTTTTTTATATATACGGTATCCACATATCTACTGATGGACAATTGACCACTGTAATTATATACTAATGCTGTTGCTGCAACCTTTCTTTTTTATTTATTATCTTTCATATTTTTCATTGTGACAACCTCATAATATTTTCAGCCATCTCTTCATAGGTACTACTAACTTGGATGTCTTTATTATATAGTCCAGTTTCTTCATGCTTGAATTTGTCCATATTTCTCTTTTATTTTCACCATTGAGAAGTTAAGATGTTGGTTTGGACGATATTCTGATCTTGGTTAGTAAGAGTAGGATATTCTGATGTAGTTGATCGTTTCCAGGCTAGAGTTCATTGGAAAATATATATTGGAACTACCATCTGTGATGCTAGACGATGATAATGGTTTATTCTGTTTGACGCGAGATGAGCTAACCCGTGTGCTTGGTCTACAAGGTTAAGATGGTAGATGATGAAAATGATTCTTTTGAACATAAAAGTACACCAAAGATTCTCTCCTGACAATTGGAACACCACATTACCAAATGTTTTGGTCACCTTGGTTTCGATTTTTTAGTCATATTACTGCCTGTACTTTTCTCTCCATGATGATTAGCGCTGGTTTACGAGTACGGCGGCTCGATCATTGTCTGTTCATAGTCATTCAGGCATATTTTTGAAAAGAAAAAGAATCATGTGAAGCCTAAACATGACATGGTTATGAAGGTGTAATGTTCAACCATTAGTCCGTGGCTACAATGCGGTGTTTCCCTTGGTGTTCATGCCAGGTGCTTACAGATTAGCCAAACTAAAAATAAATGACACACTATATGTCTATACTATATACTACCTATTGTGTATGTAAAAAACAGGAAATAAAGACAAAAAGAAAAATAAATTACCTGCAGTGGGAGGAGGGCAGTGGGAGGAGGGGAGGGCGAGCTCCGGCCCTGGGCGGCGGGGAGGAGGGGCGTGGGGAGGAGGTGCACGGGGAGGAGGGGAGGGCGAGCTCCGGCCGTGGGCGGTGGTGGTGGGCCGGAGCGGTTCCGATGGTTGTGGTGGCGACGCTTGGGTGGGTAGAGCGCGAGGAGGAGGGACGCGGGGAGAAGGGGAGCGGGGAGCTCCGGTCGTGGGCGGCGGCGGTGGGCCGGAGCAGCTCAGGTGGTGGTGGCGGCGGCACTGGAGTGGGCAGGGGCGCGTGAGAGAGAGGCAGGAAATCGAGGGGAGCGGGGGTGGAGCGTGCCGTTAGGGGAGTGGGGGTGGGGGCTGGGTGCCGTTAGGGGGAGCGCCCCTTTGCCGTCTGCAGAAGCTGGGAGGCAGACGGCAAAGGGGTGGGTGGGGTGGGGCGGGCTTCGGCCGTTAGGGTGGCGCCCCTTTGCCGTCTGCGTGCTCTTTGCCGTCTGCCTCTGGGGCCTTTGCCATGCGTCAGCAGACGACAAAGAGGTGGCCGACGGAAAATAAAACCATTGCCATCAGCAACCTCTTTGCCGTCTGCTTTGTGCCAGCTGACAGCAAAGAGGATCTTTGCCATGCGTCAGCAGACGGCAAAGGCATGGCACTTGGCAAATTTCTCAATTCCAGTAGTGCGTGATTGAATTGAAGATTTTTTCCTTTCTCGTTGCGAGATCACGCAAAAACTTGGTTTTCTTCTTTGCCCGAAAATAGTATCGATTCTTGGGATAAATGCAAAGATGCTTATATATCCAAGTATTTTCCACCGGCTAAGGTCATCTCTCTCCGTAATGATATCATGAATTTCAAGCAACTTGATCATGAACATGTTGCACAAGCTTGGGAGAGAATGAAATTAATGATTAGAAATTGTCCCGCTCATGGCTTGAGTCTTTGGATGATTATTCAAATCATTTACGTTGGCTTGAATTTCGCTTCAAGAAATATCTTGGACTCCGCCTCAGGTGGAACGTTCATGGAAATCACGTTAGGAGAAGCCACAAAGCTCTTAGACAACATCATGACGAACTACTCTTAGTGGCACACTGAAAGGTCACCTACTAGTAAGAAGGTACACGCTATAGAAGAAATTAACTCGTTGAGTGCTAAGATGGATGAGTTAATGAATTTGGTTGCTAGTAGAAGTGTTCCTTCGGATCCTAATGATATGTCTTTGTCTTCTTTGATTGAGAGTAGCAACGCTTCTTTGGACGTTAATTTTGTTGGTAGGAATAACTTTGGCAATAACAACGGTTTTAGAGGAAACTATATTCCTAGGCCTTTTCCTAGTAACTCCTCTAATTACTTTGGCAACTCCTACAACAATACCCATGGAAATTATAACAGATTACCCTCTGATCTAGAGAGTAATATCAAAGAGTTCATCAACTCTCAAAAGATTTTCAATGCGTCCATAGAGGAAAAACTACTCAAAATTGACGATTTGGCTAAGAGCGTTGATAGGATTTCTTGTGATGTTGATGCTTTGAAAGTTAGATGTGCTCCTCCCAATATCAACATGGATGAAACTATGAAAGCTATGCATGTTTCCATGATTGAGAGCCAAGAAAGAACCACCCAAATTCGTGCTAGACATGAATGACTTAAAAAGGCGTGTTCTCGTGATGAGAATCACGAAGATCTTAAAGTGTTTGGTGTGACTCCCATTGAATCTTTGTTTTCTTGTGTCAAACCTAATTATTATGGGGCTGGATATGAATCCACTTTGGTTGAAAAGTGCCCCAATGATTCTGAGTCCATCTATCTTGATGCTAAAAGCATTAAAAGTGGAGTAGAAGACGTTAAAAGTTTGAGTAGTAATGAAATTACTACCGTGGATTTCAAGGAATTCAATTATGATAGTTGCTCCTTGATTGAATGCATTTCTTTGATGCAATCCATGTTGAACTCTCCACACGCTTATAGCCAAAACAAAGCCTTTACCGATCATATTGTCGAAGCTATGATAAAAGCTCTTGAAGAGAAACTTGAATTGGAAGTCTCTATCCCTAGAAAGCTTCATGATGAGTGGGGACCTACCATCAAAATCAAAATCAAAAACTATGAGTGCAATGCTTTGTGTGATTTGGGTGCTAGTGTTTCTGCGATTCCAAAGTCTTTATGTGATATTCTGGGTTTTAGTGAGATTGAAGAGTGTTCTCTTAATTTGGATCTTGCTGATTCTACTATCAAGAAACCCATGGGAAGGATCAATGATGTTCTTATTACTTAAAATAGGAACTATGTACCCGTGGATTTCATTGTGCTTGACATTGATTGCAATCCTACATGCCCTATTATTCTTGGTAGACCTTTCCTAAGGACTATCGGTGCTATCATCGATATGAAGGAAGTGAATATTAGATTTTAATTTCCTTTAAGGAAGGGCATGGAACACTTTCCTAGAAAGAAAATAAGATTGCCTTATGAATGAATGATGAGGGCTACTTATGGTTTGAGCACCAAAGACGACGATATGTGATTCTATCGCTCCTATGCCTTGCTAAGGGCATTAAACAATAGCGCTTGTTGGGAGGAAACCCAATGAATTTACCTTTTTCTTTCTGTTTTGTTGCGTCCACACTTTCATAATTATGTTGTGATTGTGTTTTTTTGTGTTTGAGCCAAGCAATACCTTTACGACTAGTCTTGGTAATGGTTGTTTGATCCTGCTGGAAAAAGACAAAAAAAATTCACCCACGAGATGATTTTTTATTTTTATTCAGAAAGAGATTTTGAGTTGATTATTTTTGCTGCCGATTCATATGCTTTTTCCGCAGACTTTCATAATGTTTCAGATTTTTTGAGGTACCAGAACTATATGAAATATACAGATTGCTACAGACTGGTTTGTTTTTGACAAATTCTATTTTTGTTGAGTTGGTTGCTTGTTTTGATGAAACTATGGTTAGTATCGGGGGTTACTAGCCATGGAAAAGTGAGAATACAGTAGCCCATCATCAATATAGTTGGAATTCAAGTTTGATACAGTATCAAAAGAAGTGGTAGTTTGTTTTCTTGTACTAATGTTATCACAAGTTTCGGTTTAAGTTTTGTGTTGTGAAGTTTTCAAGTTTTGGGTGACGTTCTCATGGGCAAAGAGATATGGAGTGGAAAGATCTCAAGCTTGGGTATGCCCAAGGCACCACAAGCCAAATTCAAGGACACCAAAAAATCCTAAGCTTGGGGATGCCCCGGGAAGGCATCCCCTCTTTCGTCTTCAATCCATCGGTAACATTACTTGGAGCTATATTTTCATTCACCACATGATATGTGTTTTGCTTGGAGTGTTTGAGTGTGTCACAATCATCCTTTCTACACACCTTTTTGAGAGAGAGAGACATGCACTCATCATGATTTTGCTAGAATGTTCATAGTGCTTCACTTATATCTTTTGAGCTAGATACTTTTTGCTCTTGTGCTTCACTTATATCTTTAGAGCACGGTGGTGCGTGATGTGGTAGTTGGCTTATGCTATGAAAGTAGTCCAAAATGTGCTAGGTACCCAAAAAGGATGCAAAAACCTCCATCTTCATGTGCATTGAATAGAAAGAGAAGTTTCGATTCCTCTCAATTAGTTTTGAGACGTGGATTCGGTAGTATTGAGAGTTATGTTAGTAGGGTGTTGTAAATCAAGAGATACTTGTGTTGGAGTTAGTTATTCCCGTAGCATGCACGTATGGTGAACCGCTATGTTAGGAAGTCGGAGCACAATTTATCTATTGATTGTCATCCTTTGTGTTGAGGTCGGGATCGCGTGATGGTTTACACCTACCAACCCTTCCCCTCGGAGTATGCGTTTAGCACTTTGTTTTGATTACTAATAAAAACTTTCGCAATAAGTATATGAGTTCTTCATGACTAATGTGATCCCATGGTATAGATGTACTTTCACCTTCCACCATTGCTAGCCTCTCTAGTGCCGCGCAACTCTCGCCGGTGCACAAATCCACCAAATTCCTTCCTCAAAACAGCCACCATACCTGCCTACTATGGCATTTTCATAGCCATTCCGAGATATATTGCCATGCAACTCCCACCGTTCCATCTCATGACTTGTGTCGTCAGTCTCATATTGCCAATGCATGATCATACTAGATCGTTGCACATCCTGGTACACTGGCGGAGGCATTTCCTATGGAGTCATCATCATTGTGATCTTTGAGCCGTGAGTAAATAAAAGTGTGATGATCATCATTATTAGAGAATTGTCCCATGTGATGAAATAAAAAAAAGAGGCCAAAGAGACCAAAAAGAAAAAAAAGAGAAAAGAAAAAAAGAGGCCTAAGAGCCCAAATAAAAAAAATAAATGAGAGAAAAAGAGAGAAGGGACAATGCTACTATCTTTTTCCACACTTGTGCTTCATGTTAGCACCATGTTCTTCATGATTGAGAGCTTCTTGCTCTGTCACTACCTTATGCTAGTGGGAATCTTCGTTTTATAACTTGGCTTGTATATTCCAATGATGGGTTCCTCAAAATTGCCCTAGGTCTTCGTGAGAAAGCAAGTTGGATGCACACCCACTAGTTTTCCTCTTGAGCTTTCAGATACTTATAGCGCTAGTGCATCTCTTGTATGGCAATCCCTACTCATTCACATTGATATCTATTAATGGGCATCTCCATAGCCTATTGATACGCCGAGTCAGTGTGACCATCTCATCCTTTTTGTCTCACAACCACCACCACACTCTATTCCACCTATAGTGCTATATCCATGGCTCGCGCTCATGTATTGCGTGATAGTTATAAAAAGTTTGAGAAAGTAAGAGTGTGAAACCAATTACTTGGCCAATTCTGGGGTTGTGCATGCTTTACATTAGTTGTGTGAGGATGATGGAGCATAGCGAGACTATATGATTTTGTAGGGATAACTTTCTTTGGCCTTGTTATTTTGAAAGTTCATGATTACCTTGCTAGTTTGCTTGAAGTATTATTGTTTGCATGTCAATAGCAAACTATTGTTTTGAATCTTACGGATCTGAATGTTCATGCCACGTGAAAGAAGTTGCAAAGGACAACTATGCTAGGTAGCATTCCACATCAAAAATTCATTCTTTATCACTTGCCTACTCCAGGACGAGCATGAGTTAAGCTTGGGGATGCTTGATACATCTCCAACGTATCTATAATTTTTGATGGTTTCATGCTATTATCTTGTCAAACTTTGGATGTTTTGCATGCCTTTTATTTATTTTCTGGGACTAACTTATTAACTCAGTGCCAAGTGCTAGTTCCTATTTTTTCCATGTTTTTGAGCCCTTTCAGAGGACATTTTCAAACGGAGTCCAAACGGAAGAAAATCCCCGAAAAGACTTTTTCTGGAACAGAAGAAGATCGGAGGACTTGCGAGCCAAGCCAGAAGAGCCCCAGGGGCCCCACAAGGCCCCACCCTGCAGCCAGGGGGGGCTCGCCATCCAGGCTTGTGGGCCCCCTGGAGGTCCCCTGACCTAGATTTAGCGCCTATATATTCCCAAATATTCCCAAAACAAATCAAGAGACGATCGCAATTACTTTTCCGCCGCCGCAAGCTTCTGTCTCCGCAAGATCCCATCTGGGCACGTCCTGGTGCCCTGCCGGAGGGGGGATTCGGATACGGAGAGCTTCTTCATCAACACCATGACCTCTCCGATGATGCGTGAGTAGTTCACCATAGACCTACGGGTCCATAGCTAGTAACTAGATGGCTTCTTCTCTCTCTTGGATCTTCAATACAAAGTTCTCCATGATCTTAATGGAGATCTATCCGATGTAATCTTATTTGAGTTTCTTTTGATCTCTCCTATGCATGATTTCATATCCTTGTAATTCTCTTTGTGTTGTGGGTTTTGTTTGGCCAACTAGATCTATGATTCTTGCTATGGGAGAAGTGCTTGGTTCTGGGTTCATACCATGCGGTGACCTCACCCAGTGATAGAAGGGGTAGCGAGGCACGTATCGTGTTGTTGCCATCAAGGGTAAAAAGATGGGGTTTTCATCATTGGTTTGAGATTATCCCTCTACATCATGTCATCTTGCTTAATACACTACACTAGATGCATGCTGGATAGCGGTCGATGTGTGGAGTAATAGTAGTAGATGCAGAAAGTATCGGTCTACTTGTCTCGGACGTGATCCCTATATGCTAGATCATTGCCTTAGATATCGTCATGACTTTCCGCGGTTCTATCAATTGCTCGACAGTAATTTGTTCACCCACTGTGATATTTGCTATTATGAGAGAAGCCTCTAGTGAACACTATGGCCCCCAGGGTCTACTCCACACCATATTTTTAGCCTTACACTTTTTACTTCGTTTCACTTTCCGCCTTCAGATCTCACTTTGCAAACAATCTTGAAGCGATTGACAACCCCTTTGAAGCGTTGGGTGCAAGCTTGTTTGTGTTTGCGCAGGTACTTTGGACTTGACGAGGCCCTCCTTCTGGATCGATACCTTGGTTCTCAAACTGAGGGAAATACTTACTGCTCCTGTGCTGCATCACCCTTTCTTCTTCAAGGGAAAAACCGACGCAAACCAGGGAAGTAACAAGAAGAATTCCTACGCGCCAGGGAAGGACTTTTGTTGCCGCAGCAGACCCACTAATCCCTTCATGTATCTATCCCAACAGCCGCCATTGTCCTTCCTCCCGGGTGATGTACCTCAATTTCACCCTGTTAGGCCTCCCCCTATTCAGGTCGTTTTCCATGAACTGGTACATGCATGACCGCCAGGCTTCTCTTCCGGCTTCCTCTTGCTCTTGAGGGATGTCTCCTGTCGGGAGGTATTGGACAATTAATTGTGCCCATGACGAAGCCCTGGGCTCGACGAGAAGGACTAAAGGCGTCTCTTCCGCCAGAGGAGCACTAGCTTCAACGACAAGGGTTGTTTGTCGGGAGGGATCTTGGCGCTCCCCGTCGAGCATTTTAGCCTCCCCAAAAACTTTGTTGGTGGCCGCGGGCATCTCTACTGGGAAATTGTCGCCGGTGCTGATCTTGCTCTTCTTAGCTTGCCACCCCGATGGTGTAACTGACGGCTGAGTGAGTCGGAGCACGAATGTGCCTGGTTCGACACACGACTTCTGAGCTGCTCATTTCGAAAAGTCATAAGCGATGTTGTTCTCCATCCTTGCAATGTGTTCCATCTATAGACCATCGAAGAGTTCCTCCAACTTCATCACCTCATCGACATCTGCTCCATCAGGGGGCTTTGATACTCCTTGTTAACTTGACACACTATCAGTTGTGAGTCCACTCGTACTATCAGCTTTCTGATACCTAACTCTGCCGTTACTTGTAGCCCGGCAAGCAAACCTCCATATTATATCATGTTGTTGGTTGATACTTCCCGGGGAATGCATCTGGATCACATACTTGAGGTGCTCTCCGGTGGGTGCTATGAGTAGCACTCCGACACCGGCGCCTTGAAGCAAAAAAGCTCTGTCAAAGTACATGACCCATGCCTGTGGGTTTCCATGCCATGAAGGGCCGTCTCTGGGATCTCTTCGTCTGGTGTTGGCCTCCATTCGGCAATGAACTCTGTGAGTACTCTACTCTTGATGATTGATGTGATCTCGTAGTTCAAGTCGAGGCTGGCAAGTTCCAAGTCCCACTCGACGATCCGCCCGGTTGCCTCCGGGTTCCTCAGGATCTGCTGCAATGGGAAAAGAGTGACAACGATGATGCAGTGCGCTTGGAAGTTGTGATGCATCTTACGGGAGGCCACGAGGAGGTCGAAAGGCAATTTCTGAACCCCAAAATATCCCGCCCGAGCCCCCTGTGGGAGGGAGCTAACAAAGTACACTAGCGATTGCACCATCTTCTTCCTCCATGCCACCCGTTATTCCGCTTCCTATGCTTCTTTTGAGTCCGGCTTTTAGATTCTTTATGTTCAATTGGGATTATCGCTTGCCGGGCCAGAGGTCATTGTTTCCCCTCGACCTCCCTTTCCTCCACTAGCAAGACACTAACCACCTGATTAGTCGCTGCCTAGTACAACAGTATAGATGCTCCTCAGGTTTGGGCACGATTAGGACCGAGGGTAAGGATAGGTACTTCTTCGGGTCATGTAGTGCTGCTTCCGCTTTTGGAGTCCATATAACGGGTCTGGCCTTCTATAAGATTTTGAAAAATGGCATGGCCTGTTCCGCGGACTTGGAGATGAATTGACTGAGATCGGTGACACATCCCGCCAGCCGACGAATATCCTTGACGCACTTATGGGCCCCTAGTTGCTTGATGGTTTTAATCTTGGCGGGGTTGGCTTCTATCCCACACTGAGGTATGAATAAACCAAGGAGCTCACTAGACGGGACCCCGATCAAGCACTTCTCGGGGTTGAGATTCAAGTTGATCTTGCGCAGCTTCACAAAGTTCTCCTCCAGGTCTTGGACTACTGTGGCCTTGTTCTTGGTCTTGACAAAGACGTCGTCCATGTAGGCCTCCACATTTTGTTGCAACTGTGGTACAAGGACAAGACCACAAGGACAAATACTTAGGTTCCACATAGCACAAGGGAAAAAGGAAAGAAAGATGTCCAGTGGTATAATCTGAGGTAAGAAGAAGTGAAAGTGTGTTACATCTAAATAAATGTTATAAAAAAGACATGTGTGTTGGGGAACGTTGCATGGGAAACAAAAAAATTCATATGCACACGAAGACCTATCATGGTGATGTCCATCTACGAGAGGAGATTAGATCTACATACCCTTGTAGATCGCTAAGCGGGAGGCATTAAGAAACGCGGTTGATGTAGTGGTACAGCTTCGTGATTCAAATCACCGTTGTCCCACGATCCGTTCCGATCTAGCGCCGGACGGACGGCACCTCCGCGTTCAGCACACGTACAGCTCGATGATGATCTCGGCCTTCTTGATCCAGCAAGACAGACGGAGAAGTAGATGAGTTCTCCGATAGCGTGACGGCGCTCCGGTGGTGGTGATGAGGAATAACTACGTGGTATAGGATTGAGTTGCACGTGGCAAAGTTGTGTCTCAAAAATCCATAAACCACCAATATATAGAGGAGGAGGGGAGGCTCTAGCCTTGGGGCTCAAGGGAGCCCCAAGGGCGCTGTCCGAGTGGGAGAAGGTGGACTGCCACCCCAATTCGGTTTGGGGGAAGGAGTCTCCTCCTTCCTTCCCACCTCCCTCTTTCCTTGTTTTTTCTTTTCTTTTGGTATTTTCCACTTGTGGCGCCATGGCCCTATTGGGCTGGCCTCACCAGCCCACTAAGGGCTGTTGCGCCACCCTAGGGTCACTGGGCTCACTCCGGGTGGGTGTGCCCCTCTCGGTGAATACCCGGAACCCATTCGTCACTCCCGGTACACTTCCGGTAATGCCCGAAACTTTCCGGTGACGAAATGAAACCATCATATATATCGATCTTCGTTTCCCGACCACTCTGGAAACCCTCGTGACATTCATGATCTCATCCGGGACTCCGAAAGTTTTTCGGTAACCACACATATAACTCAACTATACTAAAACATCATCCAACCTTAAGTGTGCAGTCCCTACGGGTTCGAGAACTA